>NC_092751.1:59109508-59757008 GCF_047496795.1 Chiloscyllium punctatum | reverse complement strand
ACACGCGGACACACGCAGCGAGGGAGGCACACACACACACGCAGACACACGCAGCGAGGGGGGACACACACGCAGACACACGCAGCGAGGGAGGCACACACACACGCGGACACACGCAGCGAGGGAGGCACACACACACACGCAGACACACGCAGTGAGGGAGGGACACACAGCGAGGGAGGGACACACACGCGGACACACACAGCGAGGGAGGGACACACACGCGGACACACACAGCGAGGGAGGGACACACACGCGGACACACACAGCGAGGGAGGGACACACACAGCGAGGGAGGGACACACACAGCGAGGGAGGGACACACACACACACGCGCACACAGTGAGAGAGGAACACACACACACACTGACACAGTGATGGACGGACACACAGACACAGTGACTGAGTGAAATACATATATACACACAGAGCGAGGGGAGCACACCCTCACTCACAGTAAGAGGGGCACACACACACACACACACACACACACACACACACACACACACAGAGCGAGGGAGGGACACACACAGAGCGAGGGAGGGACACACACAGAGCGAGGGAGAGTGACACGCACATACACATAGCGAGGGGGCGACACATGCACACACAGCAAGGGAGGGCCACGCACACACACGCACAGCAAGAGGGACACGCACACATACACACAGTTAAGGGGATACATGCAGACTCACAGCGAGAGAGGGACACACAGACACTCAGTGAGGGAGTGACACTCACATACACATCAAGAGGGACACATACTCAGAGCAAGAGGGGGACACCCGCGCACACACACAGAGCAAGGGAGAGAAGGCCATGCACACACAGCATCGGAGGGACACGCACGCACGCGCACACACACACGGGGGGGGGGGGAACTGCCACATACAGAATGTGGGACACACACACACACACACACACACACACACACACACACATAGCGAGGGAGAGGCACATACACACAGAGCGAGCGAGGGACATACACACACAGAGCAAGGGAGGGACACACATAGACACAGCGAGGGAAGGACACACACACACACAGCAAGAGAGAGACACATACACACAACACGATGGAGTGACACACACAAACAGCAAGTGAGGGACACGCAGTGAAGAGGGGACACAAACACATACTGTAACGGTGTGACTCGTATACACACACACACACACACCCACACAGCGAGACGCGCAGCGAGGGAAAGGCACACACACACACACGCAGCGAGGGAAGGACACACACACACACACACACACACACAGCAAGAGAGAGACACATACACACAACACGATGGAGTGACACACACAAACAGCAAGTGAGGGACACGCAGTGAAGAGGGGACACAAACACATACTGTAACGGTGTGACTCGTATACACACACACACACACACACACACAGCGAGACGCGCAGCGAGGGAAAGGCACACACACACACACGCAGCGAGGGAAGGGCACACACACACGCGGACACGCGCAGCGAGGGAGGCACACACACACACGCAGACACACGCAGCGAGGGAGGGACACACACGCAGACACACGCAGCGAGGGAGGCACACACACACGCGGACACACGCAGCGAGGGAGGCACACACACACACGCAGACACACGCAGTGAGGGAGGGACACACAGCGAGGGAGGGACACACACGCGGACACACGCAGCGAGGGAGGGACACACACAGCGAGGGAGGGACACACACGCGGACACACACAGCGAGGGAGGGACACACACGCGGACACACACAGCGAGGGAGGGACACACACAGCGAGGGAGGGACACACACAGCGAGGGAGGGACACACACACACACGCGCACACAGTGAGAGAGGGACACACACACACACTGACACAGTGATGGACGGACACACAGACACAGTGACTGAGTGAAATACATATATACACACAGAGCGAGGGGAGCACACCCTCACTCACAGTAAGAGGGGCACACACACACACACACACACACACACACACAGAGCGAGGGAGGGACACACACAGAGCGAGGGAGGGACACACACAGAGCGAGGGAGGGACACACACACGGACACACACAGCGAGGGAGGGACACGGACGCACAGAGCGGGGGAGGGACACGGACACACAGAGTGGGGGAGGGACACGGACACAGAGCGGGGGAGGGACACGGACACACAGAGCGGGGGAGGGACACACACAGCGAGGGAGGGACACACACACATGAACACACACACACACAGCAAAAGCAACACGCACACAGTGAGAGAGGGACACACACACACACACCCACTCACACAGTGATGGACGGACACACAGACACAGTGACTGAGTGAAATGCATACACACACACAGCGCGAGGGGAGGACACCCTCACTCACAGCAAGAGGGGCGCGCGCACACACACACACAGTGAGGTTGAGACACACAGACACAGCGACGGTGGGACATGTGCTCAGAAAGCGAGAGGGGACAAACACACACAAAGTGAGGGAGTGTGACACGCAGACATACGCACACACAAACACACACACAATAAGGGAGGGACACGCACACACACAGTGAGGGAGGGACATGTTCACACACAGTGAGGGAGGGAGGTTTCGTCCCCTGTCTAGGTGACTTTCTCAGGGAGCCTCCTGGAAACGCTTCTGTGATCTTTCCTCTGACACCTAGTGATTTGTATCTCCCGCTTCCAGTTGTCAGTTCCAGCTGTCCGCTGCAGTGGCCGGTATATTGGGTCCAGGTCGATGTGCCTATTGATTGAATCTGTGGATGAGTGCCATGCCTCGAGGAATTCCCTGGATGTTCTCTGTTTGGCTTGTCCTATAATAGTAGTGTTGTCCCAGTCGAACTCACGTTGCTTGTCATCTGCGTGTGTGGCTACTAAGGATAGCTGGTCGTGTCGTTTTGTGGCTAGTTGGTGTTCATGGATACGGATCATTAGCTGTCTTCCTGTTTGTCCGATGTAGTGTTTTGTGCAGTCCTTGCATGGGATTTTGTACACTACATTGGATTTGCTCATGCTGGGTATTGGTCCTTCGTTCTGGTGAGTTGTTGTCTGAGCGTGGCTGTTGGTTTGTGTGCTTTTATGAGTCCTAGTGGTCGCAGTAGTCTGGCTGTCAATTCCGAAATGTTCTTGTTGTATGGTAGTGTGGCTAGTCCTTTGGGTTGCGGCATGTCCTCGTTCCGTTGTCTTTCCCTGAGGCATCTGTGGATGAAATTGTGTGGAGTTTGACCCCACCCCGCAGCTCACCAATAGGATAAACAACACACTGAGGAACCTACAAAAAATAAACGGACAAATAACCAGGTTTGACCGACAGAGAATGAAAACTGAAAGCATCAACACCCTCAGATTCTATGGATTACCTAAAGTGCACAAACCAGCCATCCCACTCAGACCCATAGTATCACTACCAGGGACACCATCACACAAACTGGCGAAAGAACTACAGCAGAAACTGAAACACCTGATCAGCGGATCCAGACACTCTGTACAGTCAACACAGGAATTCTTGGACATCATCAGAAATACACACATAGACAAGGAATAAACCATGGTCTCATTCGATGTAACGGCACTGTTCACCTCCATCGACAAAACCCTAGCCAGAGAAACAATAGCCAACCTGTCGGACATACAAAACAGACAACAAGATGAAGAACCTATCAACAAAGACGGCATAGTCAAACTACCGGACCTGTACCTCACAACACACTTCACATTCAACAACCAAATATATGAACAAATCAACGGAACACCCATGGGTTCACCCATCTCTGGACTCATAGCAGAAGCGGTAATGCAAAGATTAGAACAAACTGTCTTACCGCAAATTCAACCCAAACTCTGGGTCAGATATGTGGATGACACCTTTGTAATAATTAAAAACAAGAAATAGAGAACACACACCGGATCATGAACGCCACACTCACAGGAATCCGATTCACTAGAGAGGAAGAAAAGGACAACCAAGTCCCATTCCTAGACGTGATGGTAGAGAGAACACCAAATGGGGAATTCACCACAAAGGTTTACAGGAAAGCCACACACACAGACCAAGTTCTGAACTATGAAAGCAACCACCCCAACACACAAAAGAAGTTGCATCATGACACTGTTCAAAAGGGCCACAACACACTGCAGCACACCAGAACTGCAAAAAGAGGAAGAAGAACACCTACACAATGTATTCGCCAAAAATGGATACCCCCACAATTTCATTAGGGATTGTCTGTATGGATTTGCTAGACGACTGTCCTCTGATATTGAGGAGGGCAGTGCAGATGATGTGGTTTATATGGAGTTCATTAAGGTGTTTGACAAGGTCCCACACGGAAGGCTGGTCCAAAAGGGAAGAGCCCATGGGATCCAAGGTAAGTTGGTAAATTGGCTCCACAATTGGTAGAGGGTTGGTTTTGTGATTGAAAGCCTTTGCCCAGCGGGTGTACCACAGGGATCTGTGCAGGAGCCATTGCTGTTCATTATGGACATTAATCACTCGGATGTGAAAGCAGAAGGTAACATTAGTAGGTTTGCAGATAACATGAAAGGTGAGGGTGTTGCCCACAGTGAGGGGGGTGGACTCAGGCTGCAGTCTGATATCGATCAGATGATAAACTGAGCAGAGTAATGGCAGATGGAGTTTACTTCTGATCACTGTGAGGTAATGCACTGTGGGAAGTCTAATAAACGAATGATATACATCATGAATGGGAGGTCCTCCTGGAACACGGCGACCTTGGTGGGCAAGTCCCTGGATGTCTGAAGGTGTCAGCACAGGTAGACAGGGTGGGGGATACACCTGAACTGGGAGCAGGAGGGGGGCCCACATCCTGGTGGGGAACGTTGCTGGAGCTGCTCGAGAGGATTTAAACTGGTCTGGCAGGGCTGTGTGACCCCAAAGGGTCGTAAGGCCAGAAAGAAAGTTGAGGCTGGTACAAATGTTCAAGAGAGGAATATAAGGAGACAAGGCAGGGCAAGGACATAGCAGGGAATGAGGGGAAACTAGTGGATTAAACTGCAGTTATTTCAATGCAAAGTGCCAGACCGATAAGGCAGATGAACCCAGAACATGGATGGGAACATGGGACTGGGATCCCATAGATATTACAGAAACACAGCTGAGGGAGCAACAGGAGCAGCAGCTCAATGTTCCGGAGACAGATACTACAGGAAGGATAGAACAGGAGGCAAAACAGGAGGAGAGCTGGTGGGTTTGATTGGGGGGAAACATCCCAGCAGTACCTAGAGGGAGGATTCATGTAGGATCGCCCAGTTAAGCGATATTAGTGGAACTGAAAAATAAAAATTGGTCATTAGTTTTCGACAGTCGGACTACAGCGATAGGCAATGGGAGATGAAGGAGCAAATAAGTCAGGAGATTTCAGATATCTCTGAGAATAATAGGGTTGTAATGATAGGGGATCTTAACCGTACCAAACCTGGACTGGGATTGCTACTAAGTTAAGCATTTGGATGGAAGGAATTTGTTAAGTGTGTTCCGAAAACTCCCAGTCATTATGTAAGTGGCCCAACTGGAGAATGGGGCTAAACCTGACCTCCCCTTGGGAAACAAGGTAGGGAACGGGACTGAGGTGTTAGTGGGGGAGCACTTTGGAAAGTTACCACAATTATATTACTTTGAAAATAGCGATGGAAAAGGACAGGCCTGGTCCACAAGTTCAAGTTATACAATGGAGCAAGATAGTATTAGACATGAACTTATAAAGCAGATCTGGGGAGGCTATTTGCAGATAAAGGGAAGTCTGGCAAGTAGGAATATTTTAAAACCGAGATGAAAGGAGAGTTCAGCGCCAGCGTGTTCCTGTTAGTTTACAGCTCAATGCTGACTGAATTAGGAAATACTGGCTGAGTTTCGAGGCTGTGGTCAAGAAAAAAGGGGTCACATGTCAGATATCACTGGCTGACTCAAGGGAATCCCTTCGGGAGCATCAGGGCTGTAGAAATACACTTAGGATGGAAATCAGGAAGGTAAAAAGGGGACAGGAGATCGCTTTGGCAGAGAAAGTTAAGGAGAATCCAAAGAGACTCTACAAGTGTATTAAGAGCAAAAGAAGAGCTCGGGACAAACCTGGTCTCCTTAATGATCAATGAAGGCAACGATGTGTGAAACTACAAGATCCAAAACAAATATTTCACATTGGAACTTACTGTGGATAAAGACTGGGGGGCTCAGGGAACTAAACAGTGTTTGGCCTGACCACTATTGGAATACTGTGTGTAATTCTGGTCTCAATGCCATCGGAAGGATGTCGTGGAATATGAAAGGGTTCAGAAGAAATCAACAAAGATGTTGCCAGGGTTGGATGGTTTGTGCTTCAGGGAAAAGCCTGAATAAGCTGGGGCTGTTTTCAGTTGAACATGGGAGGCTGAGGAGTTAACCGATAAAAGGGGTTTAAAATCATGATGGTCATTGACAGGGTCAATAGACAAGGTCATTTCCCCAGGTGAGGGAAACTTTTCAAAGGGGTCTAATGGACAAACGTCTCCCGCAGAGTGGATGGAATACGCTGCCAGAGCAAATAGTGGAGGCTGATAGAAATACATTTAAAAGGCTTGTGGATGGGTGTATGAATAGCAAGGGTTTAGAGGGATATTGGCAAAATTGTGGCAAATGTGACTAGAAACGTCATGCAGGAGTTGGTCCGAAGGGCCTGTTTCTGTGCTGTACATCTCTATGACTCAATGTCTTGAAATGAGTCCACATTATAGAAAAGGAGGTGCTGGAGGTTTTAAAACACAAAGGTAGATAAATCCCCAGGACCTGATCAAATGGATCTCAGGACATTGTGGGAAGCTGGTGAAGAAATTGTAGGGCCCCTAGCAGAGATATTTGTACCATAGAGAGCTATGTGTGATAGGCTGTTAGACTGGAGGGTGGCATTGTGGAGCGTGAAGAAGGTTTTCTGAGATTACAAAGGGATCCTGATGAAATGTGTGAATGGCTGAAAAACTGTCGATGGAGTTCAATCTGAATAAATGTGAGGTAATGCATTTGGTACAACAAACACGGGCAGGACTTATACAATTAATGGCAAGACCTTCGGTAGTGTTGTAGAACAGAGGGACCTCAGGGTTCAGCTACATAATTCTTTGAAGTTTGCAACATGGAGAGACAGGATAGTTTAAAAAAAGGTGCTTGCCTCACTTGCTTTCATTGCTCAGTCCTTTGGATATCGGAGTTGGGAAGTCGCATTGAGATTATACAGGCCACTGGTGAGTCCTCTTCTGGAATACTGTGTCCAGTTCTGGCCGCCCAGTTATAGGAAGGATATTATTAAGCTGGAAAGGGTTGGGAGGAGATTTACTGGGATGTGGCTGGGTACGAAAGGCTTCAGTATAAAGAAAGACTGAATAGGTTGGTATTTTTCACTGAAACCTGAATGTTGACAGATGACCTCATAGAAGTTTATAAAATCATGAGGGGGATCGATAGAGTTAATGGGAGTTGTCTTTTCCCATGGACAGGGGAGTTTCAAGACAAGGCACGACATTTTTAAGTTTAGAGGAGAGACATTTAAAAAAAAAGACTTGAGAGGCACATTGTTACACAGAGGATGGGTTGTGTGTGAAATGAACTTCCCAAGAACATGGGGACAATTACAATGTTTAACAGACATTTAGATTAGTACAGGAATAGGAACGGTTTGAAGGGATATGATCCAGAAACAGGCAGGTGGGACGAGATCTGTTTTAGAGTATGGTTAGCGTTAACTGAACAGTGCGGTCTGATTCTCTGACTATGATTATAATGTTGTGTCATTAATTAAGAAAGGCTGCAAGAGAAAGCCAGGGAACTACAGACTGATGAGTGAGACATCAGGGTGGGTCAGTTGTTGGGGGTCATTCTGAGAGGTAGGCCGTCCATGCATTTGGAAAGATAAGGCCTGATTACGGACAGCCAGCATGGCTTTGTGCCTGGGATAACATGTCCCACAAACTTGACTGGAGTTTGCTCAAGATGTGACCAAAATGATAGACGAAGGGGCCAAGGAATGAAAGATGGAGTTTAATTCAGTTGTTGGATTTAGTTCAGAAAAACCAAGGAGGACTAACACGGGTAATGGTTGGGCCCTGAACAGTGTTGTAGAAAAGAGAGAGACCAAGGAGTGCAGTTACACACCCTGGCATCACAGGGCGACAGGGTGTTGAAAGCGGCAATTGGCACACTTGTGAGAGCATTGGTGAGAGCATTGAGTACATGAGTTGGAGATATTGGTAACACTGTCGTCAATATTTTTCCTGGGCAGAGGAGGCCACGGGGTGACCTTATACAAGTTTATGAAACCATGTATGGTCTAAGTAAGGTGAATTGCCAAGGGTAGGTGAGTCCAAAGCTAGAGGCATAAACGTGAGGTGTGAGAGCAACGATTTAAAGAGGGAGCTGAGGGACAACATTATCCACAGAGGATGATGCATAGACAGAATGGACTGCCAGAGGAAATGGTAAAAATAAGTACAATTACAACATGGAAAAGACACTCGGGCAGGTACATGGAGAGGAGAAGATTTGAAGGGATATGAGCCAAACACAGGCAATTCCGACTCAGTCCATTCAGGAAACCTCAGCCGAAGAGTCATGCAGCACAGAAACAGACCCGATGTCTCCAGTTATTGGAGGAGGAGACTATCGAGACAAGGCATGTTGTAGAGACTGAAGCAAGTTACAGCGATACGGATGGTCATCTGGACTGGAGGTTTCAAATATGTGAAATAATTGGTGAGAGGGGAGTAGATGACAGAGATAGGAACTGTTATAGGAGTTAGAATGATTGAAGACACTGGTCCTCAATACAAGCCATAGATACAGTGTTGGAGAGGGAATAGGGAACAGAAAGATCCCAGGCAGCATTACCACCCTCTCGTGGGAGGCCTGCTTTCCCCTCAGTTGTTCCGATGCTCCCTAAGAAAACACAGGCCTGGACTGATAACTGGGAACTCCCGATGCTGTCTCATTACAACAAAACTTGCAGCAGGCGTGGTGATTGAGCGTGGGGTGTGTCTGTACAGTGCTCCCCCTCCAGCACTTTCTCTATGTCATGTCTTGTTAGCTGATGATTGGATCCCCCTTATTACTTTCTGCTCTGTGCACTGGAATGATCTTACCTGGCAGCAGGATTTATTGAAGACTCCCGACCTCCCTGATTTTGTCTTTCTGGCTGACCAACCATTGTCCCAACCAGCAGTTGGCAAGTCTATTGAGTCTGGAACTTCATAAGTACCTGTAGAAGACACAGAAATAGGCAGAGTGGGAAATTAGACTAATGCTTTGAGGGTTACACATATAGAATGGCACTGAGCCCACAGAGATCTGGAAAATCCTGACCTGTGCTGCCTCATCTCTCTGGAGTGGAGAATTCTGTTGGCTCATGATCTGGAGTAGCTTCAAGAGTGAGAGACGCTGACAGAGGCAGCAATTAGACCCACACAGTGAGGGATACCACAGTGCCGGGTCAAACAATTGTGCTGGGAGAAAGAGTTTTGATTCATGTTGCACTGGGATATACAAACTGTGAGCAGGCGAAGTGATGGCCTAGAGGCATTATTGTGTGACAATTTATCCCGAAACTCAGCAAGTGTTCTCTGGACATAGGTTCAAATCCCACCATTGCAAATGATAGAATGTAAAGTAAATGCTTCAAAAACAATGTAATTAAAACCCTGTAAGTAAGTATTAAACAATTGCTGATGTTAAGTAAAATCCATCGGGTGCATTCCTGTTTTTAGTGAAGCAATCTAAGATGGGACTGGGATATCACAGGTATTACAGAAACAACAGCTGAGGGAGGGACAGGACAGGCAGCTCAATGTTCCAGGGGACAGATGCTGCAGGAAGGACAGAAGGGGAGCTGAGAGAGGAGGAGAGCTGCTGGTTCTGATTGGGTGAAACATCCCAGCAGGACTGAGAGAGGATATTCCTGCAGGATCGCCCAGTGAAGCTGTGTTCGTGGAATTAATCAATAACAATGGGTCTGCCCTTTCCTCTGATTGTTCTACAGACCCCCCCAGAGCCCCGCCCTTCTGCACCTTGACCTTCTCAAGATGGCGGCCCCCAGGCCCGCGCTCCCGCTTCCCTCAAACAAATGGCGGCCGTGACCCTGGGCCCCTTCCACGATCAGAGACCCCCGCCTCCTTACCCGGGCCTGGATGGTCTTTTTCGAGTTATTTTTAACCTGTATACAGGAATTGTGAATTCTCTCCGCTCCTTTCTCCCAGCGAGGCTCCCACACACCGGCTCTGAGCACCGCTTTCTGGAGCCGATCGCAGCCGCTGCCGGAGAAAATAGCTCCATGTCGCCCTCTCTGTGTCCTGATACATGTGACACTGCGCATGCTCCACATAGAGACCAAACCGCGCGTGCGTCTGAGATTATCGGTGAGTTAATAGAGAATATTCATATCTGCACAGGATCATGGGTGAAATATGAGTCATTAACAGTTACTCTGTCGAGTTACAGTCATTGAGATCATTAGTATGCAAATAGATTGTTCGGTCCAACTTAACCATACTAGCCAGGTATGTAAATTACCAATCGTTCTGGGAGTTTGAAAATAAATTTCTTACTCGCATTGTGTAAACCGACCTGTGAATTATTCACGCCGACCTGTGAATTATTCTCAGCTCGTCCCCCTAAACTTTTGCAAAATCACTCATGTGTTTATCCAAGGATTGTTTAAATCTCCCTAACGTACGTTATCAGATTTACATCTCAACTATTTTGTAAAAATCTCACATTGATTCATGAGAGAGGTTTAATGCTCCACTATGTAGTGAGAATGATCAATCCTGCAAAATAGTTTGCTTTCTGACCAATTCTGAAGCGTTCACTCCCGAGAATGCTTTGGCCCCGCTCCTTACTCACTCTGGTTAGACGACCGGCTGCTGCTCGGTCCTCCTGTTCCGCCCCTTCCTCTCAATTGCGGAGTTGATTCAGGCGCGACTCAGTAGACGAAGGGACAGGGGAGGTTAGAGTCGATGCCTTGTGATGTGGTGAAAATATCCTGAATCTTGGATCGAGAGGGCTGAGTTCATTTCACAGCTTGTGCAGGTGTGTGTAATAACAACTTGATTAAGAAAAAACAAGGGAAGGCAGGAACAGTGTAAAAACAATAGAACATGCAAACAATGTGGTGGGGCTCTCAATGCTCTGGTGATTTCAGTCTTTACCATGTGTTTCAGGGCCCCAGTGCACCTCAGTACAGATTGTGCCACTCCTCCTTCTGTACAACCAGATACCACGATTGTGGGGCAAAGTGATGTGGTGGGGTACAGATTCTGGATTAGAGGTGCTGGAAGAGCACAGCAGTTCAGGCAGCATCCGAGGAGCAGTAAAATCGACGTTTCGGGCAAAAGCCCTTCATCAGGTATAAAGGCAGAGAGCCTGAAGCATGGAGAGATAAGCTAGAGGAATATTGAACACAATATTCCAAGTGTTTTGTATAGTTGCAGTATGGTATTTCAACTTCGGAACTCAATCCCCCCCACGAATGAAACCTAACACACCGTTTGCCTTCTTAACAGCACTATCAACCTGGGTGGCAACTTTCAGGGATCTATGTACATGGACTCAAAGATCCCTCTGCACACCACACTACCAAGAATTTTTCCATTGACCCAGTATTCAGCCTTCCTGTTATTCTTCTCAAAGTGCATCACCTCACATTGAGTTGCATTGAACTCTATTTGCCACCTCTCAGCCCAATTCTGCAGTTTATCCAAGTCCCCTTGCAACCTGTAACATTCTTCCACACTGTCCGCTACTACACTGACTTTAGTGTCGTCTGCAAATTTCCTAATCCATTCACCTATACCTGCAGTGGTTCCAAAATAGATCCTGTAGACACGTGAATAGTAACTGGAATCCAGGCTGAATATTTTACATCAACCACCACTCACTGCCTTCTTTCAGAAAGCAAGTTTCTAATTCAAACTGCTAAATCACCCTCAATTCTATGCCTCTGCATTTTTTCCAACAGCCTACCATGTGGAACCTTGTCAAAGGCTTTACTTTTGTCTATGTATACCATGTCAAATGCCCTACCCTCATCTACATGCTTGGTGACCTTCTCAAAAAACTCAATGAGGTTTGTGAGACATGACCTGCCCTTGACAAAGCCAAGTTGACTATCTGAAATCAAATTGATGTTTGCCAGATGATTATAAATCTTATCTCTTATAATCCTTTCCTAAACATTTCCTACAAAAGAAGTAAGGCTCTCTACTGCCCTTCTTGAACAAGGGCACAACATTTGCAATCTTCCAGTGCTCTGGTACCAAATCTGCAGACAATGGCAACTCAAATATCCAAGCCAAAGGCTATGCTACCTTCTCCCTAGCTTCCCAGAGAATCCTCGGATAAATCCCATCCAGCCCAGGGGACTTGTGTATTTTCACTCCTTCCAGCATTGATAACACGTGTTCATAACTAACCTTGATAATTTCTAGTCTAATATCTCATACTTCATTCTCCTCCTCTACAATATTCTCCTTTTCCTGAGTGAAAACTGATGAGAAATGTTCATTTAGCATCTCTCCGATCTCCACAGGGTCAACACTCATCTTCCCATTCTGTCTGTGATTGGCCCTATTCCTACCCTAATCATCTTTTTATTCCTCACATACCTATAGAAAGCTTTAGGGTTCTCTTTTATTCTATTTGTTAAAGACTGCTCGTGTCCTCTCTTTGCTATTTTTAACTCTCTCTTTAAATCCTTCTTAGCTGATCTTAATTCTCCATCACCTCATCTGAACCATCTTGCCTCATCAACACCTAAGCCTCCTTCTTCTTCGTAACAAGAGATGCAGTTTCCGCAGTAAACCATGGTTCCCTTACCTTATCACTTCCTCCCTGCCTGACAGGGACATACCTATCAAGGACACGCAATATCTGTTCCTTAAACCAGCTCCACATTTCCATTGTCTGCATCCCCTGCATTTTGCTACCCCATTCTGTGCATCTAATCCTTGCCTAATAGCATTATAATTGCCCTTGCCCCATCAATAACTCTTGACCTGTGGCATGTACTTATTACTTTCCCTTTCTAAATTAAACTTAACTGAATTATGGTCACACTCCAAAGTGCTCACCTACAACTAAATCAAACACCTAGTCTGGTTCATTACCAAGGACCAGATCCAATGTGGCCTCCCCTCTTGTCGGCCCTTCAACAGACTGTGTCAGGAAACCCTCCTGTACACATTGGATAAAACTGATCCATCCAACGTATTAGTTACAGCATTTCCAGTCAATTTTGGGGAAGTTAAAGTCCCCCAGAATGACCACCATGTTACTTTCACTCCTATCCAGAATAATTTTGCTAATCCTCTCTTCCACCTCCCTGGAACTCTTTGGAGGCCTATAAAAAAAACTCCCAGGAGTATGACCTCTCCTCTTCTGTTTCTAACCTCAGCCCACACTAACTCAGGAGACTAGTCCTCATCAAAAGTTCTCTCAGCCACCGTTATACTCTCCTCGACTAATGTGACATGCATGGACCCATTGCAGAGCTTCAGACTCCATGAGGCAGCCATACTCTGTGACAGACAGACTCAGTCTGGAACCTCCTCTGTCCTTAAGACTTTATGCACTGCCTGTGCTCCTCCATTTCCCCTTTGCACGTTCCCTTTCCAACCCACACCCCCTGCATCACTCCACGAATGGTGCTGTCAAGGGCAGAAGTCTGTGGAATACCCTCCCTAACCTTCTCTATCCTCCTTTAAGATGTATTTTAAAATCATTCTCTTTAATCAACGTTTTGATCATCCATGAAGCACCTTAGGAGATTTGCCATTGTAAAAGATTCCATACAATGCAAGTAGTTGTTGTTATTGCTGTACAGTAGGAGAAACAGGAATGATGCATTCAAAATTCCAACAAGAAAGTCACTGACAGGTGTAGTGTGCAGGCCACCAAATAATAACATCACATTGGGATGGGCAATAAACAAAGAAATAACTATTGCCTGTAAAATGGTATGGCTATTATCATGGGTGATGTTAATCTACATGTAGGTTGATCAAACCAGCTCAGTCAGGGTAGCCTTGAGTTTATTAAGTGTATCCATGATAGTTTTCTTGAACAGTATGAAATGGAACTGACAAGGGAGCAATCTATCCAGCATCTGGCCCTGTGCAATGAGACAGGAATAATTAATGACCTCAGAGTTAGGGATCCTCTTGAAAGAAGTGATCACTGTATGGTTGAATTTAGAATACATATGGAGAGTGTGAAGATAAAATCTAATACCTGGGTCCTGTGCTTCAAAACAGGGAACTACAATAGAATGAGGGAGAACCTGGATAAAGTAGACTGGAAACAAAGATTTTATGGTTGGACAGTTGATGAGCAGTGAAAGATTTTCAGAGGCACTTTACAAAGTGCTCAGCAATGATATATTTCAGTGAAAAGGAAGGACTGTAAGAAAAGGCATACTCTGTGATGGGTATCTACGGAAAGCAATCAAATTGAAAGAGAAGGCATGCAAAGTGGCCAAAAACAGCCTGAAACTAGAACTGGGAAAACTATAAAGGTCAACAGAAAGCCACAGAAGAGCGATAAAGAAAAGTAAGATAGAACATGAGAAAAAAAACTAGCACAGACTATAAAGACAGAAAACAAAATTTTATATTGAATGAGAAAAGAGTGGCTAAAGTAAATGTTGGTCCTTTGGAAAATGAGAAGGAACATTTAATTATGGGATATCACAGTGGAGGAAACTAATATCTTGCCAATAATTACCAAAGAGACAAAGATAGGTGAGGATTTGGAAACTGTCATTATTACGGAACAGCTAGTGTTGGACTGTTGGAGTTAATTGAGCTAATGACAGAAAAGTCTTCTGAGCCTGATGGAATGCGTCCCAGGGTACTAAAGGAGATGGCAGGAGAAATAGCAAATGCACTGGCAGTAATTTTCCAAAATTCACTGGACTCTGTGGCAGTCCCAGCAGATTGGAAAGCAGCAAAAGTGATGCCACTTTAAAAAGGAGGTGGACAAAAGGTGGGGAATTATACACAAGTTAGCTTATTCTCTGTAGTGGGAAAGATGCTTGGGTCTATTGTCAAGGAAGTAATAGCAGGGAATCTTAATAGAAATTGTCCCATTAGACAACAGAGCATGGGTTCATGTAGGGCAGGTCATGCTTCACAAATCTTTTGGAATTCTATGAAGACATTTCGAGCAAGGTGGACAACAAGGACCCAGTGGATGTGGTGTACCCGGATTTCCAAAAGGCCTTCAACAAGGTGCTGTGCAAGAGGCTGTTGCATAATATAAAGGTGCATGGTGTTAGGAGTAGAGTATTAGCATGGATAGAAGATTGGTTGACTAACAGGAAGCAAAGTGTGCGGATAAATGAGTCCTATTCCGGCTGGCAATCAGTGACTAATAGTGTACATCAGGGATCAGTGTTGGGACTGCGATTATTTAGAATTGATACAGATGATTTGGAGTTGGCGACCACGTGTATCAAAGGTTGCATATGACACTAAGATGAGTAGCAGAACAAAGTGTGCGGAGAAATGTGAAACTTTGCAGAGGAACATTAATACATTGAGTGAGTGGGCAATGGTCTGGCATTTGGAATATAATGTTCATAAATGTAAAGTCCTACTGTTTGGTTGGAGTAACATTAAAAAAGAGATTATTACTTGAATTTTAAAAAGTTGCATCATTTGCTATGCAGGGGCACCTGAGTATCCTTGTGCATGAGGGTTGGTCACCAGGTACAACAATCAACTCAGAAAGCAAATGGAATTTTGGCCTTCATTGCTGAAGGGATTGTGTTTAAAAGCACAGGTTATGTTCCAGCTGTATTGGGTGCTGGTGAGGCCACACCTGGAGTACTGCATGCAGTTTTTGTCTCTGTACTTGCTCAAGGATGTACCGGCACGAGAGGGGGTGCAGAGGATGTTAACTAGGTTGATTCCGGAGTTGAGGGGGTTAGCTTAACAGAGACTGAGTAGATTGGTATTATATTCATTGGAAATCAGAAGAATGGGAAACATATAAAATAATGAATGGAATGGATAAAATAGAAGTAGAGAGAATGTTTCCACTGGCAGGTGAATCTAGGACAAGAGGGCATCTAGGACAGGAGGCATGGGATAGAGGGAAATTTGGCCAATTGGATAAAAAACTGGCTAACCGGTCGAAGTCAGAGAGTGGTAGTAGATGGTAAATATTCAGCATGGAGTCCAGTTACAAGTGGAGTTCCGCAGGGATCAGTTCTGGGTCCTCTGCTGTTTGTAATTTTTATTAATGACTTAGATGAGGGAGTCGAAGGGTGGGTCAGTAAATTTGCAGATGATACAAAGATAGGTGGAGTTGTGGACAGTGAGGAGGGCTGTTGTCGGCTGCAGAGGGACTTAGATATGATGCAGAGCTGGGCTGAGGAGTGGCAGATGGAGTTCAACCCTGCCAAGTGTGAAGTTGTCCATTTTGGAAGAACAAATAAGAATGCGGAATACAGGGTTAATGGTAGGGTTCTTGGTCAGGTGGAGGAACAGAGGGATCTTGGGGTCTATGTACATAGATCTTTGAAGGTTGCCACTCAGGTGGATAGCGTTTGTAAGAAGGCCTATGGAGTATTATCGTTCATTAGCAGAGGGATTGAATTCAAGAGTCGTGAGGTGATGTTGCAGCTGTACAGGACTTTGGTTAGGCCACATTTGGAGTACTGTGTGCAGTTCTGGTCGCCTCACTTTAGGAAAGATGTGGAAGCTTTGGAGAGGGTGCAGAGAAGATTTACCAGGATGTTGCCTGGAATGGAGAGTAGGTCGTACGAGGATAGGTTGAGAGTTCTCGGCCTTTTCTCATTGGAACGGCGAAGGATGAGGGGTGACTTGGTAGAGGTTTATAAGATGATCAGAGGAATAGATAGAGTAGACAGTCAGAAACTTTTTCCCCGGGTACAACAGAGTGTTACAAGGGGACATAAATTTAAGGTGAAGGGTGGAAGGTATAGGGGAGATGTCAGGGGTGGGTTCTTCACCCAGAGAGTGGTGGGGGCATGGAATGCGCTGCCCGTGGGAGTGGTAGAGTCAGATTCATTGGCGACCTTTAAGCGGCATTTGGATAGGTACATGGATGGGTGCTTAATCTAGGATAGAAGTTCGGCACAACATCGTGGGCCGAAGGGCCTGTTCTGTGCTGTATTGTTCTATGTTCTATGTTCTATGTTCTATCACCATAAGACTAGAGGCAGCAAATTTCGGACTGAATTGAGATGAACTTCTTGACCTCTGTGGAATTCATTGCCCAGGGAAGTCGTTGATGCTAGTTCAGTAAACGTTTTTAAAGCTAAGGTAGCTTTTAAAAAAAGAATTAATTAATTAATTAAGGGATATGGTGAGAACGTTGGTAAATGGTTCAGCGTCCACGAAATGATCAGCCATGATCTTAATGAATGGCAGAGCAAGATCAAAGGACAGGACGGCCTTCTCCTGTTCCTCGTTCTTTTGTTGTTATATTTTGCATTCCTCCCACACTCTTGACTTTCAGGTGCTGGTGTTAGATTAGGATGGACAAAATTAAAATTCACAGAACACCAGGTTATAGTCCAACAGGTTTATTTGGAAGGACTAGCTTTGCAGCTTCTTCATCAGGTGGTTGTGTGATTTTTAACTTTGTGTCTCACTCTTGTAACTGATAAACAGCAACAAAAGCCACGAAGCAGTGGGCATGCTCCAGGCAACAATGGGCCCCTGGTGGTTGATGTCAGCGGAAAACCAATGGAAAAGGCAGGGGCACAGCTGGAGGACCTGGCGGGGCATTTGGTCCTCCGACCAATCAGAGTAAATGAAGGACGGGACTAGACTATACCACGTGATCATCCTTGCGGTGGGCGCGGATGTGTGGGACGTGTGGATGGAGAGCTGTTGGTAAGGAAAGAAATAAACAGCAGGAAGTGGGAGGGAAATGGTGTTGGTATGGGCTGAGAGGTTTTACAAACATTTGGTGCACATCGGAAAATACAAATTTGAAACTTACAATCCTGTTTTTGCAGTAAACTGGAAAATAACCTCATTGCGTGATCGCTGCCATCTTTATTCGGGGCAAAGATTCACTGGACACGTGCGCAGCTGTCAGCTTTGTTGGGGGCAAAGTTCAGAGGTATGTATGTGCAGCCCTCCCTGGTAGAGAGTCATAGGGCAGGATTTACACAGAGCACATTCAAACCCAGAGAAATGGATGTTTTGTTTTCTTGAATTTGTTTCTTCATCCATTTAAATGATTTGGATGTGAATAGAGCCGGTACTGTTCGTAAGTTTGCAGATGACACCAAAATTGGAGGTATTGTGGACAGTGATAAAAGTTGTCTCAGAATACAATGGGATATTGATCAGATGGGCCAATGGGCTGCGGAGTGGCAGATAGGGTTTAATTTAGGTAAATGTGAGGTGCTGCATTTTAGAAAAGCAAATCAGAGCAGGACTCACACTGAATTGTAAGGTCTTGGAGAGTCTTGCTGAACAAAGAGACCTTGGAATGCAGGTTCATAGTTCCTTGAAAGTAGAGTCACAGGTAGTTAGGACAGTGAAGAAATTGTTTGGGATTCTTCCCTTCGTTGGTCAGAGCATTGAGTAAAGGAGCTGTACAGGACATTGGTTAGGCCACTTTTGGAATATTGTGTGGAATTCTGGTCTCCCTCTTATCAGAAAGAGGCACTGAAACATGGAAGGTTTGAGAATTGATTTTTTAAGGATGTTGCCAGGGTTGGAGGATTTGAGTTGCAGGGAGAGGCATAATAGGCTGGGGCCATTTTCCCTGGAGTGTCATAGGCTGAGGTGTGATTTTGAAGAGGTTTATAAAATCGTGAGGGGCATAGATCGCATAAATAGACAAGGTGTTTACCTTGGGGTGGTGGAACCCAGAACGAGAGGATATAGGTTTAGGGTGAGAGGGGAAAATTCAAAAGGAGCCTAAAGGTCAACCAAAATTGTAACATTTAAAAGGCATTTGAATAGGAAGGGTTCAGAGGGATGTCAGTCAAGTGCTGGCAAATGGGAATAGTTTAGGTTAGAATATCTGGTTTGCATAGATGGGTTGGACTGAAGAGTCTGTTTTTGTGCTAGACATCTCTGACTGTGGGATCATAAAAGTGAACATTGCTCTGATTCACCTCTGGGCTCCTTGATGTCCACTTGTTCATTATCTAGCTTCCTCAGTCTCACATGAGTGTATTTTTGCCATGTTTAGTATTTTACTACTACGTTCACAGACCTTTTCATAAATGGATTGTCCACTGCTGCCTGACTCCTGACCGTATGCTGCTCCATTATCAGGTTATTTTTTTACACAATATCTTTGACAGTCAAGAATTCTTGTTTTCCAATAGTGAGTGGATTTTTCTTCCATTTCTGACAGTCAAATTCTGCACCATTTTCAATCCCTCTAATTCATATTGCACTCCCTGAAACATCATGTATATTTCTCCTTCCACAGATACCAGTGATCATTGCCAAAGCCCTGTTGCCCGTGGAGAGGGTGATGTTTGACTTCCTTGTACAGCTGCAGTTTGAATGGTGAAGGCACTCCCACAACGTGGTTGGGTAAGAGACATTACAGATTATTCACTCAGCGATAGTGAAAAGTAGAAGATATCTGTACAACTCAACATGTTTTTAATTTCACAAAAATATTGAGAACTTTTGACATAAGGCCACAGCTGGAGAATATTATGTCCAGTGACCAAAACCATTGCCAAATAACAATTTTTCAGGAATGCCTTAAAGGAAGAAAGCAGATCTTAGAGGGTGGGAATTCCAGACCACGTTGCCTTGGAATCTATAGAAACAGTCACACAGCTGAACTCAAAAATAAACACATCATTGGGAGTCTAAACTAAGTTATTGAGATATGAAAGGGTGTGTGATGCAGGAAGATAGGAATGATTACAGCCAGGAATTAAGTCAAGGGTGTGAAAGTAAATTGTGGTTGCTTATAAATGGGAGCCTTTTGATGGATCAGCAAGTTCTGGTACAAGTGAGTACTTGGGCGGTAGAGTTTTCAGTATTCTGGAGATTATAGGGAGGGTGATTGTGGGATGCTGGCCAGGAGTGGGTTTAGATAATGAAATCTAGAGTTAACAAAATAAATGAATGAGAGTTTCAGTAAATGAGCTGAGACTGTGGTGAGGTCCAGTGATATCACTGAAGTCGAAATAGTGGTCTTGGAGTGGGACTGGACTATCACCTTCACCTCACCTCTGGAATTTAGCTGTTTGTCAGTTTGTGAATCAAGTTTGTAACAAGATCATGAACTGAGTGGTCCTGGCAGAACCCAAACTGGGTGTCACAGAAGGTTCTTGCTGAGCAGCTGCGTGACAGCACTGTTGATGACACCTTCCATCACTTCACTGCTGAGCGAGTGTCGACTGATGGAGGGAAATTGGCTGAGTTGGCTCTGTCCTGCGTTTTTGTGTTGAACATCCCTAAGCAATGTTCCACAATGTCAGTAGGTGCCAGTGCTGGACTTGTCTTGGTGGGCAGCAATTTCTGGAGCACAGCCATCAGTATTATTGCCACAATTTTGGTAGGGCCGACAGTCTTTACTCTACTTCTCCATTTCTTGATCTGATTTGAAATAAGTTTTCAACCAAGTTGATTCACGTCTCTGATGTCAGGGACCAATGTCGAAGGCTCATCCACTTGGCACTGCTGGTTGAAGATTGCTGCAAATGCTGTTGTCTTGTCTGTTGCATGGATGTGTGAAACCCCTCCATCAGTAAGGGTGGGGATATCTGTGATGCTTCCTGCAGTGAGTTGTTTAATTGTCCATCACCATTCCTGATGAGGTGTGGCAGAACTGCAGAGCTCAGATCTGATCCATTAGTTGTTGGATCACATAGTTCTATTTGGTGTTGCTTACGCTGTTTGGCATGCAGGTTGGGTAGCTTCACCAGGTTGGCACCACATTTTTAGTTATGCCTGGTATTGCTCCTGGCATGCCCTGTGGAACTCTCCATTGAACTAGGGTTGATCCCCTGGCTTGATGTTAATGGTTGAGTGGGGAATATACCAGGTCATGAGATTTCAGATTGGGCTGGAGTACAGTTCTGCTGCTGTTGTTGGCCCACAGTCAGACAGAAGGGTCAAGAGGGCTGATTGTGTTGTATTTTCCAGTGCATTGGTAGATGTAATGTGGGCCATCCAGTTTCATTCCTTTGTTGAGACTGTGCAGCGATTAATACAATGAGTGATTTGATGGGCCACTGTCAGGAATGCAACTTTTAAAAAATGGTTTTGTGATTTACACATGAAAGAAGTGAAACTATCGTGGTATTCGAACAGATGAAAGACTCAACAGACAATCAAGGTATTTTTCAATGTATAATTTCAGTTACATCACACTAAATTTTTGCTATAAATTCTGTGCCTTAGAATTGTGCCCTCCACAATCACCTGATGAAGGAGCGTCGCTCCGAAAGCTAGTGTGCTTCCAATTAAACCTGTTGGACTATAACCTGGTGTTGTGTGATTATTAACTGAGAATATGACCGCACTACTAACAGGGCAGCATGTAAACAGGCTCAGTCCAGTTAATCAATACATTCGGAAGGATTTCCTCCAAGTTTGATGACGCAATATTCGCCAAAACCGTCAACTTCAACCCGCAATGTTGCTCTTAACAAAAACTTCAGGCTGACACAAAGCTCCACACCCCAGTGCAATGTGGTAACTGGGCCCGGCCCAGGAACTGGAACTGGGACATTTGTGGACTGTGATCTCAAAGGAAGGGAGCAAATACAATTCTGACAGATTAGTCCTCAAAGATGAGTAGCAAGTTTGAGACAAGGCAGGTGGGATGCCGCCTTGCACTTAGCTTAATTGCATTTCATATTTACAGTCGTGTTTTGCAAAGTATAAAGAACTATGGTTTGTTTTCCATTGTTGGAGAGTTTTATCCGAGTTGATCACAGTTGCTGCCTCTCGCTCCCCAAGTCAAATCATAGGATCTATAACAAAACAATACACTGCAGGTGCTGGAGATCTGAATCCCAGAAACAAAGTGCTGGAGAAACTCAGCAGTTCTGAAGGCATTGGTGAAGAGAAAAATAATATTACATTTCAATTTCAGTGACTCTTCGTCTGAACGGACAAATGGTCATGAGACTTGGAGCTTCCAATGTTTTATTCCCCTCAGAGATGCTGCTGGACCTGCAGTTCTCCAGCACTGTGCTTTCTATAGTGAACTTTATTGACAAAACCGATCAGAAAAATACTAATCTCCAAAAGTGAAAGGTTCATTGCAAATGTGAGCATAGTTTCCACACTTGAGTTACAACAAGCGCGTCTCGGTTTAAAAACAAGATTTAACTCTCAATAATATTCCATCTCAAAATTAGCCAAGTTACACCAGTAATAAAGCTCCTCCACCCAATGAGGCACTTCAGCACAATATCCTGCAGTGTTTCACACAGCCACCTTTACCAAAGAATGATCACATGTCACAAAATTGAAGGCCAAGAGCATGTCTCTTTAAAGGAGCTGAAGTCAAACTCAGTTTTTGGAAGGATTTTTATTAAACCTGATTGAACATTTAAATCTCAGAGCATAATCTTTGCATTTTTAAACAAAGTGTGTGGGAAACATCCCACATCTTGCTAAAGGTTCAGTTCGGTCTGATACATAGAGCCAAAGGTCAAGCAAACATCACACTTTCCATTCACTTCTACAAAGGGCTGACATCACATTTCTTCAGGATTTAAAGTATTTTATAAATTGTTTGTAAAATCATTTGTCACGTTAAAGAACTGAACAATAAATGTCATTGTATGCAATAAGAGTGAAGCCTGTGACAGCAGATTTAACTTTGGAGGGTAGTGTATGTGCTTTCTAAATTCTGGGAGCCCTTTGGGAGACTGCTCCCAGATGGTGATAGTGAGCATATTTGGAATGCACTGTTTAGATTTTGGAATCCTTGGGAGAGAATCTGTGGTTTCACTAATACTTGGCTTGCGTTGTTGGTGTACAGTAAGCAATTCATAAAGTTACTTATGTATTGTTGTTGACTACCTGAATGGTATTCAAATCTGCCAGGTTGCCTTCAATAGTGTGAATGCATCTATTGTAAATGTTTGGAGTATTCCAGAATTGCCCAGTGCTTGGCAAATTCATGGGGGATAAAAAAATCACATTGAGGAATTTGAAATTAAGAATCCAAGAGGATGTAACCACTGAAGTATTCAATTCAAATAGTTAAATGGAATGCTCACATTTAAAATACCTGTTATCCATAGGAATGGATGGACTGACAGAATTGGGATCAAATTCCTGGCTGGGGAGTGTGAAATGTGCTTTGATAAAGTCACCTGCATTTAGCAACAATAATTTGGCAAGCTCGGAAATTTAAAAAACAACACGAGCTTCATTGCTGCTCCAGTCGGGTCACAAGCTCTGTAAAAAAATAACAATGTTCAGGTTTATTGCATACACTCTGAAACACGTGTTCCTTCTACAGATCCTGCAAGTTTCCCCAATGAGCATAGTCCATCCAAATGATGTTGCTAACTTTGGCCAACTCATTTCTTTCCGAGCCTCGATAACCTGAAGACTGACCAGAAGCAATTACTCCACATATGTGGGAACATTACCGACGAGGATTTTTATCTTTCAGAATTGACTTCCATATATTCAAAGTCCAGAAAAAATAAAAAGCTTGTTACCTTTTATAGAGGAATGATTCAGTGGGAGTAAAACGCTAACCTTTTCTTGCTTAATAATCAAGCTACCTAAATTTTAAAAATGAACACTTCTTAATAGTTCGCAAGATCCTAATGAAATATTTTATGTGAAACAAATTACATGATACATAGTTATTCAGATAACCAAACAAGTTTGTTCATTGAAGAACCCAGAGAAAAAGGTCATGAAACAATGTGAGTTTGATATACCTCAATAATCATTTCACGTGCATTCTCTGAATAAATTCTCCTTTTCCTCCTTGAAGTATTCAACTTCTTGAATAATTAAGAGAATGAAGTCACAGTTGTACAACACAAAATCAGACCCTTCAGTCCAACTTGCCCTTGCTGACCAGATATCCAAAATTAATCTCGTCCCATTTGCCAGCATTTGTTCCATATCCATCTTAAACCCTTTCTACTGATTCAGTTTATTTTACTTTATCAGCACTTGAAATACTGACATTTTGTTTTCTCCCAACATTGGTTAAAGAAGTTATAAGTTCATTCATCCAAGTTAATTTTGTAATCTTTCTCAAAGAAAAAAGTGAGAACAACATATAGCTCAGTGCAAAACAAAATACTGCAGCTGTGCGATATCTGGGAATACTGTAAAGGTGAGGCACTAATACTGCACAAGTTTGTCAGCATGGTTTCAATTACTGACAATAATTTAGTCATGACTTAGCCTTCCCATAGTTAAGGTAAATGTGAGATATCTGAATTTCATGAATTGTTTCCTATTGCACTTTGATCAATAAAAGTTATTCTTGGTTTAAACTTCACAAAAGAGAAAGTGACGACCAAAGAAGCTGGATATCAGAGTCGAAAAGTGTCATGCTGGAAAAGCACAGCAAGTCATGCAGCATCCAAGAAGCAGGAGCATTGATGTTTCAGGCATAAGCCCTTCATCAGGAATCACAGGCTTCAGAAAAATAACTGGCATAGACTTATGCTAATACATTTGTAGAAGGGTCAGATTAGAGACTAATTTCAGATTTGGTACCATTCAGTGCAACATTTCAGTATGATATTTACATATGTACCTAAAAGAGAAGTTGTCTAAAATTACAAGCTCTAGGATGATTATAGGATTAAACCTGGAAATAAAGCTGGTGAACAAGAATGGCAAAGTGAAGTCCCATCAGTATCGCCTTGGGCAGTGTCAAGTAAGAATTTGAGAGCAGAGTTGCCACTTTGGTGTAACCTGCAGTCTGGCCAAATTGCAGCAAAAATCTGTTCAATTTTATCTGCAAACTATTGAATGCGAAATCCTCCTTTCACAATAATGAGGCAGCATTTTGGGATGTCATTTTTAAAATATATTATTTTCAAAGTTACTCACAATTAAGAGTGATCACTTGGTGCTGTCTGCATAACACAGTACGAAAAGGAATTAATAGAAAAAACATTATAACCCAAATTCAGAGTCACTAATTCATTGATATTGCATGGGTCCAGCATTTATAAGTAATCAATTTTTAAAAATAAATACAGATACATTTACTAACTATATTGGAGTACAGTCAAGTTTCTTACTGAACTGTGACAGGATTGGACAGAGTCCACATGGATTTAAGAGAGGGGAATCATACTTAGCAAATCTACTGAAAGAATCTACAGAGTCGAATATTAAAGAAAGAAATTGCAGGATATTTAGAAAAGCTTATCATTAAACATGGTAGACTGGGTTTTGTGAAAGAGAAACTATATTTGACAAATTTGCGACAGTTCATTGAGGAGATAACAAGCAGGGCTGATAAAGGGCAAGCCAATGATGTTCTGTATTTGGATTTTAAAAATGCAAATGATAAGGTGCTTCATAAAAGTTAATTGCACAATTTAGGAGCTCATCGTATCGGGGTAATGTATTAGCATGGACTGAGGATTGGTTAACGACACTGGCTGTTGTTGAGTCCTCACTTGGAGTACTATATACAGTGTTAGCTCCCATATTTAATAAAGGATAAACTAACATTGGAGACCATTCAAAAAAGATTCACTTAGCTGCTTTGAGGACAAAAGGGTTGACCTGTCAAGAATAGATAAGCAGGGGTGATCTTATGGAAACAAGATTCTGAGGAGCTTGACAGGGTAGATGTTGACTCGATCTTCTAGCACCAGTGACGTCTCAAACCAGGGGACATTACATAAGGGAACATTCATTTTAGAAAAAGGAAAGAATTTGTTTTTCTCAGTGAATGGCGAGAATTTTCTCGCCCAAACAATTGTGAAAGTTAAAGGTGGGAGGGGAATAGTTGGGTTACTCTTTGGAGGGTTGTTCTGGCTTGTTGGGTTGAAGGGCCTGTTTCCACATAGTAGGGAATCTGTGATTCTGTCTCAAATTATTTTAAAAGAGGGCAGATAGATTTTTGAAATATTGAGCAGTTGAGGGCTATGCGGATCAAGCATAAAAGAGGTGTTGAGATCTGGGTTGACCCAGCCATGATCTGATAGAATGGGGGAACAAGCTGAAGGCGATGAATGCCCTACTCCTGCTCCTTGAGGCTCCGTTTCATGTTTTTTTTTTGTTTCCAAAGAAGAACGTGATACAATGTGCTAAAGATCTCAGATGTTGTGAAAATGGAGTGTTTATGTACTAATTCAAATGGCCTTGATTCATAAATCACAGCTATACAGTCATGAGTGGGAAGGCAATTCCCTCCAAGAATAAAGGAAATCTACTGCAGAGCTCACACACAGGGAATTCTTACCCTCAGTAAACTCACCCATCACATCACCCAACATATCAGCAAAAGCAGGCCGCAATGCGCATGCTTTAGCCAACAAAGTGACCCGCGGATGACTGATGTCAGCACCGGACCAATGAAAGGACGGTGGGCGGATCTGGAGGACCTAGCGGGATGTTGGTCTTTCAACCAAACAAAGTAAATGAAGGGCGGAGCTAAACTAAACCATGTGATCACCCTCGCGCGCGGCGCAGAGTCGCCGTAATGAATGCTCGGCAAGTTTTGGAGAGAAAGGATACGGTAATGAAAGAAATAAACAGGGAAACGGGAGAAAAACTGTGTTGCTATGAGCGGAGATGTTTTACAAACAAGTTGTGCACGTCGGAAAACACAAATTTGAACGTCTCAGTTTGCAGTAAATTCGGAATGGCCTCAGCGCGGCTGCAGACCTGAGTGAGCGCCGCCATCTTTATTCGGGACAACGTGCGGAGCCGCCATCTTTGTAGGGGGCAAGGTGCAGCCATGCGCATGTGCAGCCTTTCTCTCGTATAGAGTCACTGGGATCATCGCAGCCAATACTGCTCTGATTCACCTCTGGGCTCCCTCATGACCACTTTGTCAATATCTCGCTTCCTCAGTATCGAAACATGGGTGTATTTTTGGTCTGTTTACTCCTGTATTCTTACTTTTATAGACCCTTTGTAAATGAGTTTTTCACTGCGGCCCAGCCCCTGACCATGTACTGCTCTATTATCAGATTAATTTTTTCTTGAATATTTTTGACAGTCAAGAATTCTTTTTTCCAACAAGCAAGTGTATTTTCCTTCCATTTCTGACGATCAAATTCTGCACCATTTTCATTCCCTGTAATCCATTTTGCACTCCCTGAAACATCAACTGTGTTTCTCCTTCCACAGATACCAGTGATTAATGCCAAAGCCCTGTTGCTTGTGGAGAGGGTGATGTTTGACTTTCTTGCACAGCTGCAGTTTGTGTGGTGAAGGTGCTCCTACAATGTGGTTGGGTAAGTGGCATTATAGATTCTTCATTCAGCAACAGTGATGATTTGAGAATAATGTCCAAATCAACAATAGTTTGTATTTTTATTATCATGCTTATAATTTCGCAAAAATACTGTTGAGAACTTTAGACATAAGGCCAGAGATGGAGATATTAGGTCAGGTGACTAAAAGCATTGCCAAAAAGCAGGTTTTGAGGGATGTCTTAAAGGCAGACCTGTGAAGTTTTGGCTGCGAATTTCAGACCAAGCTGCTTCAGCAACTGTAGAAACAGCCACACAGTTGAAGTGATGAATTAACAAATGGTTGGGAGTCTCGAAGAAAATGGGTTGTCGAGGTCTCAGTGTGTGTGGTGCAGGGAGCTACGGATGATCACAGCCAGGAATTAAATCAAGTGTGAGAATTTTAAATTGAGGGATATTGGCTAGGTGCTGGCAGGTGAGACTAGATTGGGTTGGGGTATCTGGTCGGCATGGACAGGTTGGACCGAAGGGTCTGTTTCCTTGCTGTACATCTCTATGGCAGTATGCTGTTGATTATAATTAGGAGCCTTTTGATGAATCAACAAGCAGAGATTTAGACTTTCTTGGGATTACAGGAAGGTTAAATGTGGGAAGCTGGCCCTGAGTGTGAAAATGGAGTCTGGAGATAACACACAACGGATGAGAGTTTTAGTATATGAGCTGAGATGAGGGTGGAATCAGCTAGAATTAGTGATCTTGGAATGGGACTGAGTTATCGCACTCACCTCACCTCTGGGATTCAGCTGGTTGCCAGATTGTGAATCAGGGCGGTAACACAATCGGGAGCTGAGTGGCCCTGGTGGAGCCTAAAATGAGTGTCACTCAGCTGGCTGTTGCTGAGCAGCTGCTGCTTGGTAGCCCAGTTGATGACATCTTCCATCACTTTACTGCTGATCGAGTGTGGACTGATAGATGGAAATTGGCTGGTTTGAATTGCCCTGTGTTTTTGTGTTGAACATCCCTGGGCAATGTTCCATATTGTCGATAGATGCCAGTGCTGGAGCGGTACTTGGCTTGGTGGGTGGCAAGTTCTGGAGCTCAAACCATCAGTATTATTGCCAGAATATTGGCAGGGCCCGTAGCCTTTGCACGACTTAACCATTTCTTGATGTTATTCAAACTGAATCGAACAGGCTTAAAACTCACATCTGTGATGTTGGAAACCACTGGAGAAGGCTGAGATGGATCATCACGCTTTACACTTCTGGCTGCAGATTGCTGCAAATGCTGTCATCTTATCTGGTGCATGGATGTGTGAGGCCCCTCCATCAATAAGGGTGGGCATATCTAAGATGCTTCCTCGAGTGAGTTGTTTAATTGTCTATCACCGTTCACAACTGGGTGTGGCAGAACTGCAGAGCTCCGATCTGTTCCATTGGATGTCAGATCACTTAGCTCTGTTGCTTGCTGCTGATGCTGTTTGAAATGTAGATGGTCCTGTTTGATTGCTTCACCAGGTTGGCACTTCATTTTTAAGTCTGCCCGATGCTGCTCATGGCATGCCCTCATTTCCTGTCCATTGTGATGGGTGAGAGCAGGACGTACAAACCCATGAGATTACAGATTGTGCTGGAGTACAGTTCTGCTGTTGATGTCCCACAGTGCCTCAGAGATATCCAGTTTGAGATCCTACATCTCTTCGAAGTCTATCCCATTTAGAACGGCGATAGTGTCACTCAACACAATGGAGGTTTTTCTCAACCTTAAGCTAAGACTTGTGGCTCCAAAAGGAATGTGTGATGGTCGCTCGTACTGATACTCTCATGGCCAGATTCGATCTGCAGCTGGTCAATTCATAACAATGAGATCAAGTATGTTTTACACTCTTTTTGGTTCCCTCACCACCCGCTGCAGACTCAGTTGAGCAGCGAAATCCTTTAGGACCTGTCCAGCTCAGTCAGTAATTCTGTTGCAGAGCTAGTCTCGATTGTGGACATTGAAACCCTGTACCCAGAGTATGTTTGATACCATTTTATTGCCTCAGTGCTTCCTCCAAATGTTGTTCAACGTGAAGGAGAAGTGATTCATCAGCCAAGGGAGGACGGGACGTGGCAATCAGCAGGAGCCATGAGACTTCCTGGACTCCAGAGCCAATGCTGTGTACTCCCAGGGCAAATCCTCCCTGTCTGTACACCACTGTGCCACCACCTCTGCCTGGTCTGTCCTGCCAGTGAGACAGGACATATCCAGAGATTTCAGGAGAAAGTGAAGACTGCAGATGCTGGAGATCAGAGTCAAGAGTCTGGTGCTTTAAACGCACAGCAGGTCAGGCTGATAACGGGCTTAGGCTTGAAACGTCGATTCTCCTGCTCCTCGGATGCTGCCTGACTGCTGTGTTTTTCCAGCACCACACTCTCGATGTCTTGAGATGGTGATGGTTGTGTCTGGTCATTGTTTGTGAGGGATAATTGCGTGAGCATGACTATGTCAGGCTGTTCCTTGACTAGTCTGTGAGACAGCTCTGCACATTTTGGCACCAAAAACCATATGTTCGTGAGGAGGACGTTGCACTATCGAGAGAGCTGATTCTGTGGTTGTAATTTCTGGTGCTTTGTTAGTTGCCAACTGGTCCATCCAGTTTCATTCCTGTGTTGAGACTTTGCAGTGATTAACACAGTGAGTAGCTGTCTGGGCCGCTATCAGGTTGGCAGGATTTTTTTCGCCATTGACAATGGTTTCATGGAGATCAGGAGATTCCTAATACGTTGTTTTTTTTCTTGAATTCAGATTCCACCATCTGCCAAGATGGGATTCGAACCAGGACTTCAGATGTTTGTTTTAATATTCTGGATAAAAGCTAAATACATCAGGTTTGTTCACTCATTTTAAATATCACTAACCCTGCTTTTGTTTCTTTGTAAAACACTGTCCATCATCCTGTCTCCTCCATCCTCCCCTCCAACAACGAGTGAGGAGCACATGGAGTATCTCTGTCACTAAGACTGAGATAATCCGATCTGCTGCTTATCTCCCTCCCACTAGCCCACTGAGCCAAACTGACTCACGTGGTGTTCCTGGTTTTTGTCCTAAACCTACCTCTTTCTCCAGTCTCTTGTCAAGCCTGATCAGAGCTCACCTTGACCCTTTACCGTAATCTCACTAAACTCACTTTCCAACTCTCTTTCCTCCGCTGCCGCCTCATCACTCCCCCTCGCCAATTCATAGATATTGTTCCTTGTTCTGTCTTTTGGTCTTTTTTTGGTTATGTCCTTCTCTCCCATTTTGTGAAAAACTGATATTTGACCTCACCGTTATTGGAAACTCCTGCTCCATCTCCACTCTCCCTTTCCTTTCTGAATTCCTTGCATTTGGTGTCCCTCAACGATCTATCCTTGGTCTCTCCTGTATCTCACGTACATAGTGCCAGGAGGTGATATCATCCAAACACACTGTGTTAGGTTTGACAGGTACACTGATGATGCCCAGCTCTTCCTCCCCATCATCCCTCTCCATTACTCCACTGTTACTCAGTTATCAAACTGCTTGTCACATTCCCACTTCTCGATTAGCTGCAATTTCAGCCAATGAAACATTGTCATGGTTAAACCCATTGCCTTACCTTTCCCTTTCTGCTAAGCCCCTCCCTCTCACTGGGAACTCTCTGAAGCAGAACGACACTCTTCACAATATTGCTGTTATATCTGACCCCAAGGTGACCTTCTGATCAGACATCCACACAATAACAACACCAGGAATTCCAATCTCTTAAACGTTGCTTTTCTCCACCTCACCCCAGCTCTATTGCTACTGAAACCCCTTACCCACGTCTGTGTTGCCTTAAACTTGAATCCAAAACAGAACCCTTGATTCCGTGACTCAGAATCTGGTTTCAGACTCCCCTCTCAGTATTTACCCTCAGACACATCCCCTCTGTATTTATCCTGTCAAACCCCTTAAGAATCCCATCTGTCTCAATGGGATCACCTCTCTTTCTCCAAAATCCAGTGAGTAGAGTCCCAACCTTTTCAGCCTTTATTTAGAAGATAATCCCTCCAAACCAGGGATCATCTCATTGAATCTTCCCTGAAATGCCTCCAATAAAGTGAGACATTTCCTTATCTAAAGGGACCAAAACTGCTCTCATTACTGCATATATGGTGGTCTCACCAGCACTTCCACACGTTACTGTCAGGTATATACTCCAAACTCTAATACTGAAAAACTTTGAAACAAAACATTCCATTCCCCTTCCTGATTCCCTGTTGTAACTGTGTGGTAGCTTTCTGTGTTTCCTGAACAATTACCCCGGTCCCTTTGTGGTGCAGCTTTCTACAGTTTCCACCATTTAAATAGTACTTTGTTCTTTTATTATCTCCTCCATCTGGCAACTTGTTGCCTCCTTCTCCTGTGCATCTCTCTCTTTTCACATTGGTCAGGATGGAGACAACTTGCTCATCGTTATGCATTAGCCTTTCACACCCAAGTCTTATTGATGAGGCAGAGCGGCAGCACGGAATGAAAGAAAAGAAAGTAATTCTTGTTCCCCATAACTCACTGACGCTTGGATCATTTTCTCCAATGTGTCAAAGAACTGCTGTGTTCAGTCACATGAGATCTCAAGTTGGAATCTCCTAGAAACCCACAGATTTCCCTCTGAGTTGACTGCTGATGTCCTCAAGGGTAATATGTACAGTAATCCTGGGCCACGAGGAGGGGATGGTGTGAGCTTCTAACTTGAACTGACAGTGACAGATTTCATAAACTTGTATTACAGGATATTACAGATGGGCATTCAGTTGGTAATCTCAGTAAATATTCTGCTAAACTGTAATTGAATTACTCAGTATATCAGGATCTGGATATTCGCATTGTGTGTGTGTGAGTATTGTGTTCCAGATCAATCCCATTTGCTTCTTAAAAATTCTCCTTTGAACCATCGCATTCTCTCAAAAGGTCTCCCCAAACCTTCAATGTGTCCTGTAATCCTTTTATGCTGACCTGATGAGTGTAAGCTTTATTATTCGAATGTGTAATTTTTGTTTAAGGATTTCTCAGAGAGGGAGCAGAATATTCTTAAAGGGGAGAATAGCCATTTTGAGGGGAGGCTGTTGTTTATTGGTATCATTGACATAGGAATAGAAGAGTTTACATTATTGGATCATTGGAATCTCTTGTGGGGTAAAATTGACCTCCATCAGAAGGATGGATTGTACTGGCACTGGAAGGGAACAGTTGCTAGTGCTATTCAGGAGGCATTAAACCAGTGAAGGAATGTGGGTAAACCCAGAGAGAGAGTGAGCGAAGAGCTCAGTCTGACGCTGGTACAGTTCAGATGTCAAACAGTCAAGGCAGACAAGGGCAAGACACAGAATGAGCAGCTACACTGCATTTACTTCAACGCAGGAGGCCCGATAGGTCGGGCAGAGGAGCTCAGGGTATGGTTTTGAACATCGCACTGGGATATTATAGCAATTACAGAGGCATGACTTAATGATGGATAGGACCAGCAGCTTAATGTTCCAGTGTACAGATGCTGTAGCAAAGATAGAAAGGGGGCAACAGAGCAGGGGGGGGAGGTATTTTTGATTAGGGATAACATCACAGCTGGGCTTCAAGAGGGTATTCCTGGGAGGACATCCAGGCAGGTTATACAGGTGGGACTGAGAAATAAGAAAGGGATGATCTCCTTATTGGGATGGTACTATTGACCCCTACCCCCCACTTCCCCAATAGTCAGCAGGGAGTTGAGAAGCAAATTTACTAAGAGATCACTTATCTGTAAGAACAGTATAGTTGGGTACAAGACTTGACCTTCTTTGTTATTCATTCACAGGATGAGGGTGTCACTGGCTGGGCCCAAAGGGCAGTAAAGAGTCAACCACATTGCTGTAGGTCTGGAGTCACATGTAGACCAGGTAAGGATGGCAGATTCCTTCCCTGAAGGATATTAGCGAATCTGATGAGGTTTTTTTTTCCGCAATAATCAACAATGGATTCATGGTCTTTAATAGATTCTTAATTCCAAATTTTTATTGAATTCACAGTCCACTGTCTGCCGTGACGGGATCCAAACCCTGGGCCCCAGAATGTTATCTGGGTGTCTGGGTTATCCATCTAGTGATAATCTCACTTGGCCATTTGGCAGGGTGAGTGACTGAGATATCCGTGGAGCAGCTCATCAGCACCAAAGATCCCATGGTCTCTGTGGAAGATAGAAAGGGTTGGGGAAGGAGCTATATCCCTGGTGGTGGGGTCTGACTGTAGGTAGCGGACATAGCAGAGGTTAATGGAGATTAGTGGGTAGCAGGTGAGGACCGGGGGATTATATTCTTATTGTGGTTGGAGGGTGGGGGGAAGGCAGAGGTACAGAAAGTGGAGGATATGCGTTGGAATGCATTGTCGATCAAGTGGGAGGGAAATGCGGTCCTTGAAAGAGGAAACCTTTCTGGGATGTCCTGGAGTGGAATTGCTTCTCTTGGGAGCAGATATGGCAGGGACAGAGGAATTGGGAGTACAGTATCACGTTTTAACAGGAATATACTCGAGGGTAATCAGGAGAGCAAAAAGGGGACTTGAAATATCTCTCGGAAATAGTTTAAGGAGAATCCAAAGAGATTCTACAAATACATTGAGGATAAAATAATAACCAGACACAGAATAGGACCCCTTAAAATCAACAAGGCCATCTATGGAATAACAGGAGGTGGGAGAAATACTATGCTATTCTATTCTAGAGAGTTTGGAGAAATAAATAGTGATAACTTGAAAAGTGTCTATATTACAGAGGAGGAAGTCCTGGATGTCTTAAACAGTAGCAAGGTGGATAAATCCCTGGGACCTGATCAGGTTATCCCAGAAATTTGTGAAAAGCTAGGAAGGTGGTGGCAGTGCCCCTTCCTGAGGTATTTATACCATTGTTTGTGACAGGTGAGGTGCTGGAAGATGGGTGCCATTATTTTAAAAAGGTGGTAAGGAAAGGCCAGGGAACAAGAGAACAGTCAACCTAACAGTCAGTGGTAGGTAAGTTGTTGGAAGGGATTCTGAGGAACAGGATTTACATGTATTTGGAAAGACAAGGATTAATTAGGGATAGTCAACATGACTTTGTGTGTGGGAAATTCTCTCTCTCTAACTTGATTGAGTTTCTTTGAAGATGTGACAGAGATGATTGATGAAGGCAGACTGTGGACGTTGTCTATATGGACCCTGAACGATGTTCCAAACAGCAGACTGGTTAGCAAAGTTAGATAACATAATCTGTTGGGAGAACTAGCCATTTGGATACAAAACTGGCTTGAAGGGAGGAGGCAGAGGGTGGTGATGGAGGGTTATCTGTGGACTGGAGGCCTGTGAGCAGCATTGTCCTGCAGGAATGGAAATGGGTCCTTGAATAAGTGACTTGGATGTTCATATATGAGATATGGTCAGTGGGTTTACAGAAGACACCAAAATTGGAGGTGTAGTGGACAATGAAGAAGGTTAGTTCAGAATGCAACAGAATCTTGACCAGATGGGCCATTGGAGCGAGGAATGGCAGACTGGGTTCAATTTAGACAAATGTAAGCTGTTGGATTTTGGAAAGGCAAATCAGAGCAGGACTTGTACACTTAATGGTACAGTCCTTGGGAATGTTGCTGAACATAGAGACCATGGAGTGCAGGTTCATTGTTCCTTGAAAGTAGAGTCGCAGGTAGGCAGACGAGTGAAGGTGGTGTTTGGTATGCTTATATTTATTGGTCAATGGATTGAGTACAGAAGCTGGGACGTCAAATTGTGGTTGGACAGGACATTGATTAAGCCATTTCAGGAATTATGTTTTAAGTTTAAAATTCCCTGTTCTGGAAAGGATGTTGTGAATCTTGAAAGAGTTCAGACAAGACTTACAAAGACTTTGCTAGGGTTGGAGGATTTGGGCTACAGGGAGAGGCTGAATAGGCCAGGGTTAATTTCCCTGGAGAGTCAAAGACTGAGAGGTGACTTCATGGAGATTTACAAAATCATGAAGGGCATGGATAAGGTGAGCAGCCAGGGTCTTTTCCCCCCAGTTAGGTGGGTTCAAAACAAGATCACATGGGTTTACGTTGAGAGGGCAAAGATTAAAAACGGATCTAAGGGGCAAAGTTTTCAAGCTGTGTGTGGTGTATGTGTGGAATGAGCTGCCAGATGAAGTAGTGGAGGCTGATACAATTACAACATTTGAAAGGCATCCGATTGGGTACATGAAAAGGAAGAGTTTCCAATGATACGGACCAATAGCTGGCAAATGGGGCTCCATTTGTTGAGGATTCCTCGTTGTCATGGACAAATTGGACCAAAGGTCTGTTTCTGTGCTGTACATCTCTATGACACTAATAAATGAAAATGAGATGTGTTCCTCTTTTGTGGAGAGCTAGCAGAAGCACAGATAATTGTCCTTGGAGCTGAGAAGGTTAAGCAGTGATTTTGACCAGGTGCAAAATTGTTTCTAGGATCTCTAATCTGCAGAGAGAGGGGAATTGTTAACAATGTCACAATTTTAATAACTATTTTCAGGTAATTGGCAAATAATGTGAATATGTGAACATTATTGTATTCAGTAAGTTCTGAGTATCTGGAACAGTCTGAATGGCAGCTGGAGACAGACTCAGATTTTTATTCATAAACAGATTTGGAATCTTACTTTTTAAGGGACAATTTGGGGGTCTATGGGCAAATGGGAAGGGAATTGGGACAGATTTGCAGCATCTCCAGAGGGAGAGGGTACATCCCAAATGGGCTGAATAGCCACCAGGCCCTGTGCTCTGTGATACTGCCCCATTGACTGTGAATGTTGAAGCTCGTCCCAGGGCAGAGAGAGGGAGGATCCCACCACTCACCTCACAATGGGCCTCGATGATTGATGTCAGCGCAGGCCAATGGGGGGCAGAGGGCAGTACTGGAGGACCAGGTTGTACCAGTTTGTCCTCCAACCAATCGGAGTGAATGAGGGCATCCTCAAGGCTGGAACTAAATAAAGGCACATATCGCAGAGATTTGAGAAACTGGAGGACATGAGATAGGGAGCGTTCTGTGGCTGGTGAGGAGTTATATAAATAAGGAAGAGTTGAGGCTGGATGATGTGACAGTGATCGGGAGAGTTGAGGATGGAAGAATTTAGAGTTAGTGAGGATTAGAGTCATAATGTTATACAGCAAGGAAACAGGCCCTGTGGTCCAACCAGTAAATGCCGACCATAATTCCAAACTGACCTAATTGTACCTGCCTCCGCTTGGTCCACATCCATCCAAATATTTCCTATTTATGTACTTATCTGAATGTCTTTTAAATATTGTAATTGTATTCACAGCTCCCACTTCCTCTGGATGTTCATTCCACGTGTGTAATTTTTTTTTAAAAACCCTAATGTCTTTCCTCAAATCTTTCTCATTTCTTCTCAAAATGAATGCACCGGAGTTTTGAATCCCCCTCTTCCCCCGGCCATTCACCTTATCTACACTCTTTCTGATTTTGCAAACCTCTAATAAGGTCACCCTTCAACCTTGTGCACGCCAGTGAAAAAGATTCCCAGCCTATCCAGCCTCTCCTTAGAACACAATCCCTCCATTCATGGCAACATGCTGATAAATCTCTTCTGAACCTGCTCCAATTTAATAATATCCTTCCTATAACAGCACAACCAGAACTGGACAGAGTATTCCAGAAGAGGCCTCCCCAACGTCCTGTACATCCTCAACATAACGTCCCAACTCCTGGACTCAAAGTTCTGAACAATAAAGGTAAGTGTGCTCAGCACCTTCTTAACCAACCTGTCTACATGTAACACACACTTCAAAGACGTGAAGCCCTCGGCCTCATTGTTCCCATATCACTACTCAAGGCCCTACTTTTATTGAGTGTAAGTCCTACCCTCGTTTGTTTTGTCAAGATGTTATATTTTGCATTTATTCCAATCAAAAAAATTTTTGAGTGTAAAGGCAGTAGGAGTATAATTAAGAGTGAAATCAGGAGGCAAAAAAGGGACGTGAGATAGCTTTGGCAAATAGGGTTAAGGATAATCCGAAGGGCTTTTGTAAATACATGAAGCAAAAAAGGCTAACTCGGGAGAAAATAGAGACCCTTAAAGATCAGCAAGGCAGCCATTGTGTGGAGCTGCAGGTGATGGGTGAGATAGGAAATTAGTATTTTGCATTAGTGTTTACTGTGAAGAAGTACATGGGAGATATAGAATGTGGGGAAATAAATGGTGACATCTTGAAAAATGTCCATATTACAGAGGAGGAGGTGCTGGATGAGTGGCTAAGGAGCTGGTGCAGGGGAAAAGGATTCGTGTTTTTTGGATCGTTGTGATCTCCTCTGGAGTAGAGTTGACCTGCATAAGAAGGATGGATTGTACCTGAATTGGAAGGGAGGGAGACTTGCCAGTGATACTCGGGAGGCATTAAACCAGTGAGGGAGTGGGTGTAAACCCAAGAAGATAGTGAAAATAGAGGTATGTCTGAGGCTGGTACAGTTCAGAAGTCAAATCGTCAAGGCAGGCAAGGGCAAGGCACAGAATGAAGACGGACTGAGCAGTTGCACTGCATTTACTTCAATAGAAGAGGCCTGACGGGGAAGGCAGATGAGCTCAGGGTATGGTTTTGAACATGGCACTGGGATATTACAGCAATTACAGAGGCATCACTCAGGTATGGATAAGCCTGGCAGCTTAATGTTCCAAGGTATAGATGCTATAGCAAGGATAGAAAGGGGATAAGAGAGGAGGGGGGAGTGGCATTTTTGATTCGAAATAGCATTATGTTTTTGCTTAGGGAGGATATTCCTGGGAGTATGGTCAGTGAAGTTATTTAGGTGGAACTGGGAAATGAGAATGGGATGATCACCTTATTGGGGTTTTCTGCATGGATTTCGGCTGGGCCCTCTGGTTTCCTCCCACAGTCCAAAGATGTGCAGGTTGGGTGGATTATCCAGGCTGAATTGCCCACAGTGTTCAGGGATGTGTAGTTTGGGTGGATTATCCAGGGTGGATTGCCCATAATGTTCAGGGATGTGCAGGTTGGCTGGCCCTGGGAAATGCAATGTTACAGGGGCAGGTTAAGAGGCTTTCAGGATCAGTATCAATGTGATGGGCTGAATGACCTGTTTCCACACTGTTGGGATTCTCTGATAATTCTACTAGTTTTAAAATCGTTAAAGATAATAATATACCAGATCTAAACGTTAAGGTTCTGAATTGGACAAAGGCCAATTTTGATGGCACAAGGCAAGAACATTCATCTGGCCCCTCAAGCCTGCTCTACCAATAAGATCAGGGCTGATCTTTTCATGGCCTCAGCTCCACATTCCTGCTCTCTCACCATAATCCTTAATTCTTTTCCTGTTCACAAATCTACATTTTGCCTTAAAGGCATTCAAGTTGATAACGTCAAATGCTGCACTCGGCAGGGAATTCCACAGATTCACAACCCTTTAGCTGAAGAAGCTCCTCCTGAACTCAGTCCTAAATCTGCTCCCCCTTATTTTGAGGTAATGCTCTGTAGTTTGACCCGCCCCCAGTGGAAATAGCCTCCCTGCTTCTATCTTATCTACTCCCTTCATAATTTTATTTTTTCCTCTCCAACCTCCCATTCTTCTAAATTACAATGACTATAGAACCAGTTTTCTCAATCTCTCCACATACACCAATCCTCTCAACTCCTGACTCAAACTAGTGATCCTCCACTGCACCCTCTCCAGTGCCAGTACATCCTTCCTGAAGTAAGGAGACCAAACCTGTACACAGTACTCCAGGTGTGGCCTCCCCATCACCCTGTACAGCTGCAGCATAACCATCCCTCTAGCAATGAAGGACAATATTCCCTTCACTGCCATAATTACCTGCTGCACCTGCAAACCAACTTCCTGTGATTCATGCACAAGGACACCCAGCTCTCTCTGCACAGCAGAATGCTGCAAGTTTTCACCATTTCATCATCCAGTTTTCTGTTCAAACGACAAAAATGGATGACCTCACATTTCCCAACATTGAACTCCATCTGCCAGACCCTTACCCACTCACTTAACCTATCTGTATCCCTGTGCAGACTGACAGTGGCCTCTGCAGACATTGCTCTACCTTATCTTTGTATCAAATGTGAACTCTGACACCGTACACTTTGTCCTCAACTCCAAAACATTTGTGTAAATTGCAAACAGTTGTAGTGCCAACACTAATGGGCGGCACGGTGGCAAAGTGGTTAGCACTGCTGCCTCACAGCGCCTGAGACCCGGGTTCATTTCCCGCCTCAGGCGACTGACTGTGTGGAGTTTGCACGTTCTCCCCGTGTCTGCGTGGGTTTCCTCCGGGTGCTCCGGTTTCCTCCCACAGTCCAAAGATGTGCAGGTCAGGTGAATTGGCCATGCTAAATTGCCCATAGTGTTAGGTAAGGGGTAAATGTAGATGTAGGGGTATGGGTGGGTTACGCTTCGGCGGGGCGGTGTGGACTTGTTGGGCCGAAGGGCCTGTTTCCACACTGTAAGTAATCTAATCTAATCTAATCTAATCTAAAAACTAATCCAAACACCCGTTCATCCCCATTCTTTATTTTTTGCTGGTTAACCGATCCTGTATCAATGATAATACATTACCCATAATGCTGTGCATCTTTACCTTATTCAGCAGCCTTTTGTGTGGCAACTTATCGGATACCTTCTGGAAATCCAGGTATACCACATCCACCGAGTCTGCCTTGTCTAACGCACTCGTCGTATCCTCAAGTAATTCCAGTAAATGCGTTCTACATGACCTGTCTTTCCTGAATCCATGCTGTGTCTGCTCAATGAGACCATTTCTACCCAGATATCTCACCACTACTTCCTTGAGAGGTTCAAGCATTTTCTCCATTACAGAAGTTAAGCTAACGGGTCCTTTTGAAAAATAGTGGCACCACATTTGCAGCTTCCAGTCTGTCAAAACCATCCCAGAATCCACCAAATTTTAGTGAATTTTCACGAGTCTATTTGTTATTTCCCCCCCACCCCCGCCATCTCCTTTAGTCCCTGGGATGCAATCCATCAGGGCCTGGAGACCCATCTACCCTGAGGCTGTTATCTTTCCCAACATTTCCTCTTTACTGGGAATGATTGCTTCTGTATCCTCATCTGCCGTTGCCTCCATAGGCCTGCGACAATGAGAGTATATAGATAGAATGTTCCTGTTAAGGCCAAGGCTGGTAGGTGTAGAGAATGCCGCCTGTTGAAAGAAATTGAGGGCCTAGTCAAGAAAATGAAGTAGTCGTATGGCAGGTATAGACAGCTGTGTTTGTGTAAATCCCTAGAGGAGTATAGGGGTAGTAGGAGTATACTCGAGGTAAACCAGGAGGGCAAAAAGGGGACATGAGGTAGCGTTAGGAAATAGGTTTAAGGAGAATCAAAGGTGATTGTACAAATACACTAAGGACAAATGAGTAACCAGGCAGATAATAGGTAACTGCAAATCAAGGCTGTCTGTAGAACCGCAGGAGGTGAGAGAGATTCTGTATGAACGGAGAGGTTTTACAAACAAAATGTGCACATCGGAAAACACAAATTTGAACATCACAGTCTTGTGTTTTCAGTAAACGGGGAATTGCCTCAGTGTGGCTGCAGGCATGAGTGCGCGCCGCCATCTTTCTTTGGGGCAAGAATTCACTGGACACGTGCGGAGCCACCAGCTTTGTAGGGGGCAAGGTGTAGCCAGGCGCATGTGCAGCCTTTCTCTGGTACAGAGTCATTGGGCAGGATTTACACAGAGCACATTCAAACTCCGAGAAATGGATGTTTATTTCTGGATTTGTTTCATCATTCATTTAAATGATTTGGTATCGTAAATGAGTTTGCAAGTCATACAAAATTAGAGATATTGTGGATAATGAAGAAGGTTACCTCAGATTACAATGAGATATTGATCAGATGGGGTTTAATTTAGATAAATGTGAGGTGCTGCATTTTGGAAAAGCAAATCAGGGCAGGACTTATACACTGAATGACAAGGCCCTGGAGATGTTTGCGGAACAAAGAGACCTTGGACTGCAGGTTCATAGTCCTTGCAAGTCAAGGATAGGATGATGAAGAAGGTGTTCAGTATATTCTCCTTTATTGGTTCGAGCATTGAGTATAGGATGTGGGAAGTCATGTTGCTGTACAGGACATTCGTTCGGCCACTTTTGGAATAGTGTGTGCAGTTCTGGCCTGCCTCCTATCAGAAGGGTGCTGTGAAACTTGAAAGGTTTCAAAAAAGACTTACAAGGATGTTGTTAGGGTTAGAGGATTTGAGCTACAGGGTGAGGCATAAAAGGCTGGGGCTGTTTTCCCTGGAGTGCCATAGGCTGAGTGGTGATGTTATGGAGGTTTATACAATCATGAGGGGCATGAATAGAGTAAATGAACAAGGTGTTTTCCCTGGAGTGGTGGTGTCCAGAAGTAGAGGGCATTGCTATAGGGTGAATGGAGAAAATTTCAAAGGGGCCTAAAGGACAACTTGTTCATGCAGTGGGTGGAATGAGCTGCCAGAGGAAATGATAGAGGCTAGTACAATTAAAACATGTTAAAGGCATCTAACTGGACATATGATATGATTAGGAAGCGTTTCCAGGGATATAGGCCAAGTGCTGGCAAATGGGAATAGACTAGGTTCGGATACCTGTTTGGCAAGGATGAGTTAGACTGAAGGGTCTGTGTCGGTGCTGTACATCTCTCTGACTGTGGGATCATAACAGCTTATACTGTTCTGCTTCATCTCTGGGCTCCCTCCTGACCACTTTGTCAATGTCTAGCTTCCTCAATTTCGAACAATGGGTGTATTTTTGGTCTGTTTGGTTTTTTACTATTATTTTTACAGACATTTTTGTAAGGTAATTTTTCACTGCCGCCCAGCCCCTGACCATGTGTTGCTTATCAATATTTTCCGGAAAATCTTTAACGGTCGAGAATTCCTTTTTCCAATAAGCAAGTGTATCTTCCTTCCAATTCTGACTATCTCATTCTGCACCATTTTCATTCCCTGTAATCCATTTTGAACTCCCTGAAACACCAACTGTGTTTCTCCTTCCACAGATCCCAGTGATTAATGCCAAAGCCCTGTTGCCTGTGGAGAGGGTGATGTTTGACTTTCTTGCACAGCTGCAGTTTGTGTGGTGAAGGTGCTTCCACAATGTGGTTGGGTAAGAGACATTACAGAGTATTCATTCAGCAACAGTAAAGATCTGAAGATAATGTCCAAATCAACAACAGTTTGTATTTTTATTATCATGCTTATAATTCCACAAAAACATTATTTAGAATTTTAAACATAAGGCCAGAGATGTTGATAATAGGTCAGGTGACCAAAAGCATTGTCAAATAAGCAGGTTTTGAGAAATGTCTTAAAGGAGGAAAGCACGCCTGAGGGGTTTTGGCTGTGAATTTCAGACCTTGTTGCTTTGGCAACTGTAAAAGCAGCCACACAGGTGAAGTAATGAATTAACAGATCATTGGGAGTCTCAAACAGAATGGGTTGTCGAGGTCTCAAAGGGTGTGTGACGCAGTGAGCTAGGGATGATCACAACCAGGAATTAAATCAAGGGTGAGAATTTTAAATTGAGGGATATGGACCGGATGCTGGCAGGTGAGACTAGATGGAGTTGGGATATCTGGTCGGCATGGACGGGTTGGATTGAAGGGTCTGTTTCCAAGCTGTACATCACTGTAGCTCTATGTTGTTGATTATGAATATGAGCCTTTTGATGGATCAACAAGTTTTGGTACAAGGGAGTACTTGGGCAACAGAGATTTAGTTTTTCTTGAGATTACAGGGAGGTTGAATGTGGGAAGCTGGCCAGGAGTATGTTTGGATAATGAAGTCTGGAGATAACACTAGGTGGATGAAAGTATATGAGCTGAGAGAAGGGTGGAATCAGCTAGAATTAGTGGCCTTAGAGTGGGACTGGACTGTCACCCTCTCCTCGCCTCTGGGATTCAGCTGGTTGTCAGGTTGTGAATCAGGGCGGTAACACAATTGGGAGCTGAGTGGCCCTGGTGGAGCCTAAAATGAGTGTCACTCAGCTGGCTGTTGCTGAGCAGCTGCTGCTTGGTAGCCCTGTTGATGAATACTTCCATCACTTTACTGCTGATCGAGTGTGGACTGATAGATGGAAATTGCCTGGGTTGGATTGCCCTGTGTTTTTGTGTTGAACATCCCTTGGCAATGTTCCACATTGTCGGTAGATGCCAGTGCTGGAGCGGTACGTGACTTGGTGGGTGGCAAGTTCTGGAGCTCAAACCATCAGTATTATTGCCAGAATATTGGCAGGGCCCGTAGCCTTTGCACTACTTAACCATTTCTTGATGTTATTCAAACTCAACCGAACTGGCTTAAACTCACATCTGTGATGTTAGAAACCACTGGAGAAGGCTGAGATGGATCATCCCACTTTGCACTTCTGGCTGCAGATTGCTGCAAATGCTGTCATCGTATCTGGTGCATGGTGTGTGAGGTTCCTCCATCAGTAAGGGTGGGGATATCTGTGATGCTTCCTCCAGTGAGTTGTTTAATTGTCCATCACCGTTCACAACTGGGTGTGGCAGAACTGCAGAGCTCCATTGGATGTAGGATCACTTCGCTCTGTGGCTTGCTGCTGATGCTGTTTGACATGCAGATGGTCCTGTTTGGTAGATTCACCAGGTTGGCACTTCATTTTTAGGTATGCCTGCTGCTGCTCTTGGCATGCTCTCCTTTACTGTGCATTGTGATGGGTGAGAGCGGGATTTACAAACCCATGCGATTACAGATTGTGCTGGAGTACAGTTCTGCTGTTGATGTCCCACAGTGCCTCAGAGATACCCAGTTTGAGATCCTACATCTCTTCAAAGTCTGTCCCATTTTGAATGGTGATAGTGTCACTCAACACGATGGAGGTTTTTCTCAACTTTAAGCCAAGACTTGTGTTTCCAAAAGGAATGTGTGATGGTCGCTCGTACTGATACTGTCATGGACAGATGTATCTGCAGCTGGTCAGTTCATAACAAAGAGATCAAGTATGTTTTTCCCTCTTGTTGGTATCTTCACCACCCGCTGCAGACTCAGTTGAGCAGCTATGTCCTTCAGGACCTGGCCAGCTCAGTCAGTAGTTCTGTTGCAGAGCTAGTCTCGATTGTGGACATTGAAACCCTGTACCCAGAGTACGTTTTACAAAATTTTACTTCCACAGTACTTCCTCCAAATGTTGTTCAACATGAAGGAGAACTGATCCATCAACCAAGGGAGGATAGTACGTGGTAATCAGCAGGAGCCATGAGATTTCCTGGTGTCCGGAGTCAATGCTGAGTACTCCAAGGGCAAATCCTCCCTGTCTTGTGCCACGACCTCTGCCTGGTCTATCCTGCTGGTGGGGCAGGACATATCCAGAGATTTGAGGAGAAAGTGAAGACTGCAGATGCTGGAGGTCAGAGTCAAGAGTTTGGTGCTGGAAAAGCACAGCAGGTCAGGCTGATGAAGGGCTTAGGCTTGAAACATCGATTCTCCTGCTCCTCGGATGCTGCCTGACCTGTTGTGCTTTTCCATCACCACACTCTCGATATCTAGGGATGGTGATGGTGGTGTCTGGTCATTGTCTGTAAGGGTTGATTTCATGAGTATGACTATGTCAGGCTGTTCCTTGATTGGTCTGTGAGACAGCTCTGCACATTTTGGCGCCAAAATCCAGATGTTAGTCTGAAGGACATTGCACCATCGAGAGCACTGATTCTGTGATTGTATTACATGGTGCCTTCTTAGATGCCGAGTGGTCCATCCAGTTTCATTCCTTTGTTGAGACTTTGCAGTGATTAATACAGTGAGTAGCTGACTGGGCCACTGTCAGGTTGGCAGGGTATTTTTCGCCATTGACAATGATTCCATGGAGATCAGCAGATTCCTAATTCCAGTTATTTTTTCTTGAATTCAGATTCCGCCATCTGCCAAGATGGGATTCGAACCAGGACTTCAGTCGTTTGTTTTAATATTTTGGATAAACGTTAAATACATTAGGTTTGTTCACTCGCTTTAAATATCACTAACCCAGGTTTTGTTTCTTTGTGAAACACTGTCCATCATCCTGTCTCCTCCATCCTTCTCTCCAACAACAAGAGTTTGGAGCACATGGAGTTTCTTTGTCACTAAGACTGAGATAATCCGATCTGTTGCTTCCCTCCCTCCCACTCGCCCGCCGAGCCAAACTGCCTCACGTGGTGTTCCTGGTTTTGTCCTAAACTGACATCTTCCTCCAGTCTTTTGTCAAGCCTTATCAGAGCTCACCTTGACCCTTTACCCTAATCTCACTAAACTACAGACTTTCCAACTCTCTTTCCTCCTCCTCCTCATCAGTCCCCCTCACCGATTCACAGATATTGTTCCTGTTCTGTCTTTTCTGGTTATGTCCTTCTCTCCCAAAATCCTGCTCCATCTCCACTCTCCCTTTCCTTTCTGAATTCCTTGCATTTGGTGACCCTCATGGATCTATCCTTGACCCCTCCTGTATCTCACCTACATACTGCCAGGAGGTGACATTGTACAAAAGCACCATGTTGGGTTTCACATGTACACTGACGATGCCCAGTTCGCTCTCCCCATCATCCCTCTCCATTACTCCACTGTTACTCAGTTATCAAACTGCTTACCATATTCCCACTACTCGATTAGGTGCAGTTTCCTCCAATGAATCATTGTAGTGGGTAAACCCATTGCCTCACAAATTCCTTTCCCTAACTGCTGAGTCTCTCCCTCTCACTGGGAACTATGCAACAGAACTACACTCTTCACAGTATTGCAGTTATATCTGACGCGAAGCTGACCTTCTGATCAGACATCTACACAATCCCAAACACCAGGAATTCCAATCTCTTAAACGTTGTTTGTCTCCTTCTCACCCCAGCTCCATTGCTACTGAAACCCCTTACCCGTGTCTGTGTTGCCTTAAACTTGACGAATCCGAAACAGAACCCTTGATTCTGTGACTGTCTCAGAATCTGGTTTCAAACTCCCCCCTCATTACTTACCCTCAGCCACATCAATATTTATTCTGTCAAACCCCTTAAGAATCTGGTGGTGCGATCTGATTGTAGCTGGTGGAAATGACAGAAGATGATGTGTTGTATCTGGGTGGAAGGTAAGGACTTAAGGGTGTGTTCTATCCTTGTTGAAGTTAGAGGTGCGGGAAGTGGAGGAGATATAGTGGATTGTATTGACCACATGGGAGGGGAAATTGCAGTCCTTGAAATACGGGGCCATTTGGTATGTTCTGGCCTCACTGGAACACTGCAGTAAGCATGAGACAGAGATGTTGGCCAGGGAACAGACTCGTGTGTTAAAGTGGCAGGCAGCTGGAAGCTCAGGGTCTGTTTTTGCAGCAGAACGTAGATCATCAGTTGCCATTTCCGCCACCTCCACTGAGATGCTGCCAGACACAGGTTCCTGTCCCCTCCATTAACAGCTATGCATCCTCCCAGCCAGATCGTAATCAACTCCTCTGTCTTTCCAAATGTTCTAGTCTCTCTTTGGGTTCTGTCCCTGCCTATTGTTTACTCTTTAACCCCTATCTCCTGCAGTACAAAGATCTGCAGATTAGTTGAATTGGCCAAGCTAAATTTCCCATAATGCTCAGGGATGTGTAGGTTAGGTGCATTATTTGTGATAAATATACAGTAATAGGGTTGGGGAATGGGTCTGGGTGGGAGGGACGCTGTGGAACTTTTGGGCTGAATGGCCTGTTTCCACACTGTCAGGATTCTAATTTTCCCAGCTCCCATTGGATCTGAGGAAATGCCACTGGACAGATTTCTGTTCCCAGATGCTGCCAGACCTGCTGAGCTTTCCCAGCACCTTCTGCTTGTTGTTCCTGATTGACACCATCCATACACCTTCCGGGTTTAATTCAGACAGGGGGAGGATCCCACCACTGACCTCACAATGGGGTCCAGCTGATTGATGGCAGCTTCGGACCAATAGGAAAAGGTGGTGGGACTGGTGGGCCAAGTGGAACCAGCTGGTCATCCAAACAATGGGAGTGAATGAGGGGCGTGGCCAATGGGATGACACGTCACCAGTAACTCTGCCTGTGCAGTGCCACGTGACTCGGCCGTTGGTGAACGTGGGAGACGCAAACAGGGAAGGGGAGAGTGGCCTCGGAGACAGAGAGATAATGAGTCACTTTAGACTGGGAAGTTTTAATTACACTCTGTGCGGTTCGTAAATCTGAATTAGAAACTCTTAATCCCGCGTTTGCGGCAGATGGGAAAATGGCTGCGGCCCTCAGGCGGTGAAAGGTCCTGGGATATGGTCGCCATCTTTACTGGGGGCAAGGTACAGTGAGGCACATGTGCAAGTCCCCTTTATAGGATAGGGTAGGGGGGGGGGGGTGCGCCGTGCAACTTGAAGAGAAGCATTTACACATCAAGCACATACCAAGAAAAAACTATGTCTTTATATTCTTCCTGTACTAACTGTGAGTTTTGTTTTGTGAATTCATTTCATAGGATATTAAATCAGAATAATTGAGGCTGGGATCTCAAAAGCAAGTTTTTACAGTCAATGGAGTCATCAGGATCTGAATATCATTGGCATTTAACTGTGGAAGGAGAAAGGTTTGTCTGTTCTGTTTGTGGGAAGATATCTCCAATATTTTTGTTAAGCAGAAAGATGTACAAATTCGTGGTTTGATCACCCTTTGGGTGTGTGCTGTGTTCTGGGCCCTGCAGCTGAGGAAGGAGATGTTGGCCTGAGAGGGAGCACAGATTTATCCAAATTACACCTCATCTCTTTCTCAGAACACTCAGATTTAGACCCAATCACCCACTTCATGATGTTAACCTGTAAACTTCATATTTTCAATTACCTGCAAACTTCCCATTAAAAGTCCTTTTGGACTCAAATTCCAGTACCTTTTCAGGTGGAATGTTCCAGCTTCTGACAACTGTCTGTTCATTCAGAAACTGCTGAGGTCCATGTTGACTCTGGGGTTACAAAGGGTTGAATTGAAAGATGAGGTGCTGTCCCTGAGCTCCCATTGAGATGCATTGGAACAGTACAGGAGGCTGAGGGCAGTGTAGGTGTGAGCAGACAATGAAAATGACAGGGCTGCACTGTGAGGGCTGCTTGGCTCAATGAGAGTGTTTTAGAGTTGGGTGTAAACAGAGTGAGGGGAGACAGGGAGAAGGTGAAGCTGAAACTCTGTTTTAGTTCAGGCCGTTCAGAAATTCACAGTCCCAATGGGAACAACCAGTTTTTAGGTGATACCTGTGGAATATTTGTTAACAGTTTTTAAAGTACTTTTCCTGAGGGCAGTTGAGAGTTAACCACATTGCTGTGGGTCTGGAGTCACATGTAGGTCAGACCAGGTGAGGATGACCGTTTCCTTCCCTACAGGACATTAGTGAACCAGATGGGTTTTCTAACAATTGACAATAGTTTCATGGTCATCATTCGCCTTTCCATTCTAGATTGTATTGAATTCCGATGCCACCATCAGCATGTTGGGATTCTAACCCTAATCCTCGGAACATTGCACATGTCACTCATCTGGCAGGAATACCATTAAGCCATTGCCTCCCTTTTTAGCAATGTTTAAAAGAAAGTTCCATCATTCTACGTGTACAATGTGAGATAAAATACTACAACGTCCATGTGTCAGCCTCTCCAAAAGGTCAATTAACAGAAATTTGTTTGGGGGCGAAATATTTCACTTTTTTGAGGGGGGCGGGGTTTATTAAACAAAAGTGAATCCAGATAAAAATCGTACGCCACGCACATGTAATTTTGGAGGGGGATTGCAGAGACAGGGAGGGTTGTGGGGCCAGAGGGGGATTGTTGTCCAAACATCACTGTGGTGTACATGGACTGCAGCATTTCAGGGAGGCGGTTAACCACCACTTTCTCCAAGACAAGGAAAGGTGGCCAATAAATACTGGTCTGGGCAGCAAACGCAACCCCCAGTGAATAAAACCAAGCAGTGACCTCTCTGAGCTGACTTGCTGTGAAGTTAAAAACCTCTCTGGAAATGGGGTGGGCAGAGAAGAGAAACAGAGACATTTCACAGCTGCCCTCAGAGAGACCTCACCCTTGGAAATACTCAGAGCCAGGGATCAGCTCAGTGAGTTTCAGTCTCTTCAAATATCAATCTTAGTCGGTTTTATTTTATTAAATCTACAATAGTGAGTAAGGTGAGGATTTCTTTTTAATGTCTTATGGTCTCTTGATTAAATGTTTAAGATATAAAACGTAAGCATTAAGTTATTCTCGGGCAGTATTTTTCGAGCAGTAAGACTGTGCCTTTGTCTTGGTCTGTAGATTGTGAAGGCGGAGAGCTGGCCTGTTGTAGAGTGGCGTGCTGTTCCTTTCGGATATGGGAGATTAGGGAGAGTTTCAATGACCCTGATGATTGTCTGCAGGAAGTGTGATTGCAAATCCTATTGGAACGCATGGATTGGTGGAGGAGTGATTAAAGACAGTGAGGAATTGACAGGAGCCTGGGGATGTGATAGGTCGCCGTCTCAGGATTGCAGGATACTGCAGATACAGTCAGGTAGGTGGGTTACCTCCAGGAAAGCTAGGAGGGGTAGGCAGATAGTACAGCAGTCTTCTATGGCTATCCCCATCTCAGACAAGTATACTGTTTTGGAAAATGTAGGTGGTAACAGACTTTCAGGGGAATGTAGCACTGACAGCCAAGTTACTGTGACTGAGACTGGCTTCTAACATAATGTGAGGTATATCCAGTTCCACATGATCGATGGTGATAGGGGACTCTCTAGTCAGGGGCACAGTCTGCCATTTCTGCAACTGACAGGGAGATATCAGAATGGGGTGGTCCTGCCCTGGTGCCAGTGTCAAGGTTGTCTCTCAAAGGGAGCAGAATATTCTCCAAAGGGAGCAGAATATTCTCAAAAGGGAAAATAACCAGTGAGAGGACATTGTACATTGGTACCAATGGCATAGGAAGGGGAAAGAATGGGGTCCTGACGAGCAGGGAGATGTGCTAGTGCTACTGGGGAGGCATTAAACCAGTGAGGGAGTCGGGGTAACCATAAAGAGATAGTGAGAAAAGAGATGAGTCTGAGGCTGGTACTGTTCACCAGTCAGACTGTCAAGGCAGGCAAGAACAAGTCACAGAATGAGGTGGGACGGACCAGTTACACTGCATTTATTTCAGTGCAAGAGACCTGACAGGTCAGGCAGGTGGGCTCAGAGTATGGTTTTGAATATGGCAGCAATATTACAGCAATTACAGAGGCATCACTCAGGGATGGATAGGACTAGCAGCTTAATGTTCCAGGATATATATGCTATAGCAAAGCATAGAAAGGGGCCAACAGAACAGGGAGAGAGGTGTTTTTGCTTAGGGATAACATTATGGCTGGACTTCAGGAGGATATTCCTGGGAGTACCTCCAGGCAAGTTATTTGGTTGGTACTGAGAAATAAGAAATGGATGACCATCTTACTGGGATGTATTATAGACTCTCTCCCAATACTCAGCAGGGAATTGAGACACAATTTTACCAGGAGACATCCATTATCTGTAAGAATAATATGGATGCAATGAAAAGTGGCTTTAACTTTACCAACATGGCCTATGAGTGCTGTAGTGTTAAGGGCTTGGATGGAAAGGTATTTGTTCAGTGTGTACGAGAACATTTCAGATTCAGTTTGGAGGATGGACCTACTAGAGAAGGAACAAAACCTGACCTGTTTTCTTTCTTCATTCACAGGATGAGGCAGTCACTGGCTCGGCCAGCATTTATTGCTGCGTTTACCCAGAGGGCAGTTAAGAGTCAACCACGTTGCTATAGATCTGGAGTCACATGCAGACTAGACCAGGTAAGGATGGCATTTTCCTTCCCTAAAGGTCGTGAGTGAACCACATTGGTTTTTCCAACAATTGACAATGGATTCCTTGTCGTCACTAGATTATTTTTTTCCAGATATTTATTGAATTCACATTCCAAAATCTGCCGTGATGGGATTCAAACCCGGGTCCCCAGAACGTTATCTGGGTCTCTGGATTAACTGTCTAGTGATAATTTCACTCCGTCATCACTGCCTCTTAGGAAATGAGGCAGGGTGAGTGACTGAGGTATCAGTGGGGCAGCACATCAGCACCAACGATCCCACAGTATTGTGGCTCAGTGGTTAGTGCTGCTGCCTCAGCACCAGGGACCTGGGTTTGATTCCAGCCTCGGGTGACTGTCTGTGTTCAAGTTGGCACATTCTCCCCAGTATCTGTGAGGGTTTCCTTCGGGTGTTCCAGTTTCCTCCCACAGTCCAAAGATATGTAGGTTAGTTAAACTACGTTAAATTTCCCATAGTGTCCAGATGCAGTATATGAGGTTTTGGGATGTGCAGGCAAATCTCTGCCTGATGTGAAAAGATCCTTTTGGGGTCTTGGACAGAGGTCAGAGGGAGGTGTGGCCGCACGTTTTACATTTCCCATGGCGGCAAGGGAGGGTCAAGGGTGTGGAGCGTGGGTTGGTGGGAGGGTGTGGACCGAGCATGGGAGGTGCAGAGGGAATGGTCTCTGCGGAACACAGATAGGGTTGGGGGAGGGAAATATGTCTCTGGTGGTGGGGTCTGACTTTAGGTAGCAGAAATAACAGAGGTTAATGCACTGTATCTGGAGATTAGTGGGGTGGAAGGTGAAGACCGCAGGGTAATATTCTTTATTGTGGCTGGAGGGGTGGGGTAAAGGCGGAGGTGAGGGAAGTGGAGGGTATGTGTTGGAGGGCATTGTTGATCAAGTCAGAGGAAAATTACGGTCCTTGAAGTAGGCCTTTCTGGGATGTCCTGAAATAGGATCCAAAGAGATTAAACAAATATATCACGGACAAAAGATTAACTGGACCAGAGAATAGGACCCCTTAAAGGTCAACAAGGCTGTTTATGGAACCACAGGGGGTGCGAACGATATGTAAATATTTCATGTCATTTTTTTGCTGGACAAGTATATGAAAGCTTGAGAGTTTGGAGAAATAAACAGTGATAACTTGAAAAGTGTCTATGTTACAGAGGAGGTGGGACTGGGTGTCTTAAATCGCATCAAGGTGGATAAAGCCCTGGAACCTGATCAGGTGTATCCTGGAACTTTCTGGAAATCTAGGGAAGTGATTGTTGGGCCTCTCCTGAGGTATTTGTATCGTTGATAGCAACAGGTGAGTTGCCATTATTTTAAAATAAGTGGTAAGGAGAGGCCATGGAACAAGAAAACAGTGAGCCTGAAGTCAATGGCAGGCAAGTTGTTGGAAGGGATTCTGAGGGACAGGATATCCATCTATTTGGAAAGATAAGGAATGATCAGGGAGAGTCAATGTGGCTTTGTACATGCACAAGTGACAAAGAAAATTGATTAAGCCAGGCGGTGAATGTTGTTTATGTGGACATTCAACAAGGTTCCACAAAGCAGACTGGTTAGCAGGGTTAGATAACATGGAATGCAGGGAGAGCAAGCCAATACAAAACTGCCTTGAAGGTAGGAGACAGAGGATGATGATGGAGGGTTGCTTTGCGGACTGGAGGCCTGTGAGCAGCAGTGTGCTGCAAGGATGGATATTGGGCCCTTAAATAAATGACTTGGATGTGAATATATGAGGTATGGTCAGTAGGTTTATAGAAGACACCAAAATTGGAGGTGTAGTGGACAGTGAAGAAGGTTAGTTCAGACTACAACAGGATCTTGATCAGATGGGCCGTTGGAGCAAGGAATGGCAGACGGAGTTCAATTTAGATAAATGCGAGCTGTTGTATTTTGGAAAGACACATCAGGGCAGGACTTATACACTTAATGGTAAAGTCTTGGGGAACATTACTAAACAAAGGGACCTTGGAGTGCAGGTTCATAGTTCCTTGAAAGTAGAGTCACAGGTAGGCGGGGTAGTAAATGCAGCATTCTGTACACTCCCCGTTATTGGTTAATGCATTGAATGCAGCTGTTGTAACGTCATATTGTGGCTGTACAGGGCGCTGATTACAGCCCTTCTGGATTTCTGTTTTCAGTTCCTTTCTCCCTGTTCTTGGAATAATGTTGAGAAACTTGAAAGGTTTCAGAAAACATTTGCAGGGACTTTGCCAGGATTGGACGGTTTGAGCTCTTGGGAAAGGCTGAATAGGCTGGGAACATTTTCCCTGGAGGGTTGGAGACTGAGAGGTGATCTTATAAAATCATGAAGGGCATGGATAAGGTGAGCAGTCAGGGACTTTTTCCCAAGTTCAGTGGGTCCAGAACTAGAGGGTACAGGCTTAATGTGAAAGGGAAAAGATTTCAAAGGGATCTGAGGGGCATCTTGTTCATGTTGAGGGCATTGCAAGTATTGAATGAGCTGCCAGAGGGAAGGGGTGGAGGCTAGTACAATTGCAGCATTTAAAAGGCATTTGATTGGGTACATGAAGAGGAAGGATTTAGAGGGATAAGGGTGAACTGCTGGCAAATGGGACTCCATTAATGCTCTCCGTTATTGGTCAATGCATTGAATACAGAAGCTGGGATGTCATATTGTGGCTAGACAGGACATTGATTAAGCCACTTCTGGAATTCTGTTTTCAGTTTGAATTTCCCTGTTCTGGGAAGGATGTTGTGAAACTTGAAAAGGTTTGGACAAGATTTACAAAAACGTTGCCAGGATTGGAGGATTTGGCCTATAGGGAGAGGCTGAATGGGCTGGGGCTATTTTCTCTGGAGAGTCAAAGACTGAGAGGTGACTGCATGGAGATTTATAAAATCACGAGGGGTGTGGATAAGGTGAGCAACCGGGGTCCTATTTCCACAGGTTAGGTGGATCCAAAACTAGAGCACATGGGTTTAAGTTGAGAGGGCAAACATTTAAAAGGGATCTAAATGGCAACGTTTTCAAACTGAGTGTGGTGTGTGTATGGGAGGGGCTACCAGATGAAGTAGTGGAGGCTGATAAAATCACAACATTTAAAAGGCTTCCAATTGGGTACATGAATAGGAAGGGTTTTGATGGATACAGGCCAATAGCTGGTAAATGGGAATCCATTAGTTTAGGATTCCTCGTTGGCACGGACGAGTTGAACCGAAGGTCTGTTTCTTTGATCCTAATAAATTAAGATGCATTCCTCTATTTTGTGGAGAGCTAGCTGAAGCAAACATAAATATCCTTGGAGCTGAGAAGGTGAAGCAGTGATTTCAACCTGGTGCAGATTTGGTTCCAAGGTCTTGAATTTGCAGAGAGAGAGAGGAATTGTTCACACTGTCACAATTTGTAGTAACTACTTTCAAGTAATTGGCAAATAATACAAGGTGAAAATGTGAACACTATTTTCCTCAGTAAGTTCTGAGCATCTGGAACAGTCTGAACGACACAGATTCGGCAGGTATTCTGAAACAGACTTGGAATTTTACTTTTTAAGGTAAGATTTGGGGGGCCGTGGGCACATGGGAGGGGACTTGGGACAGATTTGCAGCATCTCCAAAGGGGGAGAGTACATCCCCAATGGGCTGAATAGCCCCCAGGCCCTGTGCTCTGTGATACTGCCCCATTCACTGTAAATGATGGAGCTCATCCCAGGGCAGAGAGAGGGAGGAGCCCTCCACTCACCTCTCAATCGGCGCCGGCTGAATTAACGGCAGCTCCAGACCAATAGGAGGAGAGGCTGTGTGGTCCTGCAGCCAATGGGAGTGAGTGAGGGGTGAGGCCAGCAAGACAGCACCTGTCCATGAGCTGTGCAGGTGCAGTGTCACTGTTTGGGGTTGGGAGAGACAGCAGAGACTGGGACAGAGGCTGTGGGACCTGAATTATAAACTCCCGGTAAATTAGAACCAAAAGAACTGCAGAAGATGTAAATCAGAAACAACAACCAGGAGGTTCTGGAAAAGCTCAGCAGGTCTGGCAGTATCTGTGATGAGAAATCAGAGTTAAAGTTTCAGACCCAGTGTCCCTTCCTCAGGGCAGAGGTTACTGAGAAAAAAAAGTCAGTTTATGTGCAGAAGTTAGTGTGGGGGGAGGATAAAAGGAGTAAAGGATAGGTGGGGATAGAGTGAGAAGAACGGTTGGGTAAAGGAGTGGATAACAATCTGTCTGGGGGAGGGTAATTAGCTGTTAATGGAGACTGTTAGTGGCTAACTATAGGTCGTGTGTAATGGCAGACTGTGAGAACTGGTGTGTGGGGTAGGGGGCTACGACATGAGGTTGTTAACTTATGGTTAGCATCACTGAGGTAAAAACAATGACTGCAGATGCTGGAAAGCAAATACTGGATTAGTGGTGCTGGAAGAGCACAGCAGTTCAGGCAGCATCCAACGAGCAGCAAAATCGACGTTTCGGGCAAAAGCCCTTCATCAGGAATCATGAAGGGCTTTTGCCCGAAACGTCGATTTCGCTGCTCGTTGGATGCTGCGTGAACTGCTGTGCTCTTACAGCACCACTAATCCAACTTATGGTTAGCCACTAGCTGTCTCCATTGTGAGCTGTTCCCCACCTATATCACTCCACGATTGAAGCTGCCGAGGACACAAACCTTTGGAATATCCTCCCTAACTCCCTCTCTCCGCCTTAAAGATGTATCTAAAAATCGTTCTCTTTAATCAACATTTCCATCATTCGTGAAGCATTTTAGGAAATTTGTCAATGTGAAAGGCTCCATACAATGCAGGTAGTTGTTGTTATTGTCTGACATCTGGAGAAACAGGGAAGAGCCCTCTCTCTCTCATACCAGATGAACAGCAGCAAAAGCAGGAAGCACTGAGAATGCTCCAGCCCACATTCTGTATCAGATTATTGATGTCAGCGCAGGACCAATAAGAGTGGGGGAAATGGGGCTAGAGGTGCTAGTTGGTCCTTCAACCAATCAGAATGAATGAGGGGCGGGGCAATACTCAACCACATGATAAACTTCACTGACAGCACAGTGTTGTTGTGACCAAGGCTTTGGAAATGTGTGGAGGTGCAGGGCAGGGCAGGGGGAAGGAAAGGCACATTGACCAGGAAGAGGAGGAGATTTTCATGGTATGGGATAAGAGGTTTTCCAGAGCTTAGTGCACGTAGTAAAACACAAATTTAAAAATCCCAAATTCTGCACCATTTTCCCTCCCTATAATGCATTTTGCACTCCCTTAAATATCAACTGTGTTTCTCCGTCCACAGATACCAGTGATCAGTGCCAAAGCCCCATTGCCTGTGGAGAAGGTGATGTTTGACTTCCTTGTATAGCTGCAGTTCGTGTGGTGAAGGTGCTCCCACAATGTGTTTGGGTAAGAGCTGTTATAGATTATTCACTCAGCGACAGTGAAGAATTGACAATATGTGTGCAAATCAACAACAGTTGTTTTTTTTTTAATCATGTTTATAATTCCATAGACATATGCTTGAGAACTTGTGACATAAGGCCACAGCTGGGGATATGAGGTCAAGTGATCAAAAGAATTGCCAAATAAGCAGGTTTTCAGGAATACCTTAAAGGAGGAAAGCAGGTCTGAGGGGGTTAGGGTGGGAATTCCAGACCGTGTTGCCTTGGCAACAGTAGAAACAGCCAGACAGGTGAAGCAATGAATAAACACATCGTTGGGAGTCTGAAAGAAAATGAGTTGTCGAGGTCTCACAGGTTGTGTGGTGCAGGGAGACAGGGATGTTCACAGCCAGGAATTACATCAAGGGTGAGAATTTTAAATTGTTGCTTGTTAATAGGAGCCTTTTGATGGATCAACAAGTTTTGGTACAAGTGAGCACTTGAGCAGTAGGGTTTTAGATACTCTTGAGATTACATGGAAGTTGAATGTGGGAGGCTGGCCAGGAGTGTGTTTGGATAATGAAGTCTGGAGATAACACAAGGATGGACGAGTATTTCAGTAAATGGGCTGAGACTAGGGTGGAGTTGGGTGATGTCACTGATGTAGGAATAGTGCTTTTGGAGTTGGGCTGCTCCTCCTCCTCATCACTCCCCCTCCCCAATTCACAGATATTGTTCCTTGTTCTACCTGTCTGTCTTTTCTGGTTATGTCCTTCTCTCCTATTCTGCTACAAACTAGTATTTGACCCCACCGTTGTTGCAAAAACCTACTCCATCCTGACTCTCCCTATCCTTTCTGAATTCCTTGTACTTGGTGTCCCTTAAGGATCTCTCCTTGGTCCCTCCTGTTTCTCACCTACACACTGCCAGGAGGTGACATTGTCCAAAAGCACCGTGTTAGGTTTCACATGTACACTGACAATGCCCAGCTCTCCCTCCCCATCATCCCTCTCCATTACTCAGTTATCAAACTGCTCATCACACTCCCACTACGCGATTAGCTGCAATTTCCTGCAACGGAACGTTGCAATGGTTAAACCCCTTGCCTTCAGTTGCTATTACAAATTACTTTCCCTTACTGCTGAGCCCCTCCCTCTCCCTGGGAACTGTCTGAGGCAGAACCACACTCTTGACAATATTGCTGTCATATCTGACCCCAAGGTGACCTTCTGATCACACATCTACGCAATCACAAACACCAGGAATTCCAATCTCTTAAATGTTGCTTGTCTCCACCTCACCCCAGCTCCATTGCTACTGAAACCCCTCACCTGTGTCGGTGTTGCCTTAAACTTGACGAATCCAAAACAGAACCCGTGATTCTGTGACTGACCCAGAATCTGGTTCCGGACTCCCTCATGATGGGAAACATCCTCTCAGTATTTACCCTGTCAAACTCCTTAAGTCTCCTGCATGTTACAATGAGATCCCCTCTCATTCTTCCCAAATCCAGTGAGTAGAGTACCAACGTCTTCAGCCTTTTCTTAAAAGATAATCCCTGCAAACCAGGGTTCATCCCAGTCAATTGTCTGTGAAATGCCTCTGATGGAATGATGTATTTCCTTAAATAAAGGGACCAAAACTTCTGTCATTACTCCAGATGTGGTCTCACTCGCTCTTTATAAAGTTCCTCTCAGGTATATACTCCAAACAACTCCCTTTAAACATTCACAGATGTTGTTGGAAATGCGCAGAAGATCATGCAGCATCTGTGAAGAAAAATCAGTTAAAGTTTCGGGTCTGGTCACCCTTCCTCAGATACGTTAACCCTAATTTCTTTTCACAGATGCTGCTTGACCTGCTGAGCTTTTCCAGAAACTTCTGTTTCTCTTCCTGGTTTACAGCATCTTCAGTTGGTTCGGTTTTCATATCCTTTAAACTTGCCCCCTCTCTTCTAGAATTTGTCATTTCCTCCTTGGAAAAAAGATTCACATTTGTTTGGACTCCCCTACCCTGGGAAGAATGAAACCGTGACTAGTCACCCTATCATTGCTCCTCATAATTTTATAAAATTCAATAAAGCTACCTAAAGTGTCCAGTGCTGCAGGGAAATAGCCTCAGCCTATTCAGCCTCACCCTATGATTCACGTGTTCCAATACTGGCAACACCCTAGTAAAACCATTCTGAACTCTTGCAAGTTTCCCAACATCTTTCCTATAACAGGGAGACTGGAATTGAAAGCAGTCTGGGGATTCCAAAAGTGGCCGAGCCAATAAACTGTACAACGTAAACATGATCTCCCAACTCCTATCCTCAATGCACTGCCCAATAACAACTAGCATATCGCACACCACCTTCACCGACCTGTCTACCTTCAACCACACTTTCAAGGAACTATCAACCCACACTGCATGGTCTGTTTGTCTGTCAACACTTCCCAGGAACTTGTCATTAAGCGGTTGAGTCCTATTCTGGTAACATCTTTCTGAAATCAGGGAGACCACAATTGAATACAGTATTCTAAAACTGGCCTCACCAATGCCCTACTCAGCCACAACGTGCCCTCCTAATCCCTATACTCAGTGACAGAATCCCTACAGTGTAGAAACAGGCCTTTCGGCCTGTGAGACCATACCAACCATCGGAACAGCATTCCACCCTAACTCTGTAACCTACCATTACCCAAAGCTCATCCTGCTAACCTGCATGTCTTTGGATTTGTGGGACGAAATTAAGAGCACCCAGTGGAAGCCCACGTAGACACACAGGGAGAATTTGCAAACACCACCCAGACAGTGGAATCGAACCAGAGTCCATTTATTGGTCAGCACATTCCATTAAATGTTAGTGTCCCATATGCCATGTTCAGCACCTGATCTCTCTGAAACTCTACTTTCCAAGAACTAAGCAGTTGTTCTGAGCTCTTCGGAGGGAATTAAGGTCAGGATGAGAAAACAGGAACTGGGTTGAGTTTTAGATCTACAAAATAACTCTCCATCTTCCCACTCTGTCTGTTCCCCACGCTCTGTACCCCCACCCCCCGACGGTCTGTTCTCTTTCTCCCCCCTGTTGGTCTGTCTCCCCCCCCCCACCCCATTTATCTGCCGGTCTGTCTCTCCCCCCTCCCTCTGTCGGTCTCTACCCACACCCCCCGTTCCCCCTGTCTGTTCCCCTCCTCTCTAAACCCACTTTCTGTCCCCATCTGTCTCTGTGCCACCCTTTTCTATCCCCCCCACTGCATGTGGCACTCATCCACAGACTCTATCAACAAACACATCGACTTGGACCCAATATACCGGCCACTACAGTGGACAGCTCGAACTGACAACCGGAAGCGGCAGAGACAGGCCACTATAAGGGGGCATAGCTTTAAATTAAGGCGGGGTAGATATAGGACTGATGTTAGGGGTAGGTTCTTCACTCAGCGAGTCGTAAGTTCATGGAATGCCCTGCCAGTAGCAATAGTGGACTCTCCCTCTTTATGGTTATTTAAGCGGGCATTGGATAGTGGGTTAGTGTAGGATAGTGGAGGATAGTGGGTTCGTGTAGGTTAGGTGGGCTTTGATCGGCGCAACATCGAGGGCCGAAGGGCCTGTACTGCGCTGTATTCTTCTATGTTCTATAAATGCCGGAGGAAACAGCACAGAAGCGCTTCACAGGAGGCTCCCCAGCACTGAGGATGTCACCTCGGCAGGGGACGAAACATTTGCAAGACAAATTCCCAGCTCGGCGAACAGAACCACAACAACTGGAAAGTCCTGCTAAGGTTTGCTTTTCCAAAATACAGCAGCTCGCATTTTTCTAAACTGAACTCCTCAGTCCATTCACCCATCTGATCCAGATCCTCTTCTACTCTGAGGTAATCTTTTTCCCTGCTACTCCACCTCCCATTTTGGTGTCATCTGCCAATTACTTACAATACCTCTTATGTTCACATTCAAATCATGGATATAAATGGCGAAAAGTCGTGGATCCAGCACCGATCCTTGTGAGACTCCACTGGTCACAGGCCTGCAGCCTGAAAAGCACCCTCTGCCTTCTACCTTCGGGCCACTTTTGTACTCCATGCGATCTAACCTTGCTGACCAGTCTCCCATGAGGAACCTTGTCGAACACCTTAATGAAGTCCATGTAGATCATGTCCATGCTCTGACCTCAGCAATCCTCTTTGTTACTTCTTCAAAAAAACTGAGTCAAATTCATGAGATATGATTTCCCATGCACAAAGCTGTTATTAGTATCCAGGATTTAATTCTGTACATTGGGGTCTGCGTTGCCCAGTTATAGGTGTTAATATTCTGAATGAAGTTCAAGGACACCAGCATTTTGTCAGTGAGTCTGTATTGAGTCTTGTTAATGTCACCAACACAGGGGAGTTCCTTTTGAAAGGCAGTCCCAGTATCCCTTGCCCACCAGGAAATAGTGTAAGTGTCCTTACCTCTAGACTAGGAGGATGAGGCTCAGAGTTGAGTAACAGCATCTTTGAAGAGGCTGATTAGTAAACCTGCCCAAGCCTCCAGGCCATACTGTCTCCCAGCTGTCCCTGCCTGAGCCTCCAAACAGAACCTTCCTGTAGTTTCTCTCCTGTCAGACTCTCCCATTGCTCAGTTTGTCCAGGATCCCCTCCTGCTGCTGCACTGATCCTGTCCCTCACTGACCTGTCCATCCTCCAGTGTCCTCCACTTTCATTCACTGTTCACAATCCCATTCACCCAGTCCTCCCGCCCCGCCCCCTCCCATCGACAGAGACGGCTCAGTGGTTAGCACTGCTACCTCACAGCACCAGGTTCCCAGGTTCGATTCCGGCCATGGCGACTGTCTGTGTGGAGTTTGTGCATTCTCCCCATGTCTGAGCAGGTTTCCTCCCACAATCCAAAGATGTGCAGGGCAGGTGAATTGGCCATTCTAAATTGCCCATCGTATTGGTTACATTAGGGGGCATAGGTCTGTGTAAGTTACTGTTTGCAGGATCGGTATGGACTTGTTTGGCCGAAGGGCCTGTTTCCATACGGTAGGGATTCTGATATATTGGGCAGCAGCTACTGTCAATCACCAGGACTCTTGTATGATCGGGAGCACGTGCTGTAGGAGGGGAGACCAGTGCATGGGTGCAGTGCTGGCCAATTGTGGGAGTATGTGCAGTATAGGTCTGTGCCTGGGAAGGAGGCTGTGGGTGTGAGGGGTTAATCTATCAGCAGGACCCAGGGGAATGGCCCCTCTCTTGCTCCCCTGACATGTGATCAGACGATCAGTGGTGCAGCGTTTTGCAGAAAGTTATCAGAACTCTTTTGTGAAGATTCAGGATTGTTATGGAAAGGGACAAGGTTGGGCCTGCAATTAGAATTCTAATTTGGCTCATTTTAGTCAGATGGGTCTTGGCCAGAGTGTGCAGGAAGCAGTGTATGCAGGATGGTTCTCATCAGGAGCTAGGAAACTGAATTCGAAGAGAGAGTGTGTGAGAACTGGGTGTGGAGGAAAGGAGTGGGGGGATGGGTTTGGATTTCAGTTCACAGAAGAGAGAAATTGTGAGACTGAGGTTTAAAGCTTTGGGGGAACAAGGAAACTACAGTTTAATACTACAATTGTCTTATGAATTTTCTTCCTGTATTAACAGTGGTAACTTGTGTGCTCTGTTGTACTGTACTGAAAGGGTGGAGTTGCGGATGAGAAATACAAATTGAACTTCATGTTCAGATCTGATAGTTACTTGATCGGTGCCGATCTGAATATCATTGGCCTTTTCATCTGGAAGGAAAGGTGTGCATTCTGTCCGTGGGCGAATATTTCAAATCTCGGTGTGACTGCAAAAGTACTGAGACACAGCCAAGTCCATGTCAGCATGGTGAGTGTGGAGAGAGGTTTCATTTGTTTTTGAAAGTCTAGAAATTCATGGCACATTTCCCAGGAACAATTAAGCCACAACTTTGCTTTGTAGAAGGACAAGACTTTAATTAACCATGTCACCAGAAAGACACAAGGATACCTGCACCATGGGAAACACTATGAAAACGGGATTGTTGTAAAGGGGTTCATTCTCGATCATGGATTGTAATCCATTGGCGTTGTCACGTCGGTTCCAGCGCTGTGGGGAAACACTGGAAATATGATGAATGTAATGTAGGTTTCAGTTATTAAACTGGAAGAAGTGCAGAACAATTTACAAGGATGTTGCCAGGGCTCAGGGGTCTGAGTTATAGGGAGAGGTTGGACAAGTGAGGATTTTATGTTTAGAGCAGAGGAAACTGAGGGGGTTCTTTTTTAGAAGTGTATCAGACAATGAGAGGCAAAGATAAGGTGAATGCACTCAGTCTTTTTCCCAGGAACTCAAGGATTAGACGGCTTGATTGGATCAGTTTAAGGTTAGAGGAGAAAGAATAAAAGGGAAGCTGAGGGACAACTGTTTTACACAGAGGGTGGTATGTATATGGAATGAGCTGCCAGTGGAAGTGGTTCAGGCAGGAACACTCTCAACAGGTAAAAAACATTTGGACAAATACATGGATAGGAAAGGGTCAGAAGCAAATGGGCCAAGTGCAGGGAAATGGGGTTAGTATGGATGGACATTCTGATCAGCATGGGCCAGTTTGGGCCAAAGGGCCTGTCTCTGCTGTCGGATTCTATAACTCTAAGTGCATTTGCTATTTCTCCCCCTAACTCTGTTGGTATCCTGGGATGTATTCCATCAGGGCAATGAGACTTGTTTACTTTTAGCTCCATTAGCTTTTCTCTTTCACAATAATGGTTATTATCTAGGTCCTCACCCTCCTTAGTCTCCTTATCCATTACTGCCATGCTCTTCGTATCCTCCACTGTGAAGACTGACTGCTGTGTACTCATATTCCTGAACCCTGCTGGATAGGAATAACTAGGCACAGAACTGGGAGAGGTCTTCTTTGAGTCTTTATTGATGAGACATGGCAGTTACCTGGATAGTGTACATGCAGAACACCTCCAGGCAGCATCAGGTAACTCCCCACCTGTCCGATGTGCCGCTCCCATTGTGGTTTGGGACTTTGAATGGAGACTGTCTCTCAGTATTATCTCCATGGCAACGACAGTTAGAAAGTCTAGTTCAGTTCAGCACTTTGTGGTTAAACCACACACCCCTCCCCCACGCCCCCGTGGCTCCCTCAAGTATCTGAAAGGCACTTCAGTTTCAGTGGAGCTCTCTATCAGGATTCTGATGTGGAGGAGCCCGTGGTGGGGTGGGCAAAGTTAAAAACCACACAACGCCAGGTTATAGTCCAACAGGTTTATTTGGAAGTACAAGCTTTTGGAGTGTACTGTGATTTTTAATTTAATCAGGATTATCTCTATGGTAACAGTTAAGTGCTTCAACAATTCCAGAGGCCATGTGTTCCCCACACAATAGGTTCCCCTCTAGCAGTGTAAACTGCTATTCTGGCCCTGGGGATAGCTACTCATTCACTTTTCTCCCCCAATCCTATCTCGCTTTCTGTTGATCTTTAAAGTTTTTCTAAGCTCCTAGTTTCTCCTTGGTCTTTGCCAATCTGTATGCATTCTATTTCAGTTTGATAGACTCCCTTATTTCCTGAGCCACCCACGGCAGATTATTCCTTTTTCCAACAGTCCTTCCTTTTCCCTGATATATAATTTTGCTGAGCACTTCAAAAAATGTCTTTGATATTCTCGCACTGTCCGTCAACTGTCCCACCCTAAACTCTTTGTTTCCAGTCTACATTAGCCAACTCCTGCCTCATCCTATTGTAGTCTCCTTTTGTTTAAGCACTGGATCTTGGGAGTGGATCTAATCTTCCAGCTTTCCATCTGTGTTCTAAGTTCAACCAGACTTATCACAAGTCTGTTTATCAGATTACGAGGGGAGGCGATGTTTCCTGGGACTTTTGGTTTTCATTGTCAGAGATCTTGGCTTTGTAATAAAGTACAGGATAGATATTCACAACAGAGTATTCTGGACGGTGTGAATATACGACACAATCTAAAACCATAAATCACTGTCTCCCCTTAGTTTAAAATTGCTAAATTATGATTTCCTACACGCTTCCTCACTATCTAAGCTTGGAATGCTAATCCACCTGACTATCTGTCATTTTCCGAAAATCTCTTTCGGTGAAGATGATGAGTTTTGGATTCAGCTTTCCAGTTATTACCGTAAGAAGATAAGCATTGGGCCCAGGAGAGGCAATGCAGCCCTTTGAACCAGCTCTGCCATTTAATACGGTGATGATTGAGCTCAGCTCGGTCTCAGCTGGATTTTCCCTCCTGCTCTCTCTCACCCTTCAACTCATTGCAAATTCAATGTCTGTATCTCTTCATTAAATTGGCTCATTGTCCTGGCATCCTCTGCATTTTGAATGGGGAATTCCACAGATTCACAACACATCGAGACAAGTACATTCTTCCTCATGAGAATATAATAGAGTCCCAATAGTGCAGAAACAGGGTATTCATCCATCGAGTCCACACCAACCCTATGATGAGCATCCCATTCAGATCCATTCGTTCCCTGTAACATTGCATTTCCCATGGCTAATTGTCTAACCGGCACGTGCATGGACACTGTCAGCAATTTAGCATGGGCAATCCATCTAACCTGCACATCTTTGGACTGTGTGAGGAAACTGGAGAACTGCACGAAACCCATGCAAACATGGGGAGAATGTGTAAACTCCACACAGTCGCCTAAGGTCCCTGACGCTGTGAGGCAGCAGTGCTAGCCACTGAGCCACCTCTGCTTAAAACCTTATTAACCTCCCTATCCCCCAGTTGGCTGAATCTATGTTCCTTACATCAGAAATCAGGTTGTCTAAGCTAATGTCTCAGTAAATCCCAGTGACAGCTCACATGTCCTGTGTGTCTGAATGGGGATCCGATACAGAACATCCTCCATTCACACTTTTCATTCACGTTCCAGAGACAGGGCTCCAGTGGCTGCATGAGGACTGCACTCCCAAATTCCGAGGCAGGAACCGCACGTCTGTGGGTAAACCTGGCACTGCACAAGTACAGAATGTAGGTGAGCTTTGGAGCATGTGCTTTGGGGTAACTGGTGGAAAGTATTTCACACTCTGATTGTCTGGAGGAGGAACGCATTTGCTTGTAGTATTGATCTGTTGGAGGGTCAAAGTGTCAACCACACCCACATGGGACCAAGTTACATTCCCAACTTGTCATAACACTGGAATCTACCAATGAGAAACAAAGAAGAATCTGACCCATTCTCCCAGACTGAAGGTTCCTCTTCTGTCCAGGATCTGCCACCTCCCTTTCTGTTTCCTTTTGTTTCATTCTGCTGTTACATTATTGACTTGCAGCAACTGAAGGGAAAGGAAATGAACCCAGAAAGGGTGCAGAGTCTAACCAAGGATGGGAAGTGGTGGCATAGACCTGTTTATCAACAACTCCATGAGAATGGGGAGGGTGTACATTAGGGGGTAGTAGAGTCAGAATGGTGGGAGAGAGGAAGTGGGCTGGAGGGTTACAGCTTTGGGGGAAGAAAGGGGTAAACGATATTCCAGAGAAACTAGAATTGTCTGTTCTGAATTTCTAATCTGTACATATTCCTTTACACAGAGTGCTAGATGAAGATTTGCAGACTGAAATCTCAACATCATTTGCCGATCATGATAAAGTTACCCAGAATTTGAAGAACCAAAGATGGAGAATTACTCAGCCAAAATCCTGCAACACTCTCCCTCCCAGCATTGTCGGTCTCTCTGCGCCAAATGGACTGTGAATGGTACAAGACAGCAGCTCACTACCATCTTCTCAATGGTAACGAGAGATGGGGAATAAATGCTGGCTGAGCCAGTGATGCCCATATCCTGGAAACGGTTTCTAACTCTCGTTGCTGAAGCCCAATTGATGTTCCTGCAGGATGAAGAGGGAGGCTGAGTGCATCCTCCAGGAGGCAGTACCATCACATTACCCCTGCCTACACCCACACAGTAACACCACAACACCACTGGAACAAAAGGCAGTGAAGCCAAAGGGGGACTTGGATATAGTTCTTCGAGTTAAAGTCATGAAAGAGGATTGGAACACAGCAGGAACAGGAGATTGAGCTGGATGGTCAGCTGTTTCCCCTTGAATGGTGGAGCAGGATTGAAAGGCTGAATGGCCTCCTGCTGCAATCTACCAGGTAGGAAGAAGGGGGCAGGGATTCTCCAGGAGATTGCACGTCCACATCAGTTTTCAGTGAGGGATGGTTGGATGGATTTTATTTAACACTTGTCTTTAACACAAGGTTTGTGAATTTGGTTTTAAAATATTGTAGCTATTTATTCCACAATAAATAAAACTAAAAGAAATGAAACTATCTGAATATAACAGTTTTTAAAAATATTAAACGCCTTGTAAAACAAAATCCTGTCTATTCCCGGACACCATCACTTTCCAGTTACTCAAGCTCCAGGGAAATATTCCCTCCTTGTCTGAACCTTTTGGTTTGATTTCACTGCTTTTCAGTTCTCCTTCTGTGAGCTATGAAGTGTTCTTTTTCCCCCCCTTTTCTCCTACCCAAACATGTTATCACACAAGCTGAGCAACCTTCCCACATTCATCATTACACCATTTTGGGTTTTGTCAATATATAATCACCAGCAGTAAACCACCCGTGTAACCAATTGAATATTTACAAACAAAGCTCATTACGGGCAAAGCAAACCATTACAAATGACAGATTGGGAATGGACCAAATCAATGTAGAGTTAGGGGTGAGGGGGCAGCAGTGGAGATAAAGCACTGTATCCCCTGCGATGCCCACCTCTACCAAAAGGCATCGAGAGCATTGATACATACCAAATGCTCCTTCTCCAAGGACACCCTGCTTTATCCTCAATCATAGAATAGAATCCCAACTGTGTGGCAGGAGAGAATTGGCCCATCAAATTCCACCAACCATCCAAAGTGCATCCCACCTGGAGCACTCCACCCTTGTAACACTGTATTTCCCATGGCTGATCCATAGCAGTGCTACAGTCACAATTTAAATCAAAACACATGATCCCTGCTCACTGTCACGTTGCTGTTTGTGGAGACTTATTGCCCAGAGAGAGATCCTGAGATTCAGAAAGAGACAATATAAATTCAGTCAACTCCAGCCGAGTTAATGTGATTAACAACAACATCAATACTCCAACAGTGCCATCAGACCTCGTACCTACTCGATCATTTACGATTTTTAACCCATGGGATGTTTGTTACCACCTTCGATGACAGCCATAATGCTCTGACCACTTTGACGGAGCCAGTGCAAGTCAGTTCTAATAGTTATCAATAGATTGAATCTAAACAGGATGCCCCACAACAGGAAGTGCTCTGACACTTAATGCCCGTCAGTCAAGGTCATTTTCCTAAAACCACTCACGTCTGGCAATACCATTGAAGATATTTTACACAGTAACCTTTCAGTCTCAATTTCCAGTTCCAGTCCATGAAGCAGCCAGGAACATGCACCAGTGAATTGAATTCTAACAGCAGCATTGCCCTGACAGGAGAGATTGAGGAGCTTGAAGCTGTCTTCTCTGGAGTATCTAAACATGAAACACTTCAAAGGAACAAAAATCTTCAAGAGCTCGAGAGGATAGATACAAGAAGGATGTGCTCCTAGACTGGTGTGCCTGGAATAAAATAAACACTAACTACGGTATCTTTACCCAGCATCCCCTTTATCTGCATAAAAGTTTAATATGTATTTGCTGCTCTAATTGCACTGCCAGTTTTAACTGTTGTAATGTTGATGACTATGCAAATGTATAAAATATAATTTAATCCATCCCAAAAGCTCTCTGTACCTGTGTCTCCCTTGTGTTCTCCAAGACCCCCATTCAATCTGACCTCTTTACAAACCCTGCCCGGATATTTCCTTAGAGGGCTCAGAATGAAATATTCACAGAATTGTTACTGTGCAAAAGGAGGCTTATTGGCTCATCAGCTCTCCAAAGGATCACCTCACTGAATGCTATTATTCTCCATTTACCCCAAAAACCTTCCCATTCGTCCTATTCCAATAACACCAGCGAGTTCACAAGTAACCACAGTGATTGGATTTGTTTTGTTTGTTCGTAGGATCATGGCATCACTTGCTGGCATAGCATTTGTCATCCATTCTAACGGCCCAGGAGATGGTTCAGATTCAACCACGTTATTCAGTGTCTAGATTCACATGTAGGCAGGACCAGGTCAGAATTAACAGTTTCTCAGACCCAATGACATGAAGAGATGATTTCTGGCCTATTATCTTATTTCCAAAATGATAATGAATAATTTTTGCAGTTGAATTAAAGGTGAAAGACCAAAATGTGTTTTATTCTGATTGAGCACATCCTCATATTTTCTCAGTTGTTATTGACAGTCTCATTCCCCTCGCACCAGAACCTGCTCCAGAGAGTGTTACAGAAAAGGCAGAATGGTCAGCTGCAGGTTGTCACCTGACCGGTCACTGGACCCAAAGGTTCACTTTCCACTGATGCTGCCAGATCTGCTGATTTTTTTCCAGCATTTTCTGTTTTTGTTCCTGATTTCCCAGCATTTGAAGATGTTTCGTTTTTTTAATATTGATCTTGTCTGTTGCAGAGGAGTTTATTGATGAGTTTGGAGGTTTTGAACAGTGCAACTTAGGCCACAAATCAGCCATGAAATATTGAATGGCAGAGCAGGGTTGAAGGGCTGAATGGTTTCCTCCTGTTCCAATGAAAGTTATCCATCTGTAGCTTGTGGTAACATTTTCCCTCACTGCTCACTTCACCTCCATGTCTAACACACTGTTACTGACTGAACAAACCTCCTGTGTTTGAATGAAACCTGCTCATGTTCAGTGGCTCCCTCCACTGCCACCCGGATTTAACTCTCATCATGGAATGCTGTCTTGTGTTACTGCGGGAATGCACACAAGGACGAATCCTGGAGTCTGTATCCCGTGGGATCCAAAATTCCCGTTTATTTCCGTCTTCCTATTTAATTCTGGCATTGAACTCTCGGTTTCAATCCATTCTCCTGTCATGCTCTTCAACATGCCCATGTGGGTGGACTAGAGGCAGCTGGCACCTGAGATTGTGGGGGAGGCAGATTCAATCAGGGATTTGGGAAAACACTCAGACAATGACATATCCATCTGATTGTTGACTCAGACAGATAGGCAGAAAGAAAGATGCACATTTAGATAGCACCTTTGATGACCCGGGGCAATGAAACATGGTTCCAACCCAATGATTTCAACCTCAAATCTCTGAAAACACAGACACAAAGCTTCCTACTTGTACCAGGTTGTCTCTCAGCCTCCTCTTTTCTTAAGAGTTTTAAGCTGTTAAGTTTTTCCTGGTGATTATAACCTCTGTGTTTCTGTCAGATTTGTGACTGAACCTTTATTTTCCTGTTGTGAGTGATGCTAGTACCAGAAACAGTTCCTGACTTGTGAGGGGTTTCGGTTGGAGTATTTATATTTACACATTCATTCCCACCCTCACATACAGTGTGAAATGATGTAAAACTGAAGGAAAGGATTGAGTGAGCACCCACAGAAACACATATTATGTCTAAGTGCTCACGATTTTGGGATGAAGGCTCAGAAATACTTGACTCTGACGCAAATCCTCTTATTTTTCAAAATAAAATCTGGGGGTAACTGCAGCCAGAAAAATTTCCAATTATCTCATGAGGAAGAGAATTCAAAACTCGTGCCACTGACCCGGGGGCGCAGTGAAGTCACAGAGGTCTGGAAACCATCAGAACTGAAACAAGAAACTGTGAGCAAGGTGGGAGGGAGACAAGGACAAAAAGACAGTCTGTCACATGGGGGAAGGCAGGAGAGATTAAATTACAGAAATGGTAGTCCCTCAAGTCCATGGGGAATGGAGTTAGGGCTGGGAAAGAAACAAGGAAATAAGGTGAGCAGCTGTCAAAGAAATACATTGAAAAAGCAGATTATAACAACATAGAGGGCAGAGTATGCAGTCTGAAATTGTTGCTCTCATTGGTGAGTACAGAACGCTGTAAAGCCTGGGTCATTCTATTACAGCCAACACATGCAGGATAGGCCAAGTGGCCTCGATCTGTGCTGTAACTTTCTGATAAATTTATTCTGACATTTGGAATTCAGGTCGGATGATGTTCATAAATTCTCAAATTGGACTTGAGTTTAATATTCTGGAGAAATGTTAAATAAATCACAATGGTCCCATTCTGCAGACTTTAATCCACGGCCCTGCATGTTCCAGCATTTCAGTTACATCCATGTTCTTTTGTTCTAATGTGATGCTGGTTACTGCCTCTGCCACCCCATCAATGAGTTCCTGCTCCCCACCATCTCCGAGTGAAATGAATTCTTCCCTCCCCTTCTTTCCGGGAATTTGTTTCAATCTAAATCCTTCAGTTTCTGACCTCTCAGTTAATGAATAGCTCCTTCCTATCCACTCGATCTGGATTCCTCAGCATTTTATCACTTCAATTAAATCTCAGCTCATCCTCCTCGGAAATCATCCCCAGCCTATCCAACCTTTCCTCAGAGCAGAAATTCTCCAATTGTAGAAACATTCTGATCAATCTCCTGTGTATCCTCTCTGGTGTGATCACAGTAACCCTGGAATAAGGGGATCAGAAGTGTGTGCAGTACATTAACTGCAGTCAAATGATTGTTGCTGATATTTCCCATGTCACCTCCGTGTTCTTGTGGTTGTCGCTCACACAAGACGTGTCCTGGTTTTCCCACTTGGAACTGGATGTGCACTCCATGGGGCTGGGATTCCCTACCATGTGTTTATTTGTTAACACATCCTAAATTAACTTCAGATTAAAACAACATTATCAGCTACCTACCAATCAACTTCTTCCATTATACTCAAGTCACCTTACTTTTTAAAATCTCTTTAAAAATATTACTTTCTAAACACAACAGGCTTAAAGTTGCTGACCAAGTTTTCAGATGTCTCCACTGTGACAATTACTTGAAGATTATCTTTACCTTCAGCTATATTTGGTGAATTGAACACTGATTGTAAATATATGAATATCAAACGGACTTGAGTTTTATGATAATTAATCCAGTTTGACATTCTTGTTGGTTAATATCTTGAAGAGAACTGTCCTCAGAACTCCAGCTGTGCTCTGACTTCATTCACAACTGGATTTGGTTGGACTGCAAATCTTAGATCTGTTCTGTTGTTTCCCGGATTGCTTCACTTGGTCTATCACTTGCTGCTTATGCTGTTTGCAACACAAGTAGTCCTCTTTGGGAACTTCATCAGGTTAACACCTCATTTTTAGGTATTCATGCTGCTTTTACCGACATGCCTTCCTGAATTCTCTCAGTTGAATGAGGACTGATACTCTGGTTTGATGGTAAGAGGCAAGTTGGGGAATATGCGGCGCCCTGATTGTATAAGATTTGTTGGAGTACAATTCTACTGCAGTTCTTGGAAGGAGTGAGCTAAACTCTTACACTGTTGGCCCCATATAATACATGCAGTATCATGAACACTGATAGGCCAAGACACGAAATACAAGAAACACTGTACAATGATGCAGGACCACAACTGCAGCAAGGGGAGTTTAAGATCCAACTTGACATAGGAGTTGGGGAAGAAGCAGCTGATCAGATTGTCTCATTCATAGTCACAAAGAGACTCTGTGAGATTATTGTATTGTTGGAGGTGAGGATGAAGGAGGTTGGGGAGATGGAGAGCCCTTCAAAAGAAACTAATCTGCCTGAGAGTTGTGAGATAGAATTGATTGCCATGCATGTAGCAGAAAGCTAATTGAAACTGTTTTTATCCCCAAAAGATAACAAGACTGATGATGCTTCCAATCATCATCAGAAACAAACCCCAGAAAACATGGTTCGGAGATGGATGTCAATAGCCAATCAACATCCAACTCCTGCAATCATTGAGCAAACGTATGTGTGATTACCCAGTTCTGATGAACCAGAAAATCACTGCTCACTCTGTGCAGATGGACAGCGATGTGGGGAAGTATTGGTCTCGTGGTATTGTCGCGAGACAGTTAATCTAAAACCCCAGATAGTGTTCTGGAGACCTGGGTTCAAAGCCTATTGCAGCAGATGGGGGAATTTGAATTCAATAAAAAAAACTTGTGAAATTAGAGTCTAATGATGACCATTAATCGATTGTCAGAAAAACCCATCTGGTTCACTAATGCCCTTTCAGGAATGAAGCTGCCATCCTTACCTGGTCTGGCCAACATTGTGACCTCAGACCTACAGTAATGTGGTTGACTCTTACCTGCCCCCTGGGTAATTAGGGATGGGCAGTAAATGCTGCCGGGCCAGCGACACCCTCATCAGACGATGGGGGTCGATGTCACGGAGGACCTCAAGGAGGTGAAGGGCCAGCAAGCCTCGCTCTTTGCCTCGGAGGCCTCCAGGATAATCTTCCGGTCCAGGGTCCGCTCGGTGGAGCAGGACGAGACGTGCTCACGCTTCTTCTTCCAGAAGGTGCACAAAGAGAGCTCCGTGCTCAGCAGCCTGAAGAAAGAAGATGGCTCAGTAACGTCATCTCAGGCTGACGTCATGAGGATCAGCAAATCCTTCTACGCCAGCCTGTATGACTCGAAGCCAACCGACAGCGCGGCCTCCCAGTCGTTCCTGTCCTCTATCACGGAGGTCCTAGATGACGGAACACGAGAGAGGCTGGACCAGCCGCTATCTCTGGATGAACTGACCAAGGCCCTCGAGTCCTTCGAAAAGAATAAAACTCCCGGAAGCGACGGCTTACCGGTCGAGGTTTATTCCGCTCTTTGGGACTTGATCGGCCAGGACCTGCTGGAGGTGTATGTCAGTATGCTTCGGGCAGGTACCATGAGTAAATCCATGAGGAAAGGCATCATCACCCTCGTCTACAAGCGGAAGGGGGATAGGGAGGAAATTAGAAATTGGAGACTGATCTCACTGTTAAATGCAGACTACAAAATCTTGTCAAAGGTCATCGCCAACCGGGTCAGGTCTGCTCTGGGATCGGTGATCCACCCGGACCAAACCTGTACTGTACCGGGCAGGAAGATCTCTGAGAGTCTCGCACGCCTCAGGGATACGATCGCCTACGTGCAGGACAGGGGGGTGGACACCTGCCTCATCAGCCTGGACCAGGAGAAAGCCTTTGACAGGATATTGCATACATATATGAGGGATGTCCTCTCCAAAATGGGCTTTGGGGAGGGAATCGGAAATTGGATCAGACTGCTCGACACCAACATTGTCAGTGCAGTCTCAATCAATGGGTGGGAATCAGATAGCTTCCCTGTAAGATCTGGAGTCAGGCAGGGATGCCCCCTCTCACCCGCCTTGTTTGTGTGTTGCATAGAGCCATTTGCCGAATCCATCAGGAAGGATGCGAGCCTGAGAGGGGTGACTATTCCTGGCAGCGGGGGCCTGCAGGTTAAGGCCTCCCTGTACATGGATGACGTCGCTGTCTTCTGCTCGGATCCGCTGTCCGTGCACAGACTCGTGTGCATCTGCGACCAGTTCGAACGGGCCTCGGGGGCCAAGGTAAACCGAGGCAAGAGCGAGGCCATGCTCTTCGTGAACTGGGCCGACCAATCCTCTATCCCCTTCACCGTCCAGACTGACCACCTGAAGGTGCTGGGTATTTGGTTCGGGGGGGCTGGGGCGTGCTCCAAGACCTGGGAGGAGCGGATCAGGAAGATGAGACAGAAACTAGGCAGATGGGGGCAACGGTCGCTCTCCATCGCGGGAAAAAACCTGGTCATCAGGTGTGAGGTACTCTCAGTATTGCTATATGTGGCTCAGGTCTGGCCTATCCCCAGGACCTGTGCCGCCGCAGTCACCCGGGCCATCTTCCAATTCATTTGGAGATCAATGATGGACCGGGTCCGAAGAGACTCTATGTACAAAGACCGGTGCAATGGGGGATAAAACACGCCCAATGCCACCCTCACCCTGATGGCCACCTTTGTGTGTGGCTGCATCAAGCTGTGCGTGGATCCCCGGTACGCAAACACCAAGTGTCACTACGTACTGAGGTTCTACCTGTCCCCGGTGTTGCGAAGGATGGGCCTGGCCTCGCTGCCGCGGAACTCTCCGAGTAGTTGGACCGTTCCATATCACCTGTCCTTCGTGGAGAAATTTATGAGGAAAAACACCTTTGACCACAAGTCCATCAGGAAGTGGTCAGCACGTCGCGTCCTTGAGACTCTTCGGGAAAAGGAGAGGGCGGATCCTGTCGAGCGGTTCCCTGAGCAGACTGTCAAAGCCATTTGGCAGAATGCCTCATCGCCAGAACTTTCCAACAAGCACCAAGACGTGGCTTGTCCGGTGGTGAGAAGGGCTCTGCCCGTGAGATCCTTTATGCACGCCCGGACTCTCTGCCGCACCGCACGCTGCCCTCGAAGTGGCTGCGGGGGGGACGAGACTGTCACACACCTCCTTCTGGAATGTGCCTATGCAGAGGAAGTCTGGAGAGGAATGCAGTGGTGCTTGTCGAGGTTCGTCCCGAGCAGCGCCGTGACGCGGGACTCCGTGCTCTACGGCCTGTTCCCCGGGACTCACACCGAGACGAACATTAACTGCGCCTGGAGGATCATCAACTCGGTGAAGGACGCTCTCTGGGCGGACCAAAACCTGTTGATCTTCCAGCTGAAGGAGTTGACCCCGACCGAGTGCTGCAGACTGGCACATTCCAAGGTCCAAGACTACGTGTTGAGGGACGCGCTGAAGCTTGGGGCAGCTGCCGCCAAGGCGCGGTGGGGAAAGACCACCGTGTAAGATCGGCCTGCCTAAAGAAGAACAGGGGGCCCATACAGACGTTTTTTTTTGGGCTCTGCTGATGCCTCAGCCAATATATGTACAAGATTGAAAAATGCACAGGATTGTAAAGGACAAGGATAAAGTCGAATCTGTGTTTGTAAATATGGACATATGTATGGCATGATCCAATGTACAGACCATCAAATCATTTATGAATAAAGCATATTTTTGAAATTAAAAAAAATGAATAAAGGAAAATAAAAGTCTGTACCCAGTCTGAATCTGTACATGTTCAACAATGTTGTGAACATTTCCAAAGTTAATTTCTATGTGCACAACTTTATGAGCTGTCAAAACCATTGTTCATTATTTGGCGTGAAAAAGAGGAAAAAATCCTTCAACTGTGGCTATCAGTAAATTGACTGGTGTCTCAGCAGAATGGATGCCTGAGTGAATCCCTTCCCCCTCACACACACGCATACAGCAGGTGAACAGCTCCCCAGTCTGACTGGTTTGGCCAGTTTCCAGGTGGGATGGGTAAAGAATTTCCTTCTGGCATTCCCCACATTTCCAGAGTCGATCCCTAGTGTGGCTGCACTGGTGTTGTGCCATTTCAGATAAGTGCTGACAGACTGTTACACACACCAATAGCCCGCCCCACAACCCCCCCACCCCCACCCTCCAAGAACACAGTATAAAGCAGTAAACATTATCTCCTGTTGTGGAGGGACAGCCTGTATTGGTCTGAGTAGGAACACTGAGCAGATTTACCTCAATGACAACTTAATCGGTGACCAGAGCAAGTTAAGCAAGTCCAAATAAAATGCATTATAGCGTAGAAAGACGCCCATCAAATCCAAGCTGGCTCTCTGTAGCAGAATCCTATATTCTCGTTCCCCATACGTACCCCAAACTCAGCAAGTTTATTTCCCTCAGAACTGATCTAATTGTTTTTTATCAATCATTGATCTTCTCGACTTGCACCACCATAATAGGCAACATGTTCTGCATATTTCCAGCCAATACAGTCAGCAGAAACACTTGCTCATCTCCCACTGTCTCAAAACCTTACATCTGACCTTAACTCTTGTGTCATCACCTATCGAATGAAGATATTTTTGTCTGCTGTATCTAGGTCTGTTATAATCTTATACAGCTTTATCAAAAATATATCCAACTTTTTCACTTCAAAGAAAATCGCAATTTTTTCAAATCAATCCAGTGACTGCATTTTCTTCATCAGTGAACCACTCCAGTAAGCCTATATGCCACAGTCTGAAGATCACTCATATCCTTCATTGTTGATGGCTATTTTGTTCCACAAATCCAGACGATGCAAGTTTTCTGCACAACAGCAGTAACTTTATTATTGGACAGCCGGCGAGAGTTTCAAAATGTCTCGAAAGTAGCTGAGTGTCTACTTGTAGACACTCTTCTTCACGAATCTCTGCCTTACCCACAGAGACAGTATATTTAATAGGAATTAGACAAAGGCATATCAGTCACATGGACGATTGTCATTACATAGTTTAAAGTAGGTAATTATGACCTTACAAAGCTTGATGAATGGCGATGTCCTGTGATAACGTGTGATGGATTACAGAAACTGATGATCGTATTGTTCATGATTATGTGTTGATGGGAGGAGATTAAGGCAGAATGGTTCTTCCTTCAGTAAATAAGGGATTCACTTACCTATGCTAATATGGAGGGGAGGCAGTTTAACAGAGTTGTGCCCAGGGCTACCAGTCTCGTCTGGAAAGGGCAAATTCCTCTGTCTGGGATTACGGCGCAATCCACATGTCTGGCTGCAAGAGGTTCTATTTTGAGATACTGTCAGCCTCCACCATTCTGTGGTGTTCTGTCTGTATTCTAAGAGTACAGGCCTTCAGTTGATCAAATAAGGCCTTTTGCAAGGTAATGTTTAACCCTTGAGACCCCACGGTGTCCTGAAAGAGAAGCAAAAGGTATGGAACTGGTCCGTCTATGGTATTTTAACTTCCTCGTTCTGACCAGGAATCTGTTGACCAGAATTGAATGCAATGATTGACTGTGACCTAACTCAAGCTTTGTCAAGGGTCAGAATCTTTTCCGTGAGTTTGTTATCATTCCCCCAGTAATGAAGCCCAGCATCCCATTTGTTTTACCCAAAATACATGTTTTCTCTCCTTTAAGGATTGGTACACATTGTCCCCCATTCCTGCTGTCCTGCTCTCTGTGTCTGTGCCATTCAAATATATATTCCCTTTCTACATTGCTTCTCTCAAAATGTATCAACTTACTGTATGTTCTAAAGAAGAGACATATTCCACTCAAAATATTATCTCTCGCTCCACACATTCTACCCGCTAGAAAACAGAACAGGACAGCACCGGAATAATTGGCCCACCGTGTCTGTGCGGTCCATGATGCCATTCCAAACTAATTCCATCTGCCTGTCCATATCCCTGCCAATCCATGCCTGCTTATCTGTCTGTCCAAATGCATCTTAAACATTCTGATTGTTTCTGCTTTTCCCATCTCTCAGGAAAGTACATTCTTGTCACTTACCAGCTTCTGCATAAGAAACTTGTCTGACACAACTCCCTTTAAGCTTTCTCAGGTGTTGTTGGAAATGCTCAGCAGATCATGCAGCATCTGTGAAGAAAAATCAGTTAATATTTCGGGTCTGGTCACCCCTCCTCAGAAACGTTGACTTTAATTTATCTTCATAGAAGCTGCTAGACCTGCTGAACTTTTCCAGAAAATGTTTTTGTTTCTGGTTTACAGCATCTGCAGTTGGTTCAGTTTTCATTTCCTTTAAACTTGCCCCCACTCCCCTTAAAACTCTGGCCTGTAGAGTTTGCCGTTTTCACCTTGGGAAAAGATTCAGATTATTCACTCTGTCTGAGCCTTTCGGATCACCCACAGCCACTGACTTTCCCAACGCAAAAATCCAAGTCTTTCCAACCTCTCCCAATCCAAGCAACATCCTGGTAAACCTGTTTTCACGCTGTCCAAAGCCTCAATATCCTCCTCTTTACGTGGTGATCAAAACAGCACACAATTCTCCAAATGTTGCCTAATGACAGTTTTATATTCAGTCCCTGACACAAGAAGGCAAGTATGCCATCCACCTCCTTCACCACTTTCAGGGAGCTGTGAACTTGCCCCTGGAGATCCCTGTGTACATCAATGCTGCTGAGAGCCCTTCAGTTTAGTGAATACATTCCTCTTGCAATGAGCCTCACAAAATACATCACCTCACACTTGTCTGGATTAAAATCTATCTCCGTACAGGTTTTCCAACTGATCTATTTCTTGCTGTATCCTTTGACAACATTCTTCACGATTCACAACTTTATCAATTTCTTCCATCTATAAACCTGCTAATCAAATCGTTTACATTTCCATGCTAATCATTGATATATGTTACAGACAATAGATGTTCCCATTCTGATCCTTGTGGAACAACACTGACCACAGAACTCCAGCCACCAACATGGTGTGGAAGGAACATATTTCATTTAGTCAGTCAGTCGGAAAGTATTTCAGGTATTGGTGTGGCACTAGATATTCCAAGATCTTCACAATCCTGGTTAAAACACCCTGGAGCAGATTTTCAGTTCTGGGTACCTTACCTGGGGACTCCCCGAGAACCAAGTGTAAAGCAGTAAACATTATCTCCTGCTGTGGAAGGACAACCTGTGTTGGTATGAGCATGAACACAGAGCAGATTTACCTTAATGATAATTTAACCCTGAAGACAAATAACCAGAACAATTTGAGCAAGTACAAAAAAAAATGTTATGGCACAGAAAGGGGCCCATCAAATTCAAGCTGGCTCTCTGCAGCAGAATCCCTTATTCTCATTCTCCAATTGTCCTCAAAACCCTGAAAGTTTATTTCTCTCAGATCTGATATAATCGTATTTGTTAATCTTTGATCATCTCTACTTGCAACACTATAATAGGCAGCACGTTCTGCATATTTCCAGCCAATACAGTCAGTGGAACATTGCAATCTTCCACTTTCTCAAAACGTTATATTTGATCTTAAATTTTGAGCCATCACCTATTGAGTGCAATTTATTTTATTGTCTGCTCTATCTAGGTGTGTTATAATCTTATCAATTTTAATCTATCAAGATATATTCAACTTGATTTCTTCAAAGAAAATAACAATCTTTTTTCCAAATCAATCCAGTAACTGCATTTTCTTCATCAGTGCACCACACCAGTAAGTCTGTACTGCACACTCTGAAGATCACTCAGATCCTTCCTGAGCAGGAATTTGTTGACCTGAATTGGATACAATGATTGATTGTGACCTAATCAGTCAATGAAATTGTTTCCATGAATTTGTTCTCATTCCCTTTATTAATGAAACCCAGGTTCCCATATATTTTGGTCAAAACACTCTGATTATGTTTTCTCTCCTTTAAAGAATTGTACACATTCCTCCCCACCCCCCACCCCCTTCCCTCAGTCTCTACTCTTCGTGTCTGTGCTATCCAAATATATATTTCCTTTCTACATTGCTTCTCTCAAAATGTATCAACTCACTGTGTGTTAGAAAAAAATATTACCTCTCGCTCCATGCACAGTACCCCCTGGAAAACAGAAAAGTACAGCATCTTAATATTTGGCTCATTATGTCTGTGCAGACCATGATGCCATTCCAAACTAATTCCACCGGCCTGGACATGATCCATATCCCTGCCAACCCCTGTCCGCTTATGTGCCTGCCCAAATGCCTCTTAAGCATTGTGATTGTTTCTGCATTTACCACCTCCCAGGAAAGTACATTTCCAGTCATCTATCACCTTTTGCATACGAGACTTGCCTGATATAACTCCCTTTAAACTTTCACATGTTGTTGCAAATGCTCAGCAGGTCTTGCAGCATCTGTGAAAATAAAAATCCGTTAATGTTTCGGGTCCTTCTTCTGAAATGTGACCTCTGATTTCTCTTTAGAGATGCTTCCAGACTTGTTGAGCATTTCCAGACACTTCTGTTTTTGTTTCTGATTTACAGCATCTGCTGTTCTCCCGGTTTTTATTTTCTTTAACTTTACCCCTGTCCCCTGAAATCTATGGCCTCTAGAATTTGTCATTTCTACCTTGGAAAAAGATTCAGATTATAGAACATAGAGCATAGAACAATACAGTGCAGAACAGTCCCTTCGGCCCTCAATGTTGCGCCGACCTGTGGAATTTTCTCAACTCGTCCCCCTACACTATCCTAACATCATCCATGAGCTTATTTGAGGATTGTTTAAAGCTCCCTAATGTGGTTGAGTTGATTACCTTAGCAGGTAGGGCATTCCACACACTTACCATTCTCTTTGTGTAAAGAATTTGTCTCTGACTTAAATCTATCACCCCTCAATTTGTAGTTATGACCTCTCATACAAGCTGTCGTCATCATCCTAAGAAAAAGACTTTCACTGTCTACCATATCTAATCCTCTGATCATCTTGTATGTCTCTACCAAATCCCCCATTAGCCGGCTTCTTTCCAATGAGAACAGATCCATGTCTCTCAGCCTTTCCTCTTAAGACATTCCCTCCACACCAGGCACCATCCTGATAAATCTCCTCAGCACCTTTTCCAATGCTTCCACATCCTTTTTGTAATGGGGCGACCAGAACTGTACACAATATTAAAACTGTGGCCGCACCTGCATTTTGTATAGTTGCAGCATGATATTGTGGTTCCAGAACTCAATCCCTCTCCCCATGAAACCTAACACGCCATATGCCGCCTTAACAGTACTATCAATCTAGGTGGCAACTTTCAGGGATCTATGTACATGGACACCAAGATCCCTCTGCACACCCACACTACCAAGAATTTTTCCAATGACCCAGTACTCTGCCTTCCTTTTATTCCTGCCAAAGTGCATCACCTCACATTTAGCTGCATTGAACTCCACTTGCACCTCTCAGCCCAATTCTGCAGTTTATCTAAATCCCCCTGCAACCTGTTACATTCTTCCAAACTGTCTACTACTTCACAGACTTTAGTGTCGTCTGCAAATTTACTAATCCATCCACCTATGCCTGCGTCTAAGTCATTTATAAAAATGACAAACAGCAGTAGTCCCAAAACAGATCCTTGTGGAACACCACAAGTAACTGGGCTCCAGACTGAATATTTTCCATCAACCACCACTCGCTGCCTTCTTTCAGAAAGCCAGTTTCTAATCCAAACTGCTAAATCACCCTCAACTCCATACCTCTGCATTTACTCTAACAACCTACCATGTGGAACCTTATCAAAGGCTTTACTGAAGTCCATGTATACCACGTCAACTGTCCTAGTCTCATCTAAATGCTTGGTCACCGTCTCAAAAAACTCAACGAGGTTTGTGAGACACGACCTGCCCTTAACAAAACTATGTTGACTATCTGAAATCAAATTTTTGCTTGTGAGATGATTATAACTGTTATCTCTTATAATCCTTTCCAAAACATTTCCTACAATGGAAGTAAGGCTCACTGGTCTATAATTACCTGGGTCATCTCTGCAGCCCTTCTTGAACAAGGACACAACACTTGCAATCCTCCTGTCCTCGGGTACTAAACCCATTGACAATGATGACTCAAATACCAAAGCCAAAGGCTCTGCTATCTCTTCCCTAGCTTTGCAGAGAATCCACGGATAAACCCCATCCGGGCTGGGGACTTGTCTACTTTCACTCCTTCTAGAATTGATAGCACCTGTGCATAACTAACCTCAATCCTTTCTAGTCTAGTATCGCGTACCTCATTTTTGTCCTCTAAAATATTCTTCTTTTCCTGTGTAAGCACCAATGAGAAATGTTCATTTCGCACTTTTCTGATCTCTGCAGGGTCCACACTCAACTTTGAGATTAGATTGCTTACAGTGTGGAAACAGGCCCTTCGTCCCAACAAGCCCACACCGACCCCGCTGAAGTGCAACTCACCCAGACTCATTCCCCTACATTTCACCCCTTCACCGACCGCTACGGGCAATTTAGCAGAGCCAATTCACCGAACCTGCATATTTTTGGACTGTGGGAGGAAACCGGAGCACCTGGAGGAAACCCACGCAGACACGGGGAGAATGTGTAAACTCCACACAGTCAGTCGCCTGAGGCGGGAATTGAACCCGGGTCTCTGGTGCTGTGAGGCAACAGTGCGAACCACTGTGCCACCGTGCCGCCCATAAAAATAACAATACATAAAAAACATAAAAACTTCTCACTTCTGTCTTTGATTAGCTCTATTCCTACCCTAAACATCCTTTTATTCTTCACATACCTATTGAAAATTTCAGGGTTATCCTTTGTTCTATTTGCTGAAGACTGCTTGTGTCCTCCCTTTGCTTACCTTAACTCTCTCCTTAAATCCTTCCTAGCTGATCTGTAATCTCTATTGCTTCATCTGTACCATTTTGCCTCATCAACACATAAGCCTCTTTCTTCTTCTTAACAAGGGATGCAATTTCTGTAGTAAACCATGGTTTACAAACTCTGTCTGTGCCAGTTGTGTCACCCCACAGCCATTGACTTTCCAAAGACAACAATCCAAGATTTTCCAACCTCTCCCAATCCAGGAAACCTCCTGGAAAACTTGCTTCCACCTTCCCAAACGCCTTCACATTTTACCTATAATGTGGTGATCAAAACGGCACACAATACCCCAAAGGTGGCCTGATTATAGTTTTATATTCACTCCCCTGACAGAAGAAAGCAAACCTGCCATTCACCTCCTTCACCACTTTCAGGGATCTGTCAGCTTGCAACTGAAGATCCCTCTGTATATCAGAGCTGCTCAGGACCCTTCTGTTTATTGTATACATTCCTCTTGCTATGTGTCTTCCAAAACACATCACCTCATGCTTGTCTGAATTAAAATATATCTGCAATTTCTCCACAAAACTTTCTGACTCACCTTTTTCTTGCTGTATCCTTTGACATCATTCTTCACAATTCACAACTTCAACAGTTTGCGCCATCTCCAAACTTGCTAATTAAACCCCAGTCCAACACCGGCATCTCCGAATCATGCTAATTAAATCATTTACATTTTCAAACTTTTCATTTATATACATTTCAAACAACAGATATCCCAGTTCTGATCCTTGTGGAACAGCACTAGCCATAGACCTCCAGCCAGCAACATACCCCTGCACAACTGTTGCTGAGAGAAATATCAAAGAGGAGCCTTGAGTTCTGTGTTGAGCAGCACGACCAATGTTTATTCAGAGCTCCTTACTAATATATGGTGGGAGAGGTCCCTCTACGGCTCCCCCAGATATGTCCAGCATTTTGATGTGTTTACTTCATACGTTCCAGTAATATTTGCCCCCTGACCTGAACTCCAGGGTTTGGAATGTCAGCTCCGATATTTCCGCGTTCCCTTTCACAGTCTGATTCTCTCAGCTCATGCAGCTGCTTTGTTAGCTCTTTCACAAATGGTTTAACCCTAACCTTATCATTGCACATCTCCAGCCCTCCCACTACCACACATCTCCGGTTCTCCCACTACTATACCCTGTGCCATCTGCATCATCCATCCAGTTATTAAGTCAAAGGGGGACAGCCCCGTCCCCTTTTCTGGGCTTGTCCTCAGTTTCGTTAGGCTGGTGGGGAGTACTCTAACCCATCGCTGCACTGTCTCTGAGAAAGCCTTAGTCAGACGAGCTTTAAGTGTCTGCGTCATTCCTTCTACTGTCCCAGAGGTCTGGGGTTGGTATGGTGATGGGATTTCTGTTCAGTATCAAACAGGGCACATAGCTCTTTAGCTATGTTCCCTGTAACATGTGTCCCTTGGTCAGAATCTGCAGGGGAATGCTTCCACCCACTGAGTAAACCTATTTATTAAAACCCAGCAGGACTTCCTTCCCTGGGATTGGGATGGGTGTGGGTGTGTAAAACCCATCTGTACTTGTTCCCATGGGCCCCTGGGTCCCTGCTGCTGCCTCCATTTTATCCTGATTGCTTTCCCTGGCTCACACTGTGAACAGACTACACACCTTCGACAAAACCTTGCTGTATTTCTCCCTGTTCCAGGCAAGGATTGGAGTGGATCATCTGATATTGCATTTTATCCTCCTCAATATGAGCCAGCCCATGATATGTTTTTAATAATGTTTGTCTTATACAGTGTAGTGGCACTGCTGGATCATCCAGACACTGACGTGTCCTATTACTGCCCCACCCTTTTCCCATTCCTCATTCTCCTGTTGTGGGGCTGTATCTGCAAAGGTCTTTAAACTTTCCTTACTAACTTCTGCAGTTACTGCCACTGCCACTTCCCCAAATGTCTGCCCTGTTTCAGTCAGTATTTCACTCGCGTTCCCCACATACTTACTGCCCCGTTGGTGTGGGGTTTCTACTTCCCTGTGAGCTCTAATCTTCATTATTGCTGCTTCAATGGGATAGTTAACTGTTCCCACTAACTATCTGACCTGTGCTTCGTGCTCTATGTGGCCCCCAGACAGGGTGATATACCCTCACCGCGCACAGGCCAACACATGGTCATGAACAATACCAAAGGCATGCTGACTGTGTGTGTAGATGTTGACTCCCTGACCCCTGGCTAATGTCCGTGCTTCTGTCAGGGTTTCTGATGATTCTGCCAGTTCTGGAGAATTCTCCACAAAATTCCCACAGTAATTAAACAATCCTAATGTTTGCCTTACCTCCTTCACGCTGTGGGGGTGGATAGTTTTAAAATCATGGTCTGTCGTTCCGCTGGGATTGTCCCCTCTCCCTTCCTGATTTGATCTCCCTGATGTGATGTCCCAGGTCCCCTACCTTCCCACTCTCTGTGGGTTAATTTTAAGCCCGGCCTGCCTGACCTGGCACTATATTCTGTTTAATATCTGGATATGTTCTTTCTCACCAACTGAGGTAATGGCGTGTTGGTAAGATCAATGTGAATAACTCCATCAACCATAGGATATAGTGGAATATTATGGGATCCCTGAGGTAACTGGATCCAGGTGTACTGTTTTCCTCAGCCAGTAAACGCCAGCTTATTCTGGGATTCCATGTCCACAGGTATGAACCAGAACCCATTCACAATATCAAGGGCTGAGACTATATACTGTTGCGATTTCAGTCCATTAAATACAGTGGTGTGGTTCGCTCATGTAGGATGCTCTTTCGTGGCGGATTTACTGAGTGAGGTATACTAAATAGTGAGGTGGGATGAGCTGTCCGGCTTCTGTGAGTTAGTCTGGGATACTGTCCGTCTGACTATTCCCTGCTTCTGTCAATCTGTTACTGTCACAATTACTGCCTCCTCAGCTTTAATGAGATCCTGTTTGTGTGGGGTGTGAGAGGGCCCTCGATCTTTACAGTATCTACAGGTAATAACCCACATTCCTGTTTAAGTTATCCACACTGCTGTTTGGGTCCTAGCTATAACTCCCCAGATTCCCTGACTGTTCCAGTCTCCCTGCAAGGTAACTACTCTGCAGATGTCGCCTTTCCTTTGCTTCCTGTCCCAGGCCTATTCAGGTTGTTCCCATATTACAGTTTGTGTCTCTACATCAATAGTTGTGCCGAACTGTTCTAAACTGGCAACTCCCAGAATGGTCCCTTCCTCAGTTTCCCACTCCCATATCTGAATATATTTTGCCATATGCATGATCTGCGTCGGGAGAGGTTTATTTGATCCAGCTTCTTCGATTCCCTCTCTGACTGCTCTCATTTTAGCAATTGAGGTGATATGGGGCAAATCCATATTGGAAATTGATATAGATGCTCCTGTATTAATATTATGCTCTGCTGGTTCCCAAACACAGCATCAAAGAATATTCATGTGCCTCGGTGAACATATACACACACAATGGGAATATCTATCTCCCTCTCTCTGCCTACGTTCCTTGGCAATATGTCCTTTACTGCTTCACTTGTAAAATTGCTAGTCTGGTTACCCTCCCTGTACTGCAGCTATTCCACTGTGTTTCTGAGCTTGTCTCAGCACTCATGGTCCAATTCAGAAGGTGGTTAGAATGATCTCCCACTGGGAGTCACATGTTTATAATTATAGTTAAATGGGGTCCCAGTGAAAAACAACAAACTGATATCATCATCACAGATTGGGATTTGGTAATCCCCCGTGGCCCTTACACACCTCAGGCTTCCTCTCTGTATGATCCTCGATATTACCCTTGGTTCCCTGAGTCACCAAGGTTATTTTAGCCCATTGAGCCTGTCCCCTCCCCAGTGTGTCCCTGTCATATCTGTAAATGCCTGAAGCCACTGATCAGCTGTGCACTGGGGGGAATCGGCTCGCACCTGCACCCTCTCATTGCAGAGACAGGTTCTGATGTACATGTCGGGGCATCTTGGCCTGAGAGCTTTTGGCCTGACACCATCATCGGTGAGACTGTACCTCAATTAATTCATCTATATTCTCCCAATAAGGCCCATTATTACCATTTCTCTATCAGGCCGGGTGTTAACTCACCAACTTCTGTCATTCAGCAGATGAACGGTTCATGTTTGGTTTCTGTCAGTTCCATTTGTTGCTCCCTACTGTCTGTCCAAGTTGAGCTTAGATGCCCAGTGGTGCCATAGAGAGGGCCTTTTGGACCTTATAGGGCAATGGGTGATCCCACTCATTGCCGTCTCTCTGTCCATACGTGTGCGCTTTGTCATCTAACCCGTTCCAGTCAGTGTCACCATCCTCACTGCCTTCTGAGGAGAGCGGGGCACTAGGTACCTCCCCCACTGTAACTACCACCTGGTTCTTTGGCTTTAAGGCCTCACGTCTGAGAGCCATCACCTTCACCTGTTCCTGTTTATCATAATAATGCAACATATTCCGTCATTCCTGGAATAAAACAGAGCAAAATGTAATTTGGTTTTACTTGAAATAAGAATAATTTGACATTCACTCGACATATCTATCGAGGTGAGAATTGTACTGTGATTATTTAAGTGAATTTAATGTGATCATACAATGAAAATAAATGATAATTAACGACAACATGTGATTATTTGTACCAGTTCTTGCAATGAAAATTCAATTTTATTCAATGCTTGTAACCCATTACACCATGGGCATTGTTATTAGGGAATAAAGTAATGGAAGGATATCAGAGAAAATAAAAAGACTTTAATTTTAGCTTCACTGCAATAATGAACCAAAATAATATTTGGAAATATGGGAAAACTACATAACAAAGTTTCCAGTGTCATTATTGACATGAAAACGATTTTAGTTTGCAAGTTGTTTTGCTCTAAGAATAATTGGAAATGAATTGTGATTATGAATTAACCATTTAAAATATACTTTGAAGAGAATAATCAGATATATTTTTTGGAGGAAATTAGGAAAGGAAATAAATATGTATACATTGGTATTAATAGTTTTAAAATGTTTGGAAGTTGACGAGGATTATTTGATTGAGAGAGGCTGCATGATTATAAAGACTAATAAACCTTTTTCATTGCATTGTTGGTTTCACTAGGATCTGTTGTGGTCTAAGCTCTTGTTGTGTGCAATGGACTGTCACTAACAGCTTAATTAACCTGCGAGTCCCTGATCAGGTTTCCTTTGTCTGTAAGTCAGTCTGTAAGTGAGCAACATCCCTGCTTTTCTGAGGGGAACATGAGACTCTTTTCAAAGGAAATAAATGGCATTTCTCACTGAGAATGGTTTCTCCCACACACCATAAGCAGGGAAGTGATTTTCTGAAGAATTTCATTGTCTATCTATAAATCTGATGGTAACTGTGTTTGTCAGCTTGTGGAGGATTCAGCCCTTTTTGCTGAGCTGTTTTTATATAAGCAGTTGGTTCATTATGTCTTTGCCTAGAATGTTGTTTACTTTCCCCTTTTACTGTGATTCTGCAGGTTAGAATATTCTGAGAGTCAATAATGTTCAATAACTGAACATTGAATGATTTTGACTCTAACAGAGCAGTGGCTTTGTTTTCAGCTAATTAATCACTTTCCATTTCCTGGTTGTGTTGAATGTTCCAGAAACAGGCTCTGAGCAATGTTTTCATTCACTTGTGTTGGAGTCACTGACAGCCACGTGGTCAGTCAGTTTCAGGCTAATGGATCAGTTTCTCTGTCCTATTAGATGGTGGTCTCCTGCTCAGTTTCCGATGGTTCACCTCAGTGTCAGTCCATCAGCTGCTGAAACCCTGCATCCAGCATTTTTTCCCTCTCACCATGACTGATCCAATACAGTCCCAGCTTGTCTCCCACATTCACCTCCACATACTCATGATCACCTCAGATTTTACTGTCTGTGTCCTTGCAGCAAGTTGTGTAAGACACCTACTTCAGTTTTAACCTGATATATATTATGTTCAGAAAGATCATTTCAAAATTTGGTTCACTGCTTCTTCAGTACCTTCCTGAAGAAGGGCTCATGCCCGAACCGTCGATTCTCCTCCTCCTTAGATACTGCCTGACCTGCTGCGCTTTTCCAGCAACACGCTTTCAGTTGTAATTGTAGCAATCAGTTAATTGCAAGTTACTGACAAAATATTTTAAGAGGAGCTGCTATTGGTGATGGAAATACTGCTGGTTAGTATAAAAGAGGGCTGCGGTGAATACTGTACTCGGTTTTGATGAGAAAGTTGAACAATGTAAAATTCTTTTATTATTGATAATAAGAAGAGGTAGAGATTGCACCACTGATGCTCAGTAGCCGCAGTGCCAATCAAGTGGGCTGCTTTATTCCGGGTGGTATCAAGTTTCTTGAGTGTTGTAAGGGCTGCACTCAACCAGGCAAGTGAGGAGTATTCCAACATACTCCTGACTTGTGCCTGGTAGCGTTTGGACAGGATTTCAGGAGCCAGGATTTGAATTACTCTTGTAGCCACTGTGTTTATGTGGTGAGACCAATTCAGTTCCTGATCAACGATTATCCTCAGGATAGTGTTGATAGTGGGTGTTCAGTGATGGTAACACCATCGAATGTCAAGGGATGGTGGTTAGGTTATTTCTTATACGTGATGGTCATAGCCTGCATTTGTGTGGCATGTATGTTACTTACCCCTTGTCAGCCCAAGCCTGGATATTGTCCAGATCTTGTTGTAGTTGGACTTGGACTGCTTCAGTACCTGAGGAGTTAATTATTTATGAACATTAAATAGTCATGAGATTATGCAAATTCTTTTTTCTATCAAATATCATGGGCTGTATCTTGTGGCCACTATCATATTCACTTTCATTATCTTTTTATTTGCTTCCTAATTCAGACACAAATGTTTGAACATCGATCAGAATAAAATTACATAAATTAAAAACACATGTTTCTACAAGTAAACTAATTGAATGAAATACATTACTTCTGTATTGTCTGCATTTTGACAAAAAAATTAATTCTTTTCAAAAACTAATGAATGGCTGATTTATTGTCCTCAATCCATCAATCTAGATTTTATATTTCAGTCTTCAGTTTACCGATCTTAATGTGCGTCTAATCAACACTAGAGCAAAGTATTTTTAAAATATTGAGTCAATTTATTTGTTCAGAATACAACATTTATTAGGAATTCATTACCCTTATAATAATTGCTGAACAAGTTATTTGGCTTTCTAACGTGTATCATCAGATCCATATATTATTTTATTTCATATTTTAATTTAATCCATTGCAACAATGTTATTGTTTTCAGGTCAACTATCCCACAATGGAATCAATCATTTTGCATCCAACACGCTTCGAAAACTGACTTTTGCTCATTTGAATAATCACAGTAATCTCAGCCTTATGAGTTCAGAGAACTGTAACTACTTTTCTCTGCAATACTTCCTGTTCATGTCTGCGCATTGCACAGTCATGCAGCAAAATTAGATTTCTCCTTCTAAGTGTACTGATAGATTTTAGAAAATCTAAGTGTTGCTAATATCTAAGTATTGTGCAATTCAGTAGGGGGTAGAAATGTGTAATAATGGCTCAGTACATGAAGTAATGTGAAGATATTGCAATGTACAAACTCACAATGATTGTGAATATCAATTTTTATCTTAACCATGGAACCAGTTGAATTGATTTAATTATATTTCACTTCGATGCTCACGTTCATTGTACTTCTAATCACAATAAGAGCGAAATATTTTATGTGACAAAATTATTTAAAATTCATGTCACTTTTTTATGGACACAAAATACAATTAACACCCGTTTGTTCTTTCCTTTACCAATCACAGTGAAGTTTGAATTGTAGAATGCTATACTGACACAGCACAGAAACAGACCATTCAGCCCAACTTAGCATTCCGGCCAGTTTTCCTAAACCAAACTAGTCCCATTTCCCTGTGTTTGCCCCATACCCGTTTCGAAGTTTTCTATCCAATAAACTGTCCAAAAGTCTTTTAGATGTTGTAATTGTACCAGCCACTGCCCTTCCTCTCACAACTCATCCCAATATGTGAAACACACTGTGTGGAAAAGTTTCCCCTCAGACCCCTTTTAAATCTTTCCCCCTCACCTTAAATATTATTTACACCGCAGAATCTTTAGAACTGCAAAATTATTAAAAGTTGAGAGGTATTTAGAAGCAGCGTAATAACATTCATACTTCAATCAGTGATGTGAAGCAAAGAAATTCAAGATGTTGTGATCATTATAATGAACAACAGTTACAAGTTGAGACAATGTTGGCTGAAAAGCAATTCAATTGACACTTAGATATTTTTCAATCAACTCTGAGGTGTTTTTACACATCGCTGTTGAAGGTGGGAATTGAATCCATGCCCCCTGGTCTACTAAAACAGATATTACCGGAGTCCTCCATAATATTCCCCTGCAGGAAGGGCAGGAGTATAATCACATACTTACTGTGTTTATTCACAGGGAAAACTACTCAGATATTTATTGTTCGAATTGGACAAGGATTGCATTAGACAGTTCCATAGTGTAGTGTACCGATATAAAGAATTAGTCATTTCTAATAATGAAGGAACGAAGTAACAATGATCTTAAATAAGCATAGATCTCATGATAATCAAGTAAGTCAATATGTTTGAAGCAGTTATTCATCTGCATAAATAAAACTTATCTTGCTTTGTAATGCACATGAATTGGAAATAAAGCATAAGTCATTCAATATGACTACTCAGCGAAAGACAACTTCCCTCATTTTCAAAACATTGTGATTTCTAAGAATTCAAGATCTATTGTAAAAGCATAGAACAAACACTTGTCAATTCTGGTTTATTTACACAAGAATCTCGTAAAATTTAAATAATGTTTAACATGAAAAATACTGAGTTCTTATTGTAATAATCAGAAATAAAGAAATGTTAGAATTGAAGTGAAATACAATCGATACAAGAATGTAAACAAAACTGTGGATGGTGAAAATCACAAACAAAATCAATAATTGCTGGAAAATAAATCAGCAGGTCTGGCAGCATCTGTGGAAAGAAGTAAGTGTTAATACTTTTGGGCCAGTTACCTTTCCTCAGACTGCATTTTTGCTCACAACCAATTCAATCCAGCAAAGCTTCCACACTTAAAATTATTTTTGCTAAGCTTAAGAGATTGTAGAGTGCAATATTGTTTGTACCAGTTGATGTACTGAGACATAGTTCCTCATCTACAGCTGGAGATATTGGATTTCAACAATGATTACCGATTAGATATTGTCAATAATTAGTTTTAAAATGGCTGATAACAAATTTATGAATGATGAGAAAACCCTTATTGCAATGTAATTCTGCAATATGTTGAGGAAAAAAAAGAAGTATTTATGTGAAAAATAATTCACCATCTCTTAATTGATAAGACTGATTAATGATCCTTCCATTAATATGAGAATTCAAATGAAAGAGAATGAGATAATTAGAATAATTGTTGGATGAGAAAACTTTGGTTGATTGCAGGTGTGTTGACCTGAAAAGAATGTTAATATTTCATTATGATACTGGCACTAAGAAATAATGGATTCAACAAAAGTGTTAATCTCATGATGGTGTGTGAATTGAAATAACAATTAAATAATAATTAATGTTAGAACTCAACACTTAAAATCATTAAATGTATTCAAAGCAGTTTGTCCTTGATATCCATAAAGATCAGAAGACTGAGAATTAAAACATCGGGTTAATTTAAAACCAAAAATCACACCTTTGAATATTATTCATCAGAATTGTTCTGTCATTCAAATAACCTCACTTCTTCAAGAATTCTGCATTTCCCTCATTTTATGCCTTTTTTCCACAGGTATCAGTACTGGAACCCTTCTGTTTGCGATACAAATATATAGAAGTGAAATGGATTAAAATCTAATTGGGGAAGTTAATAAGTTTGAAGATGATAGAGCGTTCAGTGTAGTTGAGGACAATGTTGAGCAGGAAAAAGATAAATTGCAGATATGGGCAGATAAATTAAAGGTGAAGTTTAATCCATACAAGTGTGAAGTGTTTCACTTTGGAAGCTCAAATGTTAAGGAAAAGCAGATAGTTAATGGCAGGACCCTAATAGCTTTATTATTCAAAGAGATCTTTGCGTTCAAGACCATGGTTCCCTGAAAGTGACCATGCAAGTAATTAGGTGGTTAGGAAGGCAAATGGCATGCTTGCCTTTATTGGTCAGGGAACTGGTTCCAAGAGTCAGGAAGACATATTGTAACTTTATCAGACTTTGGTTAAAGCATACTTGACGTATTGTATTCATTTCTGTTCGCCACATTACAGGAAGGGTATGGAGGCTTTGGAGAGGGTACAGAGGACGTTTACCAGGATGCTGCCTGGATTCGGAGAGGCGAGAAAAACTCAGATTCCTTTTTGTGGAATGGCGGAAACTGAGGGAATACTTGATGGATAGCTGTACAATCATGAGATACATAGATAGGGTTGACGGTCAGAGAGTTTTTCCCAGAGTTGAAACATCAAAAACTATGTGACATGCGTTTAAGGTTAGGGGGAATGTTCAAGGGGCATGTAAGGGGCAATTTGTTTTTACACAGGTAGTGGTAGCTGTCTGGAATGAACTTCCAGGGTTGGTGCTGAAAGCGGATACATTAAGGCTCTTTAATGTTCATTTCGATAATTTGGAAGGATATGGACCAAGAGTAGGCAGAAGGGATGAGTTTCTTTTGCATTATGTTCAACACAACGTTATGGGCCAAATGACCAATTCCTGTGCTGCACAGATCTTTGAGAGAAAACTAACGTCGAACTCATACGACATTTAATCTAATTAATATTGAGGCACTGGTGTCAGAAATAGGAAGGAAATAAGTAGAGAACGAACTTGACTGCAATCTAAAAATATAGTCAGTTAAATTTACAGAGTTTTTATGATATTCGTTCTGAATTATCAGATTAATAACTTTGATGGAGATGTTTCGAAAATGTTTGCAGTTACTGATGTGCTGACCCAAAATTACCCTTGTTAAATTGAAGAATGGACCAGAAACCTTTTAGAAAAATTGAAAATATTCAGTAAGGTGAGATGCACATCATAATTTAATCAATCATTTCTTACTGCCAATACTACAACAACAAAATCTTTCAGGTCTACATCAAAAAGCATTGATTTCCAGCCAATGCTCATTATAAATATCTGAATGCTACTCGTTTCAACAATCAAAGTAATAACAGCCTCATTGATTAAGAGATATCTAAGACATTTCAGTAATAATTACTGTTTAGTTCGACAAATTGCTCGTTGAAACAGCAATGTGAGATTTCTCATTAATATTCAGTTCACTGACAGCATATTAATAATTTAGTTATTTATAATATCTAATAATTGATCCAGTAATTAATTCCAGTCAGGGGTATAACAGTGGAATTATGGCTCCGTACATTAACTGAGGAAAAGATATTGTTGTGTTCACTCTCCCAATTATTGTGAATATCGATGTGTATTTTGATTTGATTTGGTTTGATTATATTTTTCGTCAACGTGAAGACTTATTGTATTTATGATCACAGTAATAGTTAAAAATTTTAAAACTAAAAAATCAAATTTGTGACTTTTTTGTCAACAAGAAAGAAGAATTTACATACGTATGTTCTTTATCAGAGTAAATTTTGAATTGTTGGAAGTCATACATGTGTGTAAGGAAGGGGAGCTGCCTGCTGCAGAATAGTCACATTGAATGTTTTTTTTCGCAATTACATCCTGCTGCTAAGCATTCTAGCTATCTTTTCATTACAAGAAAAACTACTTTAAACACATTCCACAGTCATATTTTTCATGAATTAGCAATATGTGTATTTATCGTTCTTTCAATTGCCATGATTTTAATTTCTAAGTAAGAGCATATGTGCTTAGTACCATCATTATTGGGAATTACTATTTCATTCTCAGTCCATTACACACAGAAACAGTCCAATTAATTCCCAGCCAAATTATCGGAATGAATATTGATTAGTTTTCATATGAGTAATCACAATTGATTATAATCCCACCCTTGCTTGTTAGGAACATAACGAAAGACACTTGTGCAGCTCTAGTAGTGTCTCTCCTATGAGACTAGGACGTGTGGCTTCAGTTCCCTTCTCCAACAGAGATACGCCAGAGTAGTTTAGAATGGTGATTAGAAAATATCTAAGCAGAGTTTGAATTGATTTTCAATCCAGTTTTAGATCTGCTTCTGTCTGTTGTTCATTCCAATAATCTCTCAATCTGCAATTTATTATCTTCAGATCATTAATAACATTATGCATTATATTATATTATATCTAAATTTTAGATTTGAGGACACTGCAGTTTTTAAATTTTTAAAGGATGTAAGTAATGAAATTCATTTTATTTAATCAAAATACATTCGGGTATTATTCATATGGTGGGCAACAGGATTTTATTTCCAGTCAGCTCATGAATGCTCACATTTTGTTTATTCTGTGAACTTAATGCTGCAGAAGAGATTCAATAAACACTTAACACAACATTATTGTGCATTCCAACTCCTCACGTACACCAATCCTTATTCTCTAGTCCGAGCAGATGAAGAGATGAAGATCGCCTGATGAAGAGGCAGTACCTTGAAAGTTAGGGCTTCCCAATAAACCTGGTGTCATGTGATTCTTAACTTTGCTCACCCCAGTCCAACTCCGGCATCTCTAAATCATTGTTTCACCAAGGAATTCTCATAATTTTAAAAAAGAAAATATGACTTTAATTAAGAACTTTAAAACGCGATTGTTAAACCCTTCCGATATTAGTAAAATATCTCAATGTAAGTGAAATCAATGCTCACACGATAGGGCACATACAGCCACACAAATGTCTTCCTGGTCATCTAATTACTGCTCAGGAGAAAAACCGGAGGAAGTCTCTTATCGTTCCTGAGAACAAGAGTCACAATAAACATTTGGTGACCAGTTCCATCCAATAAATGCATTTGATTTCTTACATTTTGGTTCAGTAATTGCACACAAATTATTTAGTTAAAACCAATAACCATGCTTTATTGCAAATGACTGAGGATGGTAACATCAACATACGTAGCAGCTGGTCAATCAGGGTTCCAGTTAAAGTATCGCAAAATATAATAATTTTATTTTGGCTTAGTACAACTGTAGGTGAAAACCTGTTGATTTTGCGCATTAAAAACCTTTATCTGCTTATGCAGAGAAAATACTGAAAGGTGGCACTGTAAATTTAATTTATTTTGAGTTTCTTTCACGAAAATAATCATGTGAATTGCTTCTCAATTTCTTCCTAGTTCTGATACAAATGTCAAAATATTTACAATATTAACTCTTTATGAATAATGAAAGAGTTTTCTCTGCAAGAATGACATGAAGATGATCAAGGTCCTCTAATTACTGTTGAGCAGAATACTCTTCATAAAGGTCTTATTATCTTAAACAGATGCTTATTATGACCTTGATTTTATTTCTGACTGGGGTTTTGGTGACTGATGTGTTTTCAAACGATGTGCAATGCATAAGGATTTCTTTCAATTTGTTACAAGAAAAAAAATGCTTTGAACATGTTGATTTCTAATTATTTTTAACTCCCGAGTTATTTATCGATGTACAATAATCACAGAATTATGGAAGCTCCCTGTATCTTATGTTCACTGCAATATGCACTTTCCCGATCTACTTATTTACTTCCTACGTCTGACATGAATGTCTAAACATTGGTCATGAACAAAAAGTTGTAAATTAAAGCTACATCTCAATAAGCAAACCAATGGATGGAAACATGTAATTCTTGTAATCCTGCATTTTTGAACCAAAAGCAATTCTGCTGAATAATCACTGAATGGCTCATTTTTGTGAATCCATAAAGCTAGCTACCATATTAAATTTCTCAGTTTACCGATCTTAATGAATATCCAATCATCATCACAACAAAGTGCTTTTAAAATATTGAATTTTTTTTTAGACTATAACGTAATTTTCCAGTCGCTGCCATGACAATAATTGCACAATTATTGGAGTTCTTCTTTCTAACACATATAGTGCGATTCGCATTTTAATTGCATCAATTGTTTCTTAGTACGAACACTACAATGCATAAATCAATTTATTTTTCAGGTGAACGATCCCATAATGGAACCAATGACTTCCCATTCGATGCCTCATTGTAAATATCTGATACTTGCTCATTTGAATGTTCACGGTAATCTCAGCTGAAGCGTTCAGAGAAATGCAATGATTTTCATCAGAAAATTCCTGGTTGTTTCTCCACATTGCTCAGTGAAATAATTAACTGAGATTTCTCAGTATTCTTAAATGAAATGATATAATTTTGACAATTCAATTGCTGCTATTATCTAATCGTTGCTCAATATAGTTCACAGTATGACTACGAAATTATGGCTCATAAATTAAATAATGTAAAGATTTTGCAGTGGGCATTGTGGATACCAATTTTTATTTTAACCGTGGAAACAGTTGAATTGATTTAATTATGTTTAACTTCAATGTTAACATTTACTGTATTTATAAACACAATACAAGTTAATCACTTTTCATGGAACAAAATCATTTAAAATTTTTGTAACTGTTTGAAGTACAACAGAAGGAACTAACATCTCTTTATTGTTTCATGAAATAGTCACCGGACATTTTGAACTTTGGGAAGTTGAACATTTCTGGAAAGAAGGGAAGTTGTCTTCAGATGAGCAACCGCATTGAGTGACCAATTAATTTATTTTCCTAATCATTTATGTTGCAATTGCATATTAATTTTCTTTTCATTCTGTGACAAACTGCATTGAACATATGGAACTTTTGGATTGATTGAGTTTCGTTCATCAGTGTACACTGATCAAATGATTAGTTTTGTCTTATAATGAATAATCACGAGATTCATATTTAATTAAAGTCTTTATTGGTTTGTTCCATCATTACTGTAAATTACTAATTCGCTTTGTCAGTTCATTACACACAGGAAATACGCAATTAATTCCCATTCAAATAATTACAAGAAACATCTGATTAATTTTCATTTGAGTTGCCGCCGTAAGCATGTGACTATACATCTCCCCTTCCGGGATGGTAACATTATGACGGGTCCTTGTGGAGCTCTGACAGTGTCTCTACGTCAAGATCAGGAGGTATGATTTCAATTTCCACATTCTGTGGAGATGTGTCAGCGCAGCTCGGAAATTTCATTAGAACATATGTGACTATAGATTGAACTGCTTTTCAAAACAACATTAGATATTCTTCAATCAGTTCTTCATTTCAATCATCACCATATTTCCTATTTATTTTCTTCAGTTCACTAATAAAATGATGCATCTAATTCTGCTGGTTCTACATTCCTTGGAAAAATAGTTGACGATGTTGCAACCTTAAAGATGGAAGAGTCTAAGACATGGTAATCATGATTTGTTTTACTGTTTAAAGGAACCTAGTTCAAACATTTCAAGCACATAAATCTTTATTCTCCGGTAGTATAAAGAGGAAAATATTAACAGTCGAAATTCCTCTTCAGAAAAATACCAAATGCAACTTCATGTTATTCATTGGACAGCTGATCACCTACATTTGTAACTAAACATTGCAATTCATCTAAATACCGGTATGTGCTTTGATCAAATTTATTTTCTAATTATTACTTATTCATGAATTGTCAGAAATTTATTTTTATTTTCCATTCACCTATTCATATTGAATGTAAGATTGATATGCTGTGAAACTATTGGCGTGTTTTCATTTGAACATTTAATTTCTCTCTCTCTCTCTCTCTCTCTCACACACACACACACACACACTTATCTCACTTCATGCATGATGGCTTCAATGTACCTTGCTAAACTTAAAAGATTTTGTTGACTTTAAGTAGTATCTTTAGCACTCATATCAATTTAATCCAAAATCATAGAATCATAGATTCATAGAATCTATGACTCTATGATTCTATGACAGTGTTGAAACAGGCCATTTGGCCCAACAGTCCACACTGACCATCCAAAGAGTAACCCACCCAGACACCCCTTACTCTATTACTCGACATTTCCCCTGACAAATGCACCTAACCTCGGTAAAAACAATGACTGCAGATACTGGAAATCAGAGTTTAGATTAGAGCGGTGCTGGAAAAGCCCAGCAGTTCGGGCAGCATCTGAGGAGCAGGAAAATAAATGTTTCGGGCAAAAAGCCCTTCATCAGGGATACAGGCTGTATTCCTAATGAAGGGCTTTTGCCCGAAATGTCGATTTCACTGCTCCTTGGATGCTGCTTGAACTGCTGTGCTTTTCCAGCACCACTCTAACAAGATCTAATGCACCTAACCTGAAACATCCATGAACATTATTGGCAATTTAGCATGACCAACTCACCTTAGCTGCACACTGTATGATATCACAATGTTATTGAAAGCAATGCTCACACAAAGTACGACACATGAAGCCACACAATGGTCTTCATTCCCATCTAATTACTGTTCAGGAAATAGTCTGAGTAATTGTCTTATTGTTCCTGAGATTAATCACCACAGTAAGCATTTGTCATTATTCCAGCCAATAAATACAATGGGTGTCCTTTGAAATTTCTGTTCAGTAATTATCCATGATACTTGTTGCTCAAAGCAGTGTTTATTCTTCATTACGAGTGGCCAATGATTCTAACAGCCATTGGTCTTGATCTTATTTTTACTGAGTGCAATAACTACAGTAAACATTCTTGCCAATAAATTCAAGAGCTATCACCTTATTTTTCAATTCAGTAATTACGCATGATACTTGTTGCTGAAAGTGGTGTTTATTCTTTATGAAAATTGGCCGAGGACACTGACAGCAAGACATGTTGATAGTCTTGATTTGTTCATGTTTTCAAACAGGTTTTCAGGCCATGTATTTCAAAAAGAAGTAATTTGACTTCATTCAAATTTGAATGTAAATATTTTCAGATATTTTCCATTCAAAATGTTTATTTGCTTATTCAGATAACATTTGAATCTTGCCTCTGCAAATTGTGCTTTCCATTCATGGAAGTACTCATTAATTGGTCCTCGTTTCATCTTAGATCTGATGGAAATTTGAAATACTGATTACAGTGAAAATTGTGTGAATTATACATGAGAAAATCTAAAAGAAAATCACGAAAGGCTCGATAGAGTTCTTGAACAGCCTGTTTATTTGAATAAAGAAAATATTCCTTCCAAAAAACAAAGTTAAAAATCGCACAACACCAGGCTATCGTCCAACATGTTTATTTGGAAGCACTGGCTTTCGGAGCGCTGCTCCTTCAAACAGCTGATGAACGCTGGTTCTTCTGAAAGCTAGTTCTTCAAAATAAACATATTGGTTAATAAACTGCTGGTGTTTGATTTTTAACTTTGTACAGCCCAGTCCAACACTGGCGCCTCCAAATCATTCCAAAAATAAAACCCTCAAGTCTGTGGTTGAACAATTCAACAATCCTGCAACTAGATGATAATTCTCAGTTTATCTATCTTAATAAATATCTAATCAATGTCAGTGTAAATTCCCGGAAAACAACAAATCGTTTTGTTTGTTAAAACACAAACTTTAATTGAAAATTCATTGTTATCACAATATGTGAATTATATTTTAACTCCCCAGTGATGTGAAGTGACCCTTGGACAGAAATTGGACGTTGTAAATTCACCTACAGGCAGAGAAATCGGGACAAATACAAAATCAATCAACCTCAATCGAAAAGCAGTTAGAATCAATCAGCTCCAGAGTGAATCAGATTTTCTTCCACCTTGGCTTCCAGCCAGTGCCTGAGCATTATACACCTCGCTTGGAAATGTCAATAATGAAGGGTTTTCACACCAACACATTGGATTCTTTAAATCCAGCTCATGACCACATGTGGATGTTTGTCACAAAATTATTAATCATTTTACAAATCATGGAAAATGTCTCAAAGCTCTTGAAATAAATTAATCACTGCACATAAAGCCACACGATGGGATTCAAGGCCACCTAATTACTGTTCAGTGCAAAATCTTTTGTCAGTATTGTATTGTTCTCAAGATGAATAACCACAACAAACATCACACTTTCACACCATCCCAAATATACGCAAGAGATTCCTTCTTATCAGAGACACACATCTTTCCCACACCATTAAATAGACTTCACTTACGACTAAGGATGCTGATAGTAACATGTTTTGAGATAAAGGAATTCCTAAATATAGGCGAGTTTTCTGATAGGTTCCCCCAGTCATCGTGCGAAAAATCTAAATGCGGCTCAACACATTGCAACAGATCCCCATTAAACCTTTTTATGTATTCACTCAGAGACAATGTTTAAAAATTTCCTCTATAAATGCTGTTGACTGTTTTTTGCTATGATACCCATGTTCCTTGTCGATTTATTTTCTTTGTAATGTCGACACAAATGTCTGAATATTGATGACATGAAAAGTTGCATGGATTATATATTGTATTTCTACAGAAGAAAAGCTGAGACAGCAATTACAGATTGCAGTTTTATCTGAGAATATTGAATGATCAATAATCAATGCATATCGAAAATATTTTCCAAAACATCATGCCAGCATTCTAACTCTCAGTTCACTGATACTAATTATTATGTAATCGATATCACAGCAAACCCGTTTGGGAATATTGAATCACTTAATGTGTCAGTGTTCTAAAATAGATTACCAATTCATTGTTAGTCCAACAATCACACAGTAATTCAAGTTAGGTTTTGTAACAAATATCGTGAGATTCACATTTCAATTTAATCATTATTTTCAAGTGCCAATTTTACAAAGAAAAAATTATCTTTTATTCCAGGTCAACACAACCAAAAACCAAGCAATGATTACTCATCCAACACTGACAGGAAATATCTGATACCTTCTCATTTGAATGTTCACAGAAATCATTGGATTCATATTCGCCTTACAAATGAAGATACGTCTGATTGTTTTAGACTCCAATAATTAATGTTCAATTCTACATGTGACGGATTGTAATATGACATTTATAGTCATTTTAAATTTACCGTGACTAGTTTTAACACTAAATGTTACTTATATCTAATATGTAATCATTGATCAAATCCAGTATAGTCGGCTTGAAGTGTGGAATTAAGTCTCAGTGACGTAAACATATTGCATGGTACTGTTTCCTAATGGTAGCGAATGCTAATTTTTATTTTAGTGCTGAAATCCTTGTAGATTTGCTGCTGTAGGGAAGCCCCGAGCAGCCTGCCTTGGAATTAAAACACAAAATGTTGGAGGGGAGATAAATGAGACGAACAATCTGTTTCAGTCTTAAGTTAAAAAAGAACATTTTGTACAATCCTACACCAAGTCCATAAGTATGCCATTCCAGACAGTGATATACCAGATAGTGATAAGAGAATGCAGGCATACAGAAAAATGACTAACCCTGACTTTCATTAATGAAAGAATAATTTTCCCAGTGAATGAATAAACACCAGCTGCAGGATAGAGCCCAGCTAACTTCCACAGCGGCTATCAGGGAAACAGACAGGGTTTGATTGCCAGAAATAGTTACTTTTTTTGGAGAATAGATAGATAACTTTCAGTGTGGAAACAGGCCCTTCGGCCCAACAAGCCCACACCGCCCCGCTGAAGCACAACCCACCCATACCCCTGTATCTACCCCTTAGGTAACACTATGGGCAATTTAGTATGGCCAATTCACCTGGCCTGCACATCTTTGGCATGTGGGAGGAAACCAGAGCACCCGGAGGAGACCCACGCAGACACAGGGAGAATGTGCAAACTCCACACAGTCAGTCGCCTGAGGCAGGATATTGAACCCGGGTCTCTGGCGTTGTGATGCAGCAGTGCTAAATACTGTGCCACCATGCCGCCCACTAACATTGCTCAGAACATTTAAAAAGTTTCTAATTACATATTCTGGAGAATCGCAAATAAGGCAGAGTGAGAGGCCCAAAGGACTGCAACAATTAATTTTGTAATCTGAGGAAATAAAATGCACAGAGAGATCCCAAGGCCTGGAGATTATACCACCTGTAAAACACCATGAAGCAATAGGAAGCTCGGGCTATCCATAGCGATGTTCATCCAAGATTAGTTGTTCTACAGGATCGGGTGTCTGTATAATGAGGGAAGGACTGTAACTACATTGCATGTGGACATTGTAATACAGAAGGTGTGTAAAAATACTGTTTTTTTACTGTACACGTTACAGTGTGTCATGGATCTCCCTTCCTAGATTTGCCTCGGGGGATGATCCCTGCATTAACTGATTGCAGCATGAGTAAATATCTTCCACTTGCCTGAGTTCTGCCTATCTCCTCAGTCTTCATTCCTTGTCAGGGGAAATCACTCCTACAGCTATGGTGACATTTTAATTCAATATGAACACTTATTATCTGTGAAACTATTCCTTGCAGAGCGATATCATTTTCATGTTATTTATTTTTTATTTTTTGTGTGCAAGAAAATAATGGAGGAATATCCATTTGTTATTTAGTTCAACTTAAGCTAAATTTTAAATTATTGAAAGGACTACACATGGGGGTGGCGGGGGGAGGGGGGAAGAACGATTCTTCAGCTAAAATGTCACATTAAGTGACAATGTCCGTTTTTCAAATCATGTGACCTCCAAAATGATATTTATTTTAGTTTCATTTTGAGATAGTTTTATTTTCTTCCAACAGTAGTTGGCAATGATCAATAATCACAGAATTATTAGTTTTTTGCGACAAAATGACTTCCTGTACCAAATGTCATTAACTCGATGTTTAGTTCATAATAATACTCACTTTCCTATCCTCATTATTTTTTTCCTAGTTCTGACATTTATCTAAACATTTATCATGATAAACGTTACATTAATAAAATAGACATGAACCGACCAAAAAAAAGTTGAACGATGTTCAATTGTTGCTGAGATTTTTTAATTATTAAAGCCAAGCTTTATATCTTAATTTTCAGTTTATTAATCTTAATGAATATACAATCGACATCAGTGCAAAATGCATTCAAAATATTAAGTCAATTTATTTATCAGGATTTTAGAAACAATGATCAATTACAATAATTACGCAATACTTTAACTTCGGCTTTATAACAAGAACAATGTGCTTTTAATACCTTCCATATTTCTTCGTGTGAGTGCTACAATAGTCAAACCTGTTTGATCAGGCCAATATACCCACAAAAGACCAATAATTGCCATTGCAACATCATTTGTAAATATCTGACTTTTGCTCAGTTGAAAGATCACAGTCTTCTCAGCCATTGGAATTCAGAGAACACCAGTTATTCTACACTGCAATATTTCTCTTCGTTTCTTAACATTACTCAGTGGAATAGTAAGACGAGATACCTCATTATTCTTAAATTCATTAATAAAATATTTCAAATCGATTTGTTGCCAAAACCTAATAATTGTTCAATTCGGTAAGGGGTGGACATGTGGAACTATATTTCCATACAATAACTAATGCAAGGACATTGCAACGTACAATCACTCAATCATTCTGAATATTGCTTTTCAGTTTAAACTTGGAAACACTTTTGAATTGATTTGATTGGAAATCACTTTAATGTTAACATTTATTGTGTTTTTAATCACAATAAAAATTGAATACTTTTCATGTGCAAAATAATTCAAATCCCCATGAATTTTTTGAAGCATACAAAAAAGGGTTGGCATCTATCTTATTTCATTAAACAATCACAGGAAATAGTGACTTCTTAGAAATCGTACATTTTCAGTAAGAATGAAAGTTGTCTTCAGCTGAATAGGTACATTGACTGACCAATTCATCATTTTGTTCCAATTTACGTGTCGAACAAAAACATTTTAATCTGCATGTCAGAAAATGAGAAACTTCTGACCATATAGAATAATTAAATTCATTTTTTATATATAATGCACACTAATCACACCATCCTGTCAAGCTGTCGTTCCCCAAGTGATCATAAAAATCATGTTTAATTAAGACATTTGTTAACTCCCATCATTAAAGCAAATTGCTGCTGAATTTTAAGTAGATTACACACAGTATCCAACCATTTAATTCCAATCCAATTATCACAATAAACATCTGATTAGTTTTCAGCCCTGCCCAGCCTGGTTGGGAATGTTATGAAGGAATCTTCTGCCACTCTGGTCGTGTCTCTGTTACCAGACCAGAGGGTACAATTTCAATTCCCACCTTGCACAGAACTGTGCCAGAGCAGCTCTGAATGTTGATAAGAAAATATCTAAGAATCGAATGAATTGCCTTTCAATTCAACAGTAGATATGTTTTCATTTGTTGTTCATTCCAATAATCACAATATCTGCTATATATTTTCTTCAGTCCACGAATAACAGAATGTATCTAATTCCACTCAATCAATATTCTTTGCAAAATATTTGATAATGTTGCACTCACAAAGATGAAATATGCAAAGTACAGATATTCCTTGATTTTCTTTTGTTCTGAAGAGCTGAGTTCAGACTGCATATAGAACTTGATGCTTCAAAGGTGTAAATACGAGAAAAAAATCAAGTTCTTCTTCAGTTAAATAAACAAATGCCACTTCCTACTATATATCAATTTTTAGTTATTGATCTGTTTGAGTTGTCTTAAATTTGTTTTTAGTTTTCCACTCATCTATTTATATTGAATGTAAGATTGAAATGTTGTGAAAATATCCGAGTGCATTCATTTGAAATTGAATTTTGCATATTTCTCTCTAATCCAGTTTATTGCATGATGACTTAACTGTGTTTTGTTCAGCAAACCTAGTGAATACTAAAAATTGTCTAATCTTAAATAAGATCTTTCACACCCAGTTATCAGCCTGTTCCTAATTCATGTAAATATCTAAATTTATTGAAATTAATGTTCACACAAAACAGTGCACATAAAGCGACACAAAGATATTCATCATCAGCTGATTACTATTCAGTGGAATAACCTGAGTAAGTGTCTTATTGTTCCTGGGACAAATGACAACAGTAAGCATTTATTTACTATTCTATGCAGTTAATGCAATTGATGTGTTATATTTCAGTTCAGTCGTTAATGTTGATTTATATTGTTTAAACCAATAATTCTACTTTATCACAGATATTGAGGATACTACAATAACGTTGGGAAGCAAATTTTTGTCAATCTAACAATCTTTAATCTCCTTTTTTGTTGTGTGTTTACAAGAGACAATTCAAATTATAACCATTTTATTACAAATTGAACAAATACTGCATTTTAAATTCGTGAAGTTCCTACATTTTTGAAAAAGGGTTAGTCTTCACTGTATATGTCATATTAAAAAAACTGCTATTTCAAATCATGCGTGCTACAAAATAATTATTGTTTTCATTTCATTGTAAGAAAAGAACTGCTTTGACCATGTTGATTTTTGTGGCATTTCTATTCCAACATTATTCATCATTGTCCAAAAATGACAATATTATTAAAATCGCATATATGCCACATGTCATTGACTACATTGTTCAGTTTCAAGCTCACTTTCATGATTTACGAATTCTCTTCCAAATTCTGACACAAATCTTTCAACATTGATCATAATATTGATCATATAAATTGATGTATCATATCTCTACAAGGAATCCGGTGTATGGAAATTCACAATTCTTGTATTACGTACATTTTTTACTTAAAAAAAGAAGAATTTTACTCAATAATCACTGAATGGCTCATTTTTCTTCAATCCATAAAGCTAGGTACAATGTTTTATGCCTCGGTTTACTGATCTTAATAAATATCCAATCGACATCACAGCAAAGTGCTTTTGAAATATTGTATCATTTTAATTCTTCAAAATACAGCATTCATTATCAAGTCATTGCCATTACAGTAATGGCACAATTATTTATAAATAAGTCTTTTGAACAAGTATAATGAGATTCTCATTTAGATTTAATCCATTATTTCTGAGTACTAATACTACAGTATGAAAATGCCTTTATTTCTCAGGTCACCTACCCCACAAAGAAACCAATGACTTCCCATCCAACGTCATTGCAAATATCTGATGTTTGCTCATTTGAATGATCACGGTAATCTCAGTCTTAAAATTCAGGGAAATGTAATTACTTTTAACTGAATTAATTCCAGTTCATTTCCAGACATTGCTCAATCACTTGCAAAAAGAGATTATTCATTATTCTTTAATGCATTGACAGACATTGATAATTAAATTGTTGCTGATTTAGAATAAAAATAATTATTATTCAATCTAGTAGGTTGCGCAAATGTGGATTTACGGCACAGTACATGAACCACTGCAAAGATATTTCAGTGCACAATCTCTCAATCATTGTAAATATCAATTTTTATTTTGCCTGTTGAAACATCGTTGAATTCAATTAATTATATTTGACTTCAATGCTCACCTTTATTATGCTTGTAATCATAATACGGCTTACGGATGTTTCATGCAACAAAATCAAATGAAAAAGAATTAGCATCTCTATTCTTTCATTCAACAATGGCAATAAATTTTGATTTTTTAAAATTTTGAACATTTTGGAAAGAAGGGATGTTGACTTCAGTTTAATTCTTGCATTGACTCAACTAATTCACAGTGTCCGCTACTTATTCTGTTTGGGTTCCTATGAAAAGAAGTTAACTAGTTCTTCTGGTTGTAAATTCCTGGAAAATATTTGACAATGTTGTGGTTTTAAAGGTGACAAGGCTTAGTGATCGTAAGTCATCAGTTATTTTGTGAGAAAGAGCTTGATTCAAACATTTCGAACACACACGCACACACACACACACACACACACATTGTTATGCTGCTGTGTAACAAGGGGAAAACAAGTCGCTTTCTTCGGCATTAAGTAAATATATGCCACTTCCAATTATACATTAGTCAGCTAATTACCTACATTTGTCATTAAAAATTGCAATTCATCGAAACATTGTTATGACCTTTGATCAAATTAAACTTTTAATTATTGTTTATTCGTGAATTGCCGGGATTTTGTTTTTTTATTGATTTCCATACACCTATTCGTATTGAATGCAAGATTGACATGCTTTGACAATGCCGGAGAGTGTTCATTTGAAACTTGTTTTTTCCTTATCTTTCACTGATTTTACTTATTGCATAAGATTACATGGTACCTCAGTGGTTAGCAATGCTGCCTCACAGTGCCAGGGACATTGGTTTGATTCTCTCCTCGGGTGACTGTGGGGACTTTGCACGTTCTCCCCAAATCGATGTGACTTTGCTGTCGTGTCCTCCCACAATCCAAACATGTACAGGTTAGGTGAGCTGGCCATGCTAAATCGCACATGGTGTTCAGGGATATGTGTATTAGTCAGCAGTAAATGTGAAGAAATATGATCAGAAAAAGTGTTTGGGTGGGTTACTCTTTGGAGTATCATTTTATTCAAACAAATGGCCTGTTATAGAATTGAGGTAGCAGGGGTGCTTTCGTGGCGTCGCGAGTATTACGGTGCAGGCCGAGATATAAGACATGTTGGAACGGAAACGGAGGAATCTACAAACAGGCTAGAATGACATCGCATCCATTTGGATTTCTTTAAATCACTGACGAGCAGGAAAATGTAAACGGCGAGGGCGAGTGGGGAGGTGAGGAAGTTGCAGCTCTGGTAAAAGTCCAAAGGTCCCTCTGAGAGTGTAATTTCGTTCAATGCTTTTCGTGGAAGGATCAGAAGGGGGTAACTACACTCTCAAACAGAATGGCATATGATCAGAACCAGGTAGGAGAAAAACTTTACAATGCTTTGCACTGTTAGTAAATGGAACTGCATTGCATTTCACGATGAGAGCAGATTTGTTTAAGCAAACTCGAAGGCAGGTTTGCAGATGGGAAAGCAAGCAAGTCAGCTCTGTTATTGTCGATGTAAAAGACTGCAGTTGAAGAACAAAGCTGTTTCTGCCCAGTTTCGAACTGGGGACCTTTCGCGTGTGAGGCGAACGTGATGACCACAACACTACAGACACAGGCCTCTGCCGTCCCTGTGGGAGCTTAGTGGCATCCAGCACTGAAACCTGAAGCCATTCTACCTTTCACCTTTCTGTTTCCATGAGCTCGTTGTTGATTGGGGACTTGTTTAAATTTGGCTATGTGCTGAGCATGGACGTGATACACCGAAGTATCTGTTTCCACGTGGTGTACCCCAATAACGTTGTGTTGCTCACACCTGCTTAAAGAATTACGTTTTTGCGGAGCTTACCGTCGCAGTCTGTGGCAAAATCATTTAGTCTGTTCGAATGCTCACGGGAAAGGTAGTATTGTGAAACACTGCAGAAACGAACGACATCCTTACTTTTGCTCCGACTGACCATACTCCGTGAAAGTTTCCCAGATTCTCAGTTGAGGATTTTTGCAGCTGGAAGTTACCTCAGAAACCCTGTTAATTCGTAATGTATTGAGCGAATCGCAAAACAGAAAGCATTTAACACGGAACACAAACAAAACTGGAAAACCAAATGGACTTTCAGACACAGCGAGCACGAATGCTAAATGTGAGACAGTCCGGGGGCATGAGCTATAAAGTAATCACACAACTAACAACGGGGCAATTCCAAACGAATCTTTCAAACATACTGGAGCCTGAGTGCACCACCACTTCCCAGACAATGCTGCAAAGCGACAAAGAAAGAACATGACAAGAATGGGCCATAAAAAGTGAATTTCACCAATCGCAGTCTCGATTAGATTACCTTTCCCTTCCGATGTCTCCAGGACGGAAATGAAGAAAGTGGGAGAAATTCAATAACATATGACATCGAAATAGATTGGAACGATTTTCTCATTGGCCAGAAAACCGAATGACGGCGAGTCGAGTCACCGTAGGACTCTGTTTCGCAACAGCGATGAAATAACAGTCTCCATTCGGTTCCAGTAAAAGCTCAACTTGCCTGGAACTGAAAGCAACAGTAGAGCTGCTGGCGATTTTCCCCGCGGGAGGCGAACACGATCACGACAGAACAGGCACTTTGGAAAATTCGGCACTTTCCCACACCGCAGTCAATCCCCCGGGAAGCAAACCCATTTTTCTTCTGTTTTAAACAGAAATGCAACAGGGATCGAAACAGCATTTTAACAAGCTGTTGCCGATGGAGCTGTTCAGAAGAAATGGCAGCGGTGGGATTCGAACCCACGCCTCTGTCGAGACTGGAACCTTAATCCAGCGCCTTAGACCGCTCGGCCACACTACCAACACGCCCACCCCGCCATTTTCTTGCACTTCCAATTGTGCTCCTGCATAACAACAGATGCAAACTCACGTGAAAAGGGTTCGATGATCCCTCACCGACTCGCACAGCTGCTGGGATGTGCCCGTCCACAATATCAATTTCTCAGCAGATAATGACAGCCCATCAATCCAGACAAAAATCACTGGTAAGCTGAGTCTATCTTCTCAGACTGGATTCAGCTACAAATGTATCTGTGAGTGCGTGAGAATATATGATCGGTTATGATTGGGTCAAATTACCATCAGCTGCTTGACATTACTGCAATTCGGATCCTTGCTTTGCTAAATGATTTCACCCATTGCTCGAAACAGGACAACTTTCACGTTTACACGGAACATGAAACACACCGGACTGCAGGGAAAATGCACAAAGCTGAGCAGGCCGTGTCCCAAATCAGACCGTGCAGCATAGTTTCAGTCACTGTGTCTGTTTTGCAGAATAAGGTTCCCAAAGAAAGTTCCACCCTAAAACCGGAGGTCGCATTCCAATCCGAGAACGACAGATTGCATCGTGAGGAAGGTCTGACCTCGGGGCCGGTTCGAGATGTCACTTTCCTTGCCTTTTACCTTCACCGTGCAATTTGCTGCAGAGATGTTCACACCTGGACATGAGCCTCATGGATACCAACTGAGTCTGAAACCTGTGTGGGAATCGATGAGAAGCGTCTCAATAGAGTTTAACAAATTCCATGGTGCTTTTTAGAAATGCAGTTTCTTTTCACCTCAATCTAAAAGGCAGTTTCTCAACATAGTAACAGAAGTCAAAAGGTAATTACCTCACCCCACCCCCACTCCGGAAGAGGTGCTAACTGCCCTTGATTGCTTTTTGTTCACGATGTGAAGAGCTCTCACGCCTGATTCACCTTCACGTGTCTGGTTGCTGAGTGAATCACAAAGAAGGAGTTTCACCAGAGCTGCAACTGCCACACTTCCCCAGTCGCCCTCCCGTTTACATTTTCCTGCTCGTCAGTGATTTCAAGAAAACCAAATGGATGCGATGTCATTCTGTAGTCTCTCTGTCGATTCCTCCGTTTCAGTTCCAACGTGGCTTAGATCTCGGGGCGCACCTTAATACTAGCGACGCTATGAAAGCACAGGTCCAGAGGTTCCTCTGAGAATGTAATGTCTTTCATTGCTGTTGCTGATTGAATGAGCCACCAACCTGCGAACTGCTCCAAAACATGATTCAGGATCCCTGGTGCCAATTCTCGCACGTTGAATAACGACAGACACCTTCCAAATGAGGTCTTTCAGAGACGACTTTGGGATACATTTGACAGACAGATTAGTTCAGGAATCCGTGGTGCATTGTGACACCAGCGCATCGGCTTCTTCCCTGTCTTTGAACCGGGCCGCCTGCGCAAGGAATGCAAATGCGGTCATGCTTTTCGTGGAAGGATCAGAAGGGGGTAACTACACTCTCAAACAGAATGGCATATGATCATTTACAATGCTTTGCACAGTATTTAAATAGAATTGTATTGCAGTTCAATTCGAGAGCAGATTTATTCAAGCAAACTCGAAGGCAGGTTTGCAGATTGGAAAGCAAGCAAGAAAGCTCCGTTCTTGTCCATGTAAAAGGCTGCAGTTGAAGAGCAAAGCAGTTTCTGCCCAGTTTCGAACGGGGTACTTTTCGCGCGTAAGGCGAATGTGATGTCCACTACACTGCAGAAACAAGCCGCTTTCCCCTCTCCTGCGGCTCCGTGGCATTCAGCACTGAAAGTTGTAGCCATTCCATCTTTCACCTTACTGTTTCCAATAGCGTGTTGCTGTTCAGCGTAATTGACATCTTGAAAACGTTCAAAAAAAGACACTCTTCCAAATCAGTTCCAACACGTTTCCAACTCACTTATTATCAATGTGGCTCGTGTCCAGGTGTGAATGTCTCTGCAGCAAAATGCACGGTTCACGTAAAATGCAGAAAAACATGCGCACCAACCTCCACCAATACCTGTCTCCTGTTATTAAACTGTTATTGACAGAAACACCAGCACACAACCTTCCACCACTACCCTGTCTCCTGCCAATAAACAGATATATGCAGAAACACACTCAACCCTCCATCATCACACTGTCTCCTTCCATTAAGTAGAAATACACAGAAATACACACAACTCTCCACCAAAACCCTGTTTCTTGCCACTATTCAGATATACACTAGAACACAAAACACAAGCCTCCACCGCCACGTTGTCTCACGCTATCAAGCAGATATACACAGAAGCACATACACACACAACCCTGCACCAACACCTTGCCTCCGAACAATAAGCAGATATACACAGAAACACACACAAATCTCTAAAACACCTTCCTGTCTCCTGCCATTAAACAAATATAACAGAAACACACACACACACACAACCCTTCAACACCACATTATTTTCTGGCATGAAACAAATATACACAGAAACACACACACAATCATTCACGACCACACTGTCTCCTGCCATTACACAGATCTACACAGAAACACACGTATACACACAATGGTCTACCATCACACACTCACCGGCAATTAAACAGGTATAAAAAGAAACACACACACATCTCGACACCATCCCCCTGTCTCTTGCCATTAAATAGACCTACACAGAAACACACACACACAACCCTTCACCACCACGCTGTCTCCTGCAATTAAACAGATAGACACAGAAAGACACACAAACCCCTTCACCACAATATTGTTTTCTGCCAAAAAACAGATATGCACAGGAACACACACACACACACACATACACGCACACACAATGCTTGACACCCAATTTGTCTCCTGTCATTGAGCAGGTATACACAGAAACACACACGCAACCCTCTACCTGTCTCCTGTAATTAAACAGATATGTACAGAAAAACACACACAAAACTCCAGCACCACCCTGTCTCCGGCTATTAAACAGTTATACACAGAAACACACACTCACCATCCTCCACCACCACGCTGTCTGAAGCTATTAGACAGAAATTTACAGAAACTTACAGCAACCCTCCACCACCACCCTGTCTCCTTTCATTAAACAGATATACACAGGAACACAAACACACACAAACTTCCATCACCACCCTGTCTCCTACTATGATACAGAAATACACAGAAACGCGCATACACCACTTCTACCACCACCCTGTCTGCTGCAATTCAACTGACATACACAGAAACACGCACATATTCCCTCCACCACCACCCTGTCTCCTGCCATGAAACGGATATACACAGAAACACAGACCCATACATCGCCCTACCACCACCTTGTCTCCTGTCATTAAACAGATATGCACTGAAACACAGACACATCTCTCCACCACCACCCTGTCCTCAGCAATTAAATTGATATACACAGAAACACACACATGCACAACCCTCCACGACCACCCTGTCTCCTGCCATTAAACAGATATACACAGAAACACACACACATCCCTCCATCACCACCCTGTCTCCTGCCATTGAGCGGATATTCACAGAAATGCACACACACAACCCTCGACCAACTCCCTGTCTCCTGCCATTAAACAGATATACACAGAAACAAACACTCACAACTCTCGGTCACCACCCTGTCTCCTGCCATTAAACAGATATACAAAGAAACACTCATACAGACACAACCCTCCACCGCCATCCTGTCTCCTGCAAGTAAGCACATAGACACAGAAACACAGACATTCTACCCTCCACTACCACACTGTGTCTTGCCATTAAATAGATTTACGCAGAAACATACACACACCAGCCTCCTCCACCACCGTGTCCTGCAATTAAACCGATACACACAGAAACATACACACATATTTCCAGCACCACCCTGTCTCCTGTCATTAAGCAGTTAAACACAGAAACACGCACACGTTCGTCCTCCACCACTGTCTCCTGTCATTAAACACACACGCACACTACCCTCCACCACCACCCTGTCTGCAGCCCTTAAATAGATGTATACAGAAACACACGCACACAACACTCAACGAACACCCTGTCTCCTGCTATTAAACAGGTGCACACAGAAATACACACACAATCCTCCATCACCATCCTGTTTCCTGCCATTAATCAGATATGCACAGAAACACACGCACACAATCCTCCATCACCACCCTGTCTCCTGCCCTTAAATAAATATACACAGAAACACACACACAATCCTCCAACACCACCTTTTTCTCCTATTATTAAGCAGAGATATACAGAAATACACACACAACCCTCCACCACCACACTGCCACCAGTCCTTAAACAGATATACACAGAAACACACACACGCACACAAACCTCCATGACACCCCATCTCCTACACATAAACAGATATATACAGTTACACAGATACAAATCCCTCCACCACCACCCTGTCTCCTGAAATTAAACATATGTACACAGATACACACACACACCATCCTCCTCCAACACCCTGTCTCCTGCAACTAAACAGATGTACACAGAAACATACACACATATCTTCAGCACCAACCCCTGTCTCCTGGCATTAAACAGATATACACAGAAACACACATGCACACAACCCTCCACGAACACCAGTCTGTCTCCTGTCATTAAGCAGATATATACAGAAAAACGCACACAACCCTGCACCACCACCTTATCAACTACCATGAAAGACACTGGCACAAAAAGAAACGCACAGACAACCCTACACCAACACTCTGTCTCCTGGCATTAAACTGATATACACAGAAACACGCACGCACGCACACACACACACACACACACACACACACACACACACACACACACACACACACACACACACACACACACACACACACAACCCTCCACCACCACACTGTTCTCGTGCCATTGAGCAGATAGATACAGAAATACACACACACAACCCTCAACCATCACCCTGTCTCCTGCCCTAAAAACAGATATAGACAGAAGCACACACACAACCATCCATTGCCAGCCTGTCTCCTGCAATTCAATATATATATACAGAAACACACAAATCCCCACTAGCTCCCTGTCAGCAGCCATTAAATAGATATATGCAGAAACACACACACAGTCCTCCACCACAACCTTATTTCCTGCCACTAAGTGGATATACATTCAAACACGCACTCTACAATTGAATCACAACCATTTCTCCTGACACTAAACAGATATACATAGAAAAACACACACACACAATCCTCGACCGCCACCCTGTCTGCTGACATTAAACAGATAGACACACAAACACACACACGTCCGTCCACCACCACCCTGTTCTGCTGCCATTTAGCAGATATATACAAAAGTACACACACACAACCCTTGACCACCATCATGTCTCCTGCCCTGAAACAGATATACACAGAAACACACACATATACAGAACCCTCCACCACCACCCCGTTTGTTGCCGTTAATCAGATATACACATATACACACACAGACACAACCCTCCACTATCACACTCTCTCTGGCGATTAAAACGATTTAAACAGAAACACAAACTAATCTCGACATCATCACCCTGTCTCCTGCCATTAAACAGACATGCACAGAAACAAACACACACAACCCTCCACCACAACCCTGTCCCCTGCGATTAAACAGATTTACGTAAAATGCACAAACACACAACTGTAAACCACCACATTGTTTTATGCCATTAAACAGATATACACAGAAACACCCACACACAAACACACACAAAACCCCGACCAACATCTTGTTGCCTGCCATTAAGCAGATATACACAGAAACGCACGCACAACCCTCAAGCCCCACCACGTCTCCTGCAATTAAACATATATACACAGAAACACACACACACCAACCTCGGCCACCACCCTGTCACCTGCCATTAAACAGATATACACAGAAACACACATGCAACCTTCGACGAACACCCTGTCTACTGACTTTAAACAGGTATACACAGAAACATACACAATCCTCCACCACCCTGTCACCTACCACTAAGCACGCAGACACAGAAACACAGACACTCTACCCTTCAACACCACTGTCTCCTGCCATTGAATAGAGATACGCAGAAACACACACAACCATCCATGACCATCCTGTCTCCTGCCATTGAGCAGGTATACAGAGAAACACTCACACACAATCATGTCAACTGCCATTTAGCATATACACGCAGAAGCACACACACAACCCTCCACACCAACATGCCACCTGCCATTAAACAATTATACACAGAAACACACACACAGCACACTCCACTCCCACCCTGTCTCGAGCCCTTAAATAGATATACACATTGACACACATGCACTCAACCCAATATGACCATCCTGCCTCCTGACATTAAACAGGTAGAAACTGAACTCAATGCACAACCCTCCACCACCACTCTGTCTCCTGCCTTTAAGCAGATATACACACAAACACACACACATCCGTCAACCACCACCCTGTTTCCTGCCATGAAAAAGATATATGCAGAAACGCACACACACATACAGTCACACACACACAGTCACACACACACACACACACACGCACACACAAGCACACACAAAACTCCATGAACACCCTGCCTCCTGCCATTCGACAGATATACACAACAAACACACACACCAAACTGTCTCGTGCCAGTAAGCACATATACACGGAAACACACACTCACTCTCTCAAATCTGCTCGACCACCCTGTCTCCTGTCATCAAACAGTTATACACGGAAATACACACACACACACAACTTCCACGAAATTTACAGCTGAGGGAACGGTAGTTCCGATGCGATTAGGCAAGATTTAGGAAGTATAGGATGGGGAAGAAACCTGCAGGGAATGGGCACATTAGAAATGTGGAGCTTATTCAAGGAAACGCTCCTGAGAGTCCTAGATAAAATGTACCTGTCAGGCAGGGAGGAAGCTGTAGAGCGCAGGAGCCGTGGTTTCCGAAGGAAGTAGAATCTCTGGTCAAGAGGAAGAGGGAGGCTTACGGTCGGATGAGATGTGAATGCTCATTTAGGGCACTTGAGGGTTACAAGGTAGCCAGGAAAGACCAAAAGAGAGAACTCAGAAGAGACAGGAGGAGACATGAGAAGTTGTTGGCCGATAGGATCAGGGTAAACCATAAAGATTTCTATAGGTATTTAAGGAATAAAAGAATGACAAGAGTAAAATTAGGGGCAATCAAGGATATTAATGGGAAGTTGTGTGAAGAGTCGGAGGAGCTGGAGAAAGCACTAAATGAATATTTTTCGACAGTATTCACTCTAAAAAACGACAATGTTGTCGAGGAGAACACTGAGATACAGGCTACTAGACTCGGTGGGATTGAGGTTCACAATGAAGAGGTATTAGAAATCCTACAGAGTGTGAAAATAGATAAGTCCACTGGGCTGGATGGGATTTAGCCTGGGACCCTCTGGGAAGCAAGGGAGGAGGTTGCCGAGCCTTTGACATTGATCTTTAAATCGTCATTTTCTACAGGAATAGTGCTGAAAGACTGAAGGATAGCAAATGTGGTTCCCCTCTTCAAGCAGGGGAGTAGAGACAACCCTGATAATTATACACCAGTGAGCCTTACTTCAGTTATTGGTAAAGTGTTGGAAAAGGTTATCACAGATAGGATTTACAATCATCTAGAAAATGATAATTTGATAATGGAGAGTCAGCACGGTTTTGTGAAGGTTATGTCGTGCCTCACAAACCGTATTGAGTTCTTTGAGAAAGTGACCAAACAGGTAGATGAGAGTAAACTGGATGATGTGGTGTATATGGATATCAGCAACGCATTTGATAAGGTTCTCCACAGTAGGCTATCGTTCAAAATGCGGAGGAATGGGATTGTAGGAGATATAGCAGGTTGGATCAGTAATTGACTTGCTGAAAGAAGACAGAGGGTGGTGGTTGATGGGAAATGTTCATCTGGAGTTCAGTTACGAGTGATGTGCCACAAGGGTCGGTGTTGGGTTCACTGCTGTTCATAATTTTTATAAACGACCTGGATGAGGGAGTAGAAGGGTGGGTTAGTAAATTTGCAGACAACACTAAGTTCGGTGGAGTTGTGGATAGTGACGAAAGATGTTGTAGGTTACAGAGAGACATAGATAAGCTGCAGAGCTGGGCTGAGAGGTGGCAAATGGAGTTTATTGTGGACAAGTGAGAGGTGATGCACTTTGGTCGGAGGAACAGCAATTCAAAGTACAGGGCTTATGATAAGATTCTTGGTAGTGCAGATGAGCAGAGAGACCTCGGTGTCCAGGTACACAGATCCTTGAAAGTTGCCACCCAGGTTGACTGTGTTGTTAAGAAGGCATTAATATAGGGATCGAGTTATGAAACCATGAGGTTATGCTCCATCTGTACAAAACTCTGGAGCGGCCGCACTTAGAGTATTGTGTACAGTTCTGGTCACCGCAATATAAGGAGTATACGAAGTATGCTTTGGAAAGAGTGCAGAAGAGATTTACTCGGATCTTGCCTGGTATGGAGAGAAGGTCATCTGAGGAAAGTCTGAGGGACTTGAGGCTGTTTTCGTTGGAGAAAGTTTGAGACGTGACTCAGTAGAGACATATAAGATAATCAGAGAATTAGATAGGGTGGACAGGGAGAGTTTTTTCCAAGTATGGTGATGGCGAGCACGAGGGGCATAGCTTTAAATTGAGAGGTGACAGATATAGGACAGATGTCAGCGGTAGTTTCTTTACTCAGAGAGTAGTAAGGGTATGGAATGCTTTGCCTGCAATGGTAGTAGATTCGCCAACTTTAAGTAAATTTAAGTCGTCATTGGACAAGCATATGGACGTACATGGAATAGTGTAGGTTAGATAGGCTTCAGATTGGAATGACAGGTCCGTGCAACATTGAGGGCTGAAGGGCCTGGACTGCGCCATAATGATCTATAATCTATGTTCTATGAACAGCCTGCTTACTGACCTTAAACGGATATACGCAAAAACGCACATGCATACACAACCGTCCACCACCACCCTGTCTCCTGCCAGTGAGCACATCGATTCAGGAATACAGACACGAAACTCTCTACTACCACCTGGCTCCTGCCTTTAAGCAGGGATACACACAAACACACAAACACACACACACATACACATCTCTTGACCACCACCCCGTTTCCTGCCGTTCATCAGATATACACAGAAACACACACTCACACCCCTCCACTACCACACTCTCTCCAGCCCATAAAACAGATATGCACAGAAACACGCACACATCCCTCTACCATCACCCTGTCTCCTGCCCTTAAACAGATATACACAGAAACACACATACATACAGAACGCTGCATCGCCACACTGTTTCCTGCAATTAATCAGATACACAAAGAAACACACACACACAACCCTCCCCAACCACCAGTCTGTCTCCCGTCATTAATTAGATACTTACAGAAAAACATACATATCCCTGCACCACCACCCTAACACCAGCATTAAACAGACAGACACAGAAAAAACAAACAAACAGACAACCCTCCACCAACACTCTGTCTCCTGGTATTAAACAGATATACACAGAAACACACACACACCCCATCCACCACCACCACCCTGTCTCCTGCCATTTTACAGATATGCACAGAAACACACACACACAAACCTCCACCACCAACGTGTCTCCTACCAATTAGCACATGGACACAGAAACACAGACATATATCCTCCACCACCACCCTGTCTCCTGCCATTATAAAGGATATACGCAGAAACACCCACATGCACAACACTCCATGAACACCCTGCCTCCTGCCATTGGACAGATATACACAATAACGTACACACACCGAATTGTCTCGTGCCATTCAGCACATATGCACAGAAACACAGACGCACACTCAGTCAAATGTCCTTGACCACCATGTCTCCACTCATCAAACAGTTATACACGGAAATATACACACACAAACTTCTACGAACACCCTGCCTACTGCCCTTAAACAGATATACACAAAAACACACATGCAAACACAATCCTCCACCACCACCCTATCTCCTGCAATTAAATAGATACACGCAGAAACACACACACAAGCACAACATTCCATGAACAATGTGCCTCCTGCCATTGAGCAGATATATGCAGGAACACACAACCCTTTCTGACCACCTTGTCTCCTGCACCTGAACAGATACACAGAAACACACGCACCACCACCCTGTCTCCAGCCCTTAAATAGACATACACAGAATCACAGGCACACACCTCCGGACAACCCTATCTCGTGCCATTAAACAGATATACACAGAAACACACATACACAACACTCCGTCACTGCCCTGTTATCCTTCCATTGAGCATATATGCACATAAATACACACACACAGCATTCGACCACCACCAGTCTGTCTCCTGTCATTAAGCAGATATATAAAGAAAAACACACACAACCCTGCACCACCCCCTATCACCGAGCATTAATCAGACATAAACAGATAACCCTCCATCAACACTCTGTTTCCAGGCATTAAACTGATATACACAGAATTGGCTGGCTGATAGAAGGCAGAGAGTGGCTGTAGATAGAAAGCAATTTGCCTTGACGCCAGTGTTGAGTGGGGTTTCCCAGGGTCTGTACTTGGACCTCTGCTGTTTGTAGTTTTTATAAATGACTTGGATGAGTAGGTTGAGGGGAGGGTTAGTAAATTTGCAGATGACATAAAGTTTGGAGGTGTCAGCGATAGTATAAATGGCTACTGTAGGCTGCAGCGAAACATAGACAGAATGCAGAGCTGGTCAGAGAAATGGCAGATTGTGTTCAACCTGGATAAATGCGAAATGATGCATGTTGGAAGGTGGAGCTCGAATGCTGAATATAGGATTAAAGATAGGATTTAAGGCAGTGTGGAGGAACAGAGGGATTTGGATGTGCAAGTACATAGATCCCTCAAAGTTGCAATACAAGTGGATAAGGTTGTTAAGAAAGCATATGGAGTTTTGGCTTTCATCAACGGGGGGATAGAGTTGAAGAGCCGTGAGTTTTTGCTGCAGCTCTACAAGTCCCTGGTGAAGCAATACTTGAAATATTGTGTCCAGTTCTGGTGGCCCTACTGTAGGAAAGATACAGAGGCTTGGGAGAGGCTGCAAAGAAGGTTTACCTGGATTCTGCTTGAACTGGGGGGCTTGGCTTATGAAAAAAATATTGAATAGGCTCGGATATCTCTCTGGAGAGAAGGAGGAAGAGAGGAGACCTGATAGAGGTGTACAAAATAATGAGAGGAATAGATAGAGTCAATAGCTAGTGTATTTTCTCCAGGACAAGAGTGACTGGTATGAAAACTCATAGTTTGAAGATATTAGGAGGAAAGTATAAAGGAGATGAGAGAAGTAGTTTTTGTTTTAACACAGAGAGCTGTGAATGCATGGAATACTTTACCAGTGGTTGTGGTGGAAGCAGAGTTATTGGGGAAATTTAAGCAACTTCTAGACTTGCACATGGATAGCAGTGAATTGAGGGGTGTGTAGGTTGTTATTATATTTTACATTAGGATTAAATCTCGGCAGAACATCGTGGATGAAAGGGCCTGTTTTGTGCTGTAGTTTCTATGTTCTATGTTCTCTGACAAGTGTGAGTCGACCTCTGACCACCTAATGGCAACTGCAAAAGATGTTTAAAGACTTCAGTGAGTTGCAAAGGTGTCAGCATTATAATTATGTTTTGGTCATTGTTGATTTTCTTTTCCTTGATGGGTTGAAGCTTACCCAACTTCCAACACTACTGTTAAAACTGTTGTAAATATTTTACTCAAGGAGATTATAACCTGCTTTGGTATTTGATATTGTCTACATTCTGACAATGCCCATTCCCCCAGCCCCATTTTATTGGACATATTAATGAAGAATTATACTTTCATTTTGGGATCCACCACCAATTTCATTGTGCTTATTGCCCACAGGCTGCAGGGCTCGTGGAGCATGGTGACCAGAGTCTGAAAAGTAAACTTGCCAAATGGACTTCTGAGACTGTTCTTTCCTCAGTTAGGGTGGTGCCACTGGTATTGTTCCACCTAAAATAAACTCCTGTGGGGAAATCTCGCTTGGCCTTTTCGAGCACTCTCACTCTGTATGATCTGAATGAGAAAGTGCATTGTATCTGATCCGCAGGACACACTGCAGAAATTATCCCATCCCAGTGGACTGAGATGCCTCCATTGATAGAGCTGTCTCTATTGGTAGAGTATCACACAGTAACAGCAAATATCTTTTGATGTCATCCTAGAAGGTACTTGCTACAAAAACGTTGAAGACTGCGGGAAACTGCTGTGATCAGCGCGAGCGTGGAGGCCCAGCGGGAGCCTGGTCGGCCTTAAACCAGAAACCAATCGATAAAAAGATTCTTCTTTTTAGAAGAATCCCATTCAGACCATCATCTTAACACTTCCTGTGGAGAAAATTGATGTGGAAGAGCGGACAGTCTCAACTGGTTCCAGCAATTATAACCTTGTCGGTGTGACAACAAAAGCAGAAACCTGGAATTGTTTATCTTGCTTCTGAAAAACAGGTGAGTAAATATTGAAGATCATAGATATTTCTTCCTGGTGTCCAGAAAATGATCTAGAGCAGAGTACGGTTCCCTGAGTATGGTCTGACTTCTGGGTTATGGACTGTGATATTCCGCTCACATGATCTGAACACATACAAAGTAATGACTCAGTGACAAGATCTGCTGAATCGGGTTCTGTGAAGAACAGAAGCCGGTGGAATGAAAAGAGCCATAAGAATGGGAATGGAACAAATTATTTTCCAGACTCGAGGCGAGTGCATAGTCCTGTTTCCAGGGGTCAATATCTGTACAAGTAGACTGAAACAGCGTTCGGTGTTATTGTACTACATCTTTTGTATAATGGTGCAAAAGCACGAAACTTTTGTATAGAGAGGATAACTTCAAAATCCTCAATGAGGCAAACCACACAAATGAGGTAAACAACAAAGTAACAACACAATTTGGTATTACGTCATGGCGTAAACGTCCCTTCTCAAATTTTGCTCAAAATCGCTCTCTGTCTAATTCCTAAGACTGATATTCGAACAGTGAATGGTCTATGTCAATAAAAAACCTGCTCTGGTCTCACAACTTCAGCATTTCATACGCCCCCTTATGTATGTCTGGCAATAGTAATTGATCCCTCACTGTGTAACTTCAGCACACGTCGAGAACAAATAACGAAAAGAACAACAGTGTGACTGCGATTTGACCCGATTCTGTTGCAGCTGTAATTGAAATTGCTTCCACCTTTCCTGTTTCGGTAATAAGATTGCACAGCTTAGTGGTGAGTTTTCATGCATTGAATGAGTTTTCATGCATCCTTTCTCAGGTTGAAATTTGCAGGGATCTCATGACATGAATAATGACACGGGCACCGTTTACTGAAATACAAAGACGTTAGGAATGACACTCCCATGATACCATGTCGTTCGAAATGAAGGAAATGAGGTTTACTGGGAGATAAAGCCACCAGAAAAGAAAAGGGGCAGTTTAATGAAATGATGGCCGAGATAAAGAATAATGTGGGAGAAATCAGGAAAGACTTAGATGTGTCCCAATAGAGGTTATCCAGCTGATGTGAAGATCTTAAGAGTAAATATGACGGAAAATTCCTCGTTTCAGTGATTGGAAACTAGACGTTAGAACTTCAAACCCAGTAGGGCACGATAAATAATTTTGGTCAGGCATTTTATATTCTGAGAGTTATTGCATTCGGAGATGAATTTTCAGAAATAAAAACATTTCAGGAGCTGATTCCAGAATATTCGAAAAGCGCGTGCAGGCACACAAGGAGTGAATTAAACAGCGACAGTGATTCTGGGCTGCCTGGATGGGGGTGCAAAAGGGAAACACTCTGGAAGTGGTTAACATTCATAGGAAAGAAATTGCATAACACCTGCAATTGAAAATGTTAAGTGTAAGAAGAGCTAATAGAGTTGGAAGGTGCAGCAGCTCATTCTACATGAAATATTATATAATTCAAATGCACTGATCTGTTTAGTTTCGGTCTGCATTGAATGGAAGTCGGTTAGCTCAGTTCGTTGACAAAATGGTTTGTGAGAAAAGTGAGACCAACAGCGTGGGATTAATTCTCTCACTGTCTACCCGCCATTTGATATGGTCATGGCTGACCAAACATGTCAATGTCTTTGCCCAGCTCATCCACAACAACCTGTCATACAATGGGATAAAGACATTTAAGCAATCGAAAATTTCTGTTCATACAGGTAACATGATATATATTGCATCCGTCAATAATCTTCACCATTCGGACATCCAAGAACACGTTGCACAGTGGGTTTCTGCACGAAATTTGCAGGTTTTGCGGATGAGCATCTGATTCTGATCTGATCATTATTCAAACGAAATGATTCTGTAAAAACTCACAACCAAGAAGGTAATGAATTTCCTCTGGTCAGTAGCAGGGATGAGAACTCCAGACGATAGGAATTGGCGATGAATCAGCACAACACTCAATGATTCAGCTGAAAACTGAACTAAACTCCAATTCTAGTGCGGTTCAAACCCACAAACATTGAATTGCAAAGTTACCAAATTTGAAGAAATCTAACACGATTTTCATTGCACCACAGAGCTGCACTCGCCACAATTTTACTGCACCCAAAGTTGCGGTTGTCGTAGAAAAAATGTCGACAATCACCAGGAGATGCGAAGTTTTTCAAGGAGTAGATCTTTTATTGGCAAACTAAAACAGTGACATTCAGAAAACAAATTTTTGACTCACACAGACCTCAGGGTCGATGGCATAGAGTCATAGAGTCATTGAGATGTGCAGCATCAAAACAGACACTGCTGTCCAACTTGTCCATGCCGACCAGATATCCCAACCAGTCTCGTCCCACCTGCAATCACCCGGACCATATCCCTCCAAACCCTTCCTAGACACATGCCTCTCAAATGTTGCAATTGTACAAGCCTCCACCACATCCTCTGGCAGCTCATTCCATTCACGTACCACCCTCTGTGTGAAAAGCTTGCCCCTTAGGTCTCTTTCATATCTTAACCCTCTCACACTAAACCTATGCCCTCTAGTTCTGGACTGCCCGAACCCCAGGGAAAATATTTTGTCTATTTATCCTTTCCATGCACCTCATAATTTTGTAAATCTCTATGAGGTCACCCCTCAGCTTCCGAAGCTCCAGGGAAAACAGCCCCAGCCTGTTCAGCCTCTCCCTCTAGCTCAAATCCTCCAACCCTGACAACATCCTTGTGAATCTTTTCTGAAACCTTACAAGTTTCACAGCATCTTTCCGATCAGAAGGACACCAGAATTGCACGCAATATTGCAACAGTGGCCTAACCAATGTCCTGTACAGCCGCAACATGCCCTCCCAACACCTGTACTCAACACTCTGACCAAAAAAGGAAAGCATACCAAATGCCTTCTTCACTATCTTATCTACCTGCGACTCCACTTTCAAGGAGGTATGAACCTCCACTCCAAGGTCTCTTTGTTCAGCAACACTCCGTGGGGACTTTCCAATAAGTGTATAAGTCCTGCTAAGATTTGCTTTCCCAAAGTTCAGCTCCTCACATGCAACTGAATTAAACTCCATCGCTTTATACCTTTTTCTTTAATCATGTCTTGTTAGCTTATCAGAATGCCAACTGTGTTAGTCAGAATTACCTCACTCCAGCTATACAATAAACCAATGGTGATAATTCCCATTATCGTTCTACTTCTGCCACTATTGTTTTTCCTAATTTATTCTACTGTAACTATTAAGTATTCTACTGCCACCTGTGCTACAATGACCCTCCATCCCAGACTAACCTGTCATGATTAGATATTTAGCCACCGCATCTATCACAATGTTTTCCTGTCCCAAGCTGACTCTACTAACTCCTAATTAGATATTTAATGCCATATCCTGCTACAAGTGTCTCAAGCAGGCTGACTCTATTATCAATTAATTATTTAAATTCATGTCCTAAGTATGTCCTGTCACAACGTTTCCCAAACTGCCATGATAATATTTAGTACGCGAGGCTGACTTTACTAATTGTTATTATCTCAGCCTGCCATAGTAACCTTTCAGCCTCAGTCTGACTCTGCTAATTGGTGTTGGAGCATTCCACTGTACTTATCCCATCCTGCCACAGTGGCCCCATCCTGCCACAGTGACCTTTTGACGAATGTAGCATTCCGGAGACCCCTTATAACAGATTGCCTGTCGTTACCATGCCTTTATCCTTCCCATGCTTTCATGCTCTGTATTTTTTGTGCAGTGTTGCGATCTTTCATCAGACATCTTCACCCCACTTTCCAGTAACTGGTCCTTATCCAAGAGTGCTCTCGCTTCTCAAGAATTCGGCTAAATACTCCTGAAATGTTTTGATGACTCATAGCTTTACCACACGTTCAAACAGTGATTTCCAATTATACAATACTCTCAGAGTGAAAACGTTCTTCCTATATCTCATCTGAACATCCTCTCTCCCTTGCGTTTAAAAGAAAACCCTGGATGTTAACTCTTCCCAGAAGAAGTTCATTCATATCACACATACCGATCCCCTTAATGTGCACCTTAATCACTTCCTCACTTAGCCTTCTCCGCTCCCAGATAAAGAGCCTGAACTGAGCTTGTCTTTCTTCGCCATGGCAATAGTGTTGTGCTGGAAACGTACAGCAGGTCAGGCAGCATCCATGGAGCGGGAGAATCGACGTTTCTGGCATAAATCTTTCATCAGGAATGAGGCTTGAGGGTGGAGACTGAGAGATAATTGGGAGGGAGTTGGGGTTGGGTGCAAGGTAGCTGGGAAAGCAAATGGTGGATGGAGGAGGGGAGAAGGTGATAAGTCAGAGGGGTAGAGATGAATAGGTCCGAAGGGTGGTGCTGAGTTGGATGTTTCAGACTGTGATAATGTGGGGGAGGGGAAATGAGGAAGCCGCTGAAATCCACATTTATCCCGTGTGGTTGCAGTGTCCCAAGGCAGAATATGAGGCCTTCATCTTCCAGGCGTCAGATGGTAAAGTTTTGGTGGTGGCTTATGTCCGAACCGTCGATTGTCCTGCTCTGCAATTCACATGACAGGAGAGATGTGAAAACCAAAGACTAAAAAAAGGACAAAAACTTATAGATTCAGAGTTAATGGAAGTAGACACAGTGCATACAGAAACCATTTGGCCAGTTGAGTCTGCACTGCGCCGTGGAAGAGATTCACACTCTCCACTCTATCTTTCTTAACCAGCATTTATGGTGTACCTACAAAAATAGAAATTACTCCAAAAGCTCAGCGAGTCAGGCAGCATCAGTGGAGAGAAATCAGAATTAACATTGAGAATTAAAATCAGGTCCTACGAAGGGTCTGTTGACCCGAAATGGTCATTCTGTTTTCCCCGACCTGCAATTCTGAATTTTGTCTCTTATTTCCAGCACTTACAGTCCATTCAAATTTTGTTTGCCATTTACCCGAATTGCACACATTTGCATTGTGGGAAGGAATCAGAGCAGCCAGAGGAATCTCACACGGGAGAGAGAGAGAGAGTAGGAGTGTGCAAATTCCACACAGTCAGTCACACAAGACTTGAATCGAAGGCGGATTTCTGACGCTGAATGGTGCAGTTCTATCCACTGAGACCTCCCAATATGCAAGCGCCTGTCCTGGAAGCAAATTGAACCCGACCTCACGCAGTGACAGGCGGTGGTACTACCCAGGAATTCTATGCAAAAATAAGCCTATGTGTTAATACTGGAAATTAACATTCGCTTAACTATCGGAACACTTTTTAAAATTACTTGGCCTATAGCCTTGTATGTCTTGGCATCACAAATTCACATCGGAAAACTTCTGAAAGTTCTGAGGATTTCTGCCTCTGCAACCTTTGCATGCAATGAGTTCCAGATTTCAACCCACGGCTGTTTCAAGACATTTGTCTGCACATTCACTCAAACCTTTCCTCCTCTATCCTTAAATCTATGCCACCCTGCCCCTCCCCCCGTGATCGATTTTACCATCAAAGAAAAACATTGATTTCAGTCTATGCCATTCATATTCCTGATTATTTTATGCATTTCAATCATGTTTCCTCTCAATCTCTTCGACTCTAAGAAAAACGCCTCCAGTCTGTCCAATTTCTCTTCACAACTGAAACTCTTCTACCCAGACAATATCCTGTTAAATCACTCCTGCATCATTTCCAGTGCTTTCATGTCCGTTCTATAATGCGAATTGCAGAACTGCACACAATAGACAAGACAGAGCTAAATGAGCAAGTGGAATAAATGATGTAGAAGTCCACAGACAGAAGTATTTTCTAATAAATTTTCTTTTCCTCAGTGCTGCCCTGTGTCCTTTTCCATAGCCTGATGTTCGAATAATCTCTGGTCCATGTGGTAAAAGCTGTTACATGAGAATTGATCTCACAACCATAGTATCGAAATGGATTGATTGGCTTGAAGATGAGCACCTGGTTCTTCTATGATGGCACCGAGGCGAAAGAAATGCCAAAGCTGGGAGTGCTCCTGGTCAAAGGCGGGGACGAAGAGCATAATTGTTGTATTAGGATACAACACCAGCATTAACCCGCACTACAGATTGGATCAGCTGAAGCGTGCTGGAGCCTTCAGCAAGAGATCGATGAATTGAAAGCATTCTCTGAAATTTTCCTTAACAATGCGCTGTTTTGTTACTTCGACAGTAAGAGCTGTTTTTGATCATCTCCACATCAGCCACTTGCTCCCAGTAAACACTCCAGACCAGCGTACATCACTTTCATTCCGACACAGCCACATGTCATATTCTCATTCCCTCTGTGAAAATTAGAATTGACAATATCATTCTCTGAGATGCAGCAATGTAGCATGAAGTTGACAGAGTAGTGAACAAAGAAGAACAAAGAACAGAGAAAATTTACAGCCCAGGAACACACCCTTTGGATGTCGAAGCCTGAGCTGATCCAAATCCATTGTCTAAACCTATCACCCAATTCCAAAGCATCCCTCTGCACTCTTCCTACACATGCATCTGTCCAGGAATTAGACTTCCCAAAACGCATCAACTCACATTTGCCTGGATTCAACTCCATCTGCCTCTTCTCCGCTCAACTGCCCCATCTATATTCTCCTTCATTCTTTGACAGTCCACTATGCTTTCTGCTACTCCACCAAACTTCGTGTCATCTGTAAATATAATGGCGATATTTGGGCGAGCAACCCTTGGAGACTGGAACATTGCAGCTGCTGGTAATTAGATTCGATGAATAAAATCTGGAATATAAACCCGCTCAGAGGAAGGCTGACAAAAAATTTTAATTTGCTGAAAACCCATTCATTCATATCCCTTCAAAAGGGAAATCTGCCGTCCTTAAAGAGACCTGCCAACATCTAACTCCAGACCCACAATAGTACGGTTCACCCATACATTCCCTCTGACTCAGTTCAAGGAGAGTTAAGGATGAACAACAAATGCTGTTCAGACTATGATGGTCACACTCCTGTGGAGAATAAGGAAGGATAAAAAAGATACATGGATGACAGGGAAAATTGGGAATCGTCTCAGCATGGTCTCAAATTCAGCTGATTATCCAAACTAAATAGACACAAGAATACCTACGCCTCCATGAAGTCAGGTCCATGTGGACGGGGTCTGTAGGAAGGGATTTAATTACCCGCTGAAATGTAAACTCACTTCCTCAGTCACAATGTGGGCAGGTCATTCACCAATCCCCTATGTGAGAAGGAATCAGTCAGGAGACCAACCTGCAGAGTTGCAATCTGGTTTACAAAAGATAGCAAGGGTCCGATTCTGCTGTTATTGCAGGTGTTCATCCCATCCAGCAATGAACAATGCTTGGATGCCTGTTTCCAGTGGAGTACCACTGTTTCCTGATGTAGATCAATAATTCAAACATAGTTGTAGGAGTCACGTTTAGATGTTTACAGATGATGCAACAATTGGTCGTCTTGGTGACTGTGATGAATAATATCAGGGATCGCAGGGATGTATCAATCAGGTGGAAAGGAAAAACGGCGAATGGAATTGAATCCAAACCAATAAGTGGTAATGAATTTGGAGAGTTGAAACAATAGCAGTGAGGATTCTGAGTAGTGTACAGGACCAAAGAGATTTTGGAGTAGATATTCACAGATCTCTGAAGATTGTTGGGCAGGGAGATCAGTTGTACCACAGTCTGAGAATGATATTCGATCTTTAGCAAACGCCAGTTTTGGAAACAACTGAAGGAATGAGCACAAGTCTGGTCAATGCGATAAACAACATTTTTCAAAATTGTAAAATGAAATGTGGAGGGCTCGAGTATAACTCTTTGCCCATCAAGACCGCTTCACCACTCAATGAATTTACCACTGCTTCCTCTCCAAGTCATGCCAGTATGTGCCTTGGAGGGTAATTCATAAATGGTGACGTTTCAGTGCATCTTCAACCTTGTCATTATAGTCGGTACAGTCTTTGAGCTTTGAAGGTTCTGTCAACAAAGCCTGGATGACTTACTTCAGTGAATATTCTAGGTGGTGCACTCTGCTGCAATTGTGCCTCAGCAGTGAAGTGAATAAATATTCAGGCATTGAACAATGTACAGTAAGTGACTGTGTTGTCGTGGAGGGTTTCCAGTTCCTTCAGTGGTATTTCAGCGGCACCCACCTAGGCAAATGGAGAGAGTTCTGTTCAACATCTAATTTGTGCTTTGTGGACGATGTAGGCTTCACGGAGACAAGGGTTGAGTTAATAATCAAACAAAGTCGACCGACGGACATATTTTTGTCGTTGACTTCTTTTATGCGCGATCAGGTTCCATTTCTCCAAAACACTCACTGTCAGGACGATTACACGGAGGAATTCAGCTACAATGAAGCCATCAAATGACAATCGAATATGATTAGATTCTGATTTGTCAGAGTTATCGTTGCTGTATTTGGTCTGCGGCCGAAATTCCAACCCATTTCATCACCGAAATTTCTCCACATGTCTTAAGAATATTTAAGGACGCTGCAGGGGACAGCAGAGATTTACGAGGATGTTGCCAACTCTATAAAATAGACCTTCGTGGAATGATTGGTTAGGCTGGGATTATTCTCCTCGAAACAAAGGAGGTGGAGGGGTGCTCTCTAAACATATAACAAGAATCATAAACGTTCAATATTTGTGGAATCTTGACAGGGTAGATACGGGCAGATGGTTTGCCCCATGCTGTGAGGAGAGCACCAGAGGACATAATCTCAGAATTAGATATTGCCCATTTAATTCAGAAATGAGGAGTCATCTCTTTGCTCAGCGGCCAAACAATCTGTGCCATCAGTGTTGTTGGGTGTTTTCAAACTGTGCCAGATAGTTACTCAGAAAGATGATGAAAATTTGACGAGGTAAGTGGGCAGAAAGGAGTTAAAGATTATCAGATCAAACATGAGTTCGTTGAATGGTGGGGCAGACTCCATGGGCTGAATGGCAAACTCCCATTTGTTTAACATTTTGTCAAACGCCTTATTTTATTAATAAGTTCAGAATTGTGGGGGGATGGGATGAAGTGATAGAAAAGGTTTATTAAACAGATCAGACAGATCAGGAACAAGGCTCATAATCTCAGGAAGACGAAATGTACTGTTACCTGGGGATAACAAATGACACTGGGCACAGCACAAGTGGCTGCATACATAAGTTGTGAAAGCTGAAGAAAGTTGGTAGACCTTATACAATTGGCAAGTCAGTGATCACGCTGGATGATGGATCGCTGTATGATTCACACACAGCAGAAATTTGTGAAAGAATGAAAGGTTCGTTTCATTGCAGAAGTTTTCTGTGGTTCCAATTCCGAGTCACTGTTTGAATTACTGATCAGATCATTGTGTGAAGTGTTAGGTTAAGATACTCATGCCCCCCACCCCCCCCCCCCACCCCCCCCCCCCACCCCCAACTGGATAAACTTGTGCTCCCGATCTATTGTTATTTGTTTCTCATTCTTTCGATACAAATTCATAGAAAGACTAGATGGAATGTGGGGCGGAAAGAAAAATGCGTTCTTTCTCATTACACCAAGTTAATCTACAATTGAATAGAGTGACTGCTCTCACTCTTCATTTCGACTTTAATGTGATGCCGATTATTCGTGAATCTCCCGTGCTGTGAAGGGCAAGAACCAGATTCTCTATCCATTCTATACCAGACGTGTGAGGTGCCAATAAAAACTGCTGGAGCGGTTTGTGAAGTTTGCAACCAGAATGTGACTCGAACTCGTGATTGCGAAGCACAGTGGTGTATTAACCCACCACCACAATCATTCAGTCTTCTCAGCACATTTTGTAGAGCGGTGACATGTCACCTCATCAGGTTATATGTGGTGAAAGTGAAGGATGAAAAATTTGCAGAGCGGAATCAAATCCACACCATTGTGATTCTGCTTGCACCAGAATTATAATAACAGCAAATGCCAACAAATCGCCATGCTTGTCAGAATGAATAGCTGTCAGTGATACATTATGAGTCAGAACTGTGTCGGAATGAAACAGAGAACAAGAATTTTCCCTCATAATCACATCTACATTTGACTCATAATTTCTTCAGTCACTTTCTCTTTCACGTGAAGAAGCAGCCATGGAGAGGGAAATAAAGGCGATGTTGTGGCTCAATGGCCTTTTTCATATGGCTGAACCTGAATTGGATTAAATCGCAAGAAACACTGTTTTGTTCGTTTCATTTTAATTTTGCTGCAACCTCACAATGTTCATTGTAATAATCACAAGTGAATTAGATTTATCTCATTGGAACGATTAATGTTGTATTCAAATTTGCTCAGACTTTATTTCAGCTTTAGGAAAATACTGCTTAGAAAATCAGAGGGTTAAGGTGCAAAAGAAAATCCACCAGTTTTGTTGCTCGTTGCTTTGGCAGATTTCACCGAGTATTAAATGGACCAAACATCATGGTATTTGTCCTCACATCCTTATCGCATGTGATTAAAGCAGTAAGTCGCTCTCCAAGCAACTGGTCACTTCCTATTCATTATGTAATATCTTCCCTTCACAACAAAGAAAAATCCACTCAGTTCCATTCACAATGCTTCAGGTAGAATATTATGCCAAATCTTTCGAAATTCAGAGGTTTTGGAATCGAATCATATTCAGCTGCACACGTTCACGAAATTCTTTACATTTAAAGTCAACCCACTTAGACATTGTTTCCCCGCAACTTCCAACTGACTACACCACACCCCTACACCTTTACCTCGCCACACGCTGTCTCTCTCCTTGTGAATTTTTTTCCTTGTATGTCACCAAATGTGCCTTTCCAAATATTTTGAAAAACAGATTCTCGGAGTAACAGCGATTCTGCTCTCATCATTTCTTTGTCCTTCAAAGGTTTTATCAAAGGGTTTGAATGTCTGACGTCTAGACGTTTACTCAATGGAAATATGGAATTATCCTCCTATTTACTCTGTCCAAACATCTCATAACATGAACCCCCCACCCCCCCAATTAAGTCTTTCTTGGTTCAGGATTAACTGTTCTAAATTTTCGAAGACAACAAGTGAATAAAATCCCATCCTCAGTACACCCCATCTCAGCATCGTCTCTAATGGCTTTACACCTCAGTAAACACCTTCATAACCCTCTCCGAGAGAATCACAGAATCCTACAGTGCAGAGAGAGCATTTCAGTCAATCAAGCCGGTGTCGACACACTGAAGAGCATCTCACCCAGACCTAGCTCCCCTCCCTATTTCTTTATATTTCACCAGAAGAAGGGGCAACCCTCCCCATTATGATATAAAAAAAAGCTGTTGGGGTATAACCTGGCGTCCTGTGACTTCTGGCATTGTCCCCGCGTTATCCATGGCTAATTCACTTCATTTACTTAATTCAATCCCTGGACACGAGAGGGCAATTTAACTTGGCCAATCAATATAACCCTCAGACCGAACAGCAATGCGAATTACTGAGCCAATGTTCCATCATCGTGAGCAAAACCTGTATCATTCTTAATGGCTTTATATCCTGGTAACTCAGCCTCATCAAAGCAAATCAACCCAAATTCAATGTATCGAAACACTACTCTGTGCTTTACAATCTGATTCGTGCTGCGGGAAATGTTTCTGCGCTCATATTTGAACGCTTTTACGCTGTTCCTTCCTCACCTTCCTGCTTCCAATAAACACTTCAATCAGGAACAAGTCTGTCAAATGCTTTTCATTCCAACACAGTAAAAAGGTGCAGTTTGCAGAGATCACGTGTTTGTACTTTCACTGACAATCTGCCTCCCTGAGAGCTGCAGCCCTTTCCCCCACTGATTCAGGCAGCACTGTCCTTCCTGTGACATGCCCCATCGAGAATGGAAGGACAGGTATCAATACCCGCACTTGGAAATGGAGCGACAATTTTAAAATATTCACATTGTCCCCAGTGGAGAATTGAGCCCTGTGACAAGCAGGGATATTAACCATTATACGACCGAGGACAAGAGTGTCAAAGGAGGCCCTTCCACCAATTGTGGCCACACTTGTCAAAAACAATGCCTAATGAACTGAATCCCATTTCAGAATGCTTACCGCACAGCCTGATTTGTCTTGGCATCAAAAGTTCACATCTGAATATTTGTTCAGGCTATAAGGGTTTCTGCCGCTCTGAACAATGCAGACAGTGTATTCCAAATTCCAACCTCCCGCTGGCTGATAAAGCTTTTTCGCACATCTGCTCAAACCTTTCTGGCTTTCTCCTTAAATCTCTGGCCCCTGCTGATCGATCCCTGCATCAATGGTAAACTCGTTCAGTCAACCCTGTCCATACCCTAACTCAATCATGTCTTGTCTACATCTCCTTTGCACTGCGACAAACACTCCACTCTGTCCTGTCTTTCTTCACCACTGAAACTCTTCAGCCCAAACAATATCCCGGTAAATATCTCCTGTAATGTTCTCAGTGTGATCACATCCCTGCTATAATGTGACTTGCAAGACTGCACATAACGCTCTTGCTTGAGGCTAATGAGCATTTGTTTTTTTAAATTTCTAGATTAGTATGAGGGCGATTCTGGCGAAGCAGAATTTATTACCCATTCCGAATTGCCCAGAGGGCAGTTGAGACTCAACCATATTGCTATGAGTCTGAAGTCACATGCAGCCCAGACCAATTAAGGATAGCAAATTCCATCCCGAAATAACATCAATGAAATAGTTTTTTTTAATCAACCATTGTCATTGGATATAGAGTAGTCATTAGATTCTTCAATGTAGATATTTATTGAATCCAAATTTGATGATCATGGCGTGGTGGGATTCAAGCCCGAGTACTCAGACTATTACCTTGGTCTCTGGATTATCAGTCCTTTGAAATTACCACAAGACCAACACAGAATGCCACAAAGCTGATCTTGAACAATAAAATGTCTTTTCACCAAAACTGCCCTGGGTATTTTCCATGAGCCTGACGCTACAATTGTCTCTGTCCTATGTCAGTCAAAGCTGCTACATGGGGATTGATTTCACAACCATGGGATCCAAATGGATCGACTTGTTTGAAGGTCCCGATGGTGGGATTGGGGCACGTTCACCCAACAACAGTAACCGCAGCAGCAGCACAGACAGAACAGTATGAATGTGAAAGAGAGTGATAGATTGTGCATTGCCTCAGAGAAATGGGGGGAGGGACGGAAAGGAGGTTTAATGATCGTGGGAAGGATCGGAATCTCTGACAACGGGCGTGTTTGAACCCTGATATATGAAATGCAGAGATGTAAGAGAGCGGAATTTGAAGGTAAAACAATTAATTTCTTAGCATGTGTCACAAAAAGGACAACGGAGAGAACAATTAGTGCCGTGATTTGGTTTCAAATCGAGGTTGCTGTGGTCACAATGCAAAATACCGACAACCACGATCACAGCAACCATTGAACTGGATGCTTGCAAGCAGCAATAAGTATACTAACAGAGGAAATGTTCGGAAGAACAGCAAATGTACAATATCAGTACTCAGCGAAGAGTGACACATATGTGGGAACTGACAATGAGCTGAATCGTTCAGTTCGATGTCCTCAGAGACTGTGGAGATCCCTTGAATGACAATGAGATCGATCGATTTCGACAAAACATCAAAGACTCGGGGGACAGTACAGGATATTGTTGAAATGTATGCTTCAATAGCATTTTAGCTTAACAACAGCACAGCCGCCCAGATCCAACTGGAAATGGGGATGGGAATGTGCGCGCGGAGTTACTCTCTGGTTCCAGTGATGCAATAGGTGAGCGTCCTGTCCTTCTGTGATGGTACAGGGGCGCAAGAAATTCCTCGGTTGAGTGTGCTCCTGCTCAAGGGAATGGTTGTCCCCGTTTATACTATCATTGCGATTTCCGGTGCATCTTTCTAAGACAGCTGAGTGGCACAAGTGGAGCGTGTTGAACCCTTAACTTTGCAATGGTTTTGCTGCAAAGATGATTTTGCTTTTTGGATCTGTGTTTCCGACACTGGCGGTGGCAGCGACATTTGCTCGCATCAGCTCAGTTTCTTCCACACAGTCAAGACTTCAACCTGGAGAAGGTGCTGCTGGCGGTGATATTTTAAACTAGTCATCCTTGGGGGTTGGGACACCGGAAATTTTGATGTTTACATTCGACAAATAAAACATGAAATACAAGCCTGACCTCAGGAACAGAGATAATGACTTTAATTTCCTGCAATCCCATTCATTCATGTCCCCGATGCAGGGGATTCAACCATCTTCACCAAGTCCTGCCTACGAGAGACTCCAGGACCAGAAAGACATGAGCTGACCCTGAATTCAAGAATCTCCTCCGCGTGGGGAAGCAGTCTAATCGGCCCTGCCAGTCCACACGGTACAGCCGAAGCCCATTCCACCAGTCCCCACGGTATTCCATGCCCCATAAGCCTGCATTTCCCATTGTTGAAATCTGTAACTGGCACATCTTTGGTCAGAGGGAGAAATAAAAACGCAAACACAAAGAGAATGTGTAGATTCCCCACAGACAGACACCCGAGGCTGGGATCACATCCGGGTTTGTGGTGTAGCCAGACAGCAACGAACGAGGGGCAAAGAATAAATGTTGTCATCACCAGTGATACGCACACCCCGTGGGTGAATGAGGAAGAATGAAAACACATTCACAACATGGAAAACAGGATTGGTATCTGTGTGGACACAATTTAAAAGGATCGTTCACGCTGTGTAGAAAAAAAGGACACTGATACCACAGAGAAAGCAGGGCAATGTGGGAACTGCTGGAAGGGACTTAATTAACCATAGAAATGGAATCTCATTTAATCAGTAACACTGGGGAGAGACCGTTCACCAGTCCCGTGTGTGGGAAGGTATGACTGAGCAAACCAACCTCCGGAGACTCCAGCAGGATCACATATCCCATCAGGTGTTCGATTATGATGTCAATGCAGCTGTTAATCCCAACCAGCTGCCTGCTCCATAGCGTCAGTCAGAGTCATACAACATGAAAACAGGCCTGTCAGTGCAACCGATCCATGCTGAACATACTGCCAAACTAACCCATTCCCGTCTGCCTCCTCCTGTTCCCGCTGAGTGGTGATAAGGCCCTTGTAGCTTTATTACTGTGTTGTTTATCCAAAGCCCAGGTAATATTTTGTGGACAAATAGTTCAGGTCCTGGCATGGCAGATAGTGGAGTTTGAATTCAATAAGCACCTGGAATTGAAGAGTCTCGTGATGACCTGAAAAAGATGTGTGGAAAAACCCATCTGATTCACTCATGCCAGCTCGGGAAGCAACCTGCGATATTCATCTGCTCTGTCCCACAGGAGACTCCAGACGGATAATACTGTAGTTGACTCTTAAATGCGCTCTGGGAAATAACTGACGTACTAGGCATGAATACATTTATTTTTAAAATCCACTTTCCCATTCATGTTTGGAATCAATTGTCCATTAAATGCTGCAAACATTCCCTCATCAATCACTTCCTCAGCAAGTTAATTACACCGTCCCTAAAACACCGTCCCTAAAAAAATGCCGCACATGTCTTTTTTTTAAAAAAATCTCTCTTTTAATCTTAAACATATGCCATCTCGTCTTGACATTCCCCTCCTGCGAAAAGGCCGCCATCGTTAACTCTAAACTTGTCTCTCAATAATTCATAAACTTCAGTCAGGTCGCCGTTCAAACCCCTAAGCTAGAGTGAAAACACTCTCAACTAGGAGAAAGTGAGAACTGCAGATGAGAGATCAGAGTCGAGAATGTTGTGCTGGGAAAGCACAGCAGATCAGGCAGCATTTGAGGTGCAGGAGAATCGACGTTTCGGGGAAGAGCCTGGTGAAGGGCACTTGCGCGAAAAAAAAATATTTTCCTGCTCCTGGGATGCTGCCTTACCTGATGTGGTTTTCCAGCACCCCGATCTCGAATCTGAAAATAGTCTCAGCCTATCCAGCTTTCATTATAACTCAAACCTTCCACAGGCAACAAGCGTATATACCTTTTGTAAACCTACACCAGCTGAATAATATCATTCCTACAAATGGGCGACCAGAACTGGACATAATATTCCAGAAGACGCCTCATCAATGTCCTGCAAAACTTCAACATAACGTCCCAACTACTATACACAAAGGACTGAGCAATGAAGGGAAGTATGTTAATTGCCTTTGAACCATCTTGTCTTTTGGTAATGCAAATTACAAGGAATTATGTACCTGCACACCTAGCTTCCATGCTCTCCAACATACGCAAAGCCATATTATTTTTGCTGTACCAAATGCAATATCTTCCATTTATCCAGATTGAACTCCATGTTACATTTTTCAGTACAACGACTCATTGGATTAAGATCCTTTTGAAACTTAGATAATCTTCTCCACTGTCTACAATTCTGGTGTCGCCTGCAAACCTATGAAGCATGCCTGCAGTGAGTTCCACTGTTTTCTCATATAGATCAATGATTCCTATTTACTTGTAGTGGCCGTGAATTAGCAGTGTGCAGATCATACAACAGTTAGTCATGCAATTAACCATGAGGAAGAAAGCCGTAGACTGCAGGGAGATATCAAACAATTGGAAATAAAACTGGTGAAAGCAATTCATTCCAGGGAACTGGGTGATAATGAAGCAAAATTAAACTTCAAACCAGCCCATGCTCCAGTTATGTCACTCAGCTGTCTCAGCAAGATGCAATGTCGATTGCTGTTATTATAAACGGGAACAAATTTTCCCCTCTGCCCCGCCTTTGACTAGAAGCACTCCCAACCTCGGAATTGCTTACGCCTCTAAACCGTCATAGAAACACCGCGCTTTCTCCGGTTGCATCACTTGAGCCATCGAGTATCTCTGCAACCTCATTCCCATCTTGATTTCAAGTTGGTTATTTGCGACTGCGCCACTCAGTTCCTCTGATTCTGGGGCTGGGAAATGGGCCCATGTGGCAGCAGTGGTTACTGCCTTGTGTGGGGAAACTCGTGAAGTAACCGATGGTAAACTGCATTGCTATTGAAGTATACATTTCAACAAAAATTTGGTAAAAACAATGACTGCAGATGCTGGAAAACAGATTCTGGATTAGTGGTGCTGGAAGAGCACAGCAGTTCAGGCAGCATCCGAGGAGCAGTAAAATCGACTTTTCGGGCAAAAGCTTTTCATCAAGAATTCAGGCAGAGAGCCTGAAGGGTGGAGAGATTAGTGAGAGGAGGGTAGGGGTGGGAGAACGGAGCATAGAGTACAATAGTTAAGTGGGGGAGGGGATGAAGGTGATTGGTCTGGGGGGAGGGTGGAAGGGAATGGTGCAATAGAAGATAGGCAGGGAGGACAAGTCCGGACCAGTCATGGGGACAGTGCTGAGCTGGAAGTTTAGAACTAGGGTGAGGTGGGGGAAGGGGAAATGAGGAAACTGTTGAAGTCCACATTGATGCCCTGGGGTTGAAGTGTACCGAGGCGGAAGATGAGGCGTTCTTCCTCCAGGTGTCTGGTGGTGAGGGAGCAGCGGTGAAGGAGGCCCAGGACCTCCATGTCCTCGGCAGAGTGGGAGGGGGAGTTGAAATGTTGGGCCACGGGGCGGTGTGGTTGATTGGTGCGGGTGTCCCGGAGATGTTTCCTAAAGCGGTCTGTTTGGAGACGCCCAGTCTCCCCAATGTACCAGAGACTGCACTGGGTGCAACGGACACAATAAATGTTATTGGTGGATGTGCAGGTAACAAAAGCTGCACTGTCCCCGGAATCTTTGATGTTTTGTAGAAATCTATTGATCTCAGCCTTCAACACATTAATGATGGAATCACCACAGCCACTGGGGGAACCTATGTTAAACCGCCAGCCCATTCTGAGTTCCCACATATCTGCAACTGTTCGCTAAGCACTGATATCGTGCATTTGGTGCGCTGCCTAACATTTCTTATGACACTGTACTTATTGCATGCGCTTAGCGTGTTCCTCTGTGGGCTGCCGTGATCGTATAGTGGTTAGTACTCTGCGTTGTGGTCGCAGTAAGCTCGGTTCGAATCCGAGTCACGGCAGTAATTGCTTTATGTGTCCCAGTCTTCTGTGAAGCCCACATGAATCAGTTGTTCTAGTATTTTGATTTCCTCCAAGGTGATTTTTTTTCCCTTCAAGCTCTGCCCTCTCACATCTCTGTGTTTCATATGTCAGAATTCAAATCCACCCGTTCTCAGAGATTTCTTCCCTCCTACGATCACTAACCGAACTTTCCATCCCATACCCGCATTTCGTTAATTTGGAGATGCTGGTGTTGGACTATGGAGTACAAAGTCAAAAATGGCCCAACACCAGGTTATGGTCTTACAGGTTTAATGGAAGCACTAGCTTTCGGAGCGCTGCTCTTTCCTCATGTGTTTGCGGAGTCATTTCCTATTTCACTAAGGTATTGCAGAATCTAACACTGACTCTCAGATTGATACCGATCAGTCTGTGTGGCTGGGGTCACTGTTGCTGGGTGAACGTGCCCTCACCCGACCATCGGGATCTGCAGATCATTTGATCCAAATGGTTACCACTGTTGTGAGATCAATGCTCATGTCGCAGCTTTTACTGATATGGACCAGATATTATTGGGGAGGTCAAGGTCAGAAAAATGGCACAGAACAGTATCGGGGAAAAGTGACTTAATTGGATAAGATCAGTTTCACTGCTTTTCTGCAATGGCCAAGCGCTATTACCACTGAACACTGAACTGTTAATTCAGACACTAGGGACCCGTGTTTGACTCCGACCATGCTCGGTGGTAGAATTGGGATTCAATAAATATCTGGAATTACGAATCTTATAACTCCTATATATCCATGTTCAATTGTTGAAAAAAAAACAAAACCATCTGACGTCATTTAAGGAATTAAACTGTCATTCTTACATGCTCGGGCCTCCATGTGACTCCAGACTCACGACAATATGGTTGAGTCTCAACTGCCCGCTGTGCAATTAGGGATACCAATCAATACTGCTGAGCCAGCGACGCCCTCATACTGTAACAGAATAGATAAAAAAAAGTTCATTCGTCCCTAGCAAGATTACTGTGTGCAGTTCTGCAATTCAGAGTACTGCATGGATGCGATCGCACTGGGAACGTTGCAGGAGAGATTCACTGGGATATTGTCTGGGCTGAAGAGTTTCAGTTGTGAGGAGAGATTGGACAGACTGGGGTTGTTTGTCGCCAAGCAGAGGAGATTGGAAAAGACATGACTGAGATGTACTAAATACTGAGGGATATGGATAGGATAGACTGAAAGAAGCTTTTGTTATTGATGGATGATCGAACACTGGGGCCAAGAGATTTCGGGAAAAGGCAGAAAGGTTTGAGTAGATTTGCGGAAAGGGTCAGAGAAGCGGATATCATTCTAACCTTAAAAAAAATTGAGATGTTAATTTGCGATGCCAAAACATGTCAGATTATGGGCTAAACGATGGAAAACGTGATTCAGGTCGTTAAGCAGTTGTGTTTGACAAGTGAGGCCATAACAGGCTGAAGGGCCTCCTTCGATTTTGTTGTCCTCCACAGTATCGTGGTTAGTGTCCCCGCCCGTCACAGGGCTCATTTCTCCCCTGGGGGCATCGTCAAGTTTTAAACCTGTCGCTCTGTTCCCCAGTGAAGGTTATTCATGGCTGGCCTTCCATTCTCGATGGGACATATCACAGGAAGGACAGTGCTGTCTGAATCAATTGGGGTAGGGCTGCAGCCCCTGGGGAGACGGAGTGTCAGTGAAAGTGCAAACACGTAACTTCAGCAAACTGCACATTGTGTTTGTGTTGCAATGAAAACCATTATATAGAGTTGTTCCTGACTGATATGTTTATTTAAAGCAGGAATCAGAGGAAGAAAACAGAATAAACCTATTCAGATCTGAGCGCAGAGACATTTCCAGCAGAACTACTGAGGTTGTACAGCGTAGAACCGCGTTTGGATGCATTGAATTCGGGTTGGTGGGCGCAGCTTGCTTTCACTAGGCGGAGTTGCCAGTGTGTAAAGCCGTTACACATGATACAGATAGTGGTCAATGTGATGGTACATTTGCTCAGTGGTTCACATTGCTCTTAAGTCTGTAGGTTAGGTGGATCAGCCATGTTATATTGCGCTGATGTGTCCAGGGAGTGAATTCAGTAAGTTTAGTGAATTAGCCATGGGTAACGCGGTGATAAGGTCAGCAGTCACACGATGCCAGGTTTTATTCCAGCAGGTTTATTTGAAATCACAAGCCAGAGGGCTGCGGGGATAGAGACGGGAGCTAGGTCTGGTTGAGATGCTGTTCAGAGTCTCCCTATAGACTCGATTGGCTGAACTGTACTTTCTGCGTTGTAGGGGGAATCTGTGATTCAATCAGAGAGGACACTGCCAGCATTTACTGGGCTGCTAAGACATTGGAGACGATGCTGACGGTATTTAGTGGGGATGGAATTTTATTTATTTGTGTTTTGGAAAATTTGAAACTAAACCAAGGAAAACCGAATGGAAGTTTTCCAGAGTATATGAGGTTTGGAGAGAGTAAATATGTGACAAATTGACTCTTTCAAGTTCATAAATTTCTGAAGGTCAAGATTTCAAAACCATCGATGTAGGACAAAGACATAATGGGAGTAGAATTTCTATCACTCAGACAATCCGTTTCCAAAATATTTGGAAAGGCACATTTAGAGTCACAGAAGCAGTGAGTTTCAACAGGTGAGAGATAGCCTGTGGCCAGGTAAAAGTGTAAAGGAGGGTGTAGGGGCTAGAAGGTGCGAGGAAACAATATCTAATTTAGACGACTTCAGGTGCAAAGGAATATCGGAAACGTCTGCAGCTGAGTAAGATTCAGCAAAAAAAAACTCATAGTTTTGAAAGATTTCTATTAATATTCCACATGAAGCATTATAAATGGAACTGAGCAGATTTTGTCTATTGTCTAGGACAGCTATTCCATAATGAATAGGAAGTGACCCGTCTCTTGGAGATCGAGTTCCTGCTTTAATCCCATGCCTTAAAGATGGGAGGACGATCGCCATGATGTTGGGTTCATTTGATACCCATTGAAATCTGCCAAAGTAACTGAGCATCAAAACTGCCATCTTGTTTTGTAGTTCAACCTTCTGTTTTTCTCATCAGTATTTTCTTTAAGCTGAAATAAATTCGGAGCAAAATTGAATGCAACATTTAACGTGGAGAATCTTGCTCTTGCCCTTCATTGCACCGGAGATTTGTGATAAATCGATACCTCATCAAAGTCGAAATAAAGCAATTTGATTGTGTTGTAAGTTACATTGGGATAATGAAAAGGAGTGCAAACGTTTCTTTTCTCCTTTCATTCCATCTTGACGTTCTATGAATTTACATCGAATGAAAGGGGTACGAATAAGGAGAGATCAGGTGCAATAGTTTATCCAGTGGGATTGTGAATTTTAATGTAACACTCCACACAAAGTTCTGATCAGTATTCTTAACAGTCAATTGAATTGGAACCGCAGAAAACTTTTCCAATGAAACGAATTTTTCATTATTTCACAACCTTTTGCTATGTGAATCATACCGCGATCAATCATCCAGCGTGATCACCCAGTTGGCAACAATATTAGACCCACCAATTTTCTTTAGCAATCACAACATCTGCACATACCCATCGTCGGCGTGCCCAGTGCCATTTGTTGTATCCAGGTCACAGCACATTTCCTGGTCATGAAATTATGAGCTTAGTTCCTGATCTGTCTGATCAGTTTGAGAAACCTTTTCTATTACTTCATTCCATCCCCTCAGAATTCTAAAGGTATCAATTAGGGCGTTAGACCAAATGATGTACGAATGGAAGTCGGCCATTCAGCCCATTGAGTCTGCTCCACCATTCAACGAACTCATGGCTGATCTGATAATCCTCAACTCCATTCTCCAGCATTGCCACGACAAAGCTTCATAATTTTTCTGGTTAAATATCTGTCTGGCACAGTTTGAAAATACACAACTCAGCCTCAACAACAATTTCGGCAAGGAATTCCACCGATTCACTGGATCCTGAGCAAATAAATTACTCCTCATTTCTGAATTAAATAGGCAATATCTAATTCTTAGTTCATGTTCTCTGGTGCTCTCCTCATACCAGAGGGTGAACCACCTGCCCGTCTCTACCCTGTCAAGATCCCATGAATATTGAACGTTTATAAATGTTACTATGTGATTATAGAGCTCCCCTCCCTCTCCTTTATTTCAAGGAGAATAATCCCAGCCTAACCAATCATTCCACGAAGCTCCATTTTCTCCAGTGTTGACAACATGTTCATTAATCTCTGCTCTCCCCTTTAGCGTACTTACATGTTATTAAGGCAGGTGGAGACATTTATGTGAAGAAACGGTTGAAATTTCAAGCACAGACGACAATTGGATCTTGAAATCAGACAGTGACTGGAATCAGATTGGTCCACACAAGGACGAAATAGAGTAATGATCACGTTGACAAATGAGAATTTAATCATATCTCATTGACATTCAATAACTTTACTGTAAACAAATTACCCCGTGTAATCGTCCACAGAGCTATTATTTCGGGGGAGAAAACTTATAGAAACTGGCTACATAAACACTTTGACAACAATAACATGCTCTTGAGACATTTTTTGATTATAAACTCAACTCTTTGTTCTGTGAATCCTACATCGTTTGCAAGGCACAAATGAGACGTGGAATATAACTCTTTCCATTTGCCTAGATGGGTGTAACTTCAATAACACTTAAGGAACTGGACACCATCCACGACAATGCAGTCAGTTGAGTGTACTCTCTTCAACACCTGCAATATTCATTCCCTTCACCGCTAAGGCACAATTGCAGCAGAGTTCACCAACTATAAGATGCACTGGAGTAAGTCATTCGGGCATTTTTGACAACCTTCAAAGCTCAACAGCTGTACTGACTATAAGGACAAGGTTGGAAGATGCAACAAAACGCCACCGTTTTCAAGTTCCCCTCCAAGGCCCATAGCACCCTGACTTGGAAAGGAATCAGTGAGAAACTCATTAGTGAAACGGCCTTGATGGGCAAAGTTGCATACTCCAGCCTTCCATCTTTTATCTTACAATTTTAAGAAAAATGTTGACTCATGCCGTGACCAGACTTGTGCTCAGTCCTTTAGCTGTTCCCTGACCTGTTGGTTACTAAAGTTCTGCTATCATCCACAGCCTGTGGTCAACAATAGAAAATATCTGAAAATCCACTCAATCAACTGACTCCCCTCAAGATTGGAGTGGTGTTGGAGAAGTACAGCAGGTCCGGCAGCATTTGAGGAGCAGGAAAAAATGAACGTTTCAATCAAAAACCTTCATCAGAAATGGACTGGGAGCACATGGGATGGAGAGATAAATGGGAAGGGGGTGGGGCTGGGGAGAACGTAGCTGAGAGTGCTGTAAGTGGATGCGGGTGGGGGGTGAACATGATATGTCAGAGAAGTAGGTGGAGTGAATAGGTGGGAATGAAGATGCACAGGTGGGACAAGCCAGGCGGACGGAGTTGAGCTGGAAAGTGGGAACTGGGGTAAGGTAGCGGGAGGGGAAATGAGGCAACGGGTGAAGTCCAAATTGATACCATGGTGTTGAAGGGTCCCGAGGCAGATGATGAGGCTTTCTTCCTCCAGGCATCGGGTCGTGAGGCAGTGGCGATACAGGAGGCCCAGGACATTCATGGCCTCGGGAGAGTGGGAGGAGGAGTTGAAATGTTTGGCCATTGGGCACTGGGTTTGATTCTTGCGGGTATCTTGGAGATATTCTCTGAAGTGTTGTGTGAGAACACATCTCCTCTCTCCAACTCAGAGGAGACCGCATCGGGAGGACCGTATACAAGAAATGGCATGTGTGGAAGTGCAGTAGAAACTTTGATGGATGTGGAAGCCTCCATTAGAGCCTTGGACAGAGGTGAGGAGGTAGATGTGGGTGCAGGTTTTGCAATTCCTGCAGTGACAGGGAAATTTATATTTCCCTCCCCACCCCTATCCACTTTTCACAAAGACTCTTTCCTCCACGACGACCTAGTCAAGTTCACGCCCTCCAAAAACCCACCCTCCCCACACGGCACCTTCCCCTGCCATCACAGGAATTGCAAAACCTGCACCCACATCTTCCCTCTCACATCCTTCCAAGGCTCCAGTGAGCCTTCCACATCCATCAAATATCCTTGTGCACTTCCACACATGTCATTTATTGCATCTGTTGCTCGCCATGCGGTCTCCTCTACACTGGGGCCAACAGACACATTCTCGGAGAGCACTTCAGAGAACATTTCCAGGGAACCCGCAAAATCCAACTCCAACGCCCCATGACCAAAAACATCAATTACCACTTCCCCGACTCTCCCAAGGACATGCAGTTCCTGGGTCTCCTCCACCGCCATTCCCTCACAACCAGACGCCAGATATTCCACCTCTGGACCCTCAACCCCAGGGCATCAACGTGGTCTTCACCAGTTTCCTCATCTCCCCACGGCCACCTTATCCGAGTTCCAAATTTCTATCTTGGCACCATCCTACTGACCTGTCCCACTTGTCTATCTTCCTTTCCACCTATCCGTTCCACCCTCTTCTCCGACCTATCTCCTTTAACCCCATCTCTATCCACTTCTTGCACTCTCAGCTAAATTCTTCCCAGACCCAGTCTTCCCGTTTATCGCTCCACCCTCGAGGCTCCCAGCTTTATTCCTGATGAAGGGCGTTTGCCCGAAATGTTATTTTTTTCTGCAACTCGGATGCTGCCTGACCTGCTGTGCTTCTTCAGCACCACTCTAATCTTGATTCTGATTTCCAGCACCTGCAGTACGCACTTCCGTCCATCTGATTCCCCTGCCTATTGATCTTGAATAGGCCGTTGCTAAAGTTCCATCATCGTTTCCCTGCTTTTATATTCCCACCTGCGGTCAAGAACATCGAGACCACTTGATCCCTTGTCCAATCACCTTCAAACATTCGTGAATGTCTACTCTAATTTCTCTTTTATTACTTTAAACCACTCAGTATTCACACTTTTCTCATTGTGAGTCCTCAAATTCATTATCACCCACTTCACTGGATTGAATTCCTTTCAGCCCATTTTCTTGCCAATTGTTTCCAATCTCCCTGCAGTCTATGGCTTTCTTCCTCATGGTTAAAGACATAACTAATTGCTACCTGATTTGCAAACAGCTAAATGATGGCCAAGACAAATAAGTAAAAATCGTTGACCTGTATGAGAAAACAATAGAACTCATAGAAGCCATGGTTCATAAGCTTGCAGAGGACAGCAGAATTGGAGACTGTAAAGAAGGTGATCTAAGGTTCCAGAAGGATCTTAATCCATTGCGTCTTTGGGCTGAAAAATGTCACATGAAGTTCAATCTGGATAAATGGAAGGTATTGCATTTTGCTACATCAAATATTAGTAGGGCTTATACAATTAATGACCGGCATTGCATCGTGTTGTGGAACACGGAGGCCAGGAATGCAAGTACATAATTCTTTTTAATTTGCTTCATATATAGACAGAATAGTTTAAAAATGTCAGCTTGCCTTCGTTGCTCTGTCCTTTGAGCGTAGGAGTTGGTACGTTATGTTGAACTTGAATAGGATATTGGGTGATGCGTCTTCTGGAATACTGTGTCCAGTTCTTGCCGCCAAGTAATAGCAAGGAAAGTATTCAGCTGGATTAGGGTTAGAAGAGGTATACCAGCGGATGGCGAGTGGGGAAGGTTTGTGTTATAACGAAAGGCTGGACAGACTGAGAATATTTTCACTCGAGCACTGGAGTTTGAAAGGCGGCCTGATAGAAATTTATAAATTATTAAGAGTTCGGCTCGAGTTAACTGTAACTGTCTTTTTTCCAAGGAGGGGCACTTCAAGACGAGACGGCAAATGTTTAAAGTGAAAAGAGGGAATTAAAATAAGACATGAGAGGCTTTTTTTTAACAGAGGATGGTTTGTGTGTGCAATTCACTTCCTGAGGCAGTGATGAATGAAAGTACATTTACAATATTTACAGGATATTTGGATCGATAAATGAATTGGAAATTATCAGTGGGATTAACAAAAGCTATTCATTCATGCCTAGTACATAATTTATTGCCCAGAGGGAAGTTCAGAATCAACCACGATATTATGGATCTGGAATCACATACCAGCCAGACCAGATAGGTATGGCAGTTTCATTCCCTATCAGGCATTAGTGAATCAGATCTACTGATTCAACATCATTATTAGACTCTAGGTATTTGTTTAAATAAAATTGCAGCATCTGCCATGCCAGGGTTTGAAACCGTGTCCACAGAATTATATCTGGACATTCATATTAGCAATGCAGTAATAATATCACAAGGGCATTATTAACCCTCAGCAGTTCCAAGAGCCATCAGATGCGACTCGTTTAGTTTGCCATTATGTTCAGTATGAACTTGCAGGAGTGAAAGGCCTGTTTTCATGCTGTGTGAGTCTATGACTTTGACGCTATGAAACTGGCAGCTGGTTGGGATTAACAGCAGCGTTGACAGTTTAATTGATCTTCTTCTGGGATATGTAATCTTGCTGGTAAATCTGGAGGTTCTTCTGCTCATTGAGCCCTTCCCATACACGGGACTGTTGAATATTCTGTCCCCAGTTTGACTGAGTAGGTGAGTTTCCACTTCAGCAGGTAAGTGAATCCCGCATTGCCCTGGTTTCTCTGTGATATCGGTGTCTTTGTATCTACCCAGGATGAACGATTGGTTGAAATCATGTCAACACAGACGTAAGTCCCGTTGTCCATGTTGTTAATGTGTTTTTATTCTTCCTGATACACCCACAGGGTGTGGATGTCGCTGGTCAGGACAGCATTTGTTGTTCATCCTGATTCGCTGCTGCCTCGCTGCTCGAGAGAAATGGATTCGATCCCAGTCTCGTGTGACTGTGTGCAGTTTGCACATTCTCTCTTTGCTTGTGTGAGTTTCCTCCCACAGTCTGTAGGTGTGAAGGTTACTGGGATCAGTCATGGGAAATGAAGCGGAATAGAATAGGTATGGAGTGTGGGTCTGATAGGATGTGCTTCAGAGGGATAGTGTCGACTGCAAGGGCTGAATGGCCTGCTTTCCCCCACGGTTTTCATTCTCGGATTAAGGGTCAGCTATTTTGTTCAGGTCCTGGAGACACAATTAGGCAGGATTGGGTAAAGATGGTAGCATCCCCTGTATAAGCGACATGTATGAATGGGATTGCAGGAAATTAAAGGCATGTTCTCTGTTCCTGAGATCAGGCTTCCATTCCAGGTTTTATTCATCGAACTTTAACATTACCAGTTCCGTGTGTGAGTCCCCAAGGAGGCCTAGTTTATTATATAACCATAACACCACCTTCCCCAGGTTGCAGTATGTATTGCGAACAAGAAGCTGATTCTGAGCTGACGCAAACAAAAGCAGATGCCAATGTCAAAACCAATGATCCAAATACGAAAATGAAATTTCAAACCTTGCCACCCCAAAGTTATGTGCGAGATAGTGGCTATCCAGCCCCATCTACGGCACTTTTTATTTCCCTTCCCAGGAACAAAGACACGGAGGAGTCTGTACAAAACTTTTTCATTCAACTTTGCAAAGTCGGGTGCTGTTCCCAAAGGTATACACACACAAGCATAGTAATCTCCACGCATTATATACATGTATATGTGGGCTGGGTCTACTACTGCTGCCTTGACCAACGAGTGCTAGGATTCCCCACTGTTTTCCTTATTTGGGTTCTGGTGCCTGCGATTATTTTGTTATTCACTTGGCCAATCAGTGTTTGAGCTTCCCGTTCTTCCCTTATATGGATGATGTTGTACAACTGTGGTTAAGGGCGGTCTCTCAACTATCGAGGAAAGCTGTTACAACTGTTTCATTCATATAAACGTGGGGGAGGTCCGGCAACAGTTTCGAGTGTCTGCTTGTGTTTACTATGAGGTAGAAAAGACTAAAAGGCATCTAACCGTTTAAAAATTACACTACCCCCTACAAGTCCCCCGTGTCTTTTCTTATGGCCTGTAATTTTTCAACCGTAAGTTTCTTCTCCAGGGCATTTAATAACTCCCGAGCTTGTTCATCAAACTGCCCTTCTCTAATACTACCCCCGCCCAAGAGGGATTCACGTTGTTCCATCTCGAGATTTATTCGTTCAACCTGCCCATCGGGAACATCCTTCTTAGTAAGGGCGGTTTCGATCAGTCATTGAGTTAATCCCCAGACACAGGGAATAACGCAACACCCAAGGGCAGTGAGTACTCCTGCCACCACTATACATGAGACAAGAAAGGGAACGACCACCCCCGTCCATTTACGGAAACAAGCTTCCAACCAGTCTGTGAGGCCAGAGTCGATGCCCGAGTTTTCGGCCAGTTCGTCCGCCAATGTGGTGAGTCCATCCAGGGCGCGGGTGATGAACCCATCAGGGGCTGTGTTGTTGGGGATGAAAGTGCAGCACTGAGTGCCTATCATGACACAAACACCCCCCTTCTCTGCCAACATCATGTCTAAGGCCAACCTATTTTCCCACGCCATCCTACTCGTGGCGTCCAGTTGTTCTGCTATTCCTTTCACTGCATCCCGGGTATAATTAATGAACCTCTGCTGATTGTAGTAAATATAATTAATCCAATCCACATTCTTATTGATGGTCACCCACCAGAACAGTGACGACTCAAAACCCGCCGCTATCTGGTTCCTAGCCTTGTATTCGTCAGGAACACCCCTGGGGACCCCTGTGGCATCTAAATATATGTTATCATCGAAAGAGGTCTCCAAAGCTCTCTCAGTTCTTCCACTAGAACGGGGTTGCTCTTGTTTTTCGAATACCAGGGTGAATGGGATGGCCAATTGAATGATCGCACAAGTGCCCGTCCATTTTTGGGGCATGGTCGGTCGCAGAACCCTCCCACCACAGTACCACCAGAGGTCTGCCCTAGGCACATGAATGTGGGAGTAATTCCCGCCCCCGGTAGTTTCATTGACCAGCCGAATTGATCCGCTGCACTTGTCAAATGTCCCCACATCGTCGTCCCACTGAGGTCCCGTCCGAGAGACGCAGGCCTGGTGCGTACCCGTTACCCCTGAGAATGATGGCGGGCGGGGCGCCCCCTCAGACCAGACGGGGGGAAACTTCAAACTCCAGGGTCGACAAGTGGGGTCGTTCCAGGCCTCTCGGTCCTGGTACAGCCTTATTATGCAGTCCATGGCTCGTGGGTGTTTCTCCCATCCCAGCGGGAAAGGGACCACCTGAGGGTTAGGGCGGGCACTCGTGCATGCGTAGCAATCACTCTTTGTCATGCTCCTCACAGTATATTTGACCCATTCCATCCAGGCATTCGCCTCCCCGTATCCCGTTTCTATTTCAAAGGTCTTTTCCAAATCCGTCGTCTCAATTATTCTAATCTTTTCCTGCTTATCAGTGGTGGATGAGCCCCCAGACTCAGCTTCAATGACCGTGATATACGTGCAGCACAGCTGCATCCCCCCCCCCCCATCCTGCCTGGCCCCCAACTCTAATACCCAGTATTGTTCTATTAAGGCTCGCCTCGTTCTTTTCCAAGTTCTTTATGGGCAGATAAAGCGGATTGCACTGATTCTGCCCACAATCTCGTCCAGGGGTGATGGGATCAAGGACAACTGACACCATAGCCTGGACCCCGGGGGCTGGAGGCCTATTTAGGCCTTCCCTACCATGCAATTGTCATACTAACGTCTGACCCTGGAATCCCCTTTCTCTCTCTAGGTTCCGCTTAGTTTGATTCAGTTGACTTTTAGTCCTACAGGGCACCAACTCAGATAGGTCTAAGCTAAATGTCTGTTTTGATTGGTTGGCAAGCACGAAGATGGAGAACCACTGACGGTCCTCTGCTTGTTTTTTCCAGAGGCCAAATTGGGTAACACGCACACTATGACCCAGCCGAAGGATAATGGCATAGCAAGTTAACAATACGATTGACCGCAGTTTTTTTTCCGCGACATCCGTAGCCCGAGGGCACAGTTCCGTTAGACTCGCCAAAGTCCGATTAGTTCGTTCTCAGGGTCTCTGTGCCTTAGATGCCTTTGTCAGAGAGGTTCGTTCGTCCTCCGTCGGTTGTGGCACTGGTCCCTTGACTCGAGTGTAATGTGTCCAGCCCTTTTCGGCCGTACGGACAGCCGTTTCGGTCGTCAAAAGTACCAGGAAGGGACCGTCCCAAGTTGGTTCGAGGGTACGTTGCTTCCAGCTTTTAATCAGGACCCACTGACCCGACTTGACGGTGTGCACCGCAAACTCGAGGGGCGGCGTCTGTGCCAAAAGTCCCTGTTGGCGTAAACGAGATAGAGCAGACCCCAGAGCCACCACATATTTTTGCACAAACATATCCCGAGACTCGAATACAGGAGGTTCCCCCTTCGGCCCATGGAACGGGAGGCCAAATAACATTTCGAAAGGGGAGACGCCCAAATCCCGCCTTGGCTGGGTGCGAATTTGCAACAGGGCAAGGGGTAGGCTTTTGGTCCAAGGCAGGCCGATTTCACTGGTGAGCTTGGTTAGCTGCTTTTTGATGGTCTGGTTCATTCTTTCGACCTTGCCCGAGGAGGAGGGATGCCAGGGGGTGTGCAAATCCCAGTCAATCCCCATTGCTTGCACTACATTCTGGAGGACGGTCGAGGTGAAGTGGCTCCCCTGGTCAGAGTCAATAGCGCGGGGTAGCCCAAATCGTGGGATGATTTGCTCGAGTAGAATCTTGCTAACCTGAGTTGCCGTTGCCGTGGTAGTGGGGAAAGCTTCCATCCATCCTGTCAGGTGATCTACTACTACTAATAGATACTTCAGGCAACCTGTGGGGGGGGGGAGCTCAGTGTAATCTACCTGAACATACTCAAACGGCCTATAGGCCGGACTCCTACCCCCTTGTCTTGCATTCTGCCGCAGCCCTCTTTTGTTAATCTTTCGACATGTTATGCAATCTCCTGTGACCTGCTTGGCTACTGTGTACAGACCAGGGTGAGCATATCGGCGCAGGAAGGCATCACACAGTGCCTGGGCACCCCAGTGACCCCCTTGGTGTAGACGGGCAATAATGTCCCGCGTCAACGGTCGATTTAGTAGCTGGCGGCCATCGGGTAAGGTCCACTTGCCTTCCCTATCCTTTGTACCCCCCAGAGACGCGAGAAGAGTTTCTTCTTTGTCAGTAAACGTGGGCACTTCAGTAATTTCGGATATCTGGGGAATCCTTACCAGGCAGTTTATTACTTCCTTCCCCATCCCAGCCAATTTTGCCTGTTCATCTGAAAATTGATTCCCCAGGGTCTCTATTTTATCGTCTTTCTGGTGTCCTTTCACATGTACTACAGCAATCTCCTGTGGCAGCAACAAATCCTCCAAGATCATGGCTACTAGTTCCTCGTGGACCAACTCCTTTCCTCTACTATTTATCATTCCCCTTTCTTTCCAGATCTTCCCAAAGGTGTGTACTACCCCAAAGGCATACTTAGAGTCAGTGTGGATTGTCCCAGCTATTCCCTTTAAATTCCTCAGAGCCCGGTGCAAGGCGTACAATTCGCACGTTTGTGCGGACCAGGCATTCGGTAGCCGTCCACTTTCCACTAATTCCCAACCAGTCTCACTAATGACTGCATAACCGTTGTGTCTCTTCCCATCTATCACTCGAGAGGACCCGTCAATGTACCACCCCCTTCCTGCATGTAAGGGGGTATCCCTCAGATCTTCCCTCACTTTACTCTGGTACTCTATTATGTCTGAACAGCAGTGTTCCAGTTCCTCCTCCCCTTCCCCTTTCCAAAGAAAGTCCGCCGGGTTCTGGCAGCCCCGACTTCTATTCAGAGGTCTTCTCGGTCTAACAATATGGCTTCATATTTCAGAATCGTCGAGTCTGTCAGCCACCTCCCGGCCTTCTGATTCAGGATAGTTTGAACCTGGTGGGGAGTAGTGACTATCACGGGGGCCCCGAAAGTCAACTTCCTGCTTTCCTCTACCAGCTTTGCCGTGGCTGCCACCGCTTGGACACACTCCGGCCACCCTTGGGAGACTGGATCCAGAATGTTTGACAGGAAAGCCACGGGCTTCCTTTTTCCCCCCCAATCCTGGGTCAATACTCGAAGAGCGGTTCCCTTTCTGCAGTTCACAAAGAGACGAAATGTCTTACTAAAATCCGGCAAGCTTAAAACAGGTGCGGCCATTAATTTTTCTTTTCGGATTCCAATTAACTTTTTCTCCTCCTCCTCCCATTTTATTCTGTTGGGTGCCTCCTCAATGAGTTTTAGGTACAAATCTTTCGTAAGGGGGGCATAGTCGTCTATCCATAACCGACAATAGCCTAAGAGTCCCAAGAACTTCCGCAACTCCCTTTTGGTCGTTGGGAGGCCTAGTTCGATTATTGCCCGCACTCTTTCCGGACTTATTCGTTTCTGTCCCTGGCTTATCAAGTGTCCTAGGTACTTAACCTCTTTCTCGACATATTGGAGCTTCTTCTGACTCACTCTTAACCCCTTCTCAGCTAGGTAATTAAACAGGGCATTAGTCCCAAGTAGGACGTCCTCCTCCGCGGGTCCGGATAAAAGGAGATCGTCCACGTATTGTATAAGCTTCAGGGCTGGGGACAAGGTTAGTCCCTTCAATAATTGTTCCAGAATCTGCCCGAACAGAGTCGGGGACTCAGTGAATCCTTGGGGGAGTACGGTCCACCTGTACTGCTGTTTGCTGCCAGTATCAGGATCCTCCCATTCAAAAGCAAAAAGATCCCTACTGTCCTTGTCCAGGGGACACGCCCAGAAGGCATCCTTTAAGTCTATAACACTTAACCAGCCGTGGTCCGGGGGTATTCGCCCCAGAATAGTGTATGGGTTCGGTACCACAGGGTGCCGTACTTGGACAATTTTATTTACTTCCCTTAGGTCTTGGACCATTCGGTAGCTCCCGTCCGACTTCCAGACCGGCAGGATGGGGGAATTGTATCATGACATACAGGGCTCTACCAATCCATCTTTTATTAGGTCTTCCATAACAGTCTTCAGGCCCTGCCTCCCTTCCCAAGAGATGGGGTTTTGGCGCACTCTGACGTCGGTGCTCTGGGGCTTTAATTTTACCTCCACAGGTCGAATTGCGAGACCCCCCGGTTCCCTTTGGCGACCCAAACCCTAGGGTCTATCTCTGTCAATCGGGACTCACTAAGGTATGACATGGTAACGGCTAATTCTTCCTCTTCTCCCACTTCTACCCCGTCTCGCTTCTCTCCCTCTCCAACTTTTCTTCGACGTTCCTCTTTCCACCCCATAATCTTCCTCCCCCATTCCGGTGGACTTACAAGCTTCCCGTACGGCTGCCACCATCATTTCTGTCTTATGTTTCTCCCTTATTACATCCCTCTGAACGTACACCTTCTGTGCTTCCCGTAATAATTCTGCAACATCCTTTTCAGCCCAATCCTCCACTTTTTGTAATTTCTTCTGAATGTCAGGCCATGACTTAGTCACAAAGTGCACGTTAAGCATGCCCTTGCCTATTTCCCCATCAGGGTCTAAAGCTGAATACTTTCGCATGGACTCCCACAAACGGTCTAAAAACTCACTCGAGGATTCATCCTTTTTCTGTCCAACTTCGAATGCTTTCGCTAAATTCCGCTGTTTGGGCACGCAGGTTTGGATCCCCCTGATTATAAGGCTTCTGAGATCTGTCATCTTGGCCCGTCCCCCCGCGTCGTTATGATCCCACCGGGGGTCCTCTAAGGGGTACTTCTGCTCTCCACGCTGAGGGCCGTCCTGATGCTCCCTATCCCAAATGGCCGTTGCACTATTCTGGATCATAACAATTTCATCGTAATTAAATAGTATTCTCATCATGGCCTGCAGTTCAGCCCATGTGTATATACTGGGCCCCAGAAATTGGTCCAGTTGTATTCCCACACTGACGGGGTCGTCCAGTAGACGGGGTAGTTCATTACGGAGTTGCCGAATATCCCCAGAATTTAAAGGTTGTACTACGAACCCGGTCCGTTCGTTCCCAAACGGCACCTCTCGTAAGGGGTTCAGCTGTTCAATATTGTCACTCCTCCCAGCTCTCAATCCCTCTTTTCGACCTTTCCGCATCTCGAGTCAGACTGATTTCCTAGTGCCTGGGGTGAGTTCTGCGCCCCCTCCTGTACACCCCCCAGCAGTCCCTTCCTCACTGGTCGTAGCCTGCTGGGACTCGGTGTTATCCGTCGCAGGAGGGAGGTCCGCGCTGGATGCCTGGTCGTGCGCGGGTGGTATATATGGGGGCGGGGCAGACGGTGGCAAACCGTCGGTGAGGATGTCCCAAGACTTCTGGGGCTTCCTCGGGTCTGTTTGGGGAATCTGAGGAGAGAGACTTGTGGGACTCTCGCCGTCGCCCGCCAACCAGGCGGCGGCGTATTTGCTCTCCTCTAGGTCAAACGGTTGTTTTCTGTTAACATATACATTTAGGATTTGACACACCCAGACTTCATCAGACCCATACTCGGGCGAAACTACCGAGGGGGCGCGGATAGCTTCTTTGGTCCATATAAAACAACAATATTTTATCATGGTCTCTTTCTTTAAGTCCTTCGTTCTACTACTGTCCGTCCATAGACTTAACTTCCGACCTAATGGACTGTCGGGGGGTATTTCTTTCCCATTTGCAGTCTTCCCTGACTTTTCCTTAGTAAATCTAGAAGTCTGATTTCCCATGGTCTATCTTCGGTCCTGGTCTTAAACGCCCAAAGCGTTTTCACAGATGACCGTCAAAACCACGCGGCCAACAAGGAAGAACAAAAGAATCTCTTACCTTGATCCGTGCACGGAGTTGTCTGGCCTTTTTAAATGTGTGTACCCCCGTGTATAGTCACTAACCGGTCGTCCCAGCGCTCGTCCGTGTGTTCCTTTTCCAGGATTCAAAATTATTTTTGAATAATAATAGCCGGGTCACATCCTCTCTTGGTAAAAACAATGACTGCGGATGCTGAAAACCAAATATTGTATTAGTGGTGCTGAAAGGGCACAGCAGTTCAGGCAGCATCCAACGAGCAGTGAAATCAACGTTTCGGGCAAAAGCCCTTCATGAAGGGCTTTTGCCCGAAACGTTGGTTTCACTGCTCGTTGGATGCTGCCTGAACTGCTGTGCTCTTCCAGCACCACTAATACACATCCTCTCTTGGCCGACGGCCGACGGACCAAGCTGATCAGTGAGAAGTATAAATATATACTAGACGCGTCTTTGTTGGAATCAGGCTTGATCCGTGAGCCAAAGAGACTGCCCCGCCCCCGGCAATAATTATTTCATCCCGGACGAGCCCCCAATTATGCGAGATACGTGGCTGCCCGGCCCTATCTCCGGCACTTTTATTTCCCTTCCCAGGAACAAAGACACGGAGGAGTCTGTACAAAACTTTTTCATTCAACTTTGCAAACTCGGGTGTTGTTCCCAAAGGTACACACACACAAGCATAGTAATCTGCACGCATTATATACATGTATATGTGGGCTGGGTCTCCTTCTGCTGTCTTGACCAATGAGTGCTAGGGTTCCCCACTGTTTTCCTTATTTGGGTTCTGGTGCCTGCGATTATTTTGTTATTCACTTGACCAATCAGTGTTTGAGCTTCCCGTTCTTCCCTTATATGGATGATGTTGTACAACTGTGGTTAAGGGCGGCCTCTCAACTATCGAGGAAAGCTGTTACAACTGTTTCATTCATATAAACGTGGGGGAGGTCCGGCAACAGTTTCGAGTGTCTGCTTGTGTTTACTATAAGGTAGAAAAGACTAAAATGCAGGTAACCGTTTGAAAATTACACTACCCCCTACATCTCTGTTCCCCCTCTCTCTGTAGCTCTCTGTCCCTTTCTCTCTGTCCCCCCTCTCTTTCCCCACTCTCTCTGACCACACCTCTCTGTCCCCTTCTCTCTGTCCCCTCTCTCTGTCCACCGCGCTCTGTCCCCCTCTCTCTGACCCTCTCTCTCTCTCTGAACCCCTCACTCTCTCCCGCTCTCGCTGTCCCCCTCTCGCTGTCCCCCCCTCTCTGACCCCCTCTCTCTGACCCTCTCACTCTGACCCCCCTCTCTCAGTCCCCCTATCTCTGCCCCTCCTCTCTCTCTGTTCTCCTTTCACTCTCCCCCATCCCCCCTCTCGCTGTCCTACTCTCTTTGCCCCCCTCTCTCTGTTTCTGACCATTTCTCCCTCTGTCCGCCCGTCCACCCCTCACTCTGCCCCCCTCTCGCTGTCTCCCTCTCGCAGTCCCCCTCTCTCTGACCCCCTCTCTCTAACCTTCTCACTCTGTCACCCCACTCTCTCTCTGTCCACCCCTTGCTCTGTCCCCCTCTCTATGTCCCGCTATTCCTGCTCCTCTTTCTCTGTCCCCCTTTCACCATCCCCCTCTCTGTCCCCCCCTCTCGCTGTCCCCACCCACCGTCCACCTCTCTCTGCCCCTCTCACTCTGCCCCATTTTCTCTATCTCCCTCTCTCTGCCCCCCTCTCACTGCCCCCTCTCTCTGCCCCCCTGTCTCTGCCCCCCTCTCTCTGTCACCCCTCTCTCTGTCAGCCTTCTCTCTGTCACCCCTCTCTCTATCCCCTCCTCTCTGTCCCGCACTCTGTGTCCCCCTATCTCTGCTCGTCCTCTCTCTCTGTCCCGCTTTCTCTTTCCCCCCTCTCTGACCCCCTCTCGCTGTTCCACTATCTCTGACCCCCTCTCTCTGTCCCCCAGTCTCTGACCATCCTCTCTCTGTCCGCCCGTCCACCCCCTCTCTGTCCACCCCTCGCTCTATTCCCCCCTCTCTCTGACCCACTCTCTCTGTCCCGCAGTCTCTGACCATCCTCTCTCTGTCCGCCCGTCCACCCGCTCTCTGTCCACCCCTCGCTCTATACCCCCCTCTGTCCCCATCTCTCTGTCCCCATCTCTCTGTAACCACTCTGTCTGCCCCCCTCTCTCTGTCCCCACTCTCTCTGTACCCCTCCATCTGTCCCCCTCTCTGTCCCCCTTCTCTCTCTACCCCCTCTCTCTGTGCCCACTCTCTCTATCCCCCCTCTCTCAGTCCTTCTCTCTCTTTCCATCGCTCACTGCCCCACTCTCTCTTTGGCCCTATCCCTCTGTCCCCGTCTCTCTGTACCCTGTCTCTCTGTCCCCCTCTCTCTGTCCCCCCTCTGTCTGCCCCCTCTAACCCCCTCTCGCTGTTACACTATCTCTGCCCCCCCCTCTGTCCCCCAGTCTCTGACCATCCTCTCTCTGTCCGCCCGTCCACTCCCTCTCTGTCCACCCCTCGCTCTATACCCCCCTCTCTCTGTCTCCCTATCTCTGCTCTGTCCCCCTTTCAATATTCCCCTCTCTCTCTTCCCCTCTCTCTGTCACCCTCTCTCTGTCCCCTCCTCTCTGTCCCCCACTCTCTGTCGCCCTCTCTCTGTCCCCCACTCTCTGTTTCACCTCTCTCTGACCCCCCTCTCTCTGACCCCTCTCTCTCTGACCCCTCTCTCTCTGGCACCCCTCTCTCTGACCGCCCTCTCACTGTCCCCCTCTCTCAGTCGGCCTTTCTCTGTCTCCCCTCTCTCTGTCCACCCTCTCGCTACCACCCCGTCCCCCAGTCTCTGACCATCTCTCTCTCTGTCCGCCCGTCCACACCCTCTCTGTCCACCCCTCGCTCCGTCCCCCTCTCTCTCTGTCCCCCCCTCTCTGCCCCTCCTTTCTCTCTGTCCCTTTTCACTATCCCCCCTGTCCCCCCTCTCTGTCCCCCGCTCTCTGTCGCCCCTCTGTCTGTCGTCCCTCTCTTTGTCCCCCTCTCTATTCCTGTTCTCTGTCCCCCGACTCTCTGTCTCCCGCTCTCTGTCCCCCCTCTCTCTGTCCCCCAATCCCTGTCCCCACTCTCTCTGGTCACCTCTCACGGTCCCCTTCTCTCTCTATCCCCCCTCTCTCTGTCCCCACTCTCTCTGTTCTCCTCTCTGTCCCCTTGTCTCTCTGTTCACCTCTCACTGTCCCCACTCTCTCTGTCCTACCTCTCACTGTCCAATTCTCTCTCTGTCCCTCCCCTCTCTGTCCCCCCTCTCTCTGTCCCCCTCTCCCTGTCCCCCCTCTCTCTGTCCCTCCCCTCTCTGTCCCCCCTCTCTCTGTCCCCCTCACTGTCCCCACCTCTCTGTCCCCACTTCTCTGTCCCCCCCGCCCTCCCCTCTCTGTCCCCCCTCTCTGTCCTCCAACCCCGTCCCCACGCTCTCTGTCCCCGTGCTCTCTATCGGCCATGTCTCTGCCCTCTCCCTGTCGCCCTCTCTTTGTCCCCCCTTTCTCTGCCCCCCTCTGTCTCCCCCCACCCCGTCCCCGATCTCTCTGTCCCCCCTCTCTCTGTCACCCATCTCTCTGCCACCACATCTGTCCCCCTCTCTCCGGCACTCTCTGCTGTCCCCCTCTCTGTCCCCCTCTCTCTGTCCCCACTTTATATGCCCCCATCTCTCTTTCCCCCTCTCTATGTCCCCCCACGCTCTGTCCACCCCCTCTCTGTGCCCCCTCTTTCTGCCTCCATGCTCTCTGCCCCCCTCTCTGTCCCCCTCTCTTTCCCCACTCTCTCTGTCCCTCCTCTCTCTGTCCACCTCTCTCTGTCCCACTCTCTCTATCCCCCCTCTCTGTTGCACCTCTTTCTGTCTCCCCTCTCTATGTCCCTCTCTCTATTACTGCTCTCTCCCTCCTCCTCTCTCTGTCCCTTCTCTCTCAGTCCCTTCTCTCTCTGTCCCACTCTCTCTGTCCCCCTCCCTCTGTCCCCCTCTCTGTTCCCACCTCTCAGCCCCCCGTCTCTCTATCCCCCTCTCTATTTCCCCCTCTCTATTTCTCCCTCCCTATTTCCCCCTCTCTCTGCCCCATCTCTCTGCCCCCCTCTCTCTGTCCCCCTCTCTGTTCACCCCTCTCTGTCCCCCGTCTCTCTATCCCCCTCTCTATTTCCCCCTCTCTATTTCTCCCTCCCTATTTCCCCCTCTCTCTGCCCCATCTCTCAGCCCCCCTCTCTCTGCCACCCTCACTCTGTCCCCCTCTATCTGTCCCCCTCCTATCTGCCCAGCTCCTCTCTGACCAACTCCTCTCTGGCCCCCTCTCTCTCTACACCCCTTTCTATATCCCCATCTCTATGTTCCCGCGCTCTATGTCCTCCCTCTCTCTGTCCCTCTCTCTGTCCCTCCTCTCTCTGTCAATCTCTCTCTGTCCCCCCTCTCTCTTTCCCCCTCTCTGCACCCCTCTCTCTGTCCCCCGTCTCTCTATCCCCATCTCTCTGTTCCCGCGCTCTCTGTCTCCAGTTTCTCTGTCCCCCTCTGTGTCTCTCCTCTCTATATTCCCCTCTCTCTGCACCTCTCTCTGCCCTCTGTCTGCCCCACATCTCTGAACCATCTTAGTGTCCCCTCTTTCTGCCCCCTCTTTCTGCACCCTCTTTCTGTCCCCTCTTTCTGTCCCCTCTCTCTGCCCCCCTCTCTCTCTTTCCGCACACTCTCTGTCCCCTCCACTCTCTGTCCTCCCTCTCTCTGTCCCCAGTCTCTCTGTCCCCCTCTCTCTGACCCCCGTCTCTCTGTCTCCCCACTCTCTGTCCCTACTCTCTCTGTCCCTGCGCTCTCTATTCCCCCTCTCTCTATCGCCCTCTCTCTGTCCGCTATCTCCCTGTCCCCCTCTGTCTCCCACCCTCTCTGTGCCCACCTCTCTGTCTCCCCTCTCTGCCCTCCTTCCTCACGTCTCTCTGTCCCTCTAAGTCTGTCCCCTCTCTCTCTGTCATCCCTCTCTCTGTCCCACCCGATTTCTGCCCCCTCGCTCTGTCCACCCTTCCTGTCCCACTGTCTCTCTGTCGCCTCTCTCTGTCCCCCTCTGTTCCCCTCTCTCTGTCCCTCACTCTCTGTCCCTGTCTCCCTCTGCCACCCTCTCTCTGTCCCCACTCTCTCCGTCCCCCTCTCTCTGTCCCCACTCTCTCTGTCCCCACTCTCTCTGTCCCCCTCTCACTGTTCATCTCTCTCTGTCCCTTCTCTCTCTGACCGCCCTCTCACTGCCCCCTCTCTCTCTGTCGGCCTTTCTCTTTCCCCCCTCACTCTCTGTCCCCCCTCTCGCTACCGCCCCGTCTCCCAGTCTCTGACCATCCCTCTCTCTGTCCGCCCGTCCACCACCTCTCCGTCCACCACTCGCTCCGCGCCCCTCTCTCTGTCCCCCCCTCCCAGTCCCTCCTTTCTCTCTGTCCCTTTTCACTATACCCCCCGTCTCCCCTCTCTGTCCCCCGCTCTCTGTCGCCCCTCTGTCTGTCCCCACTCTCTCTGTTCTCCTCTCTCTGTCCCCTTGTCTCTCTGTCACTCCTCTCACTGTCCCCCGTCTCTCTGTCCCCACTCTCTCTGTTCTCCTCTCTCTGTCCCCACTCTCTCTGTTCTCCTCTCTCTGTCCCCACTCTCTCTGTCCCTCCTCTCTCTGTCCCCACCCTCTCTGTTCACCTCTCACTGTCCACTTCTCACTCTGTCCATCCCCTCTCTGTCCCCCTCTCTCTGTCCCCCTCTCTCTTTCCCCCCTCTCTCTGTCCCTCCCCTCTCTGTCCCCCCTCTCTCTGCCCCCCTCTCACTGTCCCCCCTCTCTCTGTCCCCCTCTCTCTGTCCCTCCCCTCTCTGTCCCCCTCTCTCTGTCCCACCTCTCACTGTCCAGTTCTCTCTCTGTCCCACCCCTCTCTGCCCCTCTCTCTCTGTCCCCCTCTCTCTGTCCCCCCCTCTCTCTGTACCATCCCTCTCTGTTCCCCCTCTCTCTGTCACTCCCCTCTCTGTCCCCCCTCTCTCTATCCCCCTCTCTCTATCCCCCCTCTCTCTGTCCCACCCCTCTCTGTCCACCTCTCACTGTCCACTTCTCTCTCTGTCCCTTCCCTCACTGTCCCCCGTCTCTCTGTCCGCCTCTCTGTCCCCACCTCTCTGTCCCCACTTCTCTGTCACCCCCCGTCCTCCCCTCTCTGTCCCCCCCCTCTCTGTCCTCCACACCCCCGGTCCCCACACTCTCTGTCCCCGTGCTCTCATGTCGGCCATCTCTCTGCCCTCTCCCTGTCTCCCTCTCTTTGTCCCCCCTTTCTCTGCTCCCCCTCTGTCTCCCCCCCCCCCGACCTCCCCGCTCTCACTGTCCCCGCTCTCTCTGTCGGCCATCACTCTGCCCTCTCTCCGCCCCCAATCTCTCTGTCCACCCTCTCTCTGTCCCCCCTCTCTCTGCCCCCTCTCTCTGTCCCCTCTCTCTCTGCCCCCTCTCTCTGTCCCCCTCTCTCTGTCCCCTCTCTCTCTGCCCCCTCCCTCTGTCCCCCCTCTCTCTGCCCCCTCTCTCTGTCCCCCTCTCTCTGCCCCCTCTCTCTGTCCCCCCTCTCTCTGTCCCCCCTCTCTCTGTCACTCATCCCTCTGCCCCCACATCTGTCCTCCTCTATATGTGCCCCTCTCTCTGTTCCCCCTCTCTCTCTCCACCTCTCTCTGTCCCCCTCTCTCTGTCACCCCTCTCTCTGTCACCCATCTCTCTGCCCCCACATCTGTCCTCACTCTCTCTGCCCCTCCTCTCTCTGTCCCCCTCTCTCTGTCACCCCTCTCTCTGTCACCCATCGCTCTGTCACCCATCTCTGTCGCCCCTCTTTCTGTCTCCCCTCTCTCTGTCCCTCTCTCTATTCCTGCTCTTTCTCTCCTCCTTTCTCTGTCCCTTCTCTCTCAGTCCCTTTTCTATCTATCCCCCTCTCTATTTCCCCCTCTCTATTTCTCCCTCCCTATTTCCTCCGCTCTGTGCCCCATCTCTCTGACCCGCTCTCTCTGTCCCCCTCTCTCTGTCCCCCTCTCTCTGTACCCCCTCTCTGTTCCCCCCTCTCTGTCCCCCGTCTCTCTATCCCCCTCTCTATTTCCCCCTCTCTATTTCTCCCTCCCTATTTCCCACTCTCTCTGCCCCATCTCTCAGCCCCCCTCTCTCTGCCACCCTCACTTTGTCCCCCTCTATCTGTCCCCCTCTATCTGTCCAGCTCCTCTCTGACCACCTCCTCTCTGTCCCCCTGCTCTCTGTCCCCCTCTCTCTCTGCACCCCTTTCTATATCCCCATCTCTATGTTCCCGCGCTCTATGTCCTCCCTCTCTCTGTCCCCCTCTCTGTCCCTCCTCTCTCTGTCAATCTCTCTCTGTCCCCCCTCTCTCTTCCCCCTCTCTGCACCCCTCTCTCTGTCCCCCATCTCTCTATTCCCATCTCTCTGTTCCCGCGCTCTCTGTCCCCCGTTTCTCTGTCCCCCTCTCTGTCTCTCCTCTCTATATTCCCCTCTCTCTCTGCACCTCTCTCTGCCCCTCTGTCTGCCCCACATCTCTGACCCATCTTTCTGTCCCCTCATTCTGCCCCCTCTTTCTGCACCCTCTTTCTGTCCCCTCTTTCTGTCCCCTCTCTCTGCCCCCTCTCTCTCTGTCCGCACACTCTCTGTCCCCTCCACTCTCTGTCCTCCCTCTCTCTGCCCCCCGTATCTCTGTCCCCCTCTCTCTGACCCCCGTCTCTCTGTCTCCCCACTCTCTGTCCCTACTCTCTCTGTCCCTGCGCTCTCTATTCCCCCTCTCTCTATCGCCCTCTCTCTGTCCGCTATCTCCCTGTCCCCCTCTGTCTCCCACTCTCTCTGTGCCCACCTCTCTGTCTCCCCTCTCTGCCCCCCTTCCTCACGTCTCTCTGTCCCTCTAAGTCTGTCCCCTCTCTCTCTGTCATTCCTCTCTCTGTCCCACCCGATTTCTGCCCCCTCGCTCTGTCCACCCTTCCTATCCCACTGTCTCTCTGTCGCCTCTCTCTGTCCCCCTCTGTTCCCCTCTCTCTGTCCCTCACTCTCTGTCCCTGTCTCCCTCTGCCCCCTCTCTCTGTCCCCACTCTCTCCGTCCCCCTCTCTCTGTCCCCACTCTCTATGTCCCATCCCTCTCTGTCCCCCCTCTCTCTGTCACTCCCCTCTCTGTCCCCCCTCTCTCTATCCCCCTCTCTCTATCCCCCCTCTCTCTGTCCCACCCCTCTCGGTCCACCTCTCACTGTCCACTTCTCTCTCTGTCCCTTCCCTCACTGGCCCCCGTCTCTCTGTACGCCTCTCTGTCCCCACCTCTCTGTCCCCACTTCTCTGTCACCCCCCGTCCTCCACTCTCTGTCCTCCCCTCTCTGTCCTCCACCCCCCCCGGTCCCCACACTCTCTGTCCCCGTGCTCTCATGTCGGCCATCTCTCTGCCCTCTCCCTGTCTCCCTCTCTTTGTCCCCCCTTTCTCTGCTCCCCCTCTGTCTCCCCCTCCCCCCCTCCCCCCCGTCCCCGCTCTCACTGTCCCCGCTCTCTCTGTCGGCCATCACTCTGCCCTCTCTCCGTCCCCCCCTCTCTGTCCACCCTCTCTCTGTTCCCCCTCTCTCTGCCCCCTCTCTCTGTCCCCCCTCTCTCTGCCCCCTCTCTCTGACCCCTCTCTCTGTCCCCCCTCTCTCTGCCCCCTCTCTCTGTCCCCCTCTCTCTGTCCCCCCTCTCTCTGCCCCCTCTCTCTGTCCCCCCTCTCTCTGTCACTCATCTCTCTGCCCCCACATCTGTCCCCACTCTCTCTGCCCCTCCTCTCTCTGCCCCCTCTCTCTGTCCCCCTCTCTCTGTCCCCCCTCTCTCTGCCCTCTCTCTCTGTCCCCCCTCTCTCTGTCACCCATCTCTCTGCCCCCACATCTGTCCCCCCTCTCTCTGTCCCCCTCTCTCTGTCCCCCCTCTCTCTGCCCCCTCTCTCTGTCCCCCCTCTCTCTGCCCCCTCTCTCTGTCCCCCTCTCTCTGTCCCCCCTCTCTCTGCCCCCTCTCTCTGTCCCCCCTCTCTCTGTCACCCATCTCTCTGCCCCCACATCTGTCCCCCTCTCTCTGTCCCCCCTCTCTCTGTCACTCATCTCTCTGCCCCCACATCTGTCCCCACTCTCTCTGCCCCTCCTCTCTCTGTCCCCCTCTCTCTGTCACCCATCTCTCTGCCCCCACATCTGTCCCCCCTCTCTCTGTCCCCCTCTCTCTGTGACCCCTCTCTCTGTCACCCATCTCTCTGCCCCCACATCTGTCCCCACTCTCTCTGCCCCTCCTCTCTCTGTCCCCCTCTCTCTGTCACCTCTCTCTCTGTCACCCATCTCTGTCGCCCCTCTTTCTGTCTCCCCTCTCTTTGTCCCTCTCTGTATTCCTGTTCTTTCTATCCTCCTTTCTCTGTCCCTTCTCTCTCAGTCCCTTCTCTCTCTATCCCCCTCTGTATTTCCCCCTCTCTATTTCTCCCTCCCTATTTCCCCCACTCTGTGCCCCATCTCTTTGCCCCCTCTCTCTGTCCCCCTCTCTCTGTCCCCCTCTCTCTGTACCCCCTCTCTGTTCCCCCCTCTTTGTCCCCCGTCTATCTATCCCCCTCTCTATTTCCCCCTCTCTATTTCTCCCTCCCGATATCCCGCTCTCTCTGCCCCATCTCTCAGCCCCCCTCTCTCTGCCACCCTCACTCGGTCCCCCTCTATCTGTCCCCCTCTAACTGTCCAGCTCCTCTCTGACCACCTCCTCTCTGTCCCCCTCTCTCTCTACACCCCTTTCTATATCCCCATCTCTATGTTCCCGCGCTCTATGTCCTCCCTCTCTCTGTCCCCCTCTCTGTCCCTCCTCTCTCTGTCAATCTCTCTCTGTCCCCACTCTCTCTTCCCCCTCTCTGCACCCCTCTCTCTGTCCCCCGTCTCTCTATCCCCATCTCTCTGTTCCCGCGCTCTCTGTCCCCCGTTTCTCTGTCCCCCTCTCTGTCTCTCCTCTCTATATTCCACTCTCTCTGCACCTCTCTCTGCCCCTCTGTCTGCCCCACATCTCTGACGCATCTTTCTGTCCCCTCTTTCTGTCCCCTCTCTCTGCCCCCCTCTCTCTGTCCGCACACTCTCTGTCCCCTCCACTCTCTGTCCTCCCTCTCTCTGTCCCCCGTCTCTCTGTCCCCCTCTCTCTGACCCCCGTCTCTCTGTCTCCCCACTCTCTGTCCCTACTCTCTCTGTCCCTGCGCTCTTTATTCCCCCTCTCTCTATCGCCCTCTCTCTGTCCACCCTTCCTGTCCCACTGTCTCTCTGTCGCCTCTCCCACTCTCTCTGTGCCCACCTCTCTGTCTCCCCTCTCTGCCCCCCTTCCTCACGTCTCTCTGTCCCTCTAGGTCTGTCCCCTCTCTCTCTGTCATCCCTCTCTCTGTCCCACCCGATTTCTGCCCCCTCGCTCTGTCCACCCTTCCTATCCCACTGTCTCTTTGTCGCCTCTCTCTGTCCCCCTCTGTTCCCCTCTCTCTGTCCCTCACTCTCTGTCCCTGTCTCCCTCTGCCCCCTCTCTCTGTCCCCACTCTCTCCGTCCCCCTCTCTCTGTCCCCACTCTCTATGTCCCCACTCTCACTGTCCCACACTCACTGTCCCCCTCTCTCTGTCCCTGTCTCACTCTGTCCCCCCTCTCTCTGACCCCCCTCTCTGCCCGCCTCTCTCTGCCCGCGCTCTCTCTGCCACCCCTCTCTCTCTGCCTCCCTCTCTCTGCCCCCCTCTCTCTTGCCCTCCCTCTGCCCTCACTCTCACTGCTCCCTCTCTCTGTCACCTCTCTCCGCCCCTCTCTCTGTGACCCTCTCTCTGCCCCCTCCCTGAACCCGTCTCTCTGCCCCCATGACCTCCTCTCTTTGTCACTCATCTCTCTGTCCCCCCCTCTCTCTGTTCCCCTCTCCCTGTCCCCATCTTTATCTCCCCCGCTCTCTGTCCCCCCCGGTCCCCACTCTCTCTGTCCCCACTCTCTCTGTCCCCACTCTCTCTGTCCCCCATCTCTCTGTCCCCCATCTCTCTATACCCACTCTCTCTGCCCCCCTTGTCTCTGTCCCCACTCTCTCTGTACCCCTCCATCTGTCCCCCTCTCTGTCCCCCTTCTCTCTCTACCCCCTCTCTCTGTGCCCAATCTCTCTGTCCCCTCTCTCTCAGTCCCTCTCTCTCTGTCCATCGCTCACTGCCCCACTCTCTCTTTGGCCCTGTCCCTCTGTACCCGTCTCTCTGTACCCTGTCTCTCTGTCCCCCCTCTCTCTGTCCCCCCTCTCTCTGCCCCCTCTCTCTGTCCACCTTTTTCTGTCCCACTAAGTCTGTTCCCCTTCTCTCTGTCACCCTCTCTCTATCCTCCCAACTCTCTCTGCCACCTCTCTCTCTATCCCCCAATCTCTCTGTTCCCCTCTCTCTGTCCCCTATCTCCCTGTCCCCAATCTCTCTGTCCCCCTCTCAGTCCGCCCCTCTGTCCCCCCGACCCCCCTCACTGTCTCCCCTCTCTGTCCCGCCTCTCTCTGTTCCCCCCTCTCTGCCCTCCTCTCTCTCTCCCCCCTCTCTCTCACCCCCTCACTCCCCCTCTCTCTCTCCCCTCTCCTTCTCCCCTTCTCTCTCTCCCCCTCTCTCTGTCCCCCTCTGTCTGTCCCCCTTTCTCTGTCCCCCTCTCTCTGTCGCTCTCTATCCCTTTCTCTCCGTCCCCCCACTCTGTCCCCCTCTCACTCTGACCACACCTCTCTGTCCCCTTCTCTCTGTCCCTCTCTCTCTGTCCCCTGCTCTCTGTCCCCCTCTCTCTGACCCTCTCTATCTGACCCCCTCCCTCTGTTCCGCTCATTCTGTCCCCCTCTCGCTGTCCCCCTCTCGCTGTCCCGCACTCTCTGCCCCCTCTCTCTGACCCGCTCACTCTGACCACCACTCTCTCTGACCCCCTCCCTCTGTTCCGCTCATTCTGTCCCCCTCTCGCTGTCCCCCTCTCGCTGTCCCGCACTCTCTGCCCCCTCTCTCTGACCCGCTCACTCTGACCACCACTCTCTCTGACCCCCTATCTCTGCTCCTCCTCTCTCTGTGTCCCCCTTTCACTCTCCTCATCCCCCCTCTCGCTGTCCCACTCTCTTTGCCCCCCCTCTCACTGTCCCCCAGTTTCTGACCATTCCTCGCTCTGTCCGCCAGTCCACCCCCTCTCTGTCCACCCCTCACTCTGCCCCGTGCTCGCTGTCCCCCTCTCTCTGCCCCCCTCACTCTGCCCCATTCGCTCTGCCCCTCTCTCTCTGCCCCCTCTCTCTTCCCCTCTCTCTGTCAGCCTTCTCTCTGTCACCCCTCTCTCTGTCACCCTCCTCTCTGTCCCCTCCTCTTTATCCCCTCCTCTCTGTCCCCCACCCTCAGTCCCTCTATCTCTGCTTGGCCTCTCTCTCTGTCCCCCTTTCTCTTTCCCCCCCTCTCTGACCATCTCTCGCTGTCCCACTATCTCTGCCCCCCTCTCTCTGTCTCCCAGTCTCTGACCATCCTCTCTCTGTCCGCCCGTCCACCCCCTCTCTGTCCACTCCTCGCTCTATTCCACCCTCTCTCTGTCTCCCTATCTCTCCTCCTCCTCTCTCTCTGTCCCCCTTTCAATATTCCCCTCTCTCTGTTCCCCTCTCTCTGTCCCCCTCTTTCTGTTCCCCTCTCTCTGCCCCCTCACTCTGTCACCCCTCTCTCTGTCCCCTCCTCTCTGTCTCCCACTCTCTGTCCCCCACTCTCTGTCCCCCACTCTCTGTCCACCTCTCTCTGTCCCCCCACTCTCTGTCCCCCTCTCTCTGACCCCCCTCTCTCTGCCCCCCTCTCTCTGCCCCCCTCTCTCTGATCCTACCCTCTCTGACCCCTCTCTCTCTGTCCCACTCTCTCTGTCCCCCCTCTCTCTGACCGCCCTTTCACTGTCCCCCTCTCTCTGTCGGCCTTTCTATGTTCCCCCCTCTCTCTGTCCCCCCTCTCGCTGCCGCCCCGTCCCCCAGTCTCTGACCATCCCTCTCTCTGTCCGCCCGTCCACCCCCCCTCTGTCCACCCCTCGCTCCGTCCCCCTCTCTCTGTCCGCCCCTCTCTGCCCCTCCTTTCTCTCTGTCCCTTTTCACTATCCCCCCGTCCCCCCTCTCTGTCCCCCGCTCTCTGTCGCCCCTCTGTCTGTCGCCCCTCTCTTTGTCCCTCTTTCTATTCCTGTTCTCTGTCCCCCGACTCTCTGTCTCCCGCTCTCTGTCCCACTCTCTCTGTCCCCACGCTCTCTGTCTTCATCTCTCTCTGTCCCCCATCTCGCTGTCCCCCAATCTCTGTCCCCACTCTCTCTTTTGACCTCTCACTGTCCCCTTCTCTCTCTGTCCCCACTGTCTTTGTCCCCATTCTCTCTGTTCTCCTCTCTCTGTCCCTCCTCTCTCGGTCCCCCCTTCTCTGTCCCCCCCTCTCTGTCCTCCCCCCCGTCCCCACGCTCTCCGTCCCGTCCTCTCTGTCGGCGATCTCTCTCCCCTCTGCCTCTCCCCCTCTCTTTGTCCCCCCTTTCTCTGCCCCCCCCTCTGTCCCCCTCTCTCTGTTACCCCTTTCTCTGTCACCCATCTCTCTGTCCCCCTCTCTCTGTCCCCACTTTATATGTCCCCCCATCTCTCTGTCCCCCCTCTCTCAGTCCCCCCTCTCTCTGTCCCCCCCCTCTCTGTGCCCCCTCTTTCTGTCTCCGCGCTCTCTGCCTCCCCTCTCTGTCCCCACTTTCTTTCCCCCCCTCTCTGTCCCTCCTCTCTCTGTCCCTCCTCTCTCTGTCCCCCCCGTCCCCCTCTCTCTGTCCCCACTTTATATGTCCCCCCTCTCTCTGTCCCCCCTCTCTGTCCCCCCCATCTACCCCCCTCTCTCTATCCCCTCTCTCTGTCCCCCCTCTCTGTGACCCTCTCTTTGTCCCTCCTCTCTCTGTTCCCCCCTTTACCCCCTCTCTGTTACCCTCTCTCTGCCCCCCCTCTCTGTCCCCGTCTCTGTCCCCCTCTATCTGCCCACCTCTATCTCTGCCTCCGTCTCTCTGTACCCCATCTCTCTGTTCCAATGCTCTCTGTCCCCTCCTCTCTACCACCCCTCTCTGTCCCCCTTTCTCTGTCCCTCTCTCTCTGTCCGCCCTCTCTCTGTCCGTCCGTACACCCCCTCTCTGTCCAACCCTCGCTCTGTCCTCCTCTCTCTGTCCCCCTATCTCTGCTCCTCCTCTCTCTCTGTTCTCCTTTTTATATCCCCCTCTCTCAGTTCCCCTCTTTCTGTCCCCCCTCTCTCTGACCACCTCTCTCTGACCAACCTCTCACTGTCCCCTTCTCTCTGTCGACCTTTCTCTGCACCCTCTCTATCTGTTCCCCCTCTCGCTGCCGCCCATCCACCCCATCTCTCTCCCCCCCTCTCTGTCCCTCTATCTCTGCCCTCCTTTCTCTCTGTCCCCCTTTCACTATCCCCACCATCCCCCCTCTCTGTCCCCCGCTCTCTGTCGCCCATCTGTCTGTCCCCTCTCTCTTTGTCCCTCTTTCTATTCCTGCTCTCTCTGTCCTCCTCTCTCTGTCCCCCCACTCTCTGTGCCCCTCTCTCTATCCCCCTCTTTGTCCCCACTCTCTCTTTCCTCCTCTCTCTGTCCCCCCGATCTCTGTCCCTCTCTCTCTGTCCCCACTCTCTCTGTCCACCTCTCACTGTCCCCTTCTCTCTCTGCCCCCCTCAGTCCCCACTCTCTCTGTCCTCCTCTCTCTGTCCCCGGTCTCTCTGTCCCCCCGCTCTCTGTCCCTCTCTCTCTGTCCCCACTCTCTCTGTCCACCTCTCACTGTCCCCTTCTCTCTCTGTCCCTCCTCACAATCCCCCCTCTCTCTGTCCCCCGTCTCTATGTCCCGTGTCTCTCTGTCCCCATCTCTCTGTTGCCGCGCTCTCTGTCCCCCCATTCTCTGTCCCCTTCTCTGCCCCCTTCTCTCTGTCCCCCTCTCTCTGTCCTCCCCTCTCTGTCCCCCCTCTCTGTCCCCGCTCTCTCTGTCGGTCATCTCTCTGCCGTCTCTCTGTCCCCCCCCTCTCTCTGTCCCCCCCGACTCTCTCTCTGTGCCCCTCTCTCTGTTCCCCCTCTCTCTGACCTCCCTCTGCCTCCCCTCATTCTGTCCCCCTCTTTCTGTCCCCCTCTCTCTGTCCCCCTCTCTCTGTCCCCCCCCGTGACTCTCTCTCTGTGCCCCTCTCTCTGTTCCCCCTCTCTCTGACCTCCCTCTGCCTCCACTCTTTCTGTCCCCTCTCTCTGTCCCCCTCTCTCTGTTCCCCCCTCTCTGTCACCCATCTCTCTGCCCCCACATCGGTTCCCCTCTCTCTGTCCCCACTTTATATGTCCCCCCCTCTCTAGGTGCCGCTCTCTCTGCCCCCTGTCTCTCTGTCCCCCTCTCTCTGTTCCCCCCCCACTCTCTGCCCTCCCTCTCTGTCCTCCTCTCTCTGTCCCCCCCTCTCTATCCCCGAGCTCTCTGTCCCGCGCTCTCTTCCCCCTCTCTCTTTCCCCCTCTCTCTGTCTCTACTTTCTCTGTGACCTTCTCTCTGTGCCCCTCTCTGTGCCGCCTCTCTCCCCACTCTCTCTGCCTCCCTCTCTCTGCAACCCTCTCACTGTGACCCTCTATCTGTGACCCTCTCTGTGTTCCCCCTCTCTCTGTCCCTCACCTCTCTTTCGCCTCTCTCTGTGCCCCCCTCTCTGTACCTACTCTCCCTGTCCACCTCTCACTGTCCCCTTCTCGCTCTGCCCCACTCACTCTGACCCCTCTCTCTGCCCCTCTAGCTCTGAACCCCTCTCTCTGTCTATCTCTCACTGCCCCCCTCCCTCTGTCCCCGTGTCTCTCTGTACCCTGTCTCTCTGTACCCCATCCCTCTGTTCCCATCTCTCTGTTCCCATCTCTCTGGCCCCATCTCTCTGTCCCCTCTCTCTGCCCCCAGTCTCTGCCCCCTTCTCTCTGTTGCCCTCTCTCTGTTGCCCTCTCTCTGTCCCCCCCTCTGTTCCCATTCCTCACTGTTCCCCCCTCTCTCTGTTCTCCTCTCTCTGTCCCCACTCTCTCTGTCCCCCTCCCTCAGTCCCCCGTCTCTCTGTACCCCGTCTCTCTCGTCCTATCTCTCTGTTTCCATCTCTCTGTCCCCCTCTCTCTGTCCGTGTCTCTCTGCCCCCTCTCTCTGCCCCCCCCCCTCTCTGTCCACCTCTCTCGCTGACCCACTCTCTCTGTTCCCACTCTCTCTGTCCACCTTTCTCTCTCTGTCCACCTCTCTATCTGCCCCCCTCTCTCTCTGTCCCCCTCTCTCTGCTGCCCCCACTTTCTGCCCCTCCTCTGCCCCCCTCTCTCGGCTCCCCCTCTCTCTGCCCCCCGTTTCTCTGTAAACCCGTCACTCTGTACCCCATCTCTCTGTACTCCGTCTCTCTGTTCCCATCTCTATGTTCCCACGCTCTCTGTTCCCCCCTCTCTTTGTCCCCCTCTCTCTGTCCCACTCTCTCTGTCCCCCCTCTCTCTGTCCCCATCTCTTTGCCCCCCTCTCTCTGTCCCACCTCTCTGTCCCCCCTCTCTCTGTTCCCACTCTCTCTGTCCCCACTCTCTCTGTCCACCTCTCTCTCTCTGTCCACCTCTCTTTCTCTGCTCCCCTCTCTCTCTCTGCCCCCCTCTCTCTCTGCTGCCCCCCTTTCGGCACCCCTCTCTCTGCCCCCACCACCCATCTCTGTCCGCCGTCTCTCTGTCCCCCTCTCTCTGTCCCCCCGCTCTCTGTCCCCACTCTCTCTGTCTCACCCAAGTCTCTCACCCCATCTGTCCCCCTCTCTCTGTGCCCCTCTGTCTCTCCCCCTGTCTCTGCCCGCCTTTCTCGGTCCCCACTTTCTCTGTCCCCCTCTCTCTGTGACTTTCTCTCTGTGCCCCTCTCTGTGCCCCCTCTCTCTGCCCCCCATGACCCCCTCTCTCTGTCCCCCACTCTCTTCCCCCCCTGTCTTCACTCTCTCTGTCCCAACTCTCTCTGTCCCACCTCTCTCTTTCCCCCCTCTTTCTGTCCCCACTCGCTCTGTTACCCATTCCTTTGCCCCCATCTGTCCCCCTCTCTCTGTCCCCTCTCTCTGTCCCCTCTCTCTGTCCCCAGTTTCTCTGTGACCTTCTCTCTGTGCCTGTCTCTGTGTCCCTCTCTCTGTCCCAACCCTCTCTGTGACCCTCACTCTGTTACCCCTCTCCCTGCCCACCATGACCCCCTCTCTCTGCCCCTCTCTCTGACCCCTCTCTCTCCGACCCCCCTCTCTCTCCCCCTCTCTCTGTCCCTCCTGTCTCTGTCCCTCCTCTCTCTGTCCCCCTCTCTTTGCCCCCCTCTCTCTGTCCCCCTCTCTTTGCCCCCCTCTCTCTGTCCCCCTCTCTCTGTCCCCACTCTCTCTGTCCACCTCTCTCTCTGACCATCTCTCTTTCTCTGCTCCCCTCTCTCTCTGCCCACCTCTCTCTCTGCTGTCCCCATTTTGGCACCACTCTCTCTGCCCCCACCCCCCCATCTCTGTACCCCATCCCTCTGTTCCCATTGCTCTGTTCCCACGCTCTCTGTCCCTCCCCTCTCTGCCCCCTTCTGTCTGTACCCCATCTCTCTCTGTACCCCATCTCTCTCTGTACCCCATCGCTCTGTTCCCATCTCTCAGTTCCCACGCTCTCTCTACCCCGTCTTTGACCCCACCCTCTCTGTCCCTCTCCCTCTATCCCCCCTCTCTGTCCCCCCTCTCTCTTCTCCCCTCTCTGTCTCTTCTCTCTCTGTACCCCCTCTCTCTGTCCCCCTCTCTCTTACCCCCTCTCTTTGCGCCCTTCTCTCTGTCCCCCTCTCTTTGCCCCCCTCTCTCTGTCCCCCCTCTCTCTGTTCCCCCCTCTCTCTATTCCCACTCTCTCTGCCCCCCCGCTCTCTCTGCTGCCCCCCTTTCGGCACCCCTCTCTCTGCCCCCACCCCCCATCTCTGTACCCCATCCCTCTGTTCCCATTGCTCTGTTCCCACGCTCTCTGTCTCTCCCCTCTCTGCCCCCTCTCTCTCTGCCCCCTTCTCTCTGTACCCCATCTCTCTCTGTACCCCATCTCTCTCTGTACCCCGTCTCTCTGTTCCCATCTCTCTGTTCCCACGCGCTCTCTCCCCCCTCTCTGAACCCACCCTCTCTGTCCCCCTCCCTCTGTCCCCCTCTGTCTGTCCCCCCTCTCTCTGCCCCCCTCTCTGTCCCTTCTCTCTCTGTCCCCCCTCCCTCTGTCCCCCCTCTCTCTGTCCCCACTCTCTCTCTCACCCAAGTCTCTCACCCCATCTGTCCCACTCTCTCTATGCCCCTCTCTCTCTCCCCTGTCTCTGACCCCTCTCTCTGTCCCCACTTTCTCTGTCCCGCTCTCTCTGTGATCTTCTCTCTGTGCCCCTCTCTGTGCCCCCTCTCTCTGCCCCCCATGACCCCCTCCATATGTCCCCCCACTCTCTTCCTCCCCGTCCTCACTCTCTCTGTCTCACCTCTCTCTGTCCCCCCTCTTTCTGTTCCCACTCGCTCTGTTACCCATTTCTTTGCCCCCCATCTATCCCATCCTCTCTCTGTCCCCTTCTCTCTGTCCCCCTCTCTCTGTCCCCAGTTTCTCTGTGACCTTCTCTCTATGCCCGTCTCTGTTCCCCTCTCTCTGTCCCCACCCTCTCTGTGACCCTCACACTGTTACCCCTCTCCCTGCCCACCATGACCCCCTCTCTCTGTCCCCCTCTCTCTGTCTGCCCTCTCTCTGATCCCCCCTCAGTCCCCTCTCTCTCTTTGCCCCTCTCTCTGTCCCTTCCCTGAAACTCTCTCTCTGCCCTTCTATGACCCCCTCTCTATGTCCCTCATCTCTCTGTACCCCCTCTCTGTGCCCCCCTCTCTGTCCCCCTCTCCCTGTCCCCCTGTCTCTGTCCCCACTCTCACTGTTCACCTCTCACTGTCCCCTTCTCGCTCTGTCCCCCGTCTCTGACCCCCCACTCTCTGTCCCCCTCCTCTCTGTCCCACTCTCTCTGTCCCCCTCTCTCTGTCCCCCCTCTCTGTCCCCCCTCTCTGTCCCCCTTCTCTGTTCCCCCCTCTGTCGCCCTCACTGTCTCCCCACTCTCTGTCCCCGACTTTCTGACCCCCCTCTCTGTCCCGCCTCTCTGTCCCCCCTTCTCTGTCCCCCCTCTCACTGCTCCCCCCTCTGGCCCCCCCTTCCCGCACACCCCTCTCGGTCCCACCACTCACGGTCCAGCCTCTCACATTCCCTTTCCCCCTCTGTCTGTCGCCCCTCTCTCTGTCGCCCACACCAGGATCCCCCCTCTCGTGGTCCCCCCTCTCTCTGTCCCCAGTCTCTCTGTCCTCCCCTATGTCCCTTTCTCTCTGTCCCCCCCTCTGTCCCTTTCTCTCTGTCCCCCATCTCTGTCCCCCAACTCTCTGTACCCTCTCTCTGTCCACCATCTCTCTGTTCCCCCTCTCTGTCTCCCTCTCTCTGTCTCCCTGAACAACTCTCTCTGTCCACACTCTGTGTCCCATGCTAACTGTTCCCTTCTCTCTCTCTGCCCCCTCTCTCTGTCCCCACTCTCTCTGTCCCCCACTCTCTGTCCCTGCCTCTCTGCCTTCCTCTCTCTGCCCCTCTCTGTCTCCCACTCCTCTCTGCCCCCTCCTCTCTGTCCTTCTCTCTCTGTCCACCACTCGCTCCGTCCCCCTCTCTCTGAACTCCCTCGCTCTGACCCGCTCTCCATGAACCTCTCTCTCTGCCACCCTATGACCCCCCCTCTCTCTGTGCCCCCTCTCTCTGCCCCCCTCACTCTATCCCCACTCTCTGTCCCCACTCTCTGTCCCCACTCTCTGTCCCCCCACTTTCTATCCCACCTCACTCTGTACCCCTCTCTCGGTCCCCCTTCTCGCTGTTCCCCTTCTCGCTGCTCACCCCTCTTGCTGTCCCCCCTCTCACTGTCCCCCAATCTCGCTGCCCCCCCTCTCTCCCCCATAGCCTCTCTCTCTGCCCTCCTCTCTGTGTCCCCCCTCTTTCTGCCCCCCTCGCTCTGTGTCCCCTCTCTCTGCCCCCTCTCTCTGTTCCCCCTCTCTCTGTGCCCCGCTGTCTGTCACGCCTCTCTGTCCCCTGTTCGCTGTCCCCCTCCAACTGTCCCTCCCTCTCTGCTCCCCCGTACCCCCTCTCTCTGTCGCCCCTCTCTCTGTCACCCCTCTCTGTCGCCCTCTCACTGTTCCCCTCTCTCTGCCCCCCCTCGCTCTGTCCCCCCCTTCCTCTCCCCTTCTCTCTCTGTCCCCACTCTCTCTGTCCCTCTCTCTCTGTCCACCTCTCTCTGCCCCCCTCGCTCTGTTCCCCCTCTCTCTGTCCCCCCTCTCTCTGTCCCCCTCTCTCTGTCCCCCCTCTCTCTCCCCTTCTCTGTCTGTCCCCTCTCTCTGTTCCCCCTCTCTCTGTCCCCCTCTCTCTGTCCCCCTCTCTCTGCCGCCCTCTCTCTGCACCCCCCTCTCTGTCCCCCTCTCTCTGTCCCCCTCTCTCTCCCCTTCTCTCTCTGTCCCCTTCTCTCTGTTCCGTCTTTCTCTGTCCCCAGTTTCTCTGTGACCTTCTCTCTGTGCCCGACTCTGTGCCCCTCTCTCTGTCCCCACCCTCTCTGTGACCCTTACTCTGTTACCCCACTCCCTGCCCACCATGACCCCCTCTCTCTGTCTCCCCCCCTCTGTCTGCCCTCTCTCTGATCCCCCCTCAGTCCCCTCTCTCTCTTTGCCCCTCTCTCTGTCCCTTCCCTGAAACCCTCTCTCTGCCCTTCTATGACCCCCTCTTTATGTCCCTCATCTCTCTGTACCCCCTCTCTGTGCCCCCCTCTCTGTCCCCCTCTCTCTGTCCCGCTGTCTCTGTCCCCACACTCACTGTGCACCTCTCACTGTCCCCTTCTCGCTCTGTCCCCCGTCTCTGAACCCCCTCCTCTCTGTCCCACTCTCTCTGTCCCCCTCTCTCTGTCCCCCCTCTCTGTCCCCCTTCTCTGTTCCCCCTTCTGTCCCCCTCACTGTCTCCCCACTCTCAGTCCTCGACTTTCTGTCCCCCCTCTCTGTCCCGCCTCTCTGTCCCGCCTCTCTGTCCCCCCACTTCTCTGTCCTCCCTCTCACTGCTCCCCCCTCTGCCCCCCCCCCCCCACGCACACCCCTCTCGGTCCCACCACTCACGGTCCACCCTCTCACATTCCCTTCCCCCCTCTCTCTGTCGCCCCTCTCTCTGTCGCCCACACCAGGATCCCCCCTCTCGTGGTCCCCCCTCTCTCTGTCCCCAGTCTCTCTGTGCCCCCTCTGTCCCTTTCTCTCTGTCACCCCCCTGTCCGTTTCTCTCTGTCCCCCATCTCTGTCCCCCAACTCTCTGTACCCTCTCTCTGTCCACCATCTCTCTGTTCCCCCTCTCTGTCTCCCTCTCTCTGTCTCCCTGAACAACTCTCTCTGTCCACACTCTGTGTCCCATGCTAACTGTTCCCTTCTCTCTCTCTGCCCCCCCGCCCCCCCTCTCTCTGTCCCCACTCTCTCTGTCCCCCACTCTCTGTCCCCCCTCTCTCTGTACCTCTGTCTCTGTCCTCCCTCGCTCTGTCGCACCTCGCTCTCTGCCCCTTCTCTCTCTGTCCCACCTCTCTCTGCCCCCCTCGCTCTGTTCCCCCTCTCTCTGTCCCCCCTCTCACTGTCCCCCTCTCTCTGCACCCCCGGCCCCCTCTCACGTTACCCCCTCTCTCTGTCGCCCCTCTCTCTTTCGTCCCTCTCTCTGTCGCCCTCTCATTTCCACCCTCTCTCTGCACCTCCCTCTTTGCACCCCCTCTCTCTGTTCGCCCTCTGTCTGTTCCCACGCTCTCTGCCCCCTCTCTCTGCCCCCCTCTCTCTGTCTAGCCTCTCTCTGTCCCCCTGTCTCTCCCCCCTCTCTCTGCCCCCCTCTCTCTGACCCCACTCTCTCTGACCCCCCTTTCTGACCCCACTCTCTCTGACCCCACTCTCTCTGCTCCCCTCTCTCTGTCTCCCCTCTCTCGGTCCCCCCTCTCTCTATCCCCCATGTCTCTGTATCCCCTCTTGCTGTCTCTGTAGCCCCTATCTCTGTCTCCCGTCTCTGTCCCCCCCCTCTCTCCCCCACCACGCTCTCTGCCCCCTCGCTTTCTGCCCCCTCTCTCTCTGCCCCCTCTCTCTGCCCCCCGTCCCCCTTTCTCTGTCCCTCTATCTCTGTCCCAACTCCCTGTTCCCCCTTTCTCTGTCCCTCTCCTCTCTGTGCCCCTTTTCTCTGTTCCCCCTCTCTCTGCCCCCTCTCTCTGTCCCTCTATCTCTGTCCCAACTCTCTGTCTTTCTATCTCTGTCCCAACTCTCTGTCCACCTCTCTCTGTCCCTCTCTCTCTTCCCCCTTTTCTCTGTCCCTCTCCTCTCTGTCCACCCCTCGCTCCGTCTCCATCCCAAGCCCCCCGCTATCTGTCCACTGTCTCTCTGTCCCCTCCCTCTCTGTACCCCCCTCTCAGTCCCCCTTTCTCTGTCACCCCTCTCTCTGTCCCCCACTCCCTGTACCCCCTCTTTGTTCCCCTCTCTCTATCCCCGCTCTGCCCCCCACTGTCCCGCCTCTCACCGTCACCCCTCTCTATGTCCCTATCTCTCTGTACCCCATCTCTGTCCCCCCCTCTCTTTTACCCTCTCTGTTCCTCCCCTCTGTCCCCCCTCTCAATGTCTCCCCTGTCTCTGTCCACAATTCTCTGTCCCCCCACTCTCTGTACACCTCTCTGTCCCGCCTATTTGTTTCCCCCCTCACTGTAACACTTTCTCTGTCCCCCCCTCACTGTCCCCCTGTCTCCGCCCCCCCGGCCCCCTCTCTCTGTCCCCTCTCTCTGTCGACCCTCTCTCTGTCCCCCTCTCTCTGAACCCTTCTCTCTATTCCTTCTCTCTCTGACCCCCCATCTCTCTGTCAGCCCTCTCTCTCTATCCCCCCTCTCTGTTCCTCTCCCTCTGCGCCCCCGTCCCTCTCTCTCTGTCCCTCATCTCTCTGTCCCCCAACTCTGCACCCCCTCTCTCTGTTCCCGCGCTGTCTGTCCCATAGAACATAGAACATAGAAGAATACAGCACAGTACAGGCCCTTTGGCCCTCGATATTGCACCGATCCAAGCCCACCTAACCTACACTAACCCACTATCCTCCATATGCCTATTCAATGCCCGTTTAAATGCCCATAAAGAGGGAGAGTCCACCACTGCTACTGGCAGGGCATTCCATGAACTCACGACTCGCTGAGTAAAGAATCTACCCCTAACATCTGTCCTATACCTACCACCCCTTAATTTAAAGCTATGCCCCCTCGTAATAGCTGACTCCATGCACGGAAAAAGATTCTCATGGTCAACCCTATCAAAACCCCTAATCATCTTGTACCCTAATCATCTTGTCCCCCTTCTCTCTGCCCCCTCTCTCTGTCCCCCTCTCTCTGTCCCCCTCTGTCTGTCCACCCTCTATCTGTCCACCCTCTCTCTGTCCCCCTCTCCCTGTCCACCCTCTCTCTGACCCCACTCTCTCTGACCCCACTCTCTGTGTTCCCCCTCTCTCTGTCCCCCTCTCTCTGTCGCCCGATCTCTGACCCCCACTCTCTGACCCCTTCTCTCTGACCCCCCTCTCTCTGACCCCTTTCTCTGTCCCTACCTCTTTGTCCCCCACCTCTCTGTATCCCCTCTCTGTTCCCCCCCGTCCCCCTCTTCTCTGTACCCCTCTGTCCCGTCCCTCTCTGTCCCCCTTCTCTCTGTCCCCCCCCTCACTGTCTCCCTCTCTCTGACCCGACTCTTTCTGACCCCACTCTCTCTGACCCCACTCTCTCTGTCCCCCTCTCTCTGTCCCCCGCTCTCTGACCCCCGCTCTCTAACCCCCCTCTCTCTGACCCCTCTCTCTGTCCCTATCTCTTTGCCCCCACCTCTCTGTCCCCCCTCTCTATACCCCCCTCTCTGTTCCCCCCTGTGTCCCCCTTCTCTCTGTCCCCCCCTCACTGTCCCCCTCTTTCTGTCCGCCTCTCTCTATCCTCCTCTCTTTGTCCCCCTCTCTCTCTGTCCCCCTCTATCTCTGTCCCCCCTCTCTCTCTGTCCCCTCTCTCTCTCTGTCCCCCTCTCTCTGTCCCCCTCTCTCTGTTCGCCCTCGCTCTGTCCCCCACTCGCTCTGTCCCCTCCTCGCTCTGTCCCCCACTCGCTCTGTCCCCCCCTCGCTCTGTGCCCCCCTCGCTCTGTGCCCCCCTCGCTCTGTCCCCCTCTCTCTCTGCCCCCCCTCTCTCTGAGCCCCCTCTCTGTTCCCCCTCTCTCTGTCCTTCTCTCTCTGTCGTCCGATCTCTGATCCCCACTCTCTGACCCCTTCTCTCTAACCCCCCTCTCTCTGACCCCTGTCTCTGTCCCTACCTCTTTGTCCCCCACATCTCTGTCCCCCCTCTCTGTTCCCCCCTCTGTCCCCCTCTTCTCTGTACCACTCTGTCCCCTCCCTCTCTGTCCCCCTTCTCTCTGTCCCCCTCTCACTGTCTCCCTCTCTCCGACCCCACTCTCTCTGACCCCACTCTCTCTGACCCCACTCTCTCTGACCCCACTCTCTCTGCCCCCCTCTCTCTGTCCCCCTCTCTCTCTGTCCCCCTCTCTCTGTTTGCCCTCGCTCTGTGCCCCCCTCGCTCTGTGCTCCCCTCGCTCTGTGCCCCCCTCGCTCTGTCCCCCTCTCACTCTGTCCCCCTTCTCTCGTCCCGCTCCCTCTCTGTCCCCCTTCTCTCTGTCCCCCTTCTTTCTTTCTCCCTCTCTCTGTCCCCCCTCTCTCTGTCCCCCCTCTCTCTGTCACCCTCTCTCTGTCCCCCTCTCTCTGTCCCCCTCTCTCTCTGTCCCCCTCTCTCTGTTCGCCCTCGCTCTGTGCCCCCCTCGCTCTGTGCCCCCCTCGCTCTGTCCCCCTCTCACTCTGTCCCCCTTCTCTCGTCCCCCTCCCTCTCTGTCCCCCTTCTCTCTGTCCCCCTTCTTTCTTTCTCCCTCTCTCTGTCCCCCTTCTCTCTGTCCCCCTCCCTCTCTGTCCACCCTCTCTCTGTCCCCCTTCTCTCTGTCCCCCTTCTTTCTGTCTCCCTCCCTCACTATCCCCCCTCGCTCTGTCCCCCTTCTCTCTGTCCCCCTTCTCTCTGCCCCCCTCTCTCTGTCCCCCCTCTCTCTGTCCCCCTCTCTCTGTCCCCACTCTCTCTGCCCCCCCCCCTCTCTCAGTCCCCCTCTCTCGTTCTCCCCTCTCTCTTGCCCTCCCCTCTCTGGTCCTCCTCTCTCTCGCCCTCCTCCTCTCTCGCACTCCCCTCTCTTACACTTCCCTCTTACACTCTCCCTCTCTCTTGCGCTCCCCTCCCTACCGCCCCTGTCTCATCCTCCCCTCTCTCAACCTCTCCCCTCTCTCTCTTGCCCCTCCCTCTCCACCTCTCTCGCCCTCCACACCCTCCCTCACCTCTCTCGCACTCCACATCCTACCTCACCTCTCTCGCACTCTCTCTCCCTCTCGCCCTCGCCTCCCTCTCCACCTCTCTCGCCCCTCCCTCTCCACCTCTCTCGCCCTCCACACCCTCCCTCACCTCTCTCCCACTCTCCCTACCACTCGCCCTCGCCTCCCTCTCCCCCGTTCTCGCCCTCTCCCTCTCTTGCCCTCCCCCTCACTCGTGCTCCCTCACCGTTCTCAACTTCTCCTTTCCTCTTGCCCTCCCCTCCCTCCGTCCCCTCTCTCACCCTCTCCCTTCCTCTCCCCCTCCCTTCCCACCCTTCGCTCGCCCTCCCCTGCCTCCATCCCCCTCTCGCCCTCCACCCTCTCCCTCCCCTCACTCGCCCTCGTCTCTCACCCTCTCCCCTCCTCTCACCCTCGCTTCACTTCACTCTCTCACCCTCTCTCTCACTCTCGCCTCCCTTCCATCTCCCCCTCTCTCGCCCTCCTCCTCTCTGGTCCTCCCCTCTGTCACTCTCATCCTTCTCTCGCCCTCCCCTCCCTCCCTACTCTCTCTTGCTCCCTCTCTCCCTCTCGCCCTCCCCTCCTTCCCTCATCTCTCATTCCCTCCCCGCTGTCTCGCCCTCCCCTCTCTCGCCCTCTCCTTCCCTCTCACCTTCACGTCCTTCACTCCCCTCTCTCGCCATCCCCCCTCTCTCACACTCCCCCTCTCACCCTCACCCTTCTCTTGCCCTCCCCTCCCTCCCCTCTATCGCCCTCCCCTCTCTCGCCCTCTCCATCCCTCTTGCCTTCACCTCACTCCCCCTCTCTTGAACCCCCCTCTCCCACCATCCCCCTCTCTCGCACCCCCTCTCTCACCCTCCCCCTTTCTTGCCCTCCCCCTGTCTCGCCCTCCCCTCCCTTCCCTCCCCTCTCTCCCCCTCCTCTCTATCACCCTACCGTCTATCACGCTCCCCTCTCTCGCCCTCCTCTCTCTCACCCTCCTCCTCTCTCACGCTCCCCTCTCTCGTCCTCCCCTCCTTCTCTCCCCTGTCTCGTCCTCCCCTCTCTCAACCTCTCCCCTCTCTCGCCCTCCCCCTCTCTCCCATCCCCTCTCTCGCCCTCTCCCTCCCTCTTTCTCTCTCCCCTTCCTCCCTCCCCTCTCTCCCTTCCATTCTCTCGCCCTCTCCCACCCTCTCTCTCCCTCCCCTCCCTCCCTCCTATCCCTCCCTCTCTCTCTCCCTCCCCTCCCTCCCTCCCCTCTCCCCATCCCCTCTCTCGCCCTCTCCCTACGTCTCTCTCTCCCTCCCCACCCTCCCTCCCCTCTCTCGTCCTCTCCCTCCCACTCTCCCCTCTCTCGCACTCCCCCTCTCTCCCATCCCCTCTGTCACCCTCTCCCACCCTCTCTCTCTCCCTCCCTCCCCTCTCTCTCATCCCCTCTCTCGCCCTCTCCCTCCCTCTCTCTCTTCCTCCCCTCCCTCCCTCCCCTCTCTCGCCCTCCAGTATCTCACCCTATCTCTCCCTTGGCCCCTCTCTCTCTCCCCCCGCTCCTTCACTCCAGCTCCACCTCCTCACTCTTGACCCCCTCAATCAGTGTCTCTCTCTGTCCCCACCTCCCTCTGTTTGTCTCTGACTGAATCTCTCTCCCTCCCTCCCGCGCTCTCAGTCACAATCTGTTTTCCTGGTCCTTCCCTCTTCCTCTGACCCAGAGACTGGGGGTTGGGGGAGATGATTGGTCGTGAGGCTGCCTGTGGTAGGGGGTGGGAGATGTGGGAGGTAGGAGAAGGGGATAATGGGGTAGAGATGGAACTGCTGGAGGGAGGCAGAGACGGCAGGACAGAGTGAGTGAGGGTGAGGGGAAAGGGAAGAGTGGAGGCATGTGGAGAAACCGGGGTTGGGTGTGTGTGTGAGACGGGGGAGAGAGGGAGTGTGAAAAAGAGGGGTGGTGAGAAAGAGGGAGAGAATTGAGTAGAAAGTGGGGGGAAGATGAAATGGGGAGACCAGTGGAGGGAGAGAGGGAGTTAAACCCAGCTCCTGAGCTCAGGGCGCGGTGCCCTCCCCTTCCCTGAGGACCAGGACTTGGGGCTGAGTCTGTCTCTCTCCAGCTCAGCTTCTCCAACACAAAGACCCACAACAAGATCGGTCATTCTGCTGCTCGGCACGCTTTAATCAACATTTTTATTGGTTACAAATGGAAGTGATGGAAACAGTCAGTGGCATGGTGCCTTTTCTCACTGGCCCCTGAGTTGTGAGAAACATTGAAATGTTTCCCTGTAACCCCTCTGTGGGATAAGAATGGACAAACCAGCGCTACCCTCAGTCTGTTACCATAGCGACAGGCTGCTCCATCGCTGAAACACTGAACTGAAATGATAAAATCCCGGATGGATTGATTAATGAGGGAATTTGATGGATGGATGGATTTGGGTGAAGGGATATTTCAGCACATTCTTCAGCTGCTGCCTGAACTTAGTCTGGGTCACGGCATAAATCGCGGTGTTTGTGCAGCAACTGAGGAGCTGCAGCATGAAGGCCAATTCCCCCACAAAGTAATGGATATACATAGACGTATACCCAATATCCCTCATCCGTCTCCATATAGAATACAGCATTAACGTTGACCATAACAGGATGAAATTGGCCGAGATCACAAACAGTAAAATGATGGATTTTTTTCGGTTTCTCATTTCAGTGTCAGACTGAGCGTCCCCATTGGTGTGAGCGCGGAGTCTCCTGCGGGCTCTGCTGGTCACTAAAATGTGTCTGACGGTGAGAACATTGAGCAGCAGAATCAGGAGAAATGGGATACACGGGGTTAGAATGTGGTGGAGGAACTCGATTGTGACCCAAACAATGGAGAATCGAACACCGTTTGTTACATCACAAAACCAGGGGACGTTCATCAGCCGATACCGAGCCGTGAGCATAAAATACCAGGAAATGTTCTTTAAACAGCTCAGCACAGTCACTGCTCCCAGAACCACAGCCGCCGTTTTCTCACTGCAATATTTACTTTTCAGCTTCTGGCAACAAATGGCCACAAACCGATCAAAGGTGAAAGTGACGGTGAACCAGACAGAGCAGTCAGTGGCTGCATAAAGCAGGACGGCGTGGATATTACACACGGGGACGGAGTACATCAGGAAATAAAACTGTTCCACATAAACAATGGGAATGTGTCTCAGGATCAGGTCGAGGATAATGACCAGGAGATCCGCCGCTGCCATGGCCCCCAGGTAACGTCTGACACATGGAGACAATCCACAATCTTTATAAAGCAGGACGTAGATGGTCACTACGTTAACTGTGAGGAAGGAAAACAAACCCATTATCCATCAGCCTGGAGGCAAAGGGACCCGTTTGATCGGGGACCCAGTGAGATTTTCAAATGTGTCCCTGTATTCAGGGATTTATTAAAATAATTGGAGCTGGAATAACAAATGGGAAGGTCGGAATTACTGACAAAAATGTGACAAAAACCACAAGAAACCCTCCCTCCCCAAACACACAGAGACACATCCATAAGGACAGATGGTTTCCAGAACATTCCCACACACTCGATCACTCGAGAGCAGACACAGGTCACTCCTTCCCAGTTCCTAATGCGGAGGGTGGAAACGTTGCTGTCCTGAAGGATTCTCTCCCAGTTTCCTGAAGACAAACGGAGTTAGGGAATTCCTGTATTTTGGTCTAAATTGTGGTCGATCCTGTGTCTTGGAGAAATGTAAACGCAGGGAAAACGTATTCCCCCCTTTAACTGCCCGAGGGTCCTTCGGAACAGAGTCTCCTTCTCCCTGGAAAGGGATCTCTTCCCTCGGGATCTTATCGTTTGTTCAATTCACTGACGTCCGGCCATTCACAAACAATGTCAGGGACAGAACGTTCCGGGGAATGTCAGTTATGGAATGTCAGGGACAGAACGTTCCGGGGAATGTCAGTTATGGAATGTCAGGGACAGAACGTTCCGGGGAATGTCAGTTATAGAATGTTGAGGACAGAACGTTCCGGGGAATGTCAGTTATAGAATGTCGGGGACAGAACGTTCCGGGGAATGACAGTTATAGAATGTTGAGGACAGGACGTTCTGGGGAATGACAGTTATAGAATGTCAGGGTCAGAACGTTCCGGGGAATGACAGTTATAGAATGTCAGGGTCAGGACGTTCCGGGGAATGTCAGTTATAGAATGTCGGGGACAGAACGTTCCGGGGAATGTCAGTTATAGAATGTCAGGGACAGAACGTTCCGGGGAATGTCAGTTATAGAATGTCAGGGACAGAACGTTCTAGCTAACCCCTTGACCTGTCCATGACCTTTCCCCCCTACCCACCCCACCAACATGAGGTACTGTGCCTGGACACACTGTAACATTAATGGGGTGAGTGACGGAGGATCCAATCACAGGAATGGGAACTAAAGGCATTGCCAGACCAGCTGAAATGGTTAGATATACCACATTCTCAATCCACCTCCCAGAACCAGCCCAGACACCATATACCCAGAGGAGATATCTGTTCACCGTGGAACACTGTACAGACCAGGCCAGTGTCCTGCTCAGTACAACCCAACAATCTGTCCAGATTCATCCATTACACTGGTCAATACAATCCAGCAATCTGTCCAGAGTGGAACACTGCACACAGATCATGTCAGGGCACTTATCTTCAAACGCAGGCTCGACATCTGTCCAGTTTGGGAAGCTGTGATAGAGAGAGAAAAGCTGCAGACGCTGGAGTCCAAAGTAGACAGGCAGGAAGCTGTGAGAACACAGCAATCCTGCCAGCATCAGGAGGTGTAACCATTCTGTAAGGATCCTGAAGGAGGGCTACACCTGAAACATCAAATTCTATACCTCCTGATACTGCCTGGATTGCGGTGTTCCTTCAGCGAGTATTCAGCATGGGAAGCAACGCAGACCACAGCAGTGCATTGATCTATAAACCCGGACTAGATATCTGTCCAGGACGGGGAGCTGTGCAGACCACAGCAGTGCATTGTTCTATAAACCCGGACTAGATATCTGTCCAGGACAGGGAGCTGTGGAGACCACAGCAGTGCATTGATCTATAAACCCAGACTAGATATCTTCCCAGGGCGGGAAGCAACGCAGACCACAGCAGTGCATTGATCTATAAACCCGGACTAGATATCTGTCCAGAGCTGAATATGTGTTGCTGGAAAAGCACAGCAGGTCAGGCAGCAGCCAAGGAACAGGAGAATCGACGTTTCAGGCATAAGCCCTTCTTCAGCAACCGGCTATCTGTCCAGTACGGGGAGCTGTGTAAACCACAGCAGTGCATTGATATATAAACTCGGACTAGATATCTGTCCAGTACGGGGAGCTGTGTAAACCACAGCAGTGCATTGATATATAAACTCGGACTAGATATCTGTCCAGGACAGGGAGCTGTGCAGACCACAGCAGTGCATTGATCTATAACCCCGGACAAGATATCTGTCCAGGACGGGGAGCTGTGCAGACCACAGCAGTGCATTGATCTATAAACCCGGACTAGATATCTGTCCAGTACGGGGAGCTGTGTAAACCACAGCAGTGCATTGATATATAAACACGGACTCGATATCTGTCCAGGACGGGGAGATGTGTAAACAACAGCAGTGCATTGATCTATAACCCCGGACAAGATATCTGTCCAGCACTGAGAGCTGTGCAGAACACAACAGGGCACTAATGTCTAAACCTGAAACAAATATCCATCCAACATTGGGAGCTGCACAAACCACATCATTGTATTATCTATAAACCTCAACTAGATAGTCTGACCAGCACAGCGACCTGTGCAGTGATCACCCATGCATTCATCTGTAAACCAGGAGCAGCTACCCTCCCAGAATGTAGGATTATGCACACCTCCGCATTGCATAAATCTGTAACCCAGGAGCAGTTACCCTCCCAGCGTGTAGAGCTGTGTACCCCACCCCAGTGCATTGATCTGTAACCCAGGAGCAGTTACCCTCCCAGCATGTAGGACTGTGTATACCACCCCAGTGCATTCCTCAGTAACACTGAGATTCCTGCCCAGTGTGGGGAAACTTGCAGCCCGGGCTGGAAGTGTCAGGATGTGCAGCTCCCACCCATTTACAGCTCGAACTCTCCATTGTGCCCTGACAAGGGGGTGCTGTGTGTGTGAACATCACTGCCACAGAGACACGGCGGGGGAATCAGTTTAAATATCATCACATGGGACGGGTTTGGTGTATAGACAAAGATGGGGAGACTGAGACACAGTGTCATGGAAGGATGTGTTCCCAGGTTGCAGAATGCTGAAATATAGACACTTCGATAGCATCCTGTAACATGAGCCTGTCTTCCCAGGAAAGATGGGAAAAAAGGATTTTGGTGTGAGGTCAGATGAAACAACAGCTGCTGTGTGGTTTTGAAATTACGTTTATGTAATTGCTGTAGAGTTGGAATGGGGAAATAAGCAGTTTAGAGAAATGGGGTCTCAGAGTTGTGAATAGTTGATGAAATTTGTTCACTTTCAGAGTAAAAAAATAAATTGATATTTTTGTTTAAACAGTGGAATTTGGGAGTTTTCTGTCACTCATATTTTAACAGTTTACAAAGCCAATTGACCATTTCTTTATGTTTAGTTTATATTACCAGATGAACTCACTGTTGTGTCCTAACAATTGCTGTGTGTATCTGTGTGTCTCTGTGTGGGGCAGGTCTGCCAGTCTCTGTGGTGCCTAAAGTGATGCAATGCCAACCTCTGCTGGCCTCCCCACGCCACTGCACAGACATTTGCAGAGGGTGAAAACCAACAGGGATACATTCAGAGAGGGGGAGGGAAAGGGCAGCTGCTCACACACCATCCAAACTGATGTATTATCCATGGACTGATCTAAATGTCCTTTAAACGTTGTAACTGTTCCTGCTTTCACCACTTCATCTGGAAGTTCATTCAACACACAAGCCAGATTCTGTTTTACATAATTACCTCTCCTGACTTTTGTAAATCTTTTTCCTCGCACCTTAAAATATCCCTCAGTTTTGAATCCCCAACTCTAGGGAAAAGACATCAGCCCTTCGGCTTATCTGTACCCCTCAATATTTTATAAACCTCCGTAAAGTTACTGCTTAATTTCATATTCTTCAGTGAAAAAATCCCAGCCTACACAGCCTCTCCTTATAGCTCAATCCCTCCTTTCCCAGCAACATCCAGGTTAAACTCTTCTGAACCCTTTCCAGTTTAATAATATCAAGGTCAGTAATATTAAAGTGAAGAGTCAAGGTATTTTCTTAGGGCACAGGGAGTCCAAAACTAGAGTACATAGACTTAAGGTGAGAGGGGAAACATTTAAAAGTGATCTTAGGGGCAGCTTTTTCACCCAGAGGGAGGTGTGCCTATGGAATGGGCGGGCAGGATGACCAGACTGGACACAGTATTCCAGAAGAGGTCTCACTAATGTCCTGTACAACCACAAGATTTGACGTCCCAATTCCGATACTGGAAGGTCTGACCAATGAAGACAAGTGTGTTAAACACCTCCTTAATCGCACTATCTATATGCGATGAACATTTTAAAGAATTATACCTGACGGCCTAGGTCTCTGTTCTACAACACTGACAAAGACCCTACTTTTAATTGTATAGGTCCTGTTCTTGTTTGATTTACCAAATCCAATGCCTCGCATTAATCCAAACTCAACTCCATCTGCCACCCCTCAGCCCAGTGTGTGATATTACTGCCACCTCCCCCTCCCCCTTCAATTTTAAAGTGCCCATCACTCTCCAGGAGGCCTGCACACTCCAGCCTTGATTGTCACAAAGACCCTGAGCTTGGGTTGTCTTGTGTGGTTAGGGAGAGGAGGGACAGATTGCAGACACAGTCAGTGGGGAGGAGAGGCTGGACAGTAATCAGCGGCCTGGTGTCGCTTCATGGTTTTAGGAAGAGGGCAGTCGCACGTTAGAGGTGGGTAAGAGTGATCGGTGTTTTGGGACCAGAAATTAAACTCTACCTTCGTCTCTGGTGTTCAGTAATAAATATCTATTTGAGACCCTTCATTGGGCAGAGTGTGTCTGCAGGATTTCTTTCCTTAATATTGCAGACTACAGATAATAGTGATTAAAGATGTTTATAGCAATGGTAACCTGATTATAATAAATCCACACTGAACTGAAAGTGGGCACTAAAATATGACCCAAAATCTGGGTATGATAGTGTGGTGGGTAGTGTCCCTGTCTCTGAGCCAGAGCTCTGGATTTGATTTCAATTCCTGAACTTGTGTGGGAGTGTTCCTAGCTCTGGACTAGAAGGCCCGGATTCAAATCCTACCTGTTGCAGAGGTATGTCCCAGCATGACAGAACAGTCTGATGAACAAACACACAGGAGAATACTGTTCCAGCTTTATGGGTATTGTCGAGTGATGCTAGTGTCCCTTTCTCTGGGCACAAAGGTCTCGGTTTAAAGCCCACAGAAGTGTCTCATGATACATCTGAACAAACTGATTAAAATGGATTTAGAATTGTGACTTGATGGAGAAGGAAGAGGTGTCAGTTTTGAATTTCAGAATTTAGGCCCAGGATGACGGAAAGTACAGCTATTCGTGTTGATTGGAGTCACATTTCGCAGCAGTAAAGGTTAATAAAATCAAAATGGCCATGGATAGGGTGAGTAGTCAGGGGTTTTTCCCCAGGTTTGGGGCGTCCAAAACTAGAGGGCATTGGTGGAAATTGAGAGGGAAAAGGTTTTGATGCGGCCGAAAGGGCACCATTTCACACAGATGGTGGTGTGCTTATGGAATGAGCTGCCAGAGGAAGTGGTGGAGGCTGGTACAACTACAGCATGTAAAAGGCATCTGGATGCTGACAGACCTGCCGAGCTTTTCCAGCAATTTCTGTATTTCTCTTAAAAATGCATTCAGTTTAACACAAGTATTCTGAATAACTTAAACAATTTTAATTTTTAATGACGCAGCGTTATATAAACATATCTTCAAATCGACCAAGATCATTTTCTGCTCAGGGTATTGCTCTGTGTGTGACAGCAGCAATGATGCACCAACATGGAGCAGGGAATGTGATGGAGACATAGTGTGGACAATGTACAAGGAGACCTCACATGGTCCAGTTTGGGAGAGGATGACATTACTGTGTGATTCAACTCAGAGAGGGAGAAAATGTAATCTGCCTGAGAAGGAATGGCCGATTGCACTCTCTCTCCTTCAATGTTCCTCATCACAGCAATGTGTGCGAGCTAAAAAAATACTCTAAACTCATCGTTACCATTCTTATTTTTATGGAATCCCTGCAGTGTTGAAACAGGTCCTTCGGCCCAACAAGTCCATACTAACCTTCCCAAAAAATTCCCCTACATTTACCCCTGACTAATGCACCGAACCTAGAAATCCTTGATCACTACAACAATTTAGCATGACCAATCAACCTAACCTACACACTTTGAGCTGTGGTAGGAAACTGGAGCACCTACTGGAAGCTCACACAGACACGGGGAGAACGTACAAACTCCACACACCCAGGCTAGAGTCGAACCAAAGTCCCTGGTGTTGTGAGGCATCAGTGCTAACCATCGTGCAACCCTTTGGGTGCTCCCTGACCAGAATTCATTGGAATCTACTCACTGCCTAAAGCAAAGGGAATTCAGCCAAATTCAATTCTCCCAGGATGAAATCCCATTGCTAGCAGCTGTGTGAGTACAATATCTTCAGAAGCAGAATACTGTTTTGAACAATCTTGCAATTTTTCCTTTGTCGTGAGTTCCATGAATATCTGGACAACGTTCTTTCAAGTTAAAATTGGAGTGTGTGTGTGTGTGTGTGTGTGTAATATTGATTATATTATGGCAATACACAAACGGTTTACCATTCATCTGTTAAAATTGCCCATGGTATTCAGGGATGTGTATGTTAGGTGCATTAGTCAGGGGTAAATGTGGGGAAATGGGTCTGGATGGGTTATTCTTCTGTGTGTCAGTGTGGACTTGTTGGGCTAAAGGGCTTGTTTCCCCACTGTCGGGATTATATGAATCACCCGGAACCCTCTCGATTCGATTCCAACGTGTAACTCACTTCCATGTATGTGTGACTGGCATGTTTCAAAAACACCCCAAAACCTTCACTTCTATTCCACTTGATGGAGTTCAATTTAGATAAATATGAGGTGCTGCATTTTGGGAAAGCAAATTTGAGCAGGTCTTATACACTTAATGGTCAGGTCTGAGGGAGTGTTGCTGAACAAAGATACTTTGAAGTGCAGGTTCGTAGCTCCGTGAGAGTAGAGTGGCAGGTGGATAAGATAATGGAGGCAGCGTTTGGTATGCTTTCCTTTATTGGTCAGAGTTTTGAGTATGGGCATTGAGAGGTCATGTTGTGGCTGGACTGGACATGGGTTAGGCCACTGTTGGAATATGGCATGCAATTCTGGTCTCCTTCCTATCGGAAGGATGTTGTGAAATTTGGAAGGGTTCAGAAAAAATTTACAAGGAGGTTGCCAGGATTGGAGGATTTGAGCCACAGGGAGAGGCTGAACAAGCTGGGGCTGTTTTCCCTGGAGCATCAGAGGCTGAGGGGTGACTTTATCAAGGTTTATAAAATCATGACGGGCATGGATAGGATAAATAGACAAAGTGTTTTCCTTGGGTAGGGAGTCCAGAACTAGAGGGCAGAGGTTTAGTGTGAGAGGGGAAAGATATGGAAGAGACCTAAGGGGCAACTTGTTCACTCAGAGGGTGGTCCATGAATGGAATGAACTGTCAGAGGAAGTGGTGGAGGGTAGTACAATTGCAACATTTAAAATTCAGCTCGATGGGTATATGAATGGGAAGGTTTGGAGGGAGATGGGCCAAGTGCTTGAAAAAGAGACTAGAGTCGGTTAGGATATCTGGTCTGCATAGACGGGTTGGACCAAAGGGTCTGTTTCCATGATGTACATCTCTATGACTGTATAACTCTGCGATTTTGTGACTCACGACTTGTTATCTGTTATTCTGTATGTAAACCACCCTGAACCCCTCAATTCGATTCCAGTCGGTCCCTCACTCCTGGGTATCTCATATGCTGTATGTAAACCCTAAACCCCTCAATTAGATTCCAGTCTGGAACTCACTCCTGGGGATCTGTTATTGATCTGTGTAGTGATCCTTGTTGGATGTTTGACCGAAGACAAGATAAACTAAATGGTCAAATGTTACATTGGGAGCAGGAACACAGAAAGCTGCTGTACATTTGTGTCCTGTTACATATCTCCAAGTTTCAGATTGGGGCTGAATTCCTGTCACAATGGGGAAAGTCTCAAAAGCTGTTTCTTGTCCTGCATGAATGCATCATCATAACATGAATTCCATTGTAAGGTAGGAAATGGAGACAGCTTCTGGAAGGAGTCTGTATCTCTCTGTGTGTGATTCTGTGTGTCTGTGTATGCACGTTTATGTGTGATTTTGTGTGCGTGTTCAATGTTTTATGTTGTTGTGGTTCTGGTCGCTGAGCTGGGAATTTGTCTTACAAACGTTTTGTCCCCTGTCTAGGTGACATCCTCAGTGCTTGGGAGCCTTCTGTGAAGCGCTTCTGTGCTGTTTCCTCCGGCATTTATTGTGGCCTGTCTCTGCTGCTTCCGGTTGTCAGTTCCAGCTGTCCGCTGCAGTGGCCGGTATATTGGGTCCAGGTCGATGTGTTTGTTGATAGAGTCTGTGGATGAGTGCCATGCCTCTAGGAATTCCCTGGCTGTTCTCTGTTTGGCTTGCCCTATAATAGTAGTGTTGTCCCAGTCAAATTCATGTTGCTTGTCGTCTGTGTGTGTGGCTACTAAGGATAGCTGGTCGTATCGTTTTGTGGCTAGTTGGTGTTCATGTATACGGATCGTTAACTGTCTTTTTGTGCAGTTGTTTTGTGCAGTCCTTGCATAGGATTTTGTACACTACAGTAGTTTTGCTCATGTTGGGTATCGGGTCCTTCGTTCTGGTGAGTTGTTGTCTGAGAGTGGCTGTTGGTTTGTGTGCTGTTATGAGTCCTAGTGATCGCAGTAGCCTGGCTGTCAATTCAGAAATGCTCCTGATGTATGGTAGTGTGGCTAGTCCTTTGAGTTGCGGCATGTCCTCGTTCCGTTGTCTCTCCCTTAGGCATCTGTTGATGAAATTGCGAGGGTGTCCGTTTTTGGTGAATACTTTGTATAGGTGTTCCTCTTCCTCTTTTTGTCGTTCTGGTGTGCTGCAGTGTGTTGTGGTCCTTTTGAATAGTGTCCTGATGCAACTTCGTTTGTGTGTGTTTGGGTGGTTGCTTTCATAGTTTAAGACTTGGTGAATTCTCCGTTCGGTGTTCTCTGTACCATCACGTCTAGGAATCGGAGTTGGTTGTCCTTTTCTTCCTCTCTAGTGAATCGTTTTATGTATTTTCGAACTGTATTGATGTTGCCAGTCTCTCTTGCTTTTCCTTATTTATAAACTCAATGTCATCGTTTTGCTGATATAAAATGGTGGCTGTGGACAAATCTAAAATGACTGCCTGACTGATTTGTGTCCGGAATACTTTCAGCAAGGGAGAGGGGGCAATGTGTCAAAAGTCATTTCCATTCATTGATGCCAGCAGAGATAGGAAATGGAGACAGCTCTTTGAAGGTGCTTAAAATGTAAATCCCAGAACCTGTTTACAGTGAATGCGGAGAGACAATGTGACATTCCAGTAAGGTCTGCCTTACTTTCCAAGCTCCTAATGTATGAAGAAACATAATATACAAAACCTGATAGAGCTTAGTCACTGAATTGTAGATTTGCAGATTTGGATCAGAAGCCTGCCTGGCTAGGCCTCATCCCAAAGTGAAGAGTTTCTCAAATCCCACACTGACCTTCTATGGGTTCAAATTGTGTGTTGTCGACAAATCAAAGAAAGTAATGCACCTGCAATTGAACAAAACTCTTTCTGGAACTTTGTGTTTTTATTTGGTTTACGTATCTTTCAACAGGATTGAAGATAAATGAGACAGTGAGAGATAGGTAGCACTGTAACCAGAATGGCAGTGCAGTATAAAAGGTATATTAATACTTTCAGTGAAAGGGGAAAACAGAGGAGGATAGTCCTCAAACAAGGAAAGTTGGGAGTCAGTAAAGTTGTGTAGTTTGTGACTGCATTCTGTTTATGTGAGTCAAGATTTGAAACCACTTGGCCAATAGTGCACTTTGTGAGTCACTCCCAGTTACAAGTTATTTCATATAAAAAGGTGAACATATCCCTCGATTAGATTCCAGGCTGTAACTCACTCCGGGCTCTCTGTTATTCTGAATATAAACGACCCTGAACTCCTCGATTAGATTCCAGTCTGTAACTCACTCCGGGCTATCTGTTATTCTGTATCTAAAACTCTCTGAACCCCTCGATTAGATTCCAGGCTGGAACTCACTGTGGGCTCTCTGTTATTCTGTATATAAACGACCCTGAACTCCTCGATTAGATTCCAGTCTGTAACTCACTCCGGGCTCTCTGTTATTCTGTATCTAAAACTCCCTGAACCCCTCGATTAGATTCCAGGCTGTAACTAACTCCAAGGCATCTGTTATTCTGTACATAAACCATGCTAAACCCCTCGACTAGGTTCCAACCTGTAACACATTCCAGGCTATCTGTTATTCTGCAAATAAACCACCCTGAATCCCTCGATTAGATTCCAGGCTTTAACTCACACTGGACTATCTGTTATTCTGTATATAAACCACCCTGAACCCTGCAATTAGATTCCAGGCTGTAACTCACTGCGGGCTACCTGTTATTCCGCATATAAACCACTCTGAAACCCGAGATTAGATTCTATGCTGTAACTCACTCTGAAATATCTGTTATTCGTACATAAACCACCCTGAACCCCTAGATTAGATTCCAGATTGTAACTCGCTCCGGGGTATCTGGTATTCTGTATATTAATCACCCGAACCCCTCCATTAGATTCCAGTCTGTAAATCACTCCGGGCTATCTGTTATTTTGTGTATTAACTACCCTGAACCCATTGATTTGATTTCACTTCCTGACATGTTAAGCTCATGTTCCCAACACAATCTAATCTCAATAATGATTAATGTATCACTGGTCCTCCTATCTGCTGGCACTACCATCATGTTAACTTTCTGATGTTTACGTACATGATTACCTGTAGCAGTGAGTCGCAGGTAGACAGAGTGGTGCTGAACACATTTGGCACATTTGCCTTAATCAGTCAGAGTATTGAGTATAGGAGTTGTGGTGATATGTTACATCTGTACAGGACGTTGGTGAGGCCACTTTCAGAATACTGCGTACAACTCGGTTTTCTGCAGAAATGACTTACACGAATGTTCCAGGACTGGAGGCTTGAGCTTTAGGGAGAGGTTGATTACGTTGAGGTGTTTCCCCCTGGAGTGTGAGAGGTTGAGAGGCAACATTATAGAGGTTTATAAAATCATCAGGGGCATGGATATTCTGAACAGCCATGTTCTGCTCCCAATGATATGGGAGTCCAGAACAAGACAGCATAGGTTGAAGGGGAGAGGGCGAATGATTTAGAAGGGACCTGAAGGTAAATATTTCACACAGAGAGTGGTGTGTGGACAGAAAGAGCAGTCAGAGGAAGTGGTCAAGGCGGATACAATCACAGGAGGAATATTGGCCAAATGCTGGCAAATGGGACTAAATCAGATTTGATATCTGATCGGAGAGAACAGATTGGATTAATGGGTCTGTTTCCGTTCTGCATGACTCTCTGATTCTATAAGATGATTAGATTAGATTACTTACAATGTGGAAACAGGCCCTTCGGCCCAACAAGTCCACACCGCCCCGCCGAAGCGTAACCCACCCATACCCCTACATCTACATCTACCCCTTACCTAACACTACGGGCAATTTAGCATGGCCAATTCACCTGACCTGCACATCTTTGGACTGTGGGAGGAAACCGGAGCACCCGGAGGAAACCCACGCAGACACGGGGAGAATGTGCAAACTCCACACAGTCAGTCGCCTGAGGCGGGAATTGAACCCGGGTCTCCGGCGCTGCGAGGCAGCAGTGCTAACCACTGTGCCACCGTGCCGCCGTGGATGACGAATAATTCTGAAAGGACTTTTCAAGTCGGAATTCTTTTCAGTGGAGGGTTATCGTGTCTCTATGTTCACATTGATTGAAAGCTGCGTTAGTTAAATATTTGACAGAGAAGTGAGTCATGCATAATGGGACACAGACAGGAAAGTGGAGCTGAGACCACAACCTGATCGGCTACAATTTTAGTGCCTGGTGGAGAAGGCTCAAAGTATCTAATGACCCACTCCTGCTCCTCAGTCCCATGTTCCTGTCTTCCATTCAGCCCGTCAAACCTGCTAGACAGGAGCAGTTGGAGGTTACTTACTCCTATAACCTGTTGCGCAGAAACACAGGAGACATTTCAGCCCCCTCTGTACTGTCCCATACGGTTTGAAGTGAATTGGGAATGAAATTGGAAAACCCAGGCTGGGTATGAAAGAGGCCCCTCATCTCTCTTCACAGAGCTTTCCCTCTCTGCAAATTGTGCTTCATTTGTTGGTCATGTTGTACACCCAGATTCACTGTGAATACAGCCCCCATACCTCACTCAGGGATGGCTCACAAAATCCTCTGGTCTCCCTGTCTGCAACATTCAATAACATAACATTAATGAAAATAACACCCACCAACTTTCCAATAACAGAATGGGAGAACATCAGAAACAGGGGCATGTTGTTCACCCCCCAAGCCTGCCTTGCCCTTCTTTAAGATCATGACTGATCTGCTCTTGGTCTCAAATCCTCTTTCATATCCAATTCTTCATAGCCCTCAACTCTCTGACAGGTCAATTTCCATCTACCTCATCTTCAAATACGTTCAGTCATCTAGCTCCCCGAACACCCTTGAGGAGAGAAATCCTGACATTCAATCCCACCTGTTTGAAGAAAACTCTTGCTGCTCCTATATCATGGCTTATTGATATGAACAAAAGAGATTGAGACAAGGGTTCAGGTAAAAATGACTGGCCCTGATATCAAGGCAGTGGTTGACATCTGTTGACATCAAGGAACTGGACTTATTGGGAATCAGATCAAACTCTCCAGTGTTTGGTGTCAAACATGGCACAAAGCAAGATGTTCATCATCTCTGTCCTGGGTCACCTCTGTGGGAGATTCTCAGGGTAGCTTCATCTTCACAAATATCTTCAGCTGCTTCATCAATGTCTCCCCGCCCCCACCCTCCCCACCATAAGATCCGAAGTGGGGATGGTCGCTAAAGATTCAACAATGTTCAGAACATTTTGTCCCCCGTCAGCTCCTGAATTGGTCTGTGTCCATGTGCAGCAAGACCCAGGCTCCATTCAGGCTTGTGCTGTTAAAGTATCAGTAACATTCATGTAACAGCACTGCCTGACACTGCACATTCCCACAGTAAAATAAGAATTCATTCATCACCTAACACTGGTTTCACAGGAATATGAGGAAGCCATTCAGCCCATTGACACTATTGGAGAAGAACAGGGACAGCCCATTCAGTGCCTCCAGCCTATTACTCAGGAAGAGAAGGAGTCTAGTGTGATGGACCACACCAGAGCCCCTCGAAAATATTTGACGGCAATAGCCTAGACTCGAATGTTTTCTTATTTTAAAGGAAATGTAAAGTGTCTGTTCCAGATGCAATGTGACTGGTCAGACTACTCGGTGTGAAGCAAAACACCATCTACTTAAATACGAAAGAAGAAATAAAACCACAGAAAGAGGAATTTAGAATAACGTAATTCTATTGGATAGTTTAACAGAATAATAGATCTAGGAACTATTACTAATGAACTGTTCCAATATAGGGAAATCCCATAAACACAGCCCTTGGCAAAAAGGAATATTCAGACACAGAATGTCACAAATATTTCTCCAATCCAGGAATTAAAAACAGCATCAAGAGAACTTTCAGAGAGGGTAGCAACCAGGAAACATTCACTGAAGTTTCCAACTCTGTGGCGACCCCAATAGTTTCTGATGTCACTGAGAAACCAAAACCCAGAGATCCTAATCTGTGAGAGCTGTCCACACTCATTCAGGCTGCATTAAAATTAACCTAAGGCCTCCCTCGCTGTTTACTCAAGTGGTCTTAACTACCCAGCTTGGTAATGATCGTTCAATCTCTCTCATAAAAGAAACCCCGACCAAATAACCTCTTAAAGCTGCAGTATTGTCATACTAGTCAGTACAATGAGCTGTCAAACAGGAACCAGGGGTAACCCAGTCAGGCCCTTGGCCCTGTCCAATCGGACGAGGAAGAAGCCAGTCAGTCCCTTGAGTCACTTACACAGGAACAGTAGGAGGCCATTCCCACCTCAATGCACTTACACGGGGGCAGAATGAGGGAATTGATGCTGATTCCTGATGAATGTCTTATGCCCAATACGTCGATTCACCTGCTTCAAGGATGCTGCCTGACCTGCTGTGCTTTTCCAGCAATCGACTCTCTACTCTGATCTCCAGCATCAGCAGTCCTCACTGTCTCTTAATTGATGCTCTAACATGATGCAGAAGCTGCACAGACAGACTGCTCCACGTTGTTCCTCCTGGCTCCGTTGCTCATGATACACATGTGGGACTTTAACGTGGTTTTCTAGTGGTGAGGAGGGAAGACATATGCCTAGTGCAAAGTCTCAAGAAGGCATCTTCCATCTCCAAGAAGACAGCCTGGTGTTCTCTATGTAGGGCGGAAGCTGGTGGGAATGGCTACCTGTTTCAGATGGAAGATATTGTGGCTGCTGTTGGGGATTATGAATAACCTGATGTTCAGTACAGGTTTCACACGCCGACTGCACAATAACGTGGGGAGAGTTAGTAAAGGTATATAAACTATTAGGAAAGTCACGTTAGACTGATGGATGGATGCTCTCAGTTCAAATAATGCTGATCTTGTTCATGTTGACCTTGTCTAGTGCATGTCCTGTTCAGTGTAACCTGTATGCCTTACTCTGTCCAAGTATATTTCCACCCTATGATCTGTCTGACCATGCTTACTATGATCTGCCTCCACTGCTCATAAATAACGTGTTTCCCTGTACTGAGGTACACGTGACAATAAATCAAACCAATCAATCCTGGGTAAAGTATGGAATTTCTCTCCCTGTCAATGTCTATTTTGGAAATAAGTGATCGCTGCCACTCCTCGTGTTTCAGCGTCACCATTTCTTCATCTCTAACAGCACTACAGATTAAACACTCAGCTTCTTCACTCTATCCTCATGTTACCATCACCCGTGTCTGTGGTAAGGAGATCATTCCTTACAAAGGAGATCAAATCTGTAGAGAGTGCACCAAATGTTGTCTCAGCAAGGCTCTACAACAGCAGGAAGATGGCTTTACTTATGTACTCGAATCATCTTACAATGAAGCACAGCATACCATTGACTGCACCCATTACTTACACAGGGTTTGATTCAGAGCAGTCAGCATAGACTTGTGATTGGGAGATCAATTCCCAAATTTCTTAGAGTCCTCTGGTGAAGTGACCAAGAATGTTGAGGAGGACAGTGTGGTAAATGTAGTCACTATGGATTTCAGTAAGGCCTTTGATAAGGTTTCACATGGCAGGCTGCTCTGGAATGTTCCATCACGTAGAATATTGGGGGAACTGGCCAATTGGATACACAGTTGGCTTGTTGATGGGAAGCAGAGGGTTTAGTGGAAGGATGCTTGTTAGACTGGAGGTTGGGTTCATAGCTGTTTGTTATCTATGATTTGGTTGAGAACGTACAAGGTATGATTAGTAAGTTTGCAGATGACACTAAAATAAGTGGGAGCATGATCAGTGAGGAAGTTTCTTAGAAATTGCAGCAGGACCTTAATCAGGTGGGCAAGTGGGCTGAGAAATGGCAAATGGAATTTAATATAGATGTGTGAGGTCTTGCAGCGAGGAATCTCAAATCAAGGTAGGAGTCTCATGGTGAATGGGCGGGCCTTATGGGGTGTAGTGGGCAGAGAGACCTTGGAATTCAGGTGCAAAGTTCCCTGAGAGTGGAGTCACAGGTAGACAGGCCAGTGAAGAAGGCTTTTGACACACTGGCCTTCATCAGGCAGGACATTGAGTATAGAAGTTGGGAATTTATGTTACAGTTACACAGGACTTTGGTAAGGCCGCACTTGGAGTATTGTGTTCAGTTTTGTCAACTTGTTATAGGGAGGATATAATGAAATTAGAGAGAGTGTAGAAGAAATTTACAAAGACGTTGCCGGGACCCAATGGTCTGAGTTATAGGGAGAGGTTGGACAAGCTCGGAACTTTTCTTCAGAGTGTAGGAGACTGAGGGGGGACCTTATAGAACTGTATAAGATCATGAGGGACATGGATAGGGTGAATGCTCTCAGTCTTTCTCCAAAGGTTAGAGAATCGAGGGGAGATCAGTTTAAGGTTAAAGCGGAAGGAATAAAAGGGAACCTGAGGGGCCACTTCTTAACACAGAGGGCTGGGTTGTGGATGAGTTGCCAGCAGATGTGGCTGAGGGGGGGGGGGGTGTATTAACAACATTTCAAAAGCATAGAACATAGAACATAGAAAAGTACAGCGCAGTACAGGCCCTTCGGCCCTCGATGTTGCGCCGACCGAAGCCTACCTAACCTACACTTGCCCAATAACCTCCATATGCTTGTCCAATGCCCGCTTAAATGACCATAAAGAGGGAGAGTCCACCACTGCTACTGGCAGGATATTCCATGAACTCACACCCCGCTGAGTAAAAAATCTACCCCTAACATCTGTCCCATACCTACCACCCCTTAATTTAATGTTGTGTCCCCTAGTAACAGCTGACTTCATTAGCGGAAAAAGGTTCTCACTGTCAACCCTATCTAAACCCCTAATCATCTTGTACACCTCTATCAAATCACCCCAAAACCTTCTTTTCTGCAATGAGAACAGCCCCAAGTGCCTCAGCCTTTCCTCATACGATCTTCCTACCATACCAGGCAACATCCTGGTAAACCTCCTCTGCACTCGTTCCAATGCCTCCACATCCTTCCTATAGTATGGCGACCAAAACTGCACACAATACTCCAGATGAGGCCGCACCAGAGTCTTATACAACTGCAACATGACCTCAGGACTCCGGAACTCAATTCCTCTACCAATAAAGCCCAGTACACCATATGCCTTCTTCACTGCACTATTTACCTGGGTGGCAACTTTCAGAGACCTGTGTACATGGACACCAAGATCCCTCTTCTCATCCACACTACCAAGTAGTCTACCATTAGCCCAGTAATCCATCTTTTTGTTACTCCTACCAAAGTGAATGACTTCACACTTAGCTACATTGAATTCCATTTGCCACCTTACTGCCCAGCTCTGCAACTTATCTATATCCCGCTGTAACCTGCCACATCCTTCTTCACAGTCCTCCACTCCACCGACTTTCATATCATCCGCAAACTTGCTCACCCAGCCTTCAATCCCCTCCTCCAGGTCATTTATAAAAATGACAAACAGCAATGGTCCCAAAACAGATCCTTGTGGAACACCGCTAGTAACTGCGCTCCAAGATGAACCTATACCATCAACTACTACACTCCGTCTCCTTCCAGCCAGCCAATTCCTAATCCAAACCTCTAATGCACCCTCAATGCCATAACTCCGTCGTTTTTGCTTTAGCCTGCCATGGGGTACCTTATCGAACGCCTTGCTAAAATCCATATACACCACATCTACTGCTTTCCCCTCGTCCACCTCCTTAGTCACCTTCTCGAAGAATTCAATAAAGTTTGTGAGGCACGACCTGCCGTTCACAAAACCATGCTGGCTATCCTTGATCACATTATTCCTATCCAGATGTTCATAAATCCTATCCCTTACAATTCTCTCTAAGACTTTCCCCACAACAGAAGTGAGACTCACTGGCCTATAGTTACTCGGTCTGTCCCTGCTCCCCTTCTTGAACAAGGGGACCACATTCGCTATCCTCCAGTCTTCTGGCACTATTCCCGTAGACAACGACGACATAAAAATCAAGGCCAATGGCTCCGCTATCTCCTCCCGAGCTTCCCAGAGGATCCTAGGATAAATGCCATCAGGCCCAGGGGACTTATCTATTTTCATCCTTTCCAGTATTCCCCAGACCTCTTCCCTACGTACCTCAAGGCCATCCCTTCTAATCACTTGCGACTCAATATTCACATCAGCAACAGTGTCCTTTGGATAAATATGTGGATAGGAAAGGACTTGAAGCATATGGGCCAACTGCAGGGAAATGGGGTTAGTGTGAATGGACATTTACAAGGTGGAGTCAAATCCCTTTGTTAATTAAAACCAAACACCCAGAAAAGCTCGCCTCACATCGTAATCTGTTAAAATATGAGTGACACAGATCTCCTACATTCCACTATTTAAACAAATATTAGCAAGTTAGTTTCTTAACTTTAATAGTGAACACTAAACAACAACTATTCACAAATACAAGCCCCTCTTTTCTTAACTACTTACTATCTGACTCCAACTCTTTAAAAAAAATACTGTTCTAACAACCTACATATTAAACGTTACAATCTCAAGACCACACAGTCTCTATCTTCCCCGCTGTGTTCACTCTTTCAGCTGCTGGTGTCCCTTTATCATGTTTTATTTTTAATGCAAGTATGTTTTACATGAACATGTGTCTTTGATAGAGAGTGTTTGAGATGGTCAGTTAGCATTCCTGCTCTACAGCAGTTGCTCTATGTTGGATGGCAGCGGCTCTCCCTCTATTTTCAAAATGCTGGGTTTATTTACTTCCCATGATACAATAATTCTCATAATTTGATTGATTTCCAGGTGTACGAACAATAATATTCAAATTCCATTGGCTTCTGATATTATGAGCATTATTTAAAGTCTTTGATTGCAGTTGATTGCTGTCAAAACAGCAACCAAAACTCAGGCTTCCATTTCCCAGTTAATTGTTACATTTGGAACAGTCTGACCATTAGCTGGCATCTGTGGCTGTACTTTCGATTCAGCAAAATCCGTCCTATCTTAAAGTGAACAGACATTGATTAGATTCCAGGCAGTAACACACGCCGGGCTATCTGTTATTCTGTATACTAACCTCCTTGAACCCCTCGATTAGATTCCAGGCCGTAACTCACTCTGAGCTATCTGTTATTCTGTATATAACCCACCCTGAACACCTCAATTCGATTCCAGGCTGAAAATCACTCCGGGGTATCCGCTATTCTGTTTATAAACCACTCTGAACCCCTCAATTAGATTCCAGGCTGTAACTCAGTCCAGAGTATCTGTTATTCTGCATATAAACCACCCTGAAACCCTCAATTAGATTCCAGGCTGTAACTCAGTCCGGGGTATCCGATATTCTGCATATAAACCTCCCTGAACCCCTCAATTCGATTCCAGGCTGTAACTCACTCTGGGCTACCTGTTGTTCTGTGTATAAACCTCCCTGAACCCCTCAATTCGATTCCAGGCTGTAACTCACTCTGGGCTACCTGTTATTCTGTATATAAACCACTCTGAACCCCTTGATTCGATTCCAGGCAGTAACTTCCTGTCAGGGTTGAAAGGGAAGGCTGGTAGTTATAGAGAATGCTGGCTGACTAAAGAAATTGACGGTTTGGTTCAGAAAAAGAAGGAAGCATATGCCAGGTATAGACAGGATAGATCCTAACCCATGTCCATGGATTCCAGGCTGTAACACACTCCAGGCTATCTGTTATTCTGAATATAAACCACCCTGAACCCCTTGATTAGATTCCAGATTGTAACTCACTCTGGGGTATCTGGTATTCTGTATATTAACCACCCGAAACTCTCGATTAGATTCCAGTCTGGAACTCACTCCGGGCTATCTGTTATTTTGTATATAACCCACCCTGAACGAATTGATTTGATTTCACTTCCTGACATGTTAAGCTCATGTTTCCAACACAATCTAATCTCAATAAGGATCAATGTATCACTGGTCCTCCTATCTGCTAGCACTACCATCATGTTAACTTTCTGATGTTTATGTACATGATTACCTGTAGCAGTGAGTCGCAGGTAGAGAGAGTGGTGCTGAACACGTTTGGCACATTTGCCTAAATCAGTCAGAGCATTGAGTATAGGAGTTGTGGTGGTATGGTGCATCTGTACAAGATGTTGGTGAGACCACTTTAAGAATACTGCGTACAACTCGGTTTTCTGCAGAAATGACTTACACGGATGTTCCAGGACTGGAGGCTTGAGCTATTGGGAGAGGCTGATTACGTTGAGGTGTTGCCCCCTGGAGTGTCAGAGGTTGAGAGGCAGCATTATAGAGGTTTATAAAATCATCAGGGGCATGGATATGCTGAACAGCCATGTTCTAATCCCAAGGATAGGGGAGTCCAGAACAAGACAGCATAGGTTGGAGGGGAGAGGGCAAATGATTTAGAAGGGACCTGAAGGTAAATATTTCACGCAGAGACTGATGTGTGTACAGAAAGTGCAGTCAGAGGAAGTGGTCAAGGCGGGTACAATCACAGGAGGATTATTGGCCAAATACTGGCAAATGGGACGAAATCAGATTTGATAACTGATCGGAGTGAACAGAATGGATTAATGGGTCTGTTTCCATTCTGCCTGACTCTCTGATTCTATAAGAGGGATGACAAATAATTCTGAAAGGACCTTTCCAGTCAGAATTCTCTTCAGTGGAAGGTTATCGTTTCTCTATGTTCACATTGATTGAAAGCTGCGTTAGTTAAATATTTGACAAAGAAGTGAGTCATGCATAATGGGATACAGACAGGAAAGTGGGGCTGAGACCACAACCTGATCATCCACGAACTTAGTGTCTGGTGGAGAAGGCTCAAAGTATCTAATGACACACTCCTGCTCCTCAGTCCAATGTTCCTGTGTTCCATTCAGCCCCTCAAACCTGCTAGACAGGAGCAGTTGGAGGTTACTTACTCCTATAATATGTTGCACAGAAACACAGGAGACCATTCAGCCCCTCAGTACTGTCCCACGCGGTTTGAAGTGAGTTGGGAAATGTAATTGGAAAACCCAGGCTGGGTACGAAAGAGACCCCTCATCTCTCTTCACAGAGCTTCCCTTCTCTGTAACTTGTGCTTCATTTGTTAGTTATGTTGTACACTCAGGTTCAGTGTGAATACAGCCGCCCCCCGCCTCCCCCATACCTCACTCAGGGATGGCTCACAAAATCCTCTGGTCTCCCTGTCTGCAACATTCAAAAACAGAACATTCATGAAAATAACACCCACTAACTTTCCAATAACAGAATGGGAGAACATCAGAAACAGGGGCATGTTGTTCACTCCCCAAGCCTGCCTTGCCCTTCTTTAAGATCGTGACTGATCTGCTCTTCGTCTCAAATTTTCTTTCATATCCAATTCTTCATAGCCCTCAACTCTCTGACAGGTTAATGTCCATACACCTCCTCTTCAAATACGTTCAGTCATCTATCTCCCCGAACACCCTTGAGGAGAGAAATCCTGACATTCAATCCCACCTGTTTGAAGAAAACACTTGCTGCTCCTATATCATGGCCTATTGATGTGAACAAAAGAGATTGAGACAAGGGTTCAGGTAATAATGACTGGCCCCGATATCAAGGCAGTGGTTGACTTCTGTTGACATCAAGGAGCTTAACAAATCTGAACTTAATGTGAATCAGAGTAACCTCTCCAGTGTTTGGGGTCAAACATGGCACAAAGGAAGATGGTCATCATCTCAGTCCTGGGTCACCTCTGTGCGAGATCCTCAGGGGAGCTTCCTCTTCACAAACACCTTCAGCTGCTTCATCAATGTCTCCCCGCCCCCACCCTCCCCACCATAAGATCAGAACTGGGGATGGTCGCTGAAGATTCCACAATGTTCAGAACATTTTGTCCCCCGTCAACTCCTGAACTGGTCTTTTTCCATGTGTAGCAGGATCCAGACTCCATTGAGACTTGTGTTGTTAAATGGTCCGTAACATTCATGTAACAGCACTGGCGGGCACTGCACATTGCCACAGTAAAATAAGAGTTCATTCAATACCTCACGCTGGTTTCACAGTAATATGAGGAAGTCATTCAGCCATAGACACTATTGGAGATGAACAGGGACAGCCCATTCAGTGCCTCCAACCTATTACTCAGGAAGAGAAGGAGTCTAGTGTGAAGGGCCACACCAGAGCTCCTCGAAAGTATTTGACGGCAATAGCCTAGAGTCTAATGTTTTCACATTTTAAAGGAAATGCAAAGTGTCTGTTCCAGATGCAATGTGAATGGTCAAACTACTCGGTGAAGCAAAACACCATCTACTTAAACACGAAAGAGAAAATGAAACCAAAGAAAGAGGAATTTAGCATAACGTAATTCTATTGGACAGTTTAACAGAATAATAGATCTAGGAACTATTACTAATGAACTGTTCCAATATAGGGAAATCCCATAAACACAGCCCTTGGCAAAAAGGAATATTCAGACACAGAATGTCACAAATATTTCTCCAATCCAGGAATTAAAAACAGCATCAAGAGAAATTTCAGAGAGGGTAGCAACCAGGAGACCTTCACTGAAGCTTCCAACTCTGTGGAGACCCCAATAGTTTCTGATGTCACTGAGAAACCAAAACCCAGAGATCCTAATCTGTGAGAGCTGGCCACACCCATTCAGGCTGCATTAAAATAAACACAAGGCCTCCGTAGCTGTTACTCAAGTGGTCTTTACTACCCAGCTTGGTAACGATCGTTCAATCTCTCTCTTAAAAGAAACACGGACAAAATAACCTCTTAAAGATGCAACATTGTCATACTAGTCAGTACAATGAGCTGTCAAACAGGAACCAGGGGTAATCCAGTCAGGCCCTTGGCCCTGTCCAATCGGACGAGGTTGAAGCCAATCTCTCCCTTGAGCCCCTTATACAGGAACAGTAGGAGGCCATTCCCACCTCAATGCACTTACACAGGGGCAGAATGACGTAAGTTTTGCTGATTCCTGATGCTGCCTGACCCGCTGTGCTTTTCCAGCAATTGATGCTCTACTCTGATCTCCAGCATCGGCAGTCTTATGTGTCTCCTAATTGATGCTCTAACATGATGAACAAGTGGGGCAGAGGCTGCACAGACAGACTGCTCCACATTGTTCCTCTTGGCTCCGTTGCTCATGATACACATGTGGGACTTTAATGTGGTTTTCTAGTGGTGAAGAGGGAAGCCATATATCTTGTGTGAAGTCTCAAGAAGGCATCTTCGATCTCCGAGAAGCCAGCCTGGTGTTCTCTATGTAGGGCGGAAGTTATTGGGAATGGATACCTGTTTTAGACGGAGGTATTCTGGCTGCTGTTGGGGATTGTAATTAACCTGACGTTCAGTACAGGGTTCACTCACCGACTGCACAGTGACGTGGGGAGAGTTAATTAAGACATATAAACTATTAGGAAAGTCACGTTAGACTGATGAATGGACTCTCTAAGTTCAAATAATGCTGATCTTGTTCATGTTGACATTGTCTAGGGCACGTCCTGTTCAGTGTAACCTGTATGCCTTACTCTGTCCAAGTCTATTTCCACCCTATGATCTGTCTGGCCATGCTTACTATGATCTGCCTCCACTGCTCATAAATAAAGTGTTTCCCTGTACTGAGGTACACGTGACAATAAATCAAACCAATCAATCCTGGGTAAAGTATGGAATTTCTCTCCCTGTCAATGTCTATTTTGGAAATAAGTGATCGCTGCCACTCCTCGTGTCTCAGCGTCACCATTTCTTCATCTCTCACAGCTCTACAGATTAAACACTCAGCTTCTTCACTCTATCCTCATGTTACCATCACCCGTGTCTGTGGTAAGGAGATCATTCCTTACAAAGGAGATCAAATCTGTAGAGAGTGCACCAAATGTTGTCTCAGCAAGGTTCTACAACAGCAGGAAGATGGATTTACTTATGTACTTGAATCATCTTACAATGAAGGACAGCATACCATTGACTGCACCCATTACGTACACAGGATTTGATTCGAAGCAGTCAGCATAGACTTGCGAGTGGCAGATCATGCTTCCCAAATTTCTTAAAGTCCTTTGATGAAGTTACCAGGATGTTTGATGAGGGCAGAATGGTAGATGTAGTCTCTGTGGATTTCAGTAAGGCCTTTGATAAGGTTCCACACGGCAGCTGCTCAGGAAGGTAACATCTCGTAGAATGCGGGGGGGAACTGGCCAATTGGATACACAGTTGGCTTGATGGTAGGAAGCAGAGGGTTGAGTGGAAGGTTGTTTGTCAGACCGGAGGCTTGGTCCATTGCTGTTTGTTATCTATGATTTGGTTGAGAATGTACAAGTTATGATTAGTAAGTTTGCAGAAGACACTAAAGTAAGTGGGAGCATGGTCAGTGAGGAAGTTTATCAGAAATTGCAGCAGGACCTTAATCAGGTGGGAAAGTGGGCCGAGAAATGGCAAATGGAATTTAATATCGATGCGTGATTTCTTACATTTTGGGAACTCAAATCAAGGTAGGAGTCTCATGTTGAATGGGAGGATCTTCAAGGGTGTAATGGGCAGAGAGACCTTGGAGTTCAGGTGCACGGTTCTCTGAGAGTGGAGTCACAGGTAGACAGGGCAGTGAAGAAGGCTTTTGGCACATTGGCCTTCATCAGGCAGGATATTGTGTATAGAAGTTGGGAATTTATGTTGCAGTTACACAGGACTTTGGTAAGTCCGCACTAGGAGTATTGTGTTCAGTTTTGTCACGTTGTTATAGGGAGGATGCTATTAAATTAGAAAGAATGCAGAAGAAATTTACAAAGACGTTCCCAGGACCCAATGGTCTGAGTTATAGGGAGAGGTTGGACAAGCTAGGACCTTATCTTGAGCATGTAGGAAACTGAGGGAGTCCTTATAGAGCTGAATCAGATCATGATGGTGGGGTTAATGCTCTCAGTCTTTTTCCAAGGTTTAGAGAATCGAGGACGAGAGAGGATCAGTTTAAGGTTAAAGGGGAAGGAATAAAAGGGAACTTGAGGGGCCAGTTCTTTACACAGAGGCTGGTACGTGGATGAGCTGCCCGCAGGTGTGATTGAAGGAGATACATTAACAACATTTCAAAAGCATTTGGATGAATATGTTGATAGGAAAGGACTGGAAGGATATGGGCCAACTGCAGGGAATTGGGGTTAGCGTGGATGGACATTTACAAGGTAGAGTCGAAACCCCTCTGTTAATTAAACCCAAACACCCAGAAAAGCTCGCCCCACCTTGTAATCTGTTAAAATATGAGTGATACAGATCTCCTACATTCCACTATTTAAACAAAAATTAACAATTAGTTTCTTAGGTTTAATAGTGAACACTAAACTACAACTATTCACAAATACAAGCTCCTCTTTTCTTAGCTACTTACTATCTGACTCCAACTCTGTAAAAATATTCTGTTCCAACAGCCCATATATTAAACATTACAATCTCAAGACCACACAGTCTCTATCTTCCCTGCTGTGTTCACTCTTCCAGCTGCTGATCTCCCTGGGTCATGTTTTTATTGCAAGTAGGTTTACATGAACATGTATCTTTGAAAGAGAGTGTTTGAGATGGCCAGTTAGCACTGCTGCTCGACAGCAGTTACTTTGCTGTTGGTTGACAGCGGCTCTCCCTCTAGTGTTCAAAATGCTGGGTTTATCTCCTCCCCATGATACAACAATTCTCATACTTTGATTGCTTTCCAGGTGTCCAAACAATAATATTCAAGTTCCGTTGGCTTCTGGTATCCTGACCATTATTTAAACCCCTTGGTTGTATTTGAATTATTGTGAAAACAGCAACCAAAACTCAGATCTCCATTTCCCAGCTAATTGTGACATATGGAACAGCCTCACATTTAGCTGGCATCTGTGCTGTACTTTCTATTCAACAAAACCCCTTCTATTTTAAAGTGCCCATACATAGTTTCGGCTTCATAAGACCTCCCTTCTTCAGAAAAAAAAGAACCATCAGAATGAAAAGATGGCTTCGTTTCTTTTCCTCTAATTCTTAATCCCATTATTATGAAATACAAAATTATTAATCTCAGTTATGTCATTGATATTAATTTTGTACACCTATTTAAACTGGAATAAGTCAAATCTTATCTAAAGTTTATCCTTTAAATCCGCGATAACACATCTGCTATCACAGTTTAGGATCCACAGCATGTACATTTTGTAAATTTAAAATTGGTGTGATACGACCCCAATGAAATTCTCTCATATTCTGGTCTTTAAATATTCCAGAAAACGTGAGAGGTTTGTCGTTGTCCACAACAATCTCCGACAATTTATTTGTCACATAAACATTGAAATATTGTCAGGTCAGTGCAAAACTTAATCATTCTTTTTCAATAATGGAGAATGTTGTATTTTTCTTTCTGGTGGATATTGCGTTTTTTAGACAAGTAGCCAATTAGGCATTCAAATCCATCATAACCTTTCTGTATCAATACATCTCCAAGCCCTATATCCCTAGAAGCAAATAGAATTTTCAAAGGGTTTCAAAATATTTGGTGTAGCTAAAACTGGTGCGGTGATTAATCCTGCTTTAAAATTGTCAAATGCCTCCTGGCATTATTCTGTCCACCACAATTCTGTATTCTTTTTTACTAAGTCCATCAGTGGTGCCAATACGCTGCTGAAGTTTGGAACAAACTTCCGATAGAATCCACTCAGTTCCAAGAATCGAAGCATCTCTTTCTTCGAGGATGGTTGTGGAAATTCCTCAAAGCCTTTTGTCTTTGTGTTCCATGGGATCAACCTTCCATGTCCAATGTTATGTCCCAAGAACGTCACCTCTGCCTTTGCGAATTCTGTTTTCTTTAAGTTTATTATCAAGTTTGCTTCTTGTAATAGTTCAACATGCTCTGCCAACTGTAACATGTGAGCTTTCAATCACTTGCTAAAGGTCACTACATCATACAGGTAAACTGCACAATTTGTTCATCTGACCATAACTCTGTTCTTGAGTCACTAAACCTGGCTTTGACGGGAAAACCTATCACTGGTGGCAATACTAATATGTCATCCCTACAGGAAATCGTCAAAATTTCAGAGTTTTTATCTGCGACGTGCTTCATTCTATACTGTGCCCTTCAGGTGCTGTTTAGCGAACTCACCTACTCCATCTAATCTCTCCCTCACCTCACATACATAATCCGAGTGTGAGATCTCTGACTTCGGTCCTGTCAATTTATATTCAATTAATTCCAAAGGACCTCTCACTTCATGTACAAATATTAACTAAAAGGAAGTAAACTGAGTAGATTTATTTGGGACACATATTTTTTGTCTTATGGCAAACAATTCAATGAGACACCTTCATTCCAATCATTCCGGTAATCCTGACAGTACGCTGTTAATATGGTCTTCAGCGTCTGATGCTAACTTTACAAGACTCGCTGGGATTCAGGATGGGATACACTTGATTTAAACTGCTGTATGCCGAAGCTATCCATGACTTCCTTAAACAGCTGAGCGGTAAAATGAGACCTTGGTCTGACTGAATCTCTCTGCGGAGCCCACAGTGATTAAAGAAAGCTATCAACTCCTCCACCTCCCTTTTTACCTTAACACTCCATAATAGAATTGCCTTTGGAAATCTGGTAGACACATCCATTATGGCTAGCAAATATTAGTTTCCACTTTTATTTTAGATAGGGGAGCTACACAACTCATCATAACCTACGTGAAATGTTCTTCGAATGCAGTAATTGGTAACAAAGGTTCTGGCTTTATTACTGCCTGTGACTTACCTACCATTTAGAATGTTTGACATGTGCAACAAATAATAACCACGTCCGTGTGCATTCCAGGCCACTAGAAATGCCTCTGTACCTTAACCTGATTCTTCTGTACACCTAGGTGACCCCCTGCAGTTAGTTTATTTGCGACCCGTAACACTGTACGCTACCTCGAAAACAATCTGGAGCACTTCGGCCCATTTCCCTTCTGCACTAACCTGTCGGGGTCTCCATTTTAATTTTAGCATTCTATCTTTAAGTTAACAACGTTCGACAATATATTGTGATTCCTTTTCTGTGTGTGTGCATGTGTATGTGTGTGTGAATGTATGTGTATATATCTGTTGTAAGTCCATTAGCCTTTCTGGCCTAAACCCCTCTGCCTGATCCTCTGCCTGTTCAGGTTTTTCCTGCAGCGTGACATCAAACAGGGGGTCAGTTCACTGCACATCAACTCCTTTGGCTTTTTATTACAGTTTTCCTTCCTGCTCTAACTTATGACAGTGGAATCTTTTTACTATACAGTCTGGAAAAATCCTGGGTATTTTTCTTTTAACTCCCCAATTCCTTAGTTTTCCTTTTGCCTTCTCCAACACAAGGGGTGCCACTCCCACCTTGGATCCTGTTAAATCGTTCACAAGAATAAACTATATTCCTGGAAATGACACTCTGTTACTCACTGTCACTGTTACGGCCCCAACCTTGATTTGGCATTCCAACCTGATGTTACACAAGGGAATACTTAATTTCTAACCCCATTCCACAAATTGTTACGATCTTGATTAATATGTCAGAAAGAGTGAAAATACTTTCATCTCTCACTATTAGAGGCCGAGAGAAAGTGAGGGCTGCAAATGCTGGAGGTGAGAGTTGAAAAGTGTGGGGCTGGAAGAGCATAGCCAACCAAGCAGCATCCGAGGGGCAGAAGAGTTGACGTTTCAGGCATAAATTCTTCATCAGGAAAGTGGGGGTGGGGTAAGGGAGAGGGAAGGGGGCCGAGAAAAAATAGGAGAGTGGGAGTGGAGATGGGTGGAAGGTAGCTTGGAAGGCGATAGGTAGATGCAGGTGGGGTGTGATGGTGATAGGTCGGAGAGGAGGGTGTTGTGGATAGGTGGTTGGACAACTAGAACCCTCAAACTAGAACCATCATCAACGTTGACTTCACCAAATTCCAAATCTCCCCTCCCCCAACCTCTCCCAGATTGAACCATTCAACCTAGCACTGGTCTTTTGAAATCCCTAACTGGCCATCTTCCTGCCCACCTACCGACTCCACCCTGCCCTCTGACATATCACTATCACTCCCACCTACATCATCTTTTCGCCTTCCCAGTGACTCTACCATCAGCCCAGCTCCTACCCTTGTATTTATCTTTCAGCCCCATTGTCCCCCCACCACATTCCTGACGATGGGTTTCTGCCTGATATTCGATTGTCCTGCTGTTCGGAAGCTGCCTGATCTGTTGTGCTTTTCCGGCGCTTCACTTCTCAACTATTCGAGACTGAGCAGATCCCATATCTCACAAAATTATAACTTCTTGTCCTTCTCCCCCTGTTCTTTCTGAGTAAACTTTATCTACAGAGGCGAATTCTTTCAGAGATCGGGTACTAACTCCATACGCAGACCCTGCCTCGGCTGTGCACTCTCCTGCAGCTCCTCAGCTCTAATTGGGGTCTCCTTTACCAGTTTCACTAATGCCACTGGGCTTAGCCTCTTCTGCCACATCTTTCCCCAAAGTGCCTTCCTTCAACGACCACCACTGTGTGTCCCAGCTTACTGCAGTGAAACCACCTTTTCCCAGTGCCCTTCTTAAACCATCAGCACTGGAATTTTATGTGTTCCATGCCCTTGTAGTGAGAACACCTGAGGCCCTTCACCACCTTTCAACCCCTTTGGGCTACCTTTTTCACCTGTGGTAAACTATTGTGCGCTACTGTTCGCTTTGTAATGCGTGATCTTCCTTTCTTCCAATTTCTATCCCTCACAGGATGAAAATTCTCCTGGAAGCTAAATTTCATCTCATGCACCAATGCAGATTTACCTGCCATTTCTGCCACGCTTCTCGCTTCTTAAACTTGCTGTTCGTGCACATGAATTCTTACCGTCTCTGGAAGTGAGTCTTTAAACTTCTCCAGCAGAATAATCTCCCTTCGAGCCTCACAGGTCTTATCTATTTTTAAGTCGAGCAGCCAACTATCAAAATGACTGTAGTTAATTCTTTTAAACTTAACGCAAGTCTGACCTGGTTCCGTCTCTGTTTTTATGAACCTCTGTCTATATGCTTCTGGTACCAATTCATAGCCAATCAAAATAGCCATTTTGACATCTGCATAATCTCTTGACCCCTCACCAGCTGTGCCCACCAGCTTAGTCTGAACGAGCATTTACCCACAAGTTCACTGGACACACCATCTGCCGAGCCATTTTTTCAAATGAAGTAAAAAAGGTTTTGACATTTTTCTCACCGAAATATGGCAAAGCACTACCATAGTTGTATACATCCTGACGTTCTCCCTTCAACTCCATCCTGTTAATTTAACTTTCTTGTCTAATTCCCAACTTCTGAATCTCAAATTCTCTCTCTCTTTCTTTTTCCTCTCCTTCTCTTTTTTCTCTCTCTGTTTCAGACTCTTTCTTTATCTTCTAACTTCAGTTGCCATATTTGCAATTTAAGTTTTTTTATATCTCTACTGCACTTCTCTGTTTCTTTGATACATCAAAGTGCTTGACCAACTCCATTATAATTTCTACTTCCCTTTTGTCCCTGGTTAAACCCAATTCTAACGTATTTGCTAATTCTAAAAATGTCCCCCTTCTGTCCTTCTCAACTTTCTTGGCAAATTTGGGAGCCTCTTTAGTAATGTTATTATCCATTTTCCTCATTTTTAATTTAAACAACCAAAAGTAAACAAAATTAAACAGATTTTCCGACTGATTTTATTTGAAGATCTAGGTCACTAATTGCAACCTGTTGGAATTTGCTGGGACATTTTGTACCCGAAATCTGTTCAAATCTGTCCAAGTCCCTTACAGCAGGGCCCCAAACTGTGAACACATCTATGTCGAGCACTTCTGTTAATTAAAACCACAAACCCAAGAAAGCTCACCTCACCTCGTAATCTGTTAATACATGATTCGATTAGATTAGATTTACAGTGTGGAAACAGGCCCTTCGGCCCAACAAGTCCACACCGACCCGCCGCCCACCCATTCCCCTACATTTACCCCTTAACTAACACTACGGGCAATTTAGCATGGCCAATTCACCTGACCCTGCACATCTTTGGACTGTGGGAGGAAACCGGAGCACCCGGAGGAAACCCACGCAGACACAGGGAGAACGTGCAAACTCCACACAGTCAGTCGCCTGAGGCTGGAACTGAACCCGGGTCTCTGACGCTGTGAGGCAACAGTGCTAACCACTGTGCCACCGTGCCGCCCATGAGTGACAAAGAACTCCGGAATCCCACTAATAAAAGAAAAATAACAGTTTGTGTGTATGCAAGTTAGCTCGCTGTGCTTGAAGGTTTGTTTTCTGACAATTCGACACTATGACTAGGTAACATCATCAGTGAGAGTCTCTGCTGAGGTGCTGGTGGTATGTCACGCCTCTCTATTTATAGGTCCTGGGTTCTTAAGATGGGTGATGTCATTTCCAGTTCGTTTGTTTTACAAGAGAAGGTAGATAGGATCTAAATTGATGCGTTTATTGATGGACTTCTGGTCAGAATGTCATTCCTCTAAGAACGTCCTTGCGTGTCTTAGTATGTGTGTGTGCATTGTCGCAATCAAAGTGGTGCCCTTCTTTGTCTGGATGTATGGAAAATAGTGATATTGAGTCATGTCTTTTGGTGGCCAGCTGGTGTTCATGTATCCTGGTAACACAACAACAGGGCCATTTCAATGGCGGAAAAGTGATTTTATATACACTGTTTAATTAATGTGTGTGTGCAGATAAGTAACATTTTTCATATGTGCACAACTCATTCTAAATGAACAACGGAGACACAGTTAACAAAAAGTGATACATATGATGTATTAAATTTATAAAACATTAAAACATCATTTGATTCTCATCTAAAATGATATGTTCCCCTTCTCTCAACGTTCCCTCCTTGTCTGGAATTCTCCACTCCAATCTCTCATTCTTATCAAGATGTGTATTATAAATTCTTGCTTCTGGTGTCCCAACTTATTTCAGTTAATCCCCTTTCTACCAGAATTCAATATATTGGCCTGTTGGGTACTTTCCAGAGCTAGTGTCTGTCATATTATTGGAGATAAAAATTCTGGCATCAGAGCCAACATTTGAACACATTGCTCTGTTGTACATGCACTATACAAAGGACCACAGCACACGGAAATTGCCAAAACATTGAGGGATGTACATCTACTTCTTTCGATGATCTAGTTTTCTCATTTTTCACATTTCCTCATCTATATTGTCTCGCTCTTTCTCTCTTTGTATCTAGTTAAGAAATTTACCAATTATTCTTTGCGTCCCTTCTCTCAAAGCTTCTTCTTTCGGTTTATATCTATTGCTCGCTTCTAGATGTAATGTGATTATAATTGAGCAATGTAACTGCAAAGACATTCAGGAGGAGCTGGACAGAGTTAATTGGAAAGGGAACTGAGCAGGGCAAACCATGGAGCAGCAAAAGCAGGAATTTCTGGGGATATCTCGGAGGATATCAGAAATTCTCCCAAAGGAGATGAAACATACTCATGGGAGGACAAGGCAGCCATGAGTGATAAGGCATCAAACCAAAAGAGGAAACATACAATGTGGTGAAGATGATTGGGAATCCAGAGAATTCATTGGCTCTGAAACTACATAAGGCTGGCATCAATGACACTGCAGAGCTCTTAATCATGGTCAGGGTGAGAAACACAGGAAAAACATTCACTTTAAACACAGAAGATGGTATTACTCAAGGAAAAAGATGCAGATGAATTAAACAATTGAATTAAAATCACTTAATTGGTTTTGCAGAATGTGTCAGATTGAAAGCATGACACGGGGAGAGACCCTCAGCAGAATGACAGTATGAAAATGGAAGTATTTCCGCATCAGATACCAGAGTAGGTCACTGAGTACATGACTGATGGGTGAATGGGTTTCGATGTGAACTAAGGGACATAGAGAGCAGAATTGCATTGCACATATTGCAGCTCAAAACTGCGTATTTATGTAGTACTGTAGACTACAGCAGCAGAAGCAGAACAGCATTCAACCACAACCTGTAACTTTTAGCCTCGAATAATTTCCTCAGTCTGTCATTACTATCAATACGATCTATGTTTCAGTAATGACTGTGAGTGAACATGACTGGGTCAGAACCACGTGAACCTAAACCTGATGCTAACCCATTAAAGCTACCACATTTGACCAACAGACCTGATCGAAGCTCCGCAAACCTGTCACATTCTGAGATAAATGGTGATGGATGATTAAACAAATGACTGGAGCAAAGGGCTCCACAAATATCCCCATCCTCAGTAATCGAACAGCTCTGCACATCAGTGTAAAAGACCAAGATGGGGAAGCTGCACCAACCTCAGCCAGAAGTGTTGAGTTGATGATCCACCTCACACTCGCCATGATAGTCACAGAATCACAGATGCCAGGCTTCAACCAATTCAATTTGCTGAACGTGACATGAAGAAACAGCTGAACACAGCATGTACGAAAAAGGCAATGGTCCCTGACACCATTCCTGTAATAGGATTGAAGACTTGTGCTGCACAACAAGCCATGTCCCTGCGGAAGCTGTTTCATTCCAGCTCCAACTCTGACATCGCCCTGGTAATGTGGAAAATTAATCAACTATGTCCAGTTCCTAAGAGGATTATAATTACAATCTGACTAGTCACCTCCCCCTCAGACCCACCACGACAGTCAAATTTGTGGGAGTTCTTTTTGACAGAGTTATCAAGCAGCACAGAAATAACTTGCTCAGTATGATTTCAGATAGGTCCCCATGTAGAGATGGTGCTGCTGTGGAAAGGTCACTGGATTACTAATCCAGACCAGGCTAATGCTCTGGCAGCTGGTGTAAGTTAAACACAATTGACAAAATATTAAGATGCAAAATCTGGTGTCCGTAAATAGTGACCTTCAAGCCAATGTCGATTGTACACACCTATTTGCTTCACAAATGTACTTTCAGGAAGTGATCTCCTGTGCTTTCCTGGTCTGGCCTAAACGTGACTGCAGGCACACAGACATGTGATACACTCTTCAATGGTCTTTGAATCCACCAAACAAGACATTCTATTGTATCAAACTGTTCCAAGTTCTAAAGGATAAAACCAGACAGAACACCCGGTCCCAGCCTCAGTATCGGAAAAAGGGAATGGGAAACACAGTCCTGTTGACCGTGCAGAGACCTCCTTCCTAATATCTGAGAGCTTGTGACAACATTTACAGACTACATAGAAACATCGGGAATGGAGTAGGTCATACAACATATTGAGCCTTCCCCATTCCAGTTCATGTTCAAATATGTACACAATGCACTTTTCCCACACACTGTACACATCCCTTAATGTGATTAACAATGGGAAGCTATAAAATAGGAAGTGCAGTAATCCATTTGGTCTGTCGAGTTTGCTACCCAATTCAATATAATGATACCTTGCCCTTTATTTCCAAATTGTTCTCCTTCTCTCCCACCATTCCTTTACTGTCTCTAAATCCTTATTTATATTCAGTGTCTTGGCTTCCAGGTTCGAGCGCATTCCCCAGGTTCACCAGTTGCTGAGTGCAGACATTTATTGTCATCTCATTGCAGAATGGTCTGTCTGTACCTAATACTGTGGACCCTTGTTTTAGACACCAGAGCCTGGGGAATCATTATCCCTGCTTCCAATCCGTCTCACCCTGTCAGAGCTTTATATATCTCACTGAGATCTCCAGCCATTTTCCTAAACCCCATGGAATACAGGCCCAGTCGCCCAAACTCTGCTCCCACAACAAGCCTGTCATCCTAGAGATCGGTCTGGTCATCCTTCACTGCTCTCCCTCAATGTCAGGTTTGTCCTTTATTATGTACTGAGACCAAATCTGCAGAATACTGCACAGTGTTTGAGATAGGGTCTCACCAAAGCCCTCTACAGCTGCAGTAAGACACCGTTACTCCTGGACTCAAATCCCCCTGAAATGAAGGTCAGCATATCATTGATCTTCCTATCTGGTTCTTGCTCCTGCAATATTGCTTTCAGTGACTGGTCTACAGGGAGATCCAGATCCTTTGCAATGTTACAGCTCCCCACTTGGTAGGTCTTTATACACTGGGCAGCGTGTGAATGCCATTCCCAGTGTTGCCTTGTGGGTTCAGACCTAACTGTGCTGCAGGGACCTCGGAGGGCCGCGCAGAAGGAAACAACAAAAAGGCCCAGACGTCGCTTTTCAGATCAACATGTTTCAAACAATCTCTTTTCAAACGAAAAGCTGCCAATCTCTTGTTCCAACCAAAGGGCACACTGTCACCTCAACCCACCTTGCTCTCCATCTGCCACGTATTTGCCCATTCACTCCACTTGTCTTAGTCACCTTGAAGCTTTTTTACAATCTCCTCACCCACTCGCAATCCAACACCCTTTAGTTCATTCAGCAGGTTGGGATATATTGTATTTGATTCCTGCAACCAAATGTTTAATGGGTTTTGTGAACAACTGGGACCTGAGCACCGATCTCTGTGATACCCCAGAAACCTTCCTCTGTTAGTTTTTTAAAATGATATTTATTTCCTGAATCTGGGTGTGACTGGCTGGGCCTGCATTTATTTCCTGTCCCTGGTTGCCCCTTGAGAAGGTGGTGGTGAGCTGCCTTGTTGAACCGCTGCAGTCCACTGTGGATTCAGTGACAGTAACACCATTGAATGCCAAGGGCAGTGTTTAGATTGTATTTTAGTGGTGATGGTCATGGTCTGGCATTTGTGTGACGTGACTATTACTTGCCCCTTGTCAGCCTGGATACTGTCCAGATCTTGTTGTATTTGAACATGGACTGCTTCAGTATCTGAGGAGCCACAAATGTTGCTGAATATTGTGCAATCATTGGCAAACATCTCCACTTCTGACCTTAAAATGGAGGGAAGGTCATTGATGAAGCAGCCCTGAAGATGTTTGGGCCTAGGCCACTGCCCGAGGGACTCCTACAGACTTGTCCTGGAGCTGAATTGACGGACTTTCATCAACCATGACCATCTTCCTCCGTGTCAGGTATGATTCTAACCAGCGGGGAGTTTGCCCCTGATGCCCATTGATTCCAGTTTTGTTAAGATCCCTTGATACCACACTTGGCCGAAGGCAGCTTTGATTTAAAGGGCTGTCACTCTCACCCCACCACAGTAATTCAACTCTGTTGTCCATGTTTGAACCACGGTAATGAGGTCAGGAGCTGAGTGGCCCTGGTGGAGCCCAAACTGGGCGACATTGACCAGGTTATTGCTGAGCAGGTGCTGCTTAAAAGCACTGAGACCTTCCACCACTTTACTGATGATCGAGAGTAGACTGATGGGGTGGTAATTGGCCGGATTGGATTTGTTCTGCTTTTTATATACAGGAGATAATTGGGGTAATTTTCCATGTAATCGGGGAAATGTTGTTGTAACGGTATTGGAAAGGCTTGGTGAGGGCGGTGACAAGGTCTGGAGAACAACATTTCAGTACTATTGCCAGAATGTTGTCAGGGTATGTACCCTCTGGGGTATCCAGTGTCTCCAACTGAATCTGGATATCGTGTGGAGTGAATCAAATTGGCTGATGACTGGTAACTGAATTGTTGAGGGCCACTGGAGGAGGCCGAGATGGATCATCCACTCAGCGCTTCTGACTGGAGATTGTTGCGAATGCATGAACGTTATCTTTTGCACTGAAGTGCTAGGCTCTTCCATCATTAAGGATGGGGATACTTGTGGAATGTCATCCTCCGATGACTTGTTTAATTGTCCATTACTCGAAGTAGAAGGACTGCAGAGCTTAGATCTGCACCGTTGCCTGTGGGATCACTTAGCTCTGTCTATGACTAACTGCTTATGCTGTTTGGCACGCAGGTAGTCATGGTTGGTGACTTCATCAGGCAGACACCTCATTTTCAGGTATTCCCAGTGCTGCTCCTGCCCTCCTGCACACTCCATTGAATCAAGGTTGATCCTCTGGCTTGATGGTAATTGTTGTGAGGGGGATATGCCAGGCCATGAGGTTGTGCGGGAGTACAATTCTGCTGCTATTGATGACCCACAACATATTATCGAAGCCCAGACTTGAGCTGCTAGATCTGTTCAAAGTCTGTCCTATTTAGCATGGTGACAGTGCCACCTAAAATGGTGGAGGTTATTCTCAATATGCAAGTGTGACTTTATCTCCACAATGACTATGCAGTGGTCACTCTTACCCGATACTGTCATGGACAGATACTTCTGCAGCTGGCAGATTAGTAAGGCTGTGGTTAAATATGGCTTTTCGCTCTTGTGGGTTCTTTCACCACCTGCCGCAGACCGAGTCAAGAAGTTACATCCATTCGGACCCAATCAGCTCAATCAGTAATGCTGCTGCTGAACCACTCTTTTTGTGGACATTGACATCCCTAACCCAGAGTACATTTTGTGCCTTTGCCACCCTCAGTGCTTCCTCCAAGTGTTGGTCAGCTTGGAGGAGTCTGACTCATCAGTTGGGAGAGGCTGGTGCATGGTAATCAGCAGGATGTTTCCTTTCCCATGTGTAAACTAACGCCATGAGACTTCATGGGATACAGAGTCACTGTTGAGGACTCCCAGAACAATTCCCTTCAAACTGTATCCCACGGTGCCACCACTTCTGCTTTGTCTGTCCTGCTGGTGAGAGAGGAGATATCCGGGGAAGGTGATGGGGTGTCCGGGATATAGTCATACTCACAGAATCAGAACTTAAATACAATGCCAGGCTGTTGCTTCACCTGTCTGTTTATTTCTATTCACTGTTTCCTGCCAGCTGTCCCATTCTAGAAGCAAGGCCATATATTCACCCCAATCCACGAAGATTTGATTTTGCAAACGAGGCTTGGAGCTTTACCAAAATCTTTCTGAAAATCCACATGTTTTACATCCATTGCTTCTCTTTCATTTGTCTCCCAGTCTGTTTCTCAAACATAATTCCCATTTCATAAACCTGTGTTAGTGTTGTCTATGACCATTATTTTCAGTCCCAATCATTTCTCCCAAACGATTTACTTACTATGTTCTATGTTCCATGTACTATTTCGTTTTCCACGCCAGACTTGGTTTTCCTGGTATTGTCAGAAAGTTCTGTGAAGACAGAACTGAAGTAGTGGATTCATAGTTTTGCCATTTCCCTGTTTCCCATTCTCCATTCTCTGGTTTCAAACTGGAAAAAAACCTGCACTTTTTTTTCATACTTCTCACATTGACATAATTTGACAAGCTATAACAGTTCACTCTTATAACCTTTGTGAACATTATCTTCAGAAACCCATCAATTCTTGTGTTAAGCTACTCAATCATTGACCTTCCACATCATATACTCACAGGAGCATAGTCTCTGTGCCAACAGAAATACAGCACGATCTATATTCGTCCCACTTTCCGACAAAAGACTCATAGCCTGGAATGTTATGGCACTTCCAAGTGCTTGTCCAAGTACTTTCAACAGTTGAGAGGTTAACCTTGATAACTCCCCTCTCAGAATTTACTTTCCAGACCCCAACACCCTCCGGGTGAAGAAAAAAGTCATCTTTAAATCCTCTCTGAACCTCAAACCCTTCACTTTAAAAGTGTGCTCCCTTGTTCTTGACCCTCTGTCTAAAAGGAACAGTTGCTGTCTGTCCACCCTGTCGATGCGCCTTGTTAACTTATCCTTCTGAATCACATCCCCCTCAGCCTCTCTGTCCAAAGTAAACAACCCGAGCTTATCCAGCTTCTCTCCATAGTTGATATGCTCCATCCCAGGGAACATCCTGGTGAATCTTCTCTGCAACACCCTCCAGTACAATCACATCCTTCCTGTAATGAGGGTCCCAGACCGACATACAGTACTCCATCATGGACTAACCAAGCCCTGTATAGTACTTATAATCTTCTCCATGATTAATAAACGCTCCACCCAAGGTTCAATTCTTAACTAGTCCATTACCCTGTTCAGTCACATTCAGAGATGTGTGGAGAAATACCCTCTGAGCTCCCTAGTGTGCTGCCAATCATTGTGTACACCCCATGTCTGGTTCCTCCTTCCAAAGTACATCACCTCATATTTATCAGGATCACATTCCATCTGCCATTGATCTGCCCATCTGATCATTCCACTTGTATTTTCCTGCAAAATCAGAACTTCCTCCTCACTACCAACCACCCGGCCAATCTTTGTGTCAAACACAAACTTACTTATCACAACTCCCACCCCTCCACCCACTCCCCCTCCAGATTCACATCTATACCATTTATGAATGCTCCAAACAATAAGGGACACAGCAGTGATCCCTGTGGTACACCAGGGGACACTGGTCTCCAGTCACACAAACAGCCTTCTCCCACCACCCTCTGCCTCCTGACACTAAGACATTTTTCGCTGTAACTTTTCAAGTTATCCTTGATACTCTGAGATTTTACTTTATTTTTTTCAGTTTCCCATGCGGAACTTTGTCAAAGGCATTGCGTCAAAACTAAATAAGCGAACTCCTCAAACGAATTGAATCAATTCCATTAGTGTGACTTCACTCTGATAAAGTCATGATGATTATCCCTGATCAAGCCTTGCCATTCTGATTGGAGTTCAATTTTCTCCTTCTCTATTTTCTCCAGTAGTTTCCCGAACAGTGATTTAATACTCGCTCGTCTAGAGTTTCCTGGTCTATCTCTACCACCCTTACTGTGAAGTGCAATCATAATAGCTGTTCTCCAGTCCTCTGGCACCTCCCCTTTTGTCAGATTCTAATTAAAATTTCCAGTCAGCGTCTTTCCTCCCTTGACTCAACAGTATCCAGACCTGCAGATTGGTCCAATTTTATACCAGACAGAGCCTCAAACCGCCGCTCGTATTTTACATCAATCTCTTTCCAAGAGCTTTCCAGTCCATCTTCTCGAATTCTGTACCTGCATCCTCCTTCTCCCAAGTAAAATAGCTGTGATGTTTACATGTAACAATCTATCGATGTTCTCTGGGTTGACACACTGATTGTCCCCCTTTGGTTTCTAATGGACACTAACTGTTGCTGATTATTCTGTTCTACTTGTCCGTGTAGAATATCATGGGATTCTCCCTCATCTCTCCTTCTTGCACTTCTCCATGTACCTCGGTTATTCTCTCCACTCTATGTTTCTAAGTTTCAGTAAAATCACCTCTCATCTTTTGAAACTCGAGATCACAGGCTGAGTTTCCACATCAGACAATCTTGCCATTTTAGGGATTAATCTGGAGAATACCTTTTGCAGTTCGTCTGTAGTATATTCTATTTTGGATTGGGACTCCAAACTGTACACAATACTCTCAGTTTAGTCTCAGCAACACTCTGTGCAGCTGGCGCATGGCATCTTCTATATTTCAATTACATTCACATGAATGTAAACCTAATTTTCGTTTCCTATTTGCTTGTGTTTAGATTACATTGCGTTACAGTGTGGAGACAGGCCCTTCGGCCCAACAAGTCCACACCGACCCGCCGAAACGCAACCCACCCATACCCCTACATTTACTACGAACCTAACACGACGGGCAATTTAGCATGGCCAATTCACCTGACCTGCACATCTTTGGACTGTGGAAGAAAACCGGAGCACCCGGAAGAAACCCACGCAGACACAAGGAGAACGTGCAAATTCCACACAGTCAGTCACCTGAGGCGGGAGTTGAACCCGTGTCTCTGGCGCTGTGCCGCCCAATTCTTCCCAATTCTTTCACTTTAACTTTTCTTATGATGTTAGTGGGTGAGTTCTTAAAAAAGATCCTCTTGAATATCCAAATATACGTTATCCATTAGCTCTTCATTGCCTACGTCCACAAGAATCATCTTCAAACCATTCCAAAAAATGTTTGCCACTTAGGATAGAGTAGAAAGGTAGGGAGTGTTGCTGTAGCTATGCAAGGCATTAGTGAGGCTGCAACTGGAGTACAGTTTGGGTGTCCTGCAGAATGAGGTATTTCCATTGGACGCAATTCAGAAGAGCTTCATTAGAATGATTCCATATTTGAAGTGTTTGTCTTATGAAGCGAAATTGAGCAGTTCAGGCCTATACTCTCGATTTTATAAGAACGATAGGAGAGCTCATTGAGGTCTGTAAGATGTGAAATATAATTGAAAGTGTAGATGTGGAGTGGATATTTTTTTCATCAGCCACAATCTCCAACAAGAGACTAGAGTTTGACGATCGAGAGATAGCAGGGATGTGGAACAGAGGCCACGATGACATCAGCCATGATTGTATTCCATGGCGGAGCAGATTCGAGGGGTTGGATTCCTGACTGATTCTCCTCGTTCATATTCAGCTTTTCCACTGTGTTACACAGTAATGGGAGAGGACTGTGTATCAAACAGGAAGCAGGCGCTCCGGATAAATCAGTCCAAATCAGTTTGACAGAACGTCACCAGTGGAGTCACACAGTGACCAGTGCTGGGTCCTCCACTATTTACAATCTATATCAATGATCAGGAGGATGGAACAGATATAGAGATACTGAGTTTGGTCATGTTGCTGTGATAAGCAAGAGAGTAAATTATCAAGAGAGGTAAAGGAAATGGATAATAATTTCGCAGGTGTAATATAACATGATATAACCTGTCATTTCATTTACAGGAATAACGGAAGGCAGTATGTTACGGAAATGGAGAGGGATTACAGGGATTAATGATACTGTGTACTGGGGGGTTCACTCAGACCCGTTCAGACATGGGAGGTTTTGCTCCATCCCTGATCGTCTGCTCCCAGACACTCCAGTGACACCATTGCTCTCCGTACACATGGAATGTTTTGAAGTGTTTGGTTGGTGATGGGGATGCTGTTTTCAAACATGTATTAAGGGGACGGCCTTTATCCAAGATACATTCATTCATTTCTACATGGAGACCCGAAGACGATGGGAATGCTTTCTGCTTGTGAATGAAGGAACTGTGGCTGCTGTCAGGACAAGAGGTATTCACCAACATAGTGTACTGTGCATGGACACACGGTAACATTAACAGAGAGAGAGCTCTTTCAGTTGCTCTACCTCTCCCCATTGACATGGCATCTGCAGATGCCATGTACACCATCGGGAATCCCATTATACTGGATACACCCGGCAGCTCCCTGCTGTGGGGGAAACAATGTATTTACCTCATCCACCATATATATCCTCCATCACCGAATGGTTACATTGATGGCAACATACTGGGAGATGATGGATATGTCACCCAGTCCTGTTTGGAAAGTTCCAGAACATAGAAGCTGAATGAAACTGTGACCCTAACAGCCACTGGCAGCACCGTCCTTTCCCCTGGGGTGAAGGTGCAGGACGCGTTAAAGGAGGTGACACTGCTCTGTGACCAGCTCCTTGTTCAATCAGTGTCCCCTCACACTCTGCTCCTGGATTAAGTGTAGCTTGTGAGGCTGTTAATGGAAAACTCGGGTGGGTCCAACGGATCCCTTTCCACACATACATTAACTCTGTGTTTTCAGAGTTTCCCCACTCTGTAACCTTTGCTCCATTTGTTGCTCATGTTACAGACCCAGATGCTGTAACTACAGTCCCCAGGCTCCACCCAAAGATGGGTCAACAAATCCTCATGTCTCCCTGAATGTCTCAGGCATCTCACAGCACAACCTCCAGCATACCATCCCCAACCCCTCCACTAAATTTTCAATAAGAGTCAGTCAGAAACTCCTCATCTAAAAGTGATGTGGACCAGACCAGATCCCTGCAAAATATTTTAAGAAGGTCGCTTAGACCTTTCCTTATTTTAAAAATAGATGTGAAGTTTGCGTTCCTGATATGTTGTGACTGGTCAAACCACTCGACATTAAGCAAAATATAATCTATTCAAATGCTTTAGTTAAAATACAATTAAAGAAAAGAACATTTTGAGATAGCTTATATGTTTGAACACTTACACAAACAATAGATACCGTACCTTCTTGGTATACACCGCTTGGCACAAAGATATATTCAAATACAGATCCTTACATGCAGTTTTCCGATCGAAGAGATATCAACATCAACAGAGATCTCAGAGAGAAAAGCAGCTGGGGATCATGAATTGAAACTTCCTACCCTTTCCGGGATCCCCAACAGCTTCTGAATGCTGCAGCTAAAAGCAAACCGAAAAAACCTGGTCTGGGAGAGCTGGCCGCTGCCCTTCCATTGTTACCAATGTTTTAATAAAACCTAAAGGCTTTCTCAATTATTTGCTTAAACTGTTTTCAGACAGCAGTTCTGCACCTCTGTCTTTATAACCTCTCTTCAAAAATTAAACCCAAGATAAAATAACCTTTTTATTGTGATAGTATACTCACAACTCCACCTTTAATAAAATGATCCATCAATATACAAAAAGGGATTCATTTTAGATCTCCTAATCTTCCTCTATGAATAGACTGGCGGGAATGGCGGGATTACCTTACACTGAAAGACTGAAGTGACTGGGCTTGTAAACCCTTGAGTTTAGAAGACTAAGAGAGGATTTGATTGAGACATATAAGATTATGAATGGTTTGGACACTCTGGCAGCAGGAAACATGTTTCTGCTGATGGGTGAGTGCTGAACCAGAGGACACAGCTTAAAAATACGGGGTAGACCATTTAGGACAGAGATGAGGAGAAACTTCTTCACCCAGAGAGTGGTGGCTGTGTGGAATGCTCTGCCCCAGCGGGCAGTGGAGGGCCAGTCTCTGGATTCATTTCAGAAAGAGTTGGATAGAGCTCTCAAAGATAGTGTAATCAAGGGTTATGGAGTTAAGGCAGGAAGAGGATACTGATTAGGAATGATCAGCTATGATCTTATTGAATGGTGGTGCAGGCTCGATGGGCAGAATGGCCTACTCGTGCACCTATTGTCTATAGTCTATTGACTGCAATGCATATATATTACATTGACTCTGAGCATACAAATGTTCACAACGAGATTCGATTTCAGTCATTTTACTCCTGCCACAGAATGCCTTTGTCTTTCTTCACTCAAGTTTCCACAACGTGTCAAAACTAAGGTTTTCTAACCCTGTCACATGTATAATTTCATATTGAATGGCGGAAATAATAAGCTCAGTCGACATAGACTGGTATTTTTCTCCCAAAACTTCTCCAAAAACTTTAAGGGGTCACGATCAGTGAAAACGATTTGTCTCAGATACGTTATTTGCAATTTAAATGCTGAAACATTGTAACGCTAACACCAAGCCTCCTTCCCCATTGTGGAATAAATCTGTTGGTGTTTCCACTGGACACTTCAATCACACGTTACATAATGGAGCACTTCTCATCTCTCCAATAGTCCTTCTGAATGACATAGCTCCTCATGTCTCAGCATAAAATAATTACATCCTTCTTTACCTCTTAATGCTGTAACCTCTTTACCTGCTACTCCTGGCCTATGCCAGTAAACTTTACTCTCACAGGGATATGTTCTAAGAAAATCTCACACATTCTTCTCAATCTCTCACAGAAACCAAAGTTTGATTTCTGAACTCAATCATCATCATCAGCCATTTTAGTTTCTAACCTTCCCATTGTTACTCTCTGCTCTTCCACATGAGTTCTCATGACTGCAGGAAGTAAATTGTTGAACTGCGAAAATAAGAATCTCTCTAAGGGTCATAGGTTTGCTCTGTTTTAATACCATTCCCCACCTTTCAAAATTTGTTTGATCATTTCAAACACAATGTGCGTTTAACCAGGCATGCTATTTTGGATTCCTGAAACACTGTCAGCATCTGGCACAAGCTCATATGCACTTCAAATGGCTTTGTTTACCTCCTCATACTCAGCAGATAGCTCCTCTGATAGGGATGCAAATGCCTATCAGCTTTGTTTGAATCAACTAAATCCACATGTTCTCTGGCAACTGCATTTCTTTAGCCACTTTCTGAAATGATATTAAAAAGGCTCCCTCCATCATTCTCATCAAATTTAGATAATACCTGGATGTATTTAAACAGATCCCCATCAGACCTTTGGCTGTATAGGGTTGCTCATCCTCACTATCCTCATTATCCAGCCGACTGTCTGCCTTCATCTCCACCTTCTATGTCAACTTTCCTCTCTAATTACTAAATTTTGAAGTTGAAACTCTCTGCTTTTCTTCTCTCTTTTTTTCTCTCTTTAGTCTTCATTTCCTTTTCTTTTATTTCTACTTTTCATCATAATTCAAACTGTTTCAATTCCTTTTCATGTTCAAGGTGCCTCATTTGAAATTGAATTCTAGCCATTTCCAAAGACTCTGATGGCGGTCCCACCAAATGTAATTGCCGAGCTATAGCTGTAATTACCTCTCATTTTCTCACAGACAAACACAACCCCAACTCCAGCTTGTCTGTCAATTTCTACAGCTTCCCTTCATTACCCCTAACTTTACTTCTTCCACTACCAGAGATCTCTTAGTAACTGAAACTGTCTTTATACTCATCACACTGTTTAAACCAACCGAATTCAACATCCAGAACCAAAGAAACTAACAACTACCATACAGGTCCTTTGAACCCAATTGCCTCACAGTGCATACTCTCCAGTGTTTGCATGAGCTTATTCTGGATTCTCTAGTTTCCTCCCACAATCCAAAAGTGTGCATGTCAGGTGAATTGGCCATGCTAAATTGTTTGTAGTTTTCAGGGATGTGTGGGTTAGGTGCCTTAGTCGGGGTAAATGTGTAATAATAGGGTAAAGGAATGGGTCTGGGTAGGTTACTCCTCGGAGGGTCAGTGTAGACTTGTTGGGTCAAATGGCCTTTTTGCAGACTGTAGGGATTGTGATTCTAAACGCAATTTGGTATTATCGATTTAGAACCAGACAAGAGACCCCAGTTTGTTATAGACCAACCAGACTGACTCCAACTAGTTTAAGAGGGTAGCTTGGATGCCAACCTTTTCTTATTTTGAAGGTAGATGTGAAGTGGGTGTTCCAGATGCGATGGTACTCGTCAAACCACTCACCATAAAGCAAAACACAATGTATTTAAACACGCTAATCAAAATCCATTCACAATGAAGAGGAATTTAGACTAACTTAAGTATTGGAAACCATAACAGAATAATGGATACAGTACCTTCTACAAATGAACTGTTCCAATATACTACAATCACCTAAACACACCCATTGGCAAAAAGGAACATTCAAACATGCATTCTTGCATACTGTTCTCCAATCCAGGAGGAAAGAGTATCAAGTGAGCTTCCAGAGAGAATAGCAGCTCGGGATAATTTACTAAAACTTACACCCGTTCTGGGACCCCAAGCACCTGGTGATTGTTATTGCTACAATGAAAAGAAACCGAGAAAGCCTGGTCTATGCGAGCTGGCCATGGTTACTACTATTTATTAAAAACCCTAAACCCCCGTTAGTTATTTGCTTGAGCCATTTTCAGTAGGAAGTTTGGCCTTTAAGACCTCTTACTAAAAATAAGGAGAAAATAACCTTTTATTTAAAAAAGTGACAGCATTGTCAGGCAATTTAGATGCCTGGTCCTTTACTCAGTGGTCTTCCTCGTGTTACTGATCACAAGGTCACCTGAGAGGGACAGCCACAGGTACAGACCAAGTTACAAGGATGTGTCTCATAACTTCGGAAACACACCTGTCCATGAACCATCACATGGGACACACCGGGAAGTGAACAACAGCCTGACACACGCAATTTCATTATTTCTGAGCTACACAATGCCAGCACTCGATACACTAGGGAGACAAAACCCAAGGCCAGGGAAAGATACAAAGGGACAGAGAGATTCACATTAAAGACAGAAACAGGCAGTGAATTAACTGAAAAGATGTTGTGTAAATATGGGGAAAAAGACAGGGCAGTGAGACTAACGGCAGAAGTGAGTAAAATTACAAGAATGAGGACATTGAATAAAGGCATTGTCAGATCAGCTGAAATGGTTTGTTACATCAAATTCTGAATCTGCTTCACCGAACACCACAAACAAACATAAACTGGGACAAGATGACAGCCCAGCATGGAGAGCTGTGCACACCATGCTAGTGTGTTGCTCAGTGAACTGCACTATCTGGAGAGTATTGAAAACTATACTAACATATGCTAACTATACCCGCATCAGATTACTGCCTATAATGGGAAGGTTTGCTCTCTCTGTGTGTTCATCAGAGACTGAGAGAGTGTGCGCGATAGGCGTGGTTGAATGCGAAACTCATTGTTTGAGAAGGAACGCACATGGAGAAAACAATTTTAAATAAGAACAGCTGGCAGGCTTTTTGTTTATCAATAGAGAGAACGAGGGAAGTTTCATGGACAGATGAGGTAAAGTATTTGAGAATGTTAAAATAAAGGCATTGCCAGACAAAACAGCAATATACATCGGCGTGCACATGAATGACAAATCGATGGGAGTTTGGTGTGAGTTCGAACCAGATTTGCTTCGGCAGGTTTGAAGCCGGGGGCGTCAGCAGCAGATTATTGGCTTCATTAAGCCTGTACTTCATAGCTCAAGGTTCAAACAAGCGGATGCAATAAACCAGTGAGATATATTCTGGAGTAGTGAGTATTTCAAGTTAGAAATGTCCGGGAATGGTGTCAAGAATCAGCTCATTGTCAAAGGGATCTCCCACAGTTGTGACTTGTCTGCTTCAACTGCAGATATTGGCCAGGGATGGGATGGAAACAATGGAAGGAAGTGGAGTTTGTAACCAGAACAGTAGACAGTGACCTCCATCCTCTTAACAGCAAAGGCAATGATACGATGCATTATGATTCTCCCCTGAAACTGAATAGTTCAACATAGAGATCCGTGAGTAACACTGCCAGAGCAGAGAGCGAGACAGTAATTGAACACCTTCTTTGATGCAGTTAGCAGTGGTCTGTAGAGTGATTATCTAGATTGAGAGATTGGATTGGATTGGAACAATAATAGTGGCAGGAAGTGTAGACGATATGAAAAAACAATAATACAGTCATAACTGGTTTATAAACAACAAAATCTGGATAGTGACACTCACCAGGAACACCAACGATAGCCAGGAAGGGATAATAAAAGTATTGAATAATGAGAAGAGCGTAATAGATCCGCAATGATAATGACATCCAATCAAATGCAGAAAGATACCAAACGTAATCGGCTAAGCTCCTGTCGATTGTTGGAATATTCCAGTCTAATATTCTCAAATTCTGATCCATTGTTGGAACATTCCAGTCTCATATTCTCAGATTCTGATCTCTCCTCCCCCTCTCTCTGGATCTGCTGATCCCTGTCAGTGCTGTCGGTGATGCTCTGCTCATGTTATGGGTTGACACACTGAACGGAGCCCATTTATCATTAAAAGATTGAAACCCTCCACTGGGATAATTATAATCCATGGAGATTGGCATTAATCGCAGTCACTGAACAAATAGGCTCAGTTAACCAGTTCAATAAATCACTTTTCATATACTGGATGCAATGGATGAGGGTTGCTGAGGGATGGACCATAAATCTTTCAATATTTTATATCTTTTTTTTCCTTGTATATGAGAGTATTAAAAGAACACTGCAGGGGTCTATGTATGTTCCATTCTGTTTATGAAAGGAGGCAGTTATAAAATAACAGATCGGCTGCATAAAAAAGGGGGGTGGGCAAGTTTCTAGATCCCTGAACACAAAGTACGGTGCTTATTGACCAGTGTGCGGCCAATCCTGGTTTTCATGCCCTGTTATCAAATCCTTTCATAACCTTGAGATAGAGCATTGGGACTGCTGCTCAGGAACAGGCCGAAGAGATTCTCTCCCAATGGGCCTCTTACAGAGGAGAAGAGAAGACCATTCAGCCCATATTAGCCTGTTGCTACTTGAAAAGGTGGAAAGCTGGAATATTGGCACATTTTGTCAACAGAATCATTCAGAACAAAGATATGTATTGCTGCAGCTGTATAAAGTGTAACTGAGAGGCCACCTGCAGTACATTGTGTTATCTGTGTTTCTGTGTCTGAGAAAGGATGGACCTCCATCAGATACATTTTAACGGCTGCTCATAATCCACGGGTTGTTGTGTCTTGGATCTATTACACAGGGTCAGGAGGAGGCCGTGCAGCCTCTCCAGTGTGTTTAGAAGAACTGGAGGAGGCCATTAATCCTCTTGAGTCTACTACAGAGGGACAGGAGGAGCCTAGTCAGACTTTCAAGCCCGTTGTAGAGGGGCAGGAAGTGATGATTTAACTTTCAAGTCTGTTACGCATAAATATAAGTTTTAAATTAGTTGTGGAATAGGAAATACCTGATGTAAACATTAAAGTTCTAACTTTGAACAAGGCCAATTTTGAAAGTGTTAGGTGAGCCCTGTGAAAGTCTGATTGGAATACCCTATTCACAGGTAAAGGGATGGTTGGAAAATGCAAGGACATCAAAACGTGGTTTCAGAGAGTCCAGAGCTAACGTGTTCCTATTAGTGAGATGGGCAAGGCTGGTGGGTGCAGGGAGTGCTGGATGGCTAGATATATTGATGTTATGGTCAAGGGAACGAAGGAGGCATATGTCCGGTAAACAGAGCTGAGATTAAGTGAATCCCGAGAGAAGTATAAGGGCAATAAGTGTAAAGTCAACAGGGAATTCTGGCCAGAAAAATGTGGATATGAGATGGCTTTAGAAATAGGGTTCACGAGGCATTGAAGAAATTCTACAAATCCTTTAATGGTAAAAGATTAACTAGGGAGAGAACTGGGCCCCTTAAAGATCAGTAAGACTACCTCCGTGTGGAACCACCCGAGATTGGAGGGATATGAAACAAAAATTTCTCCTAAGTAGTTAATGAGGAGGAGGTTACAAGAGCGAGAGAATGAATAAATATACAGTGAAACATTGAAAGGTGTCTATATTACAAGGAGGTATTTGACATTTTGAAACACATAAAGGTGAACTAATCCCTGGGACCTGATCAGTTGTATCCCAAATGTTTGTGAGAAGCTAGGAAAGAAATTGGTCAGCATTTTGCTGATATATTTGTATCATTGATTTCCACAGGTCAGGTGTCAAAAGACTGGAGGGCAGCTAACATATTGTCATTATTTAAGAAAGTAAGGAAAAAAAACAGGTAACCACAGATCGCTGAGCCTGACGTCAATGGTGACTAAATTGTGGGAGGGGATTTTGTTGGAAACGATGTAAATGCATTTGAAAAGACAAGGACTTAAGAGGGCTTTGTACATTGGAGATCACGTCCCACTGACTCGGTGTAATCTTTTGAGGAAGTGATGAAGATGATTGATGAAGACAGGACAGTGGATCTTGTCTTTATGGAATTCAGTAAGATTACCAAAATGTTCTACATGGTAGACTGGTTAGCAAGGTTAGACTTCCTCGGATCCAGGGAGACTTCGCCATTTAGATCCGAAATTTTCTTGAATATTGGAGACAGGGCGTGACAGTGGATATTTGTTCATTAAACTTGGAGACCTGCGACCAGTGGCGTGCCGCAAAGATCAATTGTGCATCCGCTGCCTTTTGTCACTGATACAAATCATTTACATTTGAGTATATGAAGTATTGTCTGTAAGTTTTTAGATAATTCCAAATTTGGTGGTGTTGTCGACAGTGAAGAATGATCTCTCAGACTATAATGGGACCTTTTTTAGGTGAACCGAGGAGTGGCAGATAGAGTATATTTTAGTTACATATGAGGTGTTGCATTTTGGCAAGACAAATCAAGGTAAGACTTACAGGTAGTACCCTGTCGAAAGCTGCCAGTGAAGGAGAACTCCATTGAAAGTATCGAATCCCTACAGTGAGGAAACAGGCTTTTCGGCCCATCGAGGCCACACCGAACCTCTAAACAGTATCCCACTGGACAAACACCTGCCCTATCCCTCTGAGCCTGCAGTTCCCATGGCTAATCCAACTACCCTACACATCCCTGGGTACGGTGCGCAATTTAGCATGGCCAATCTACCCTTATCTATATATCTTTATACAGTTGGAGTAAAACATAGCACCCGGAGGAAACTCACACAGACACGGGGAGAATGTACAAACTCCACACAGCGAGTCATTCCAGGATGGAACTAAACCCAGGTCACTGCCCTGTGAGGCAGCAAAGCGAGCCTTGTGGTGTAGGTTCTCCGTTCCTTGAACGTGCCGTCACAGGTAGATAGCGCAGTGAAGAAGGCACTTGGTGATCTTCCCTTTATTGGTGCGTGCTTTGAGTCGAAGCAGTTGCATGACATGTTAAATCTGTACAGGACATTGGTTTGGCCACTTTTGTAATATTGCCTTTAATTCTGGTCTCTCTACTGTCGGAAAGATGTTGTCAAACTTGAAAAGGTGCAGAAAAGATTTAAAAGAATGTTGCAGGTGTTGGAGGGTTAGAGTTACAGGGAGAGTTTTAATAGGCTGGGGCTATTTTCAAGTGTTGAGGCTGGGGCTGGGGGGATCCTTAAATGGGTTTATAAAATCATGAGGGGCATAGATAAGGTAAACAGTCAATGTCTTCCCAGGATAGACGAGTCCAAAATTAGAAGACAAAGGTTTAAGGTGAGAGGAGAAAGATTTAAAAAGGGACATGAGGGACAACATTTTCACACAGAGACCGCGGTTTGTATGGATTGAACAGACAAAAGAGGTGGTGGGGGCAGGTACAGTTACACCATTTAAAAGGTATTTGGATGGATACATGCATGGGAAGGGTTTAGAGGGAGATGGTCCAATGGCTGGCAAGGGGGACGAGATTAATTTAGGATATTTGGCGGTATGGATGTCCAGACCGAACGATCTTTTTGCGTGCTGTACATCTCTGAGAGTCTATTGACACTTCAGTGTATAACACGGGAACAGGAGGAGGCTATTCATCATCTGAATTTTGCCAATCGGCTTGTTTGGTCAATCACAGAGAGTCAAATACAAAAATACATCATTCAGATGTTGATGGTGCTTTACAGAAACAGGAGAAAGGCCTTTAGTCAAGAAAAAGCTGTAAAGAATGTGAGAGGCCATTCAGTCCCTCACCTCCATTCCACAGGAGCAGCAGGTGAACACAGAGCTATTGGAGCCTGTTACTCAGGAGCAGGAGGAGGACATGTATTTTCACAAACTTGGGATCAGGAGGGAATCATTCAACTGTTTGAAACTGGGACACAGGGACAGGAGACAGTCACTCAACTGTTTGAGACAGGGACACAGGAATAGGAGGAAATCATTCAACTGCTGAAAACTGGGGCACAGGGCAATCTGGAGGCTAGTGAGGCCCCAGGATCCTGTTACGCAGGAACAGGAGGAGGTGATTCACTCCCCACCAGTGTGGGACACTGGGAGAGAAGGGGCGTTTGCTTGGAACAAAGAGAAATATATGAGAAGTTGCATCAGTGGCCCATTCAATCCTGCCCCACCATTCACTAATACCAAGGCTGATCTGATGGTGATTCCCTCATTCCATTTTACAGAGCTTCCCCTCTCTGCAGCCTCTGCTCCATTTGTTGGTCACGTTGTAGACCCAGATGCTGTAACAACAGTTACCATGACTCATCCAGAGGGTCGGGTCGAACTGGATGAGTCAGGATTTGAAGAGTCCAATCACAAGAATTAAAACAAAAATAAAGGCATAGCCGGATGTTTAGTTCTCTCACATTCGCAATCTAACTCACATAACCATTACATATTCAGGATGGATCACTGTGTAGATCCGGCTGGTGTACTGCTGAATGCAACCCAGCTATGTGCAGAGCGAAACTCTGTGCAGCCCACACCAATGCTGGATCTATAATCCTGGGCTAAATGTCCAGTGTGGGGGAGCTGTGCAGTCCGCACTGGATCATTCATATATAAACCCAGATTGTTGCATTGTTCGGTAACACTGTGTTCGATCGCAGCTCAGTGTGGGGAAACTTGCAACCAATGTTGGAACTGACAAGATGTGCAGCTCCCATCCATTTACAGCTCCATATCTCCACTGTGCCTTGATAAGGGATGCTGCGAATGTGAAAGTCACTGCGAGGAAGAGATGTAAATGGAAACAATTTAAATACCAATAGTTCTGATTAAGGCGCGTATCACTCTAGTATTTAAAGATGAAATAACTGAGATAATATCCAACGAGATTTTGTAAATGATGCAAACAATAAGAGGGGTTGGTAACGTTATAGTGGTTGCACTATAAGCCTTCAAATAATCAATGGGAATTCGAAGAACAAATATGCAGGAAGACTGGCGAGACTTGCAGGAGCAATAGGGTTGTCATAATAGGTGATTTTAATTATCCTAACATAGACTGGAACTTCCAGAGGGTTAAGAACTTAGGTGGAACGTAACTTGTTAAGTGTGTTCAGGAAAGCTTCCACAAGCAGCATGTCCAGGTTCCTACTCAGGAAGGGACAAACTTGACCTACTGTTGGGAAACAGGGCAGGATAGGTGACGGAGGTAAAGTCGGGGAGCATTTTGGGAAAAGTGACCAGAGATGTATTAATGTTAAAATAGGTATGGTAGGGAAAAGAATTGGCCCACAGATTCAAGTTCTAAACTGGGGCAAGGCGAATTTTGTTGAAATTAGACAGGGGATTGCAGGGCTTGATTGGAGGAGTGTGTTTCTAGATAAAAGGATCCAGGGCAAGTGGGAGGGCTTCAAAAGTGAGATAGCTCGAGTTCAAGGTCTGCATGTTCCTGTGAGGGTGAAGGGAAAGTGAGGCTGGAAGAGAGAACCCTGGATGACAAGAAATATTGAGTCTCTGACCAGAAAGAAAGGAGGCGTCACTCAAGTACAGGCAGCTGGTTCCAAGGGAATGTCTGGAGGTACACAGGGGTTACAGTAGTTTACAGAAGAAGGAAATCAGCAGGGCTAAAATGGGGTATGAGATAGCCTTGGCTGAGCAGATTAAGATGAATCCAAATTCAGTATAGTAAATAAAAAGAACAACTAGACAGAGATAGGACGCCTTAAAATCCAAAATGGGCATGCATGTGTAAAACCTCAAGAGATGGGTGAGGTCCTCAATTTCCCCTCTGTGTTTATCATGAAGAAAGACATGAAGACCTGTGACCTTTGGGAGGTTAGTTGCGTTATCTTGGTACAGTCAATATCACAGTAGAGGTGTTGTTGGACATATTACAATGCATAAAGTCAGATAAATCTCTTGGTCCTAACCAGATATATCTAAGAGCACTGCACAAGGCGAGAGACGGTAGTTCAGGGGCAAGGTCTCGGAAGACTGGGCAGTAGCAAAGGTAGTGCCCTTATTCAGAAGGGCTGCAAAGAAAAGCCTGGGAAAGATAGACCAATAAGCTTCACATCTGTTTCGGAAACCACTAGAGAAGGCTCGGAGATATAAGATATGGATGCATTTGGGAAGACAGAGCTTGATTTCGAGCAGTCAGCATAGCTTTGTGCGTGGCAGATCATGCCTGACAAAGTTTGATAGAGATTTCTGAGGAAGTGACTTGAAAGGTTGATGAGGAAAGATGGTGGACATTGTCTATTTGGATTTCAGTAAGGCCTTTGATAAGCTTCCACATGGTAGGCCGCTCTAGAAGGTTAGATCACATGGTCTCCAATGTAAACATGGCAAATTGGCGACACAATTGGCTTAATGTTCTGAAACAAATGGCTATGGTGGAGGTAAGCTTCTAGCATGTGTTCAGAAGACATTTCCCATGTAGATGGACTCTCCTTTCAACATATTTTATCTGATTTATAAATTCATGCCACAGTCAGCAAGCTTTCCACAGACCAATCAAAAACATGGACTTATTTTATGGTTATCGATATCCAATCACAATTAGTCATTCTGGTTATTTCACTTGTCTCACCTTATTGTATTCAGCCAAAGACAGCTTCCAAACACTTGTCTCATTATAAAATACAATTTCTAGCAGAGAACATTTTTGTCTCAAATACACCTTTTTCCTTGTCATTAAAATTTCTCTTGCCCTTTTTCTGCTTCTGATTCTGTGTGTAACAGTTACACAGTCTGCCACTCAGTTGGTTGGATGGTTGGTTTGTGATGCAGAGGGAGGCCACCAGCGCAGGTTCAATTCCCCACAATTCCCCAGAGGTTATCATGAAGGGGATCCTCTCTCAACCTTACCCTATCACCCGTGTGATGACCTTCAACGTAAACCACCACGAGTGGTCTCTCTAATGAGAGTTATTTGGGAGTCGAATCTATCCATATTAGCATTTTAATTTTTAGCAAAATTTTTTATTGAAAAAGATAATTTTATTATTATATTAAACCAACAACAAAACAACTCAAAGAACTGAACAAAATTACACCCATGTGCATGTATATACAAAATAAGTTAAAGTCTCTAAACGGACAGAAGAAAAACAAAAATAAACAATAAATAATAAATAATAACAAAGTGATAGCTCTCGTTCTTCGAGAGCATCAACTGATATACATTCATATGTTCATAGTTCCTAAGATGTGATTCATTCACCAATATCGTCATGGCTATATAAAAGACCTTTTTAGAGTGGCAAATACGCCTGCATCGCGGTAATCCAGAAAGGGTTGCCATATCTTACATAAATCTCTGCTTTTCGGTGCACCATACTAATGAGAACGTCCAAAGGGATATTCTCCATGACGAGCTTACAACGACCCAATAGACCCAATAGGGTTTTCAGACATCCAACACAACAGAATATTCTTTCTAGTACATGAAGTATGGGGGAGATACTAAACGAGTATTGTGCATCAGTATTTACTGTGGAAAATGATATGGAATATATAAATTGTAGTGAAATAGTTGGTGACACCTTGCAAAATGTCGATATTACAGACGAGGAAGTGCTGGATGTCTTGAAGTGGGTAAATGTGGATAAATCACCAGGACCTGATTAGGTGGCCCCAGAACTCTGTGGGAAGCTAGAGAAGTGATTGCTGGGCGTCTTGCTGAGATATTTGTAATATGGATAGTCACTGGTGAGGTGCCGGAAGACTGGAGGTTCGCTAACGCTGTGCTATTGTATAAGAAGGGTGTTAAGGACAAGCCAGGGAACTATAGACGAGTGAGCCTGACGTTGGTGATGGGCAAGTTGTTGGAGGGAATCGTGAGGGCCAGGATGTGCTTGTATTTAGAAAGGCAAGGACTGATTAGGGATAGTCAACATGGCTTTGTGCGTGAGAAATCATGTCTCACAAACTTGATTTAGTTTCTTGAGGAAGTAACAAAGAGGATTGAGGAGGGCAGAGGGGTAGATGTGATCTATATGGACTTCAGTAAGGGTTTTGATGAGGTTCCCCATGGGAGACTGAATGGCATGGTTAGATCTCATGGAATACATGGAGAACTCGCCATTTGGATACAGGACTGGCTCAAAGGTAGTAAACATAGGGTGATGGTGAAGGGTTGTTTTTCAGACTGGACGCCTGTGCCAAGTTCAGTGCCACAAGGATCGGTGCAGAATTCACCACATTTTGTCATTGACATAAATGATATGGATACAAGCATAAGAGGTACAATTAGTAGGTTTGCAGATGACGCCAAAATTGGACGTGTAGTGGAGAGCGGAGAGGGTCACCTCAGATTGACCAAATGGCCAATGGGCTGAGAAGTGGCAGATGAAGTTTGATTCAGATGAAAGCGAGGTGCTGCGTTTTGAGAAAGAAAATCTTAGCAGGACATTTACACTTAATGGTAAGGTCGCAGGGAGTGTTGCTGAACAGAGACCTTGGAGTGCGGGTTCAAAGCTCCTTGAAAGAGGAGTTGCAGGTAGATAGGATAGTGATGAAGGCGTTTCCTTTATTGGTCAGAGTATAGAGTACAGGAGTTGTAAGATCATGTTGCGGCTGTACAGAACATTAGTTCGGCCAGTGTTGGAATAGTGCGTGCAATTCTGGTCTCCTTCCTATCGGAAAGATGTTGTAAAACTTGAAAGGGTTCAGAAAAGATTTCAAGGATGTTGCCAGCGTTGGAGGATTTGAGCTATAGGGAGAGGCTGAACAGACTGGGGCTGTTTTTCCTGGAGCGTCGGAGGCTGAGTGCTAACATTATAGAGTTTTACAAAGATATGAGGGGCATGGATAGGGTAAATAGGTAAAGTCTTTTCCCAGGGGTCGGGGCGTCAAAACAAGAGGGTATAAATTTAGGGTGAGAGGGGAAAGATATAATAGAGAACTACAGGGCAACTATTTCATACAGAGAATGGTAAGTGTATGGAATGAACTACCAGGTAATGTCGAGGAGGCTGATACAAGTGTAACATTTAAGACGCATTTGGATGGGTAAATGAATAAGAAGGGTTTGGAGGGATATGGGCCGGGTGCTGGCAGGTGGGTTTAGTTTGGTTTGGGATATCTGGCCGGCATAGACGGGTTGGGCCAAAGGGTCTGTTTCCATGCTTTACATCTCTATGACTCTATGACTCTATGACTTATATTAATCTCTGTTTTTTTGCTGCACCATGCTGGTGTGAAAGTCCAAAGGGATATTCTCCATGATGAGGTTACAAAGTCCCAACAGATCCGGGGAGTTTTCAGGCATACAACACAACATAATATTTTCCCTAGCCCAGAAAGTAAGGATATATTTTTTCCCCATGTGCATCTGTGTAAGATACTCTGGGCAGGTCCAGGAAAAGAGAAACCAGGTCCATCTCCAATTCGGTCCCCTCGACCCACTCTCTCACACCTAACGCAGTGCTCCAATATATACGAAGCATGCAGCAGGACCACATGCAATGAGTAAGAGTGCCTGTAGTCATTCTGCATTTAGGACACGCTGAAGATAATCCCACTTGGAATTTTGAGGGAAAATCGGGGGTCAGATAGACCCTGTGAAGAATTTTCAACTGCATGGAATGGTCCTATTTCAGATCAAAATCCTTACAGCATTTTCACAAATATCCTCCCATGTCTCCGAAGACATCTAAACCCCCAAGTCTCTCGAACAAACGTCACGAAGCTGCACAGTCTTGTCTGAGCGGACACTATCCAACTAATGATAAAGGGTACTGACAGAGAGTGTATTCTTAGCAGTAAGAACCCACTTCTCTATGTCAGATCTATAAGTGTCTGTTCAAAGTAATTTTTTCATCAAATCTCTAATTTTGAAAAAAACAGAAGGCGTCTGTATTAGGTAGCCCATACCCAAGCAAGGTATCCCCCTCGCTGCCCACAGTTTATACCTGGAATCCATTATCCCAGGTTGACGACCTGGTATACCAATTATAGGGGTTAAGAAACATGGTGTTGGCTGTATTGCCCTCAATCTGACGGATTGTCCTTCATGCTTTAACAGTATTGATCATCATTAGTTTCTGAGAATACTCCATAAACGTTGTCAATTTATCTAAGAACGACAGACTAAAAGGGTTCACTTTGTCTGAGAGTGCTCAATGTCTCGCCATATTGACGCCAATACCACAGCGGCCCAGGCACTCAAATACGTTGAAAAAAAAACGTAATTGATTGCTATTAATCAGGGTGATCAACTCCCCACAATCTTTGGGGCAGTTGCAATTTTGTTAGCTTGATAAACAATCGCTTATGGTGCCAAATGAAAGAGCTAAACCAGCCATTTTTTCAAAAAAAAACTTTGATTAGATTACTTACAGTGTGGAAACAGGCCCTTCTGCCCAACAAGTCCACACCGACCCGCCGAAGCACAACCCACCCACACCCATTCCCCTACATTTACCCCTTCACCTAACACTACGGGCAATTTAGCGTGGCCAATTCACCTAACGTGCACATTTTTCTACTGTGGGAGGAAACAAGAGCACCCAGAGAAAACCCACGCAGACACGGGGAGAATGTGCAAACTCCACGCAGCCAGTCGCCTGAGGTGGGAAGTGAACCGGGTCACTGGCAGTATGAGGCAGCAGTGCTAACCACTGTGCCACAGTGCAACCCACATGCCTCATCTGTCTGGGAAACATCAAAAAAAGCATTCACACGGGGTGTAGGAAATGAGGAAGGACATTCATATTAATAACAGCTATCCGACCTAGCCAGGACTTTGGAAATGCCTCCCATCTTTGAAGGTCTTGTTTAATTTTGTCCAACAAATGGACATAGTTCACGTTACATAAATGATCAAAGACAGATGTAATGAATATACTGAAATAGGGAAACCACCCCCGTGACCATTTAAAAGGAAACCAGGATTTAGCCTCAGTATCAGGTATTTCCCTAAGACCTCCCATAGGCATGGCCTCCAACTTTGTAAAATTAATCTTATCGCCCGGAAAGGCAACAAGCGAATTAATGCATTGCATCACATGACCTACCGAAATTGCAGGATTTGATAAAAAAAAACATAACACCCTCATCTGCATACAATGTCATCTTTCGTGACTTATATCTCACCTTTGGGGCAGATATGTTGACATCCCTACAGATGGCCTCCGCCAGTGGCTCAATCCCCAACGTAAACAACAATGGTGAAAGGTGTCAACCTTGTTGGCTGTCTGGAGAAATATTACTATTACTGGTTGGCACACCATTAGTGAGAACTGCAGCCAGAGGATCACGGTAAGTGACCCTCACCCACTTTATAAAATCTTTGCGTAGACCAAACCGTTCTAATGTACAGAAGAGATCCGGCCACTGAACCCAATCAAATGCCTTCTCTCATCTAAAGAGATCAATAATCCCTGGGCAGATTGTTGTTGACACTCTTGGATCATATTGAGTAAATTCTTAACATTGTAGGAAGATCTGCCGCCCTTTTTAAAGCCTGTTTAGTCCTCTTTGGTAATGGAAGGCAGCAAAGTTTCTAGCCGTAATGCATGGGTTTCAGACGGGATTTTGAAACCAACATTTAAAAGTGAGATTGGCGTGTAAGAAGCACAATCCTCTGGGGTCTTCATTTCTTCAGCATCAGAGAGATATGAGCCTCTCTAAAGAATGGAGGGAGGGATTTGTGACTGTGTGACTGACGGAACACGTTAAACATCAGCCCTGACAATAGGTGTATAAATTAATTATAAAACTCACTAGGAAATCTGTCAGGAACGCGCACCTTTACATTCTGAAGCTGTTTCACACCCTCCTGCGCTGACAATGGTGCATAAAGGCACAACACTTATTCAGGGGCTACTCTTGGAAGACCCAGCTTCTTTAAAAATGCTTCCATCTTAATCCATCTATCCTCAAAATGTTCAGGCTGAAATAATTCGGTGAAAGTCTCGGACAGGAGGCATTAATCTCTTTGGAATTGAAGGTAAGGATCCCAGTACCCTCCCTAATTGAGGTAATGGCTTAAGAGGGGCGTTCGTTTTCCTGGCATGATAGAATAAATACCTGCCTGGCTTATCACCATGTTCAAACAGCCTTTGTTTTGCAAAAGTAAGTACCTTCCTGGCTGTCTGTGTGAGCGTGGAATTCACTGTAGACCAAAGCATTGTGATCCTCTGCAGCTTAGCCACTGAGGGTCTATCATAGTCTGCACTCTCGGCTGGCCTCAGCTCTGCCTCAAACCAGCGTTCGTGCTCTCCTTTCTGCTGCATCCTAAGGATTAATTAATCCCTCGGCAGAAGCCTTAGCAATTTCCCATCGAATGGATGGTTTACTGGTTAGATCTGAATTAATGGCTAAGAAAGATCTGAATTCATTGCAGTGGGTGGCACGGTGGCACAGTGGTTAGCACTGCTGCCTCACAGCACCAGAGACCCCAGTTCAATTCCTGCCTTAGGTGACAGTTTGTGTGGAGTTTACACATTACCCCTGTGTCTGCGTGGGTTTTCTCCGGGTGCTCCGGTTTCCTCCCACAGTCCAAACATGTGCAGGTTAGGTGAATTGGCCATGCTAAATTGCCTGTAGTGTTAGGTGAAAGGGTAAATATCAGCGAATGGGTCTGTGTGGTCGGTATGGACTTGTTGGGCCGAAGGGCCTGTTTCTACACTGTAAGTAATCTAATCTAAATACTCAATTAACCAACTAGTCTTAATACGAAAGAGATTGATTCGCTCGTGTCTCGAAGCTGTTATAATGCCCTTAATCTTAATCAATAAGTAAACTGCTTCATGGTCAGAAATGGTAATATTCCTAATTGTGCAGGATGCCACCGAATCTAAGATTGTTGCAGGAATGGGGAAGATATCAAACCTCGTGTGGCATTTATGCCGGTTAAAGAAGAAAATAAAACCCCTACTTGTGATGTGGATCTGCCTCCAGATATCCACCAGCTCTGTTTCTGCACACAAATCCACTAATTGCTTACATTATAACGAGGGTATTGGGGCACCTTAGGACATTCTGTCCACCGTGGGGTCTATAAGACAGTTGAAATCTTCTACAATAATGTGCCACGATGAAAGATAACTGAATTTGGAAAATGCATCTACCAGGATTTTAACAGGGTGCGCCGGGGGTGGGTGGGGAGGGGGTGCAATAAACATTCAAAATACTGTATTATTTACCATAGTTCAAGGCTTTGGGGATTATGAGCCTCCCGTGAGTGTCAAATACAATCTAGTAGGTTAAATGGAAGATTTTTTTTAACCCATTATGGCTTCTCCCCAACTCGTAATATTAAAAGAGGAGAAATAAACCCGATCAAACCCGACCTGCTGGAAAGTCAAATGTTCTTTGTCATCAAGGTGCATCTCCTGCAATAGGACAACATCCACCCTCTCTTTTTAAGACTAGAAAGTAAATTTTTCCTCTTTTCTGGCTAATGGCTCCCCTTAATCCTCCAGGTAGACCATTTAAGCACATCATTACCCAGAACACACTGTAGCAACATTTGAACTGGAGAGAGGAAGAACTCGAATTACTGATCATTAATAAACAAAGTTTCATAGAGCTTAAAAACTACACAAACTAAAACTACTACAACTGCCAAATCTCAAATCTTTCCAAAACTAAGCATTTTAAGTAAATGGCTGGGATGGAGTGGGTGAGGGAACCACTTTGCCCGTGCTGTGATGCAGAGCCCAACAAAGCAGACCTTCCAGATTGCTACCATCTTGAATTTCCCCTTATCATTTTATCGATATTATCATTTCATTTTGCATTTTATTCCTGGATGTGCTGGAGCAGTGTGATTTTTTTTACCACTGTCAGCATTTCCCCAACACTGCACATTCCTGCCATTCCCCGATAATCCTTGACTCCGTTATTCTTTATGAACATTCTGTCTGTGCCTCAAACATATTCAATATCTCTGCCTCCAAAGCTCTGCAGGGAAGAGATTTCCAAATACTCTCACCATTGAGAAAACAAAAAATAACTTCATCTGTGTATGAGATTATTTTTGTCTCCTTACCTGAGAAAGGATATAATCAAATTGGAAGCAGTTCATAGATATTTCACTTCATGTATTCCAGGGATGAGGGTCTTATATTATGAAGGCTTTCACAGGTTACTCTTGGAATGAGAGGTGATCTTATTGAAACATACAAAACCTAGAGGAGAGCGATCAGATAGATACCCACTGGGTGTTTGTATAGTAAAACTTCTTGTTGTTTTTATAGAATCTCGACATTGTGGAAGCAGGGCATTCCGTCCATCAAGTCCACTTGACCCTCGTAATATTATTACCCCCCCCCCCCCACCCCACTCTATCCATGTAACCCTGCATTTCCCATGACTAACCTATCTAACCAACACATCCCTGGGCGCTATAGGCAATTTAGCATAGCCAATCCGCTCTAAGCTGGATACCTTTGGACAGTGGGAGGAAACTGGAACACTGGGAGGAAACCCACACAGACATGGGGAGAATGTTCAAAATCCACATCGAGGGTTGCCCGAGGTTGGAATTGAACGCAGCAACTTGGTGATGTGAGGTAGCAGTGCTAACCACAGATCCACCATGCACATCCGTTAGTTCTATTAGTTACTTGTGGCTGACTAAAGAAATCTTCCTGACCTGTTCCTGTCACTGAACCCGACTCAGTCTGAGAACTTTATCATCGGCCATATCACCAACCTGGTTACATTTCAAATTATGTGTCAGCAGTGAAGGAATGGGACGAGAAAAGGAAACAGTGACACCTTCCAACCTTCGTCAGAGCAGGAATTAGGAGAAATACACAAAGTAGGATTTCAGTCAAGTGGGAATTCTCTTACCCAGAAGTTTGGGATGGCTGGATCTTTAAATTAAATCTAAGCTGGCTTTGTCTGATTTTCCATGGACAGGTGAATCAGGGATAATGGTGCATGGAAAGAAACGTGCAGCTGGGATCACAATGAGATGAGCCATGACCTTATTTATTCGTGGAGTAGTGTCAAAGGGCCGAATGGCCCACTTGTGTCCCTCAGCCCTATGTTCTGATGTTCCATTCAGCCCTCAGACATGCTAAACAGCGGCCGATCGAGGCCACTCCGATGGTTAGGTGGAGTTTTGGAAATGTACTTGGAAAATCCAGACTGGATCAGGAAGTGACCACCACCCCCACCCCCAATCCCTGTTTCCAGGCTTCCCCTCTTTGTAACTTCTGCTCCAGATGTGGGTCATGTTGCAGACCCAGATACGCTGGGAATACAGCTACATACCCCACCTAGGGTTAAAACAACAAATCCTCTGTTCTCCCTGAATGCAATATTGTACAACACAATTTCCAGCAAAATAACCCGTTCCTTTCCAAAAGCATAACATGTGAAATTAATAAATAGGAACAGGAGTAGGTCAATCGGCCCCTCAAGCTAACTCTGTCATTTAATAAGAACATGGCTGATCTACTCCAGGGCTCAACTCCATTCTCTTGCCGACTCCTTGTATCCCTCCACACCTCTCTGGGTTAGGGAATTCCAGACATTCATTACCTTCGGAGAGAAGACATTACTCTTCATCTCAGATTGAAATCGATGTTCCTTATTCGTTATCTATATCCTCGAGTTCGACACTTTGCCAAACAATGGAAACAACTTCTCAACATCTACCTCTCCAACCCCTTCTGTGTCTTGTCTGTTTCAGCAGTATCACTCCTCATTCATTTAAACCCTATTGAATTATCGCCTCACCATCTTAGAGATTCTCAATAACACAACCCTTTCATCCCAGGAAACCCCCTAATGTACCAACCGAGTTCCTTGCTGCATCATCGAGCTGACTTTATGTTTCAGACACAGGAAGACTCCAATGCCTTTACTGTTCCTTTTCTGGAAGTCCTCTCCATTAAGTAACTGACGGCCTTTTGATTCTCAGTGTCATCCTCAAACTCGGATGTATATTGTACTCAGCTCCCTCCTTCAGGCTGTCAGCTTAGATTGCAAATAACTGATGCCATCAGACTGATATTTGTGGTACTCCAACAGATACACCTTTATCATAAAGATCCATTAATCCTGACTCCCCTTCCTTCACCCACATCTCCTTCGCCCCCCCCTCCTTCTCCACCCTCTCCTTCCCCATCTCCTTCCCACTTTCTTCCCCCCATCTCCTTCCCCCATCTCCTTCCCCCTATCTCCTTCTCCCTTATCTCCTTCCCACTTCCTTCCCCCCATCTCATTCCCCCCTATCTCCTGCCCCCTTCCTTCCCCCCATCTCGTTCCCCCTTCCTTCACCCCTCTGCTTCCCCTATCACCTTCCCCCTTCCTTCTCCCGATCTCCTTCCCCCTTCCTTCCCTCTATTTCCTTCCCCCATCTCCTTCTGCCCATCTCCTTCCCCCTTCCTTCCCCTTTCTCCTTCCCCCTTCCTTCCCCCATCTCCTTCCCCCTTTTTCAATTAAACAAATGACTATGGATACTGGAAATAAAAATACAAAAAGCTTTATAGAAGGTTCACTGGAACTGGAAGTTTAGCTCTGCATTCACTCCAGAAAATTCTGCAACGTCTTTAGCCATTTCTTCAGCAATTTTTGTTTGTTGAACAATTTCCAACGACATAATGTCAAAGATGCCCAAACATCCTGTCCATCATGGAGAGCCGTACACGGGGAACTGAACAGCAACACATGGTGACAAGTTCCATGACTCTGAAACTGCATAAGTCTGGCATCACTGATACTGCAGAGCTCTGATTCATGGTCAAGGGAAAAAAAACAGAAGGAAACACATTCATTTTAAATACAGAAGATTGCATTACTGAAAGGAAAAGATTCAGATTAGTACCTTAAATGGATATAGTTTATGTAATAAATTGGAGGCATCACACAAGGAAAATCTTCCAGCAGAATGAGAATATGAAAATGGAAGTATTTCCGCATCAGAAACCAGAGTCGGTCACTGAGTACAGGGCTGATGGGTGAATGGGTCTCGGTGTGAACTAGGGCCAGTCAGTAGTATTGAATTGTAGATATTGCAGCTAAAACTGGGTTATCATCTGATGCTGTAGATTTCAATGACAATCTGTAACTTTTTCCCCCGGATAGTCCATCCGTCTACCATTTCCATCAAGCCGATCCATGGGTCAGTGACGAGTGTAGGTGAACATGGTCGGGTCGGAATCACGTGCACCTAAAGCTGATGACAATCCATTAAAGCTACCGCACTTGATTGGTTACACTATGAACAGCAGGACTAACATCTGATACAGACAGAGAGATGAGCCCAAGACTAACAAATCAGATCTAAGCTCTGTCGTCCTGTCAAATCCATGGATAAAAGTCGATGAACCATTAAACAACTTACTGGAGGAGAGGACTCCACAAATATCCCCATCCCAAATAATGGAACAGCCCTGTGCATCCATGTAAAAGACACAGTATCTGCACCATCCTCAGCCAGAAGTGTTGAGTCGATTATCCACCTCACCCTCAATATGAGACTCTCAGAATCACAGATGCCCGTCTTAATCAATTCAATTCACTGCACGTGACATGAAGCAACAGCTGAACACTGTAGATATGACAAAGGCATTTGGCACTGACACCATTCCTGCAATAGGACTGAGGACTTTTGCTACACAACAAGCCGTGTACCTGAGGAAGCTGTTTCATTCCAGCTCCAACTCTGACATCTCCCTGGCAATGTGGGTAATTAGCAACTGCAATCCTCACTTTCTCCTAATGTGGGTAATTACTCAACTATGCCCCATCCCCTAAGAAGGGAATAATTACAATCAGACCAATTACCACGCCCTCAGTCCCATCACGATAGTCAAATTGGTTGGGGTTATTTTTGAAAGAGCTGTCACACAGTACAAAAAATAATCGGTTCAGTGTGGTTTCCGATAGGCCCCCATGTGGAGATGGTGCTGTTGTGGAATTGTCATTGGATTGCTAATCCAGACCAGGATAATTCTCTGACAACTGGTGCAAGTTAAAAAACAATTAATAAAATATCGAGATCTAATACCTGGTGTCAGTAAGAGTGATCATTTGTTCAATGTCGATTATAGACGATGATCTCCTTCCCCAGTATACGTCCAGGAAGTGAATCTCCCGTGCTTTCCTGGTCTGACGTAAAAGTGACTCCAGACACACAGACATGTTATAAACTCTTCAATGGTCTCTGAAACGGCCAAGCAAGGCACTCAATTGTATCAAACTGCTGCGAGGTTTTAAAGGATAAACCCAGAGAGAACACCCGGCACCAGCCTCGTTATCAGAAAAGGGAACGGGAAACACAATCCTGTAGACCCTGCAGAGACCTCCTTCCTAACAGCTGAGAGCTTGTGGCAACATTTCCAGAGCTTTCCCACACACTGCACAGAAGCATCGGGAAAGGAATACATCATACAACTTATTGAGTTTCCCTATTCTAGTTAATGGCCGAACATCTCCTCAATGCAGTTTTCCCCATATAATATTCATAACCCTTAATATGTTTAAACATTGTGAACCATAAAATGAGAACTGCTGTAGTCCATTCAGCCCATCAGTTTGCCCCTCCATTCTATGTACAGGCAGTTCACCGATAACACGTGTTGATAAAATACAATTTGGCTGCAATGCAATTAATGAACCTTTTTCTATAAAGTGAACTCGTGTTCACTGTGATGCGATTCCTTGCCACGACACCAGCTGAACAGCAAACCTTGCCTCAAGATCCCTCTGTCTACAAAAGGTATAATCAATGTGTTCAGCTAAAACAGGAATGCAAGCCGATCTGCAGGCCTTGAAACTGAGCCTGAAACTGGGAATTGTAGTTTATATTTAGAAACAACTTTATTTCAAACTGTGGGGAGAATCTTGGGGAGAACTGGAATTCCCCATCGGCATCACATGGTCACTCAGCCTCCGCCCACTTTCTGGTGAAGATTGTGGTGAAAGGTACAGTGCACCAGTGAGTGACTGTCGTGTGAAAGCGTTACATTTACAGCACTGTTCCATTACAACATGTAATTTAAAGATTTATTTAGAGTGTCCGAATGTGTGTTAGACCAAATTTAATTTTTGGTATTTACTGATTCGGCACTTACCCTCTTTTATCCAAAGACCCCATTATTAATATTGCACAATTTTCTACAACACAGTGTTGCAAAGGAACACATTTACTGCGTTATTAGAGAACAACTTGGAATGATAGCTGATTTTCTATCTTCACACCAAACTCCTGCTCTCTCCCTATCCCTTTAGTTTCCAGAAAGCCTTATTTATATTCAGGCCCTTGATTTCCACAGCCTGATCTGGGAGAGAGTACCCCTGGTTCGCTACTCTCTGAGTGCAGGCATTTATTCTCATCTCAATGCAAAGTGGCCTGTCTGTACCTAGTATTGTGGCCCCTTGTTTTAGACGTCCCAGCCACGGGAATTACCATCCCTGCTTCTAATCTATCTCGTAATGTCAGAGTGTTATATATTTCACTGAGATTTCCACTCATTTTCCTAAACCCCATGGAATACAGGTCCAGTCGCTCCAAACTCTGCTCCCACAACAAGTCTGTCATCCCAGAGATCAGTCTGGTCATCCTTTACTGCTCTCCCTCAATGTCAGGTTTGTCATCTGTTAGGAAAACAGACCAAAACTGCACACAATACTGAACAATGTTCGAGATGGGGTCTCACCAAGGCCCTGTACAGCTGCATAAGTTACACTTACTCCTGTACTCAAATCCCCCTGAAATGAAAGTGAATACAGCATTTATCTTCCTACCCACTTTCTGCTCCTGCAATATTGCTTTCAGTGACTGTTCTACAGGGAGATCCAGATTCCTTTCAAAGTTACAGTTCTCCACTTGCTGGGCCTAGATACAATAGTCAGCGTTCCAATGCCATTCCCAGTATTGACCTCTGGCTTCAGAACTCACTGCCCGACATGGACTCGGCGGGCTATACAGAAATGAACAAAAATGCAGCTTAAGTTCATTCATAGAGCAACATTTTTCAACCACTCCTTTTTCAAATGAGAGGCTGCCATTCTATTTTTCCCATCAAAGTACACAACATTTCATCTCCTTCATTACTCTCCATCTGCCACGTATTTGCCCAGTTATTCCACTTGTCTCAATCACCTTGGAACTTTTTTACATCCTCCTCATCCACTCAAAGGCTGACATCGTTTAGTGCTGTCAGCAGACTTGGGAATATTACAGTTTCGCTCCACACCCAAGATATGATGTGTATTGGGAATAGCTGGAGCCCAAGCCATGATCCTTTCTATATCCTCCCAGCCTTCCATTAAAAAAAAATATTGTTTAATTCCTACTCACTGTTTCCTGCCAGCTCTCCCATTCTAAATCTATGACCATATATTAGCCTGAGTTCCACAGGATTCGAATTTGCAGAATAGGCTTGGGCTTTATCAAAACTCTTTTTGAGATTCCATTTGTATGGCATTGATACCTTCTACATAATTGTACTAAAAGCCACTTTCTCAAATATGGTTTCCATTTCATAAATCTCTGTTGACTTTGTCTATGCCCATTAATTTCAGTCGAATAATTTCTCTAAACTGTTTAGCTGCTAATTTCATTCTATCCCTTTTTCTCACCAGAATAAACTTTCCTCGTATTACTAGGAAGTTTTCTTTTTTTTGTTTTATTTTCTTCTGTGAAGGCATAACTGAAGTATTTGCTCCATGGTTCTGCTATTTCCCTGTCCTCAATTATCTGGTATCAGACGGTAAGAAATCTGCACCATTTTGCTCTTAATTTTGCCCTAGACATATTTTCAGGAAATATTTCATGTTCTCTCTTATCAACTGTGTTAAGACATTCTTCAGAAACCCATCAATTCCTACCCTAAGCTACTCAATGATTGACCTTCCACAGCCATACAATCACAGAAGCAAAGTCTCTGTACTACCAGAAATACAGCACGGTCCACATTAGGCCCACTTACCGACACATGACCATAGCCGTGAATCTTAAAGTATTTGAAGTGCACAGCTGTGTCGTTTCTAATGGGTTGAGGTTACCATGACAACTGTACTTCAAGAAGTGCATTCCAGACCCCAACACCCTCTGGTTGAAAAACAATTCTCAAATCTTCACTGAACCGCAAACCCTTCACTTTAAAAGTGGGGCCCTTTGACTATAAGCAACAGCTGGTGTCTATCCACCCTGTCCATGTACCTCGTAATCCTATTCTTCTGAATCACAGACCTCTCAGCCTTCTCTCCTCTAAACTAAACAACCTGAGCTTATCCAGTCTCTCTCCATAGCTGATATGCTCCATCCCAGGGAACATCCTGGTGAATATTCTCTGTACCCCCTCCAGTACAAGCACATACTTCCTGTAATGTTGTTCCCAGAACTACACACAGAATTCCATCTTGCCCTCATCAAAGTTCTGCATAGTTCTTATCATCTATGCCTAGATGAATAAAGGCTATGTTTATATTCCCCTATCCTTCCCCAAATTGTGTATTAACCTGTTCAATCACATTCAGCGATATGTGGAGAAGCACCTTCTGAGCTTCCTAGTGTGCTGCCATTCATTGAGTACTCCCCTGTCTGGTTCCTTCTCCCAAAGTATATCATCTCATAGTTATCAGAGTTGCATTCCATCTGCCTTTGATCCACCCATCTGACCATTCCATCTGTATCACCCTATAACATAAGGCCATCCTCCTCACTGCCAATCACCCGGCCAATCTTTGTATCAAACACAAACTTATTTATTACATACCCCACCCCTCATCCATTTTCACAGCTACATTATTTATGAATACCACAATTAATAAGGTTAAAAATCTCTCAACATCAGTTACATCACGTGGTTGTGCACATTGATGAAGAAGCAGTGTTTCGAAAGCTTGTGCTGCCGGATAGATCTGTTAGACTATAGTCTGGTGTTATGCTATTTTTACATTTGTCCACCCCAGCCCAACACAAACACCTCCGAATCACAAATAATAAGGGACCCAGCACTGATGCCTGTGGTACACTGGCCCCCAGTCACACAAACAGCCTTCTACACTCCCCTCTATCTCCTACTACTAAGGTTGATTTAGATGCAACTTGACAAGTCACTAATGAGGCCTACCTATTTACTGGTTATTCTGTTACGCTTGACACACTTATAAATTGTCTGGGGATTCTCCGTAATCTTGCCCTGCCTAGCCCCTGTGTTAGTCAGTCCCTTCCACGTGTAGAATTTCCTCCTTATTTCAGTCTTCAATGTTCTGTCCTTATCCTGCCATTATTTGCCTTGAATGTGGATTAGACAGCCTGATAAACATCTGTTAATTTCCAACTTGTCGTAAGTTTGGGAGTTTTATAAAGTTGACAGTGACCCAACTCTCATTCTTTGAAACTCAAGAGAACACAGGCGGAATTTCCTCATCACGCAATCTCCTATCTGAGGGATTTATCTGGATAATGTCCATTACACTTCCTCTGTGGTCAGTATATTCTTTCTCAGATTTGGTCACCAAAACTGTTCTCAATAATCCAGGTACAGTCCCACCAACACTGTGAAACTGCTTCAACATGTCTTTACATTTATATTCTGACTCCCTTAAAGGAAGGCAAACCAAACTTTAATTTTCCATTTACATATGTTCCTCCAAATACCCTTCACATCAATGCATTTTCGAACTCACTGTGTGAGTTCTTATAGACAGCCTTCTGATAATCTAAAATATGCCAATTCTACTGGATCCCCATTATCTATGCTGTAAGAATCAACTTCAAACAATTCCAAAGTTTGTCAAGGATGATGCCCCTTTCAGAAATGCAAACTGAGTCTCTCCAATATTGCTGTTAATGTCTAAGTATCCAATATCACATCCTATATAATAGATTCCAACAGTTTCCCGACAAATGTAAAATTAATTTGTCAGCAGTTCTCCACACTATCTCTTCTTCCCTTTGTAGATGCTTGGATCCAGACCATTCATCTATCGTGCTTGGATCATGTTTACTAATGTACATTTATCTACACCAGCTTCCAGACTCTGCAGAATGTACAGGAAAATAGAACGCAATCATCGACAATGCAATCGATACTTCTATTTGTGATTTATTTCTGAAGATTTTGGTATGAAGTACATCTGGTTTGTCAAGCTGAGCAATGCTCAATCCAGCTGCATGTTTAATATTGCCTTGTTACTGATATGAATTGACTTTATGTCTTTACTTCCACAAGTCCTATATGATCACTTCGTATTTCTGGGTGATTTCCTGGATCTTTCTCCATTAAGACAGATATAAAGTAACTGGTCATTTGCTTTGCCATTTCCCTGTTATCAACCATAAACTCGCTTCTCCCGATTGAAATTTCCACATTTGACTATGTTTTTCATTCCTTTGAAATATAGATCGTAGATTTTTGCAGTCTTTCTGTTCCTGTTTGTTTGCATGCATGTTTGTTTTTTGATTTCCTGATCAGTTTCATGACCCTCCTTTTCTGGATTGCAATTTTCTGAGAATTCTCAGGATTTCACAAAGTCTGGAATTCTTCTGAAGTCACTTCCTCTGATTAATATCTTCTTTAATTTGTTAATTTAATCATCATTAAGTCACTTTCTCATTCTTTGGTGTTTTCACATGAAATAAGTAGACATATCAGTATTTCTATAAACCCCCTGGTCCTGACCCGATATATTCAGGAACACTGCAGGAGGACAAAGAAGTAATAACGGGGGCCTTGGTTGGTACATTTGCATCATCGGTAGCCAACGGGTGAGGTCCAGGATGACTGGAGTGTAGCGAATGTTGTGCCCTTATTCAAGAAGAGCTACAAAGAAAAACCTGGTACCTATAGACCAGTAAACCTGACATCTCTAGTAGGTTTGTTTCTTGATAAGGTTCTGAGAGAGAAGATATGCATGGATTTGGAAAGGCAGGGTGTGATTATGAGCAGTCAGCATGGCTTTGTGCATGGGGGATCATGTCTTAAAAATTTGATAGATTGCTTTGGTGAAATGATAAGTAACTTGGTGGTATACCTGGTGTATATGGATTTCAGTAAGGCCTTTGGTAAGGTTCCACATTGTACGCTGCTCTGGAAGTTTAGATCACATGGAATTGAGGGGGAGCTGGTAAATTAAATCCAAAATTTGCTTGATGGTAGGAAACATTGCGTAATAGTGGAAGTATGCTTGTCGGACTCGAGGCCTGTGATGAATGGAATGCCTCAGGGGTCAATTCTGGGACTATTACTGTTTGTTTTATGCATGTTTATTGTGTATATATTTACATATTACACACATCTATGATTTAGATGAGAATGTACAGGCATGAATTATAAGTTTCAAGATGACACTAAAATAGACGGTGTCGTGGACAGTGAGGAAGACTCTCAGGAATTTCAGAAATTACAGCAGTGCCTTGATCAGGTGAGGAAGTGGGCCGAGAAATGGCAAATGGAGTTTAATACAGATAGGTGTAAGTTCTTGCATTTTAGAAAGTCAAAGCAAGGTAGGAGTTTCATGGTGAATAGCAGGGTCTTTAGGAGGGTATTGAAACAAAGGGACTTTGGAATTCAGGTTCAAAGTCCTCTGAAAGTGGAGTCACAGGTAGATAGGGCAGTGAAAAAGGCATTTGGCATCTGGCCTTCATCAGTCAGAGCAATGAGTATCGAAATTAGGGAGTTACGTTGCAGTTATACAGGATGCTGGTGATGCAATACTGGTAGTGTTATGTTCCGTGTTGTTCACTTTGCTATAGGAAGGATGTTATTAAACTGGAAATAGTGCAGAGGAAACTTACAAGGATGTTGGGCAGACTCAATGGTCTGAGTTATTGTGAGAGGTTGGGCAAGCTAGGAGTTTTTACTTTAGAGTAAGTTGCATGAGTAAGTTGAATAAGTTGCATGAGCGAGTCATTCAATCCTGCTTCAACAGTCTTCAAAACCATGGCTGATCTGATTGTAATTCCCTCATTCCATTTTACAGATATTCCCCTCTCTGCAGCCTCTGCTCTATTTGTTGGTCATGTTGCAGATCCAGATGCTGTAACTACAGTCACCATGTTTCATCCAGTTTTGGATCACCACAGCCTCTGGTCTTCCTGAATTTCCACAGCAGCTTAAAACACAGCCTCCAGGAAACCATCCCAGCATTTCCACGAACGTACAAAAACTAGAGTAAAGTTAAATGTTGGTCAAAGGCAAACGAGAAGCCTGGTCTGAATCACTAACAGTTGTGAGGATTCCTCATGTTACTGAGCACATGAGCAGCAGAGAGTGATTAACACAGGCGATCAATGAATAGGCACAGAGCAACTTACAAAGGTGGGCCTCGAAACAGTTAATACCCCATTATCCAACATGGAGCACAGGGCAGGACACTGGGAAGTCATAGAAAACGCAAGCAATGCTTTTTTGAACACTGTTTCCAAGCTTCTTAGTGTTGGAAGCTGATGCTCTTGAGTGAGCAACATTCCCGGACATGCTAACCTATGTTGCTAGATATGATCGAAATGTCTTCATTTCAGCATTCTGAAACCTGCATACACATCCTTCCATAACACTGGCTCAGAGTCTCTCTCCCTCAGTCTGTTTCCCAAATCCCTCCCATTTGTTGGTGTTTAAACTGCTTCCCCACCATCTAGTTTTAATTGTCCAGTTTCAATGTGAATAACTGTCCTATATCTTTTCCTGCCCTTGAATGTTGCTCACTCAAGAGCATCAGCTTCCAACACTAAGAAGCTTAGAAAGTGTTCAAAAAAGCATAGCTTGCGTCTCTTTGTTCAGCAACACTCGCCAGGACGTTAGCATGAAGTGTACATGTGCTGCCCTGATTTGCATTTCCAAACTGCAGCACCTCCCATTTGTCTAGATTAAAACACACCTGCCAATTGTCAGCCCATCTGCCCATCTGATCAAGATTCCATTGTACTCTGAGGTAAACATCCTTTGCTGTCCACTACACCATCATTTTGGGTTCCATCTGTAAACTTAGCAACTATTGCTGCAATGATCACATCCAAATGATTTCTGTGAATAGTAAAAAGCAGTGGAGCCAGCACTAACTCTTGTAGCACACCAATGGTCACAACCCTCCTTTTCGAAAAACAATCCTTCACCACCACCCTCTGTCTCCTGCCTTCGGGCTAATTCTGTATACATATGGCTAGTTCTCCCTGTATTCCATATGAACTAAACTTGTCAACCAATCTACCATGCAGGAAGTTGGAAATTGCCTTACTGAAGTCCATACGAACAATATACACATCTGCCTCAATGAATCCTCTTCGTCACTTCTTCAACCATACTCAGTCAATTTAGTGAGACACAACTTTCCATGCTTCGATCCATGTGGCCTATCACTTATCAGTCCTTGCTTTTCAATATCCATGCAAACCTTGTGCCTCATAATCCTTATCAACAGCTTGCCCTCCACTGAAGTCAGGCTCACTAGCTTTTCCTTACCATCCTTCTTAAACATTGTCAATAATCGCACCAAGGTCGCAAGCCTCCTATCTTCTGGTACCTCATCTGTGACAATTGATGATACAAATATCTCAGCAAGGGGCCCAGCAATCACTTCACTCGCTTCGCACAGAATTCTCGGGTACATCTGATCAGGTCCTGAAGATTTTCCCACCTTTACGGGTTTATGAACTCCGGCATCTCCTTCTCTGTAATACAGGCACTTTTCAACATGTCACGGTTTATTTCCAAAGTTATTTAGCTTGCATATCCTTCTGCACAGTGAATATTGACGCATGATGCTTGTTTCGTATCGCCTCCATCTCCTGCGGTTTTGCACGTCGGCAACCTTACTGATCTTTAAGAGGCCCAAAACTCTCCTGAATAACTCTTTTGTCATTAATGTATGTGTAGAGTCCCTTTGGATTCTCTTTAACCCTATTTGCCAGAACTATCTCATGTCCCTTTTATGGTGTCTGGATTTCCCTCTTAAGTATATTCCTACTGGCTTTAGACCCTTCTCGACAGTCACTTCAAATCTGGAATTAAGAGCCAATTGACGATGATGAATCCATTTTCAATTTTTGGAAAACCCATCAGGGTCGCTGATGGCCTTGAAGGAAGAAAACTGCCTCCTTACCAGGCCTGGGTTACATGTGACTCCATACCGACAACCAAGTGTGTGACTCGTAAATGGATTAGTGGTGCTGGAAAAGCACAGCAGTTCAGGCAGCATCCGAGGAGCAGCAAAATCGACGTTTCGGGCAAATGCCCTTCATCAGGAATAAAGGCAGAGAGCCTGTAGCGTGGAGAGATAAGCTAGAGGAGGGTGGGGGTGGGGAGAAAGTAGCATAGAGTACAATCGGTGAGTGGGGGAGGGGATGAAGGTGAAAGGTCGGCGGCGGGGGAAGGGTGGAGTGGATAGGTGGAAAAGAAGATAGGCAGGTCGGACAAGTCAGGACAAGTCACGGGGACAGGGCTGAGCTGGTAGTTTGGAACTGGGGTGAGGTGGTGGAAGGGGAAATGAGGAAACTGTTGAAGTCCACATTGATGCCCTGGGGTTGAAGTGTTCCGAGGCGGAAGATAAGGCTTTCTTCCTCCAGGCGTCTGGTGGTGAGGGAGCGGCGGTGAAGGAGGCAAAGGACCTCCATGTCCTCGGCAGAGTGGGAGGGGGAGTTGAAATGTGACTCGTAACTGCCCGCTGGGCAATTAGTAATGGGTAATGAATGCAGGTCCAACCAGTGATACCCTCAACCCGTGAATGAGTACTGAAAAAAACCTTGACTCCTGCTCTCCCTACCTGACATATTCTTCCCTCTTTTCCATGACCAGGCACTCAATTTCGCCCGTCCTCCAGCATTCCTTACACCTATCAGCCTTACCCTTCACCCTAACAGGGACAGACTGTCTCTGTGATTTTGACATCTCCTTTTTGAAGGTTTCCCTCTTCCCAGCTGGCCCCGTAACTCCGACTTTCTGTTCCAATCCAGTTTGGAAGTTCTTGCTAATATCATCAAAATTGGCCTTCCTCCAAGTTAGAGCGTTAGCTTTTAGACCCAGTTCATCCTTTTCCATCTCCATTTTTAAACTAATAGAATTATGACAATGTGTCTGAAAGTGGTTCCCCACTGATTGCTCAGTCTCCTGCCCTGCCATATTTCCCAAGGGGAAGGTGACGTTGAGATCCTTCTCTGTGGTGGAGAGCATTGATCAAGCAGCTGCAGCGTTGTAACTGGGATTGGGGTCAACATTGTCTTCGTTTCATTGGGCTGGATCAAACCATAATTTATCTCAGCGCCATTTTCATTGAGTGTGAGAGAGGGATTGTCTGCACAAGGTCGAGCTAACTTCCTGGTGCTACCTTAGCGAACTCACCTCATTAACTACCCCATCCCATGGTGTCCCTCTCATTCAATGCCAGCCCTATTCTCCCACCCATCATGGCTGGAGGCACTCACCATCGCACTGATGCCCCTGGATATTCCGTGATCCCTGGCACTGGTGCCATCTTTAAAAGGCCAGTTGAGCTTTTTTGATGTCGGAGCTGGTTTGTACAGTTTACCTCGAGCATGGCAGATAAGGGGCAATTACACCACATTTTGTCGACAGGGGCACAGAGGTCCTGGTAGATGGGCTAGAACAGAGGGGGACCATTCTCTTCCAATAAAGTGTCACACTATCATACCCACCGAGCATGGTCTGAGCTCCCCACCCGTTTCAGTGCAGTATTTGAGGTCTGAAGAAATGTCTAGCAATATAGGACAAGACTCCATAACCTTCCCCGCTCTCTCAGGATAAGGGTCACCGTATTCTCTCTGCTTCCTCACACTCACTGTATATCTGTTGCAGCAGCGACCCAGAACAACATTGATGCTCCACCACTCCCACTGCTGCTTGCAGTACCTTCCCTCTCTTTCTCTCTCCCCATTAATCGCCCCCACCACACACACACTGATAACATTGCATGGATACAACACTGTGGACTGACTCCCTCCAGACACCTCACCATATCTCCCCCCACCTACACCAGCACTAACTGCAGAGGTACCCACTCGAACCGTCCCTCCCTCCCTCCGTCCCTTCCTTTCTCCCATTCCAGGAGAAACAGCCTGGAATAGGACAGTAAGTGTCAAGCCTAGTGGTGGAGTGCCCGATATCCGTTCCCTCACGTTCCGCAACCCCCCCCCCTCCACCGCCATGTTTAGGGGATCCTGGTACAAGCCGGAGAGGACCGGGACGCCTCGTGTGGAGATTCTGAAACATCCAAGTCCCACCGACCGAGTAAGGAGCAATGTTCAGTGAAGGGCAATTCTCACTTTAAACCCACTGGCAGCTCCATTTCCCCCCGGCACAACTTAGAAGCTGCGGCCCTGATGCGATCTCCCTTTTGTGTCGAGCTGGTACAAATGGAATCCCCAGGGTCTCGGTGGGCAGGAGGGTGGGCTCACAACACATCGTCACCACCACCTCCCAGGAAGGGAGCACCGAGACTCCCTCCTACACCTCCCCCTGTAAACAGCTCAGATACTGAAACGAATCTGTGAGATTTACTGCTTTCCCTAGCTGTCCTGACATCTTCAGTAACCTGTTCTCATATACACCCTGGCCCTTTGCTCCTGCACCTCCTTTATAACGGTACAGCCTGTTTTATATTGTCTTTCAATGTCCTTCCTACTAAAGAGCATCACCTCACACTGTGCTGCATTGATCCTCATCTGCCATACACCTGAACACTACATCAACATATAACTTTCCTGTTGGAGTTCAACACCGTCCTCAACAAACTTTACAATTCTTTCAGGTTTGGTATCTGCAAATATTGAAATTGTCCTACAGTCACACTCCACCCAAAAATACTGACACACACCAAACAGAGCGAGTGAAATATTGACACACTCTACAGGTCTATATTACTGTCAATGTATAGAGAGTGCTTCTATGTGTCTGTAGTCGTGTGTATATCTGTGTGGGGTGGGTCTGGCAGTCTGTGTGATGTTTAAAGTGATGTAAGATCCTCCGATATGAGTTCTGAGTAAGGATCACTCGATCCAAAACGTCAACTTTCATTTCTGTCCAAAGATGCTTCCAGAGCTGCTGAGATTTATCTTGTTTTCAATCTCTGTTGCACCCCCACCCCGATCCCCCACCCCCCACGCCACCGTAATCGTGGTGCTAAAGTGTGTAACCGATCGGGGATTCAGTCTGAGAGGGAGATAGGGAGAGCAGCAGCTCGCAGCAAAATCCAACCTGAATTTTTATTGCACCAAACATACACACACGTGCATACACGCGTGCGCACACACCCATGCACATGCACACACTCAGTCGGTTCGGAGAGCATTGTCATTGTACTGAGGCCCGCAGAGTTGAACATGTTCGTGTGGAGAAATGTGTGTGCTCCTTCTGCAATGTGGAAATGTTTTGTCACTGGATAGTATTTCCAACACACAGTTTACACATTAAAGCATATTTCCATTGCAATTATATCCAAGGATTTCCGTGTGAGCCACTTTCCAAGGCGATGCGATTAATTTTAATGCACTTCCTGTAACTTGGAATTTTGAATGTTTTACTTACGAGTAACCTTCCATGTGAGAAAGGATTGAAAAGACCTAAACCAGACCAGCAGAGTGTGGGCTTGTATCACTTTTAGAAAAGAGGGAAATGGAGAGGAAGGGAGAGTGGTTTTGACCCAGTTCCAGTGATTCACACCAAAAACAAGAAGAGTTCCAATTGCACAGAGATGCAGAGACAGAGATCCACACACTAATGCAGGAACACATGTAACAAGCACAGAGAGATAGACATGCAAATAGAGGTTAACAGAGACATATATAGACACACAGGAATAGACAAACACGAACAGAAATATGCAGACACATACTTGGACATGCAAACACACATAGACTCATCGAGTTATACAGGGTATTTGAAAACAGGCCTTTCGGCCCATACAGTCCATGCTGACCATAATCCCAAGTTAAACCAGTCCCACCTGCCTGCGCTTGGCCCAGATTTGTCCAAATGTTCTCTTATTCTTGTACATAACCAAATGCGTTTTAAATGTTATAACTTCACCCACAATCCATCACTTCCTCGGAAAGTGCATTCCCTTCACGAACCACATGCTGTGTAAAATTGAATCACCTCACAGGTCCTGATCAGATGGACTAAATACATTTGTAGGAAGCTAAGGAAGTGATTGCTGGGTCCCTTGCTGAGATGTTGTCATCATCAATAGCCACAGGTGGGATGCTGGAAGTCATAAGTTTGACTAAAGTTTTGCTATTAAACAAAATGGAAAGAAAAAGCCAAGAACTTTAGATTGGGGAACCTGACATCAGTGATGGGCATGGTGTTGGAGGGAATAATGAGCTACAGGATTAAAATGCATTTGGAAAGGCAAGGACTGTTTAGGGATAGGCCAAAGTGAGGACTGCAGATGCTGGAGATCAGAGTCTAGATGAGAGTGGTACTGGAAAAGCACAGCAGGTCAGGCAGCATCTGACGAACAGGAAAAGCGACGATCTGGACAAAAGCCCTTTATATGCATCGTGAAATAGGGGTGTGCGTGGATAATCCTGTCACACTAATTTGATTTTGTTTTTGTTGAGGAGTAATGGACAGGATTGATTACGGCAGAACGCTTGATGTGATCTATATGGACTTCAGTTAGGCATACGGCATAGCTCCCCATGATTGCCATGATTGGAGGGTTTGAGTTACAGGGAGAGGCTGAATAGGCTGAACCTGTTTTCCCTGGAGAATCAGAGGAGGAGGGTTGATGTTAGAGGTTAGTAAAATCATGGATACAACGGATAGATTGAATAGCCAAAGTCTTTCCCCTAGGGTAGTGCAGTCAAAAACTAGATGGCAAAGGTTTAAGGTTGGATGGGAAAGACAAAAAAGGGCTCTAATGGGCAATATCTTCATGTAGAGGATGGTCCATGTGTAATGAGCCTACAGAGGAAGGTATTGAGGCTGGCACAATTACAACATTTAACAGGCATCTGGATGGACAGATGAATGGGAAGGGTTTAGATGGAAATTGACCAAATGCCGGCAAATGGGAGGAGAATAATTTTGGCTGTCTGGTTGCCATGGACACATTGGACCAAAGGGTCTGTTTCCATGCTATACAGCTCTATGACGCCATGTTTTTTAACACACTTTCTCCTCTTATCTTAAAACAATCCCCCACTCGAGGGAAAAGATACCTACCATTCAACATTACCGATACATCTTATGATATTATCAACCTCTAAAAGGTTAATTCTCGGCCTCCTACGCTCCAGTAGAAAATGTCCGAGTCTGTTGAGCCTGTCCTTATATGAAAAACACTCCATTCCCAGCAACATCCTGATAAATTTCTTCTGAACTCTCCCGAACTTGATAATATTCTCGATATAACAGGGCGACCAGAACTGCATAAAGTCCTATAGGACATGCCTCATGAATGTCCTGTGCAACCTGAAAATACCGTCCCAACACCTGTACTCAAAGGACAGTCCACTGCTATTCGTCATTTATATAAATGATTCGGATGAGAACATAGGAGATATACCTAATAAATTTGCAGATGGCATCAAAATTGGAGGTGTAATGAACAGTTAAGAACGTTACCACAGAGTAAAATGGAATCTTGTTCAGTTGGGCCAATGGACCGAGGAGTGGCAGATGGAGGTATATTTAGATTAATGCGAGGTGCTAAATCTTGAAAAAGCAAATCAGAGCATGACTTATATATTATAAAGTCCTGGACAGCGTTGCTGAACAATGAGACCTTGGAGTACAGGGTCATATTTCCTTGAATGTAGAGTTGCAGTTAGATAGGATAGTGAAGTAGGTGTTTAATATGCCTTCCTTTATTGTTCAAACCACTGAGTGAAAGAGTTGGGAGGTCATGTTGCGGCCGTGCAGGACATTGGTTAGGCCACTTTTGCAATATTGCGTACAATTCTAGTCTCATTCCTATCGGAAAGATATTGTGAAACTTGGAAAGTTTTTTTAAAAATTGACAAAGATGTTGCCAGGGCTGGAGGATTTGAGCTGTGGGGAGAGCTGGATTAGGCTGGGGTTGTTTTCTCTGAATCATTAGGGGCTGAAAGGTGAATTATAGAGGTTTATGAAATCATGAGAGGCATGCATAGGCTAACTAGACAATGTTTTTTCCCCGGGGTAAGCGGGTCCACAATTAGAGGGCATAGGTTTAAGATGAGAGGGGAAAGATTTAAAAGGGACCACAGTAGCAATTTTTATGCTTAGAGGATGGTATGCGTATGGAATTAGTTGCCAGAGGCTGGTTAAGGTAAAGTATTTAAAACAAACATCTGGATGAGTATATAAATAGGAAGGGTTCAGACGGATATGGGCAGGTGTTGGCAAAATTGACAAGATGAGGTTAGGGTATCTGGTCGACATGGACAAGTTGTACCAGTGGATCCGTTTCCGTTCAGTACATCTCTATGACTATGTCTATACAATGAAGAACATCAAGTGAAACACCTTCATAACCATCCTGTCTACATATGAAGCAAACTTCAAAGAATTATGCCTGAAACCCCAGTTTGATCTGTTCTACAACACTACCAATGGCTCAACATTTAATTGTATATGTGTTTTTTTTTGTTTGTTTTACCAAAGTACAATACCTCGCATTTATCAACATTACACTCCATCTGCAATTCTTTAGCCCAGTGAGTGATAATATTGGGGAAGAAAGGCTGGAAAGTAATCAGTTACCTTGTACCATTTACTGGTTTTAGGAAGAGGGCAGTCACACGTTAGAGATGGAAAACAGTGATCGGTGTTTCAGGCCAGAAAGTATGCTCTGTTTTTGTCTCTGGTGTTCCGTGTTGATATTTATTCGAGATCCTTCATAGTGCAGTGTGTGTCTGCAGGATTTCATTCCCTCATATTGCAGCCTACAGATAATAGCCATTTAATCTGGAAATAATAGACAAGTATTTAAAGATGTTCATAGTTTATCTCGAAGGCAGAGCTCATAAACTCGACATCCTACAGTTGAGGCAAGTACCTTGCATTTTTTAAGAACGTTATTTTTTTAACTGGGTAATTCAGTAGAGTGAACCAGATTTCAATAAATCCATACCGATCTGGAAGCTGACATTTAAAGTTAAAAATTTGGGCATGGTTTAGATTTTGTGCAGTTGGTAGTATCCCTGCCTCTGAGGCAGAGCTCCAAATTCTATTCCAATTCCTGAATTTCCCTGACAGTGTCCTTAGATCGAGACCTGATTGTCTGGATTCAGGTGCAGCATGTCAGAACAGGCTGATGAACGAACACACAGGAGAATAATGCTGCAACTTTTGGGGCTATTGTGGAGTGGTGGTAGTGTCCCTACCTCTGGCCCCTATAGGGCCAACTGGAGGCCAACTAATCCAACGAGAGGTGTTTAATAATATGTCTGAACGCATTGAGTAAACTGATTTTAAAGTTGTGGTTTGATCGAGATGGAAGAGGTGTCAGTATTGAATTTCAGAATTTAAGCCCCGGATGCCTGAAAGCACAGACCTTGGGTGGGAGATATATTTGCACCTTCTAGAGGTTTATAAATTCATGAAGTGCATGGATAGGGTGTGAATAGTCAAGATCTTTTCCCCATGTTTGGAAGTCCACAGTTAGAAGGCATAGATTTAATGTGAGAGGGGAAAGATTTTAAAGTGACGTCGGGGCAACGTTATCACTCAGAATGTGGAGCGTGTACATAATGAACTGCCAGAAAAAGTAATGGAGGTAGGTATAATTACAACATTTAAAAGGAACCCAGATGGATATATTGATAGGAAGGATTTAGAATGATATGTTCCAATTGCTGGCAAATAGATTAGATTCCCTACAGTGTAGCACAAGTCTACACCAACTCTCAGAAGAGTTACCCATCCAGAACCATCTCACCACATTTACCCCGACTAATTCACCTGACATTATGTGCAACTTAGCATGGCCAATTGACATAAGCTGCGCAACTTTGGACTGTGGGAAGAAACCCACGCAGACACAGCGAGAATTTGAAAACTCCACACAGTCAGTCAGCTGTGCCAGCAATCAAACTCAGGTCCCTGGTACTGTGAGGCAGTAGTGCTAACCACTGAGCCAGTGCACCACCCCAAGTAGGGCACGATTACTTTCAGAAATCAGGTTGGCATGGACGAGTTGGTCAAAAGTGTTTGCTTCGGTGCTGTACAACTCTTCAGATTCATCAAGCCATTTGATCATGGTCCCTGTGTAATCTTCACTGTCCATTATATAGCCAAACTTGGTTTCATCCACAATCTTTCTAACCACGCCTTCTATAATTCTCATCTGAATCATTTGTCTAAATGTCAAAACAAAAATGGATTGAGCAGAAGTCCCTGTGGAACACCACCGTGCACAGTGTCACAAAGCTGGTCCCTTTTCTCTAAAAGCTTCCTTTTCTCAAAGATAGTGTGTCCTTAAATTTTTTTTCAGAGGCGTCGTAAATAGTTCTCGGCTCCAAGGTGATTGGTTTGGTACAGAGATTGAACGGTTTTGTGATTAAAGGTGTAATGAAAGGGGAGTGGTCAGCTCTCGAGGTGAGCAGTTCAGTCCAGAACCAGTTTGCAGTTTAGCTCTGTGGACAGGCTCTCTCTCTCTCTCTCTCTCTCTCTCTCTCCCTCTCTCTCTCTCTCTCTCTCTCTCCTTCTGCCCTTCTAAATTTAACGTGCAATCATTTGTTCCATTTGAACTGTTTTTAAGGGGGGGTTTGCTTATTGGGATGGTTGTGTACTTTCAGAACAGCTAATTAAGTCTACTTTGGATAGATTGAGTTCTGTAGGGGTTCTTTATTCTGTTCTTTGTGTTTCATTGTGTAGTTTTGTGAATATTTTTTGTCTATGTTAAAACCTGTTAATTTTCACTGTGCACTTACTGAAACAAATTACAAAGTTAGAGTCTGCGCTGCCTGCTCAAGAATATTTTGAGTGGTCTGGCCTGGTCCATAACAACAGGCCTCCAGTCCGAAAAACAACCGTCCTCGATAATGCTGTCTACTGCTATTAGGACACACACACACATACACAGACACGTACACGACACACATACACATACACATGCACCCAGACATACACACACAGACACACATTCCTGAAGAAGGGCTTATGCCCGAAACGTCAATTCTCCTGTTCCTTGGATGATGCCTGACCTGCTGCACTTTTCCAGCAACACATTTTCAGCTCTGATCTCCAGCATCTGCAGTCCTCACTTTCTCCTCGAAGACACACACAGAGACACACACACACACACGCACAGACGCACATACGCAGATACACACACACAAAGACACGCACACAGAGACACACAGACACATGCACACGCACAGACACACACACCCACAGACAACACATGCACACAGACACACACGGATGCACAAAGAGACATACACACAATCACACACACACAAACACACACACACAGACACACACACAGATACACACGTGCATGCGCGTGCTGCACACACACACATCTTAGAGTCTTTAGGATAAAACTCGATAAGTTATGATTAAAGGTGGGGTCAAGGCTTGTTGTGAGAGAGTAGTAGAACTGGCTTGAAAAACATGTCATCCATGATCAATAGTTCAGTTGACTGGATGAGCCAAATGGCCTTTTTACTGCTCTAATTTTGTACGCACTATGGTACGTGCATTCGTCTGTGTTAGTGTGTGTATTTGCGGGTGCATGTGTGTCTGTGTGTCCGTGTTTTTGTGTTTCTGTGTTTTTATGAGGTTGAGTGTGTCTGCGTGTGCACGTTTGTGTGTGTCTTTGAGTTTGTCTATGTGTGCCTGTGTATGTATCTGCACATCTTTGTACTCCTCATTACTTTTAGTAATGGAAATATCAATGTACATTTTTGTAATTTCTACACTGTTTGTCATTCATCTTTTCATCACAGCTTGAGGAACTTTGTTTTAGTCATGAATTTGTTATTTTCACAGAGAAGGAAATCTACATGACTTCTTCCTAGGTTGATCATGACCCAATGTGAGACCTATATTTTAAGCCATATCATCAAATTGGTAACACCGATAATTTGCTGTGACCAATAGAGGAGTGGCAGTAGAAAAGAAAACAGTTACTCAACAACCCAGGGAACTCTGGACTGGTGAGCCGGACATCAGTGGTGGGTGAGTTGTAGGACGGGATTCTGAGGGATAGCCAATTGCATGCATGTTCAAAGGCAAGGCTTGATTGGGGATAGTCACCATGGTTATTTGCATGAGAAATCGTGTCACACTAATTTGACTGAGTATGTTAAAGAGGTGACAAAGCAGATTAATGAAGGCAGTGTTGTAGATGCTTTCCATATAGACTGGAGCAAGTTCTTCGACAAGATTCTGCATATTAGGCAAGTTAGTAAGGTTAGGTCACATGGGAAACAGCGCACCCAAGACAATTGAATAAAAAAATAGATTGAAGGAAGATGACAGAGGTTGGTAGAGGATTGCTTTTCAGACTGGAGGCCTGTGAACAGTAGTGTGCCAGAAGGATCAATGCTGAGCCCACTGCTTTTTGCCATTTATATAAATGATGTGGATGTGACCATAGGTGGTAACGGTAGCAAGTTTGAAGATTACACCAACATTTTTGGTGTTGTGGGTAATGAAGAAAATTATCTCAGAGTGCAATGAGACCTAGATCAGACGGGCACATGGGCTGACGAATGGCAGATGGTGTTTAATTCAGATAAATGTGAAGTGCTGCATTTTGGGAAGCAAATCGGGGTACTTAATGGAAATTTATTGGAGGATGTTGCTGAGCAACGAGACGGAGAGATGTAGTGCAACACTCCTTCAAAGTGAATAGTATAGTGAACAAGGTGTTTGGCATGTTTGCCTTCATTTGTCAGATCATTGAGTTTCGGAGTTGGGATGTCATGTGACAGCTGTACAGGATGACAGTGAGGCCACATTTTGGAATACTGTGTGCAGTTCTGGTCTCCCTGCTGTACGAAGGTTGCTGTGAAACTTGAAAGGGTTCAGAAAAGATTTATAAGGATGTTGCCAGGTTTTGGAGAGTTTGAGCTATAAGCAGAGGCTGAATAGGCAAAAGCGGTTTTCCCTGCAGAATCACGGACTTAAGGCTGACCATATAGAGGTTTATAAAATCATAAGGGGCATGGATTTTGTAAATAGACAAGGTCAATTTCCCAGAATAGGGGATTCCAAAAATAGAGGGTATAGGTTTAAGGTGCGAGGGGAAATATTTTAGATGGAACTTAGAGGAATTGTTTTCATACAGAGGGAGGTGTGCATATGAAATCATCTGCCAGAGGAAGTGATGGAGTCTGGAATCTTGATGGGTATCTGAATAAGGAGGTATAGAGGAATATGAGCCAAATGCTGGGAAATCAGACTCGATCAGATTTGGATGTCTGGTCAGCACGGACAAAGTTGCATGCTATATGACTCTTATAAGAGGGGTGAGGAGACATTCTAAACAGGCATTTCATGTGGGAATTCTCTTCCCCACAAGTTTGAGATGCTTCTTTGTTTACATTGATTCAAAGCTGAGTTAGTTAAATATTTGGCAGAGAAGTGAGTCATGGATAACGGGATACAGTCAGGAAAGTGGGGTTGTGACCATAATCTGATCAGCCACAATCTTAGTGCCAGTTGGAGAAGGCTCAAAGTGTCTAATGGCCCACTCCTGCCCTTCAGTCCCATGTTTCTGTGTTCCATTCAGTCCCTCAAACCTGCTAGACAGGGACAGTTAGAAGCTACTTACTGCGATACCCTAGTGCACAGAAACACAGGAGACCATTTAGCCCCTCAAAGCTGTCACACACAATTTGGGCTGGTTTGGAAAATGTAATTGGAAAGCCAGGTTGGGTATCAAAGAGGTCGCTCATCTCTCTTTATAGAGCTTCCCCTCTCTGCAACATGTGCTTCATATGTTGGTCATGTTGTAGACCCAGTTTCACGGTGAATACAGCCCCAACACCTCAGCCAGAGATGGTCCAGACAATCTGGCAACATTCAATAACAGAGCTTCCAGGAAAATAACACCTTCTACTTTCCAATAATAGAATGTGAGAACCCCACAACCAGGGGTATGTCATTCATCCACACGTCCCCCTCCCCCCGCAAGCATGTCTTCACCCACAATAAGATCATAAGGTATAATATCCTCTTTCATGTCCAGTTCTTCACAGCCCTCAACTCTGATTGGTCAAAAAGCACTCATTACCCCCACACTGTGACCTATTGATATAACCAAAAGACGTGAACACAAGGGCTCAGGGAAGAGTGACCGGCCTTGACATCAAGGCATCATTTAACTAAGGATGGTCTCAAGGAGCCTGAGCAGGATTGCGCTTAATGGGAATGAGTTGGAAACTTCCCTGGTTAGAGTGATTTAAAGCATAAAACACAATGATTTTGGTTTGTGTACAAAAATCCATGTAGTCCTGGACATATCTGCAAAAGATCCTCAAGGTAGCTTCCTCAGCGCAAACATCTTCAGCTGCTTCATAAAGATTAGAAGTGAGGGTGTTCATTGAAGGTCACACAATATTCAGGAAAAATGTTCCCCTTCAGCTCCTGAACTAGTCTGTGTCCATGTGCAGCAAGATCTGGACAACATTCAGGCTTGTTCTGTTGGAAGTATCGGTAACATTCATGCAACAGTGCTGCTGGGCACTGCACATTTCCACAGTTCAAAGGAAGAAATTATTCAGCGCCTCACGCTGGCTTCACAGGAATATGAGGAAGTCATTCAGCTCAATGAAATTATTGGAGAAGTTTATAGATAACCCATTTAGTGCATCCAAAGAATTATACAAGAAGAGGAGAAGTCACGTGTTATAGAAGACCGCAGAGCTCCTCAAAAATATTTGAAGGCTTGGCCTAGACTCTATCAACAATGAAATGTTCTGATACAGTAATATCCCATAAACATGTACTTGGCAAAAAGGAAAGATCAGACACAGATTGTCAGATGCAGTTCTCCAATCTAGGAAGGAAAACAAATCCACTGAAGCTTCCAACTCTGTGGTGACCCCAATAGTTTCTGATGTTACTGAGAAACCAAAACACTTGCTGTAATGTGGCTGCCAGAAGTGCACACAGTATTCTATCTATGGCCTAACCAATGGCATGTTTAACTCATATTATGTCGCCTCGATGAAGAAACACTATGCCTACAGTCCCGTGTGATTTCTTAACTGGCTATCACACTGTCCAGTCACATTCAGGGATGTGTGGAGAAACACCCTCTGACCTCCCTCGTGTTCTGCTATTTATTGAATTCTCCCCTGTCTAGTTCCTTCATCCAAAGTGCATCACATCCTATTTATCAATGTTCCATTCCATTTGCCATTGATCTGATAATTCCACCTGTATCTTCCCGTAACATAAGGCTTTCCTCCTCACTGCCAACCACCTGGCCAATCTTTGTGTCAAACACAAAATTACTTATTACGCTGAGCCCCCACCTCCCACCACGCCCTCCACATTAATATTTACATCATTTATGAATACCACAAATAATTAGATACATTACACTTCTCGCTGTGGTACACCACCAGACACTGGTGTATCGCTACAACCTTCCCAGTGACTTGGGACCACATAGCTGTTTTCTAGTCCTCTAGCATCTCTCTTGTGTGGTCAGATTCGACTAAAACATTTAGGTCAGGACATTTCCTCTCTTGTCTCCAACAGCATCCTGCGATACAACTCATCTGGACTTTACATCATCCAAAACCATTCATCCCAACTTGCATTTTATATAAATCTGCTCGAGAACTTCCCAGTCCATCTTCTTGAATTCTGTACCAGCATCTTCCTTTCTCAAGTAAAACAGATGTGAAACTCTCATGTCACAGTCTATCAATGTTCCCCGGTTTCACATAATGATTACCCTATTGGTTTCGATATGGGTCCTAATTTTTTCCTGGTTATTCTGTTCAGCTTGTTTTTGTAGAACATCTTGGGTTCCCCCTAACTTTGCCTGCTGCACTTCTCCATGCCCCTGTATTAGTCAGTCTGCTGTAGGTGAATTTTCTAAGTTTCCCTGAGATCACCTCTCATTCTTTGAAACAGTACAGAACACAGGTATAATCACATCCACACTGCATGCAGTCTGTGCAGAACGCCTTTACTTCGATATTCCAATTTCCGTTAACTGAAGGCCAACTTCACTTTTACCTTTCCGTTTCCTAAAGTCGCCCCTGAACCACTTGGTTCAATTTTATTTACTATTCACTTTCTGAACTCTTAAACATCCACCTGAATATCTAACTATATCACATCCAATAGTTCGCCATTGTCTCCCCCTACAAGAAACATCTTCAAACCATTTCAAAAAAAGTTTGTTAACAGTGATTATTCGGGTGAGATCCAAGATGGCGGCGATCCAGTCGGTCTGCCCTGCTGAGCTCTGCACCAGGACCCAAAGTTTTGCATTCACCATCTCTTTCTTCCCTATTGTGGTAAAATCGGAGGTTTTTGATCCCCAGTATTGCTCTATGCCATTTTAAGTGAGTAACGGAAAATAACTAAGTGAAAAGGATCATGAGGATCACAACCTGCAGTGCACTTCAGCAATGGATACACCCGCGGCTGTGACGTCAGCCTCTGCGAACGCTCCAGGAGACTTATCTGTGGAGTAGAGCCTGGCCTCAGAGTTCAGAGCCTGCGAGAGAAGATTGATTCAGCGATGGAGGAGACCTGAACCAGGCTAGAACTGATCTCAGCCAAGCTGCAGAAGCAGGATCAGGAGACCCAGCGTCTCGGACCGTGCATCGTCGAGGTGGAACAGCGGATCGCGGTTTTGGAAACCATGGCAGAATCCTCAGCGGGTCGTGTCGAATCCCTGGAATGGTAGCTGAGGGCCTTAGTACAGTAGGTCGACGACCTCGAAAATCAGGGCCATCAGAAGAACATCAGCCTGGTCGGGCTGCCAGAACGAGAAGAAAACGGCCAGCTTGTCAACTTCTTTTCGTTTCTCTCACTTACCGCTGAATGAGAAAGTGGGTTTAGCGATGGTGGGGGTGGTTACATTTTGTTTCACCGGGACTGCCTGAGGTCAAAGTATGGATTGGACGGATTTAATTTTCTTGTTGTAAGACGCATGCAACTTTTGAAAACATTGTTTTGCCTGGATTTGATGAGCGGCTTCAGCTCGGAAGAGCCATGGGGGATTAATGGGTAATATGGACACCCTCTGCAGGAGGGGGGGGGATCTCTCCACTTATTTGTGTTTTATATGTTGGCTCATTTTAGAAATATTTGTGAGAAGGTTTGCTTTGGCTGTTATTGTAGTTATAGTTTCATGTTTGTATGAACTGTTTACTGCTTTCACTTGACGTGCTATAAATGGGGTTCTTCTCCCAGTGGGTCATGGGCTGCTTCGGATAGATTTGGCTAACTGCTTGTTTAATGGTGCACGTGGAACCTTAAGGAGAGTCACTCACTCATTAAGAGAAGAAGATACTTTCAAGCCTCAGAAAGGAAGGGGTCAATGTAGCCTTGCTGCAAGAAACACATCTAACTGATAAGGAGCACTTAAAGTTACAGCAGGGAAGGTTCGGTCTGGTGTTTATTTCATCCTTTAATTCGAAAAGTAGAGGAGTAGCTTCACTCATTCATACAAACCTTCCACTTCAGTTGTTTGACCAAATTAACGACGAACGTGAGTGGTTTCTGATCCTTAAAGCTTTAATACACGGAGAGGAATATGGGACATTGTATAATATTGCCCCACCACAACCCCTTAAATGCGCACTCCAGGTTGATGACCCTTGGGGAACATTGTACAATTAAAAGGGAGACTTTAACCGACTTATGGACCCCGAAGTGGATAGGATGTCAAGGGGTCTCACGGGTATTTCCCAGCCATCAAGGCAGCTGGTGGACCTGAACAGGGAGCTGTCTTGGTGAATGTTTGAGATGTCTTCACCTTGAAGGTAGGGGCTTCACTTTTTTTTATCCCACGTAAGTGCTATACCAGGATTGACATTTATTTGCCCCATTGGACTTTTTAAGTTCGAGGCTGCCCTGCAAAATTCTGATCATGCAGCAGTGTACGTGGATGTTAAGGCCGATGGCGATGGGACAGGCTCGCAGCACTGGCACATGGATCCATGCCTCCTGAAAGATAGCAAATTCATTGAGTACTTTTCGCGAGAATTGAAGTTTTTATTGGGACATTAACTTGGGTACGGCCAGTAATGCATCTGTGTTCTGGAATACTGCCAAGCCCTATGCAAGGGGTTTGATTATTTCTTACTCGGTGACTTGGAAGCGGCAGAAGGGACAGCAGTAGCGTATGCTCAAGGCTTGGCTGAAGGCAGCTGAGACAGCATTCTTTGACAGACTGTCTGTAACTAAGTTGCAGCAGATTACAGCCCTCTGGGCTGCTCTGAACACTGCGCTTACCGAGACAGCAAAGAGGGCGATTTCCTTTGCGAAACAGAGGTTATTCGAGTATGGTGCTAAACTGAGAAGGTATTTGGCGCACTTGGCCAGAAAGAAGAGTGCCCCCAATCTATTACATCCATTAGAGAGGGTGCTGGTACTATCACCTGCCGTCCCAAAAGGGTTAATGCAGCATTCAGAAAGTTCTACTCTGGGTTGCTCCAGTCAGAGGATTGTGCGGACAGATTGGTGAAACCGGAGTCATTTTAAGACCCTGGACCTCCCAGGTATAACTTCAGAGCAGGAGTCTCTTTTGAATGCCCCGTGACATCCAAGAGATACAGGATGCGGTAAAGCAGATCCAGAGTGGCAGACCGATCGGCCAGATGGCTTGTGGAGTGAGATTTATTAGGAGTTCATAGACATGATGGCTTGGCCAATGTTGGATATATTCAATTATTTTTGTAGACAGAACTGCCTCCCATCCTCTCAGAGAGAAGCAAACATTTCTCTTGTTCTCAAGAGAGGGAAAGCCCCAGAGGATTGCCTATTCATATAGGCCTATACAGTTATTAAACGTGGAATTTAAAATTTTGTCGAAAATACTAGCGTTGAGGCTGGAGAAGATATTGTCCTTCATTGTGAAAGAGGACCAGACACGTTCTATTAGGAGTCAAAGGTCCCCTATTAATATTAGGAGAGTGAAAATATGGTTCAGGTGTGCCAGCAAGGTCGATTCCAGGCTTGGTAGTCTCGCTAGACGCAGAGAAAGCATTTGCTTGGGTGTAGTGGCCGTACCTCTTTTATGTCTTGGAACTGTTTTGCCTTGGAGGAGTTTTTGCCTGTTGGATGGCAGAATTATATAGTGACGCAACAGCAACTGGAGTTCTCACTAATGGTATAAGGTCTAATGGTATAATTTTAGCATCGGCAGAGGTTCCCCTTCGGCCGTTATTATTTGCATTGGTGATTGAGCCGTTGGCAGAGACCACCCACAGGGGCCCCAATATAACTGAACGGGTGGTCGGGTCAGGAAGGCATGACATCATCCTTACATAGATGACGTTCTTCACTCTCTACCTAACCTGATGATATCTTTGCCCCGTTTTAAAGAAGTGATTGATTTATTTGAATCTATCTCGGGATATAACATCAATTTTATGAAATCGGACGCCATGCCTGTTGGGGTGTTATTCGAGTACCTGATCATGGGAGGTGCAATCCGATTCTCTTTCAGATGGTCACAAGAAGGTCTCCACTATTTAGGCATTTTAATCACACCGGCCTTCGGTCAATTATTTCAAGCAAACTTCGTGCAAGTGCTCGAGAAGATAAGACAGGACCTTCGGCTCTGGGAAGATATTCCAATATCCTGGTTGGGTAGAATACCTCCGGTTAAAATGAATGCACTTCCTCGTTTCTTCTATCCCATGCGAATGGTCCTTTTGATGCTCTCCAGGTCGGTTCTATGGAGGCTTTACAGTTGGTTAAGCTTGTTTATCTGGCACCACAGGTGGCCACTTATGAAGCTCGCCAAATTGCAGCTTCTGCAGGAGATTAAGGGTGTGAATTTTCAGGACTTTAAGAAATATCAACTAGGTTCCCCGCAATCGGATTTGGCTGATTGAGCTTGCAAAGACCTGCGGTCAGTTTGTCTGGACAATGAGGCATCCCAGGCAAAATGTCCCCTCATTAATCTGTTGTTCATGGACAAGACGAGGATTGTTATGAAGCATTGCAGAAATCCAATTGTCCTTAAAATAGTTAAAGCCTGGAAAATCATGGGACAAAGTGAGGGCAATTTACAAAAATAAACTTCCCCTTTTATTCCCATTGTAGGATTGGTAGGATCCCAGCTGGGATTGATGGATTCTGCCTTTTGGCTCTGAGAGCCCAGAGGAGTTTCCTGTTTCGGAGAATTATTTGACGTGGTGGTCATGGTGGTTTTAGAGAAGCTGAGCCAGAAATATGAGTTATCTTGGAAGGGCCACTTTCATTACTTTCAGATGAGGAACTTGAGACTGTAAAAAAGACTCCATTAATGGTTAGTCCCCATAGGTCGGAAATGGAGCGAAGAGTGCTTCGGTCCACAGGTGCTCTCTAGGTCAGCACCCTCTATCCTTTATTAAGAGGTAGTGTCTCAAATGATATAGAGCGGCTGCATGGAATCTGGGCTCAGGAATTGTGGGTGGAGATCTCACCAGAGGAATGGGAAGATGTTTGGGAAACCGTAAGGAAGATTTCAATTTGCAATCGGACGTAGGCTATGCAGTTAAAGGTACTCCACAGGGTTTAATTGACACCGGAGCAGCTTGTCACATTTAAGACAGGAGCGTCCCCAATATGCCCCAAATGTACAATAGATGTTGGTATACTTACTTATTGCTTGTGATCATGCCACAAGCTTCGTAGGTATTGGTGCATTATAGCAAGTGTTTTGGAAGGGGTTTTGGGAATCGAGGTCAAGGCGAACCCTCCTCTTGGGTTCGCTGAACCTTCCCTCTTTGGACTTGCATAGGAATAAATTGTTTAGTATTTTGTCATTTTGTGCGAGGAAGAACATTCTGATGAACTGGGTTCCAGGAAAGCTCCCAGGACTCTGATCGTGGTGTAGATTAGTTATGGAGCCCACCCCCCTGGAATTCCTTACTAGTATGGGCATCAGAAAAATGAACATTGTTGTAGGACGTGGCGGCCCTATTTCAACCATATATGCATGGTTTTGTTGGCTATATTGGTCATAACATTTATGTAACAGTGAGGGCTCTGAGAGGAAGAATTCTGAAAAAATACGGGTATGGCAACACAAGCTACCGGTGATGGGGAACTTTGGTAGGATTGTGCTGGTTGTTGCAACTTCATGTAATTTAATTTAATTTGCATTGGTTCAGCTCGGTTTAATCTATGTTTTGTTTTGGTTTTGTTTTGATATCAGCCCATTGATTTTGTGCACAGGGAAGAGAATGAGTCCATTCAGCCACTCATGCCTCTTACACAGCAACCAGAGTAGGTCATTTCACACCATGTGTCAATTATACAGGATTGGAGGGAACAAAGAGAATATATAGAGGTGAGAATTCAACCTATTCACATTCAAGATGGAATATAAAGTAGTGAGAAAACTGCTTTAATTTAAGAAAATTGTTAAAATCGTTTATTCAGGAATTAATGAAAGGACATTTGCCGAGTCAAGCCACAACCTATCAGAATCAACATAATTTTACAAAGGATAAATCATAGTTTCATTATTTATTTGAATCTTTAAGAGTGTGAAAAGCAAGCTGCATAATGGGGATCCTGGAGATGTAAAATCAGGACTTGCAGAAGACATTGAATAAGGAGTACACTAAAGATCAATCTGCAGAATAAGATCGCATATGGTTAGAAGTAATTTATTCGCTTGGATATAGGATTGGCGAAACAAAGAATTGCAGTGAGATGGAATAACTGGTTCATTTTCTCTTTCCAAAAATACCATAGGGCTCAGTCCCCAGGCCCTAACTATTAACAATCAATACTATCCCTTATTTGAGGGGATGGACATGCTATAATCAGTTTTTCAGAAGACATTGACTCAGGTGATAAATTGTAATGAATGGTTAAGGATAGGTTGGGCCATTATTTGGCAGATGAAATGAAACAATGAAAAGTATGAAGCCGTTTTGGTCTGTGTAACAGAAAGGCAACTTACTATCCAAACAGAGGGAAACTATGTAGTGCTTAGGTACAGAGCGATCTGGTACCCTCATCCATATTGCAAAAAACACAGATGCAGGTGTAGCAGATAATGAGCTGAAAATGTGTTGCTGGAAAAGCGCAGCAGGTCAGGCAGCATCCAGGGAACAGGAGAATCGACGTTCTGGGCATAAGCCCTTCTTCAGGAAGCCCTCATTCCTGAAGAAGGGCTTGTACCAGAAACGTCAATTCTCCTGTTCCCTGGATGCTGCCTGACCTGCTGCGCTTTTCCAGCAACACATTTTCAGCTCTGATATCCAGCATCTGCAGTCCTCACTTTCTCCTAGTAGATAATGAGAAAGGCGACTGCAAATTTGGCATTTATTTCTGAAAGAATAGATTATAAAGCGAGGGACGTGTTTCTACAATAATGCCAGTCATTTGTGAGATCGCAATTGAGTACTGTGTACAGTTTTCATGTCCTGACTGCAGGAGGGATGTAATTACCATGGAGGCAGATCAGAAGAGGTTTACTAGACTGATTCCAGAGATAGGAGTTTGCCCTCTGAATAGAGATTGAGCAATTCAGGCCTATACTCTGTGGAGTGTAGAAAAAATGGGAGGAGATATCTCTTAGGACTGGACAATGCTAAAGGTGATTGATAATGTCGACATGCATTGGGTATTTCCTCATGTGAGGCAATCTACAACAAGAGATCATAGTTTTAGGATAAGTGGAGATGAATTAAAACAGTGATGAGAGAACTTCTATCAAAAGATTGTAAACCAGTGTAATTCACTGTTCCAGAGTGCAGTGGATGCTGGGATATTGAGTAACTGAAGGGATATGGAGAGTGGGCCTGAAAGTGGGACTGAGACCAAGATGACATCAGCCATGATTATATTCAATGGTGGAGTAGGCTGACATCAGCCATGATTGTATTCAATGATGAAGCAGGCTGATTTCACATATGATTGTATTCAATAGTGGAGCGGCTGACATCAGATAAGATTGTATTCAATGATGGAACAGGCTAACATCAGATATGATTGTATTCAATAGTGGAAAGAGCTGGCATCAGATATAATTGTATTCAGTGGTGGAGCAGGCTGACACCACATATGATTGCATTCATTGGTGGAGAGCACTGACATCAGCCATGATTGTATTCAATGGTGGAGCAGGCTGACATCAGAAATGATTGTTTTCAATGTTGGAGCAGGCTGGAGGAGCTGGATTGCTGACTGATGTTCCTCGTCCTTATTCAGCACTTCGAATGTGTTACACAGGAATGGAGGAGGACTGGTTATCGGACAGAAAGCAGGCACTCCGGATAAATCAGATTTAATCAGTTTAAAAGAATGTAACCAGTAGGGTCACACAGTGACCAGTACAGGGTCCTCAGCTATTTACAATCTATATCAATGATCTAAAGGAGTGGAACAAATGTACTGTAACTACGTTTGCCAATGGAACTAAGATAAACAGGAAATTAAATAATCAATGGAAGTTGTAGAGTCTGTAAATGGATATGGACAAGTTAATCAAAGGATAAAAGTTTGGCAGGTGGGATTTAACGTCATATATAACCTGTCATTTTCTTCCAGGAAGAACGGCAGGCAGCATGTTACTGAAATACAGAGGGATTACTGGACTTAGTGATACCGTGTGTACTGGAGGGTTCACTCTGAGCCGTTCAGACATGGCATGTGTTGCTCCATCACCCTGATCGTCTGCTGCCTGATGTTCCCAGCGGGCCTATTGCTCTCATCCACCATACATAAGGTTGAGGAGGCAAGGGTTAGACAGTGCTCTAGAAGGTTGCAAGATAACCAGGGTGGAACTGAAGAATGAACTCAGGAGAGATAAAAGTGTGCATGATAAAGGCTTGGCGGGTAGAATTAAGGTAAAACCTAAGACGTTCTACACTTATGTTAGGAACAAGAGGATGGCAGAGTAGGGCTGATCAGTGATAGTGGAGGGAACTTGCGCCAGGAGTCGGAGGAGGTAGGGGAGGTTCTAAATGAAGGTTTGCTTCAGTTTTCACTAATGAGAGGGAACTTGACGCTTCTGAGGACAGCAAGAAACAGGTGGATATGCTAGAACAGGATGATGCATTGAAAACTTTGAGAAATACATGGATAGATAAATTTATTTGGCTAAACAGGAAATGCCCTAGGGTACTACAGGAAGCAACGCATTTTGCAATGATATTTGCATTCTCACTGTACACTGGAGTCGTGCCAGATGACAGGAGGCTGGCAAAAGTTAATGCCTGGTTCAAGAAATGGAATAGGGTTAATCCTGGGAATTATTGGCCAACCAGTCTTACACCAGTAACGGGCATAGGATTGGAGAGGATTTGAGAGACAGGATTTATGAATACTTGGAAAATTATAAATGATTAGAGACAGTCAACATGGCTTTGTGAGGAGCACGTCATGCCTCATAGAACTTATTGAATTCCTTTAGGATGTGACAAAACACGTTGATGAATTAGAGCAGTGGATGTGGTATATATGAATTTTAACAATGCGTTTGATAAAGTTATCCACGGTAAGCTCATTCACAAGATAAGGACGCATGGCTTACAGGAAGGTCTGGATGTCTGGATGCAGAATTGGCTGGCCCACAGAAGACAGAAGGTGGTGGTAGATGGAATAGATCCCGCCTGGAGCTTGGTGACTAGCTTGGTGATCTGTTCTGGGACATCTGCTCTTTGTGATTTTTTTTATAAGTGAGTTGGATGACGAATTGGAAGGGTGGGTTCATAGGTTCGCCGATGTCACGAACTTTGGTGGAGTTGTTGGTTAGTATGGAGGGCTCTTGTAGGTTGCAACCGGACATTGACAGAACTGAGCTGATGAGTGACGGATTGAGATAAATCTGGAACAGCGGGATCTTGATGTCCATGTCTATAGATCCTCAAATTTGCTATCCAGCTTGATGCTGTTGTTTAGAAGGCGTATGATGTGTTGGCTTTCACAGCCGGGGAGCTCAGTTTCAGAGCTGTGAGGTTATGCTGCAGCTCTATAATCCCACTGTTTAATCCACTGTGATGAAGTTGAATGCTGTTCTGCATTGAGAGTTTGCAAGTACTTGTCATATGACCAGCTAATATTTTCAAAGTGTACTGGACTGAAACTATGTAACATCTGGCTGTGAAACAGATATATTGAGATTTGGATGCTCTTTTGACAACAATTCGACTACAGCCACTGTCTGGTTTATGTAATTTTAATACAGTTTTTCTTTAATTGGAAGAGTATATTGTTAAAGGTGGAGGAAGATAACAGTTCAGAGAAAGGGCAGCTTAGAGTTGGGAATAACTGTTGTTGTTCAATGTTCACTTTTAGAATTAAGGAATACATTGATATTATCTCCTGATAAGTAGCGGAATTTGCGAGCTCTCTGTCACTCGGCTTTAACAGATTATGAGCGAGGTGAGCTTTTCTGAGTGTTTGGTTTCATTAACAGAAGGGTTCATCACCGTGTCATAACACCACACTTGTAATACCGTGTTCTAGTCACCTCATTAAAGGAATGAGGTGGAAGATATAGAGAGGTTGCAGAGAATTACCTATGGAACAGCCGAAAGATTGACACAAGCCACACAGAGTGAGTGAAATATTGAGAAAGTCACCACGTGAAAAAATAAACACTGGCAGATTCCCGATGTCTATTTAAACATCAGTGTGGCACTGGGTGCAATACATCTGTATTGATGATTGGGTATCTGTGTGTGCATGTGCAGCTGTGTATTGGTATTTGTCTATGTGTGCATGTATGAGTATATGTGCTATTGCATCAGTCTCCGTGTCTGTCTGTGCATCTATGTTCATCTCTGTGTGTCTCTGCATGTCTGATTTTGTCACTGTGTGTATCTGTGTTTCTGCATTCAACGCTGTGTATATCTGCGTATCTGTATTTGTCTCTGTGTGTATCTTCATGTCTGTATTTTTCTCATTCATATAAACATGGGGGAGGTCCAGCAACAGTTTCGAGTGTCTGCTTGTGTTTACTATAAGGTAGAAAAGACTAAAAGGCAGCTAACCGTTTAAAAATTACACTACCCCCTACAAATCCCCGGTGTCTTTTCTTACGGCCTGTAATTTTTCAACCGTAAGTTTCTTCTCCAGGGCATTTAATAACTCCCGAGCTTGTTCATTAAACTGCCCGTCTCTAATACTACCCCCGCCCAAGAGGGATTCACGTTGTGCCATCTCGAGATTTATTCGTTCAACCTGCCCATAGGGAACATCCCTCTTAGTAAGGGCGGTTTCGATCAGTCGTTGAGTTAATCCCCGGACACAGGGAATAACGCAACACCCAAGGGCAGTGAGTACCCCTGCCACCACTATACATGAGACAAGAAAGGGAACGACCACCCCCGTCCATTTACCGAACCAAGCTTCCAACCAGTCCGTGAGGCCAGAGTCGATGCCCGAGTTTTCAGCCAGTTCGTCCGCCAATGTGGTGAGTCCATCCAGGGCGCGGGTGATGGACCCATCAGGGGCTGTGTTGTTGGGGATGAAAGTGCAGCACTGAGTGCCTATCATGACACAAACACCCCCCTTCTCTGCCAACATCATGTCTAAGGCCAACCTATTTTCCCACACCATCCTACTAGTGGCGTCCAATTGTTCTGCTATTCCTTTCACTGCATCCCGGGTATAATTAATGAACCTCTGCTGATTGTAGTAAATATAATTAATCCGATCCACGTTCTTATTAATGGTCACCCACCAGAACAGTGACGACTCAAAACCCGCCGCTATCTGGTTCCTAGCCTTGTATTCGTCAGGAACACCCCTGGGGACCCCTATGGCATCTAAATATATGTTATCATCGAAAGAGGTCTCCAAAGCTCTCTCAGTTCTTCCACTAGAACGGGATCGCTCTTGTTTTTCGAATACCAGAGTGAATGGGATGGCCAATTGAACGATTGCACTAGTGCCCGTCCATTTTTGGGGCAGGGTCGGTCGCAGAACCCTCCCACCACAGTACCACCAGAGGTCTGCCCTAGGCACATGAATGTGGCAGTAATTCCCGCCCCCGGTAGTTTCATTGACCAGCCGAATTGATCCGCTGCACTTGTCAAATGTCCCCACATCGTTGTCCCACTGTAGTCCCGTCCGAGAGACGCAGGCCTGGTGCGTACCCGTTACCCCTGAGAATGATGGCGGGCGGGGCGCCCCCTCAGACCTGACGGGGGGAAACTTCAAACTCAAGGGTCGACAAGTGGGGTCGTTCCAGGCCTCTCGGTCCTGGTACAGCCTTATCATGCAGTCCATGGCTCGTGGGTGTTTCTCCCATCCCAGCGGGAATGGGACCACCTTAGGGTTAGGGCGGGCACTCGTGCATGCGTAGCAATCACTCTTTTTAATGCTCCTCACAGTATATTTGACCCATTCCATCCAGGCATTCGCCTCCCCGTATCCCGTTTCTATTTCAAAGGTCTTTTCCAAATCCGTCACCTCAATTATTCTAATCTTTTCCTGCTTACCAGTGGTGGATGAGCCCCCAGACTCAGCTTCAATGACCGTGATATACGTGCAGCACAGCTGCCATCCCCCCCCCCCCCCCCCCATCTTGCCTGGCCCCCAACTCTAATACCCAGTATTGTTCTATTAAGGCTCGCCCCATTCTTTCCCAAATTCTTTATGGTCAGATAGAGCGGATTGCACTGATTCTGCCCACAATCCCGTCCAGGGGTGATGGGATCACGGACAACTGACACCATAGCCTGGACCCCGGGGGCTGGAGGCCTATTTAGGCCTTCCCTACCATGCAATTGTAATACTAACGTCTGACCCTGGAATCCCCTTTCTCTCTCTAGGTTCCGCTTAGTTTGATTCTGTTCACTTTTAGTCCTACAGGGCACCAACCCACATAGGTCTAAGCTAAATGTCTGTGTTGATTGGTTGGCAAGCACGGAGATGGTGAACCACTGACCGTCCTCTGCTTGTTTTTTCCAGAGGCCAAATTGGGTAACACGCACACTATGACCCAGCCCAAGGATAATGGCATAGCAAGTTAACAATACGGTTGACCGCATTTTGTCGCGACACCCGTAGCCCGAGGGCACAGTTCCTTTAGACTCGCCAAAGTCCGATTAGTTCGTTCTCAGGGTCTCTGTTCCTTAGATGTCTTTGTCAGAGAGGTTCGTTCGTCCTCCGTCGGTTGTGGCACTGGTCCCTTGACTCGAGTGTAATGTGTCCAGCCCTTTTCGGCCGTACGGACAGCCGTTTTGGTCGTCAAAAGTACCAGGAAGGGACCGTCCCAAGTTGGTTCGAGGGTACGTTGCTTCCAGCTTTTAATCAGGACCCACTGACCCGGCTTGACGGTGTGCACCGCAAACTCGAGGGGCGGCGTCTGTGCCAAAAGTCCCTGTTGGCGAAAACGAGATAGAGCAGACCCCAGAGCCACAACATATTTTTGCACAAACATATCCCGAGACTCGAATACAGGAGATTCCCCCTTCGGCCCATGGAACGGGAGGCCAAACTGCATTTCGAAAGGGGAGACGCCCAAATCCCGCCTTGGCTGGATGCGAATTTGCAATAGGGCAAGGGGTAGGCGTTTGGTCCAAGGCAGGCCAATTTCACTAGTGAGTTTGGTTAGCTGCTTTATGATGGTGTGGTTCATTCTTTCGACCTTGCCCGAGGAGGGGGGGATGCCAGGGGGTGTGGAAATCCCAGTCAATCCCCATTGCTTGCACTACATTCTGGAGGACGGTCGAGGTGAAGTGGCTTCCCTGGTCAGAGTCAATAGCGCGGGGTAGCCCAAATCGTGGGATGATTTGCTCGAGTAGAATCTTGCTAACCTGAGTTGCCGTTGCCGTGGTAGTGGGGAAAGCTTCCACCCATCCTGTCAGGTGATCTACTACTACTAATAGATACTTCAGGCGACGTATGGGGGGGAGCTCAGTGTAATCTACCTGGACATACTCAAACGGCATATAGGCCAGACTCCTACCTCCTTGTCTTGCATGCTGCCGCAGCCCCCTTTTGTTAATCTTTCGACATGTTATGCAATCTTCTGTGACCTGCTTAGCTACGGTGTACAGACCAGGGTGAGCATATCGGCGCAGGAAGGCATCACACAGTGCCTGGGCGCCCCAGTGACCCCCTTGGTGTAAACGGGCAATAATGTCCCGCGTCAACGGTCGATTTAGTAGCTGGCGGCCATCGGGTAAGGTCCACTTGCCTTCCCTATCCTTTGTACCCCCCAGAGACGCAAGAAGAGTTTCTTCTTTGCCAGTAAACGTGGGCACTTCGGTAATTTCGGATATCTGGGGAATCCTTACCAGGCAGTTTATTACTTCCTTCCCCATCCCAGCCAATTTTGCCTGTTCATCTGCCAATTGATTCCCCAGGGTCTCTATTTTATCGTCTTTCTGGTGTCCTTTCACATGTACTACAGCAATCTCTTGTGGCAACAACTCCTCCAAGATCATGGCTACTCGTTCCTCGTGGACCAACTCCTTTCCTCTACTATTTATCATTCCCCTTTCTTTCCAGATCTTCCCAAAGGTGTGTACTACCCCAAAGGCATACTTAGAGTCAGTGTAGATTGTCCCGGCAATTCCCTTTAAATTCCTCAGGGCCCGGTGCAAGGCGTACAATTCGCACGTTTGTGCGGACCAGACATTCGGTAGTCGTCCACTTTCCACTAATTCCCAACCAGTCTCACTAATGACTGCATACCCGTTGTGTCTCTTCCCATCTATCACTCGAGAGGACCAGTCTATGTACCACCGCCTTCCTGCATGTAAGGGGGTATCCGTCAGATCTTCCCTCACTTTACTCTGGTACTCTATTATGGCTGAACAGCAGTGTTCCAGTTCCTCCTCCCCTTCCCCTTTCCAAAGAAATTCCGCTGGGTTCTGGCAGCCCCCGACTTCTATTCGGAGGTCTTCTCGGTCTAACAATATGGCTTCATATTTCAGAATCCTTGAGTCAGTCAGCCACCTCCCGGCCTTCTGATTCAGGATAGTTCTAACCTGGTGGGGAGTAGTGACTGTCAAGGGGGCCCCGAAAGTCAACTTCCTGCTTTCCTCTACCAGCTTTGCCGTGGCTGCCACCGCTTGGACACACTCCGGCCACCCTCGGGAGACTGGATCCAGAATTTTTGACAGGAAAGCCACGGGCTTCCTTTCTCCCCCCCCAATCCTGGGTCAATACTCCAAGAGCGGTTCCCTTTCTGGAGTTCACAAAGAGACGAAATGTCTTACTAAAATCCGGCAAGCTTAAAACAGGTGCAGCCATCAATTTTCCTTTTAGGATTTCAATTAACTTTTTCTCCTCTTCCTCCCATTTTATTCTGTTGGGTGCCTCCTCAATGAGTTTTAGGTACAAGTCTTTAGTAAGGGGGGCATTTTCGTCTATCCATAACCGACAATAGCCTAAGAGTCCCAAGAACTTTCGCAACTCCCTCTTGGTCGTTGGGAGGCCTAGTTCGATTATTGCCCGCACTCTTTCCGGACTTATTCGTTTCTGTCCCTGGCTTATCAAGTGTACGTCGGGGCTCTGGGGCTTTAATTTTACCTCACTACCCCCTACAACAACCATCAGGGAATTCAGTCTGGGAGGGAGGGGGAGGGAGGCAGCTCATAGCGCCATCCAAACTGACAGAACCATCTGCACACGCACACACACACAGTTTGGAATATGGAGGATTGTAATCATACTGAGGACCCTTAGAGTGGAGAATGTTCATGTACAGTTATGTCTATGGTCGCTCTGCAATGTGGAAGTGATTCGTCTTTGAAGATTATTCATGACAAGGAGTGCACAAGTTAAAGAATGTTTCCACCACAAATGCTTCCAAGGAAGGTTGACGGAACAATTTGTAAGTCAATGCAATGAATATATTACACTTTCATTATCTTGAAATGTTTTACAATATACTCCTACAAATTATAAATGAAAAAAGATTGAAAAGTCCTAAAACTGACACAGTGGTGGTGATAATATCTCAGGAACGATATCGCTCGGTATCACACGAAACAGGTCTGTGCTTTAAAAACGTTATTTGAAAAACCAAACAGCCATGTAATGTGAGAGATTGACAGTATGTGCTGTTCTCTGAAAGAAACAAAATAAAACTGACACTAGTGCAAAGGCATGGGGAGGCGAGCAGAGGGTGGCATTGTATAACTATAAACTTAACAGGGACAGACGTAGAGGTGTGGGGGTGGTGAGGGGTTGATCTCAATTTAAATGGATTTACCCCAAAAAACGGCAAGACCTCGTCTCACGGAGATACACACAAACATACGTTAAACACGTTAAACACACAACACATATACATACAGATATGGACACACAAACAAACACACACACTCCTGCACACAGTTTCTTTAAGATAAGTTGAATAAGCTTTTCATTAATTCGGGAATCAATGGTCATTTAGCGAAGGCAGGAGAATGTCAGTGAGAAACATTACAGCTTTGATCCAATGACACAGCAGATCCAATGGGCTAAGCGGCCTGATTCTGCGCCATTTTCCCATTTTCAGGAGAGAGTCGCTTTCAAATGTTGAATTTGATTGCAGATTACAGGGTTAAAGGTAGGATTCTTAGCAGTGTGGAGGAACAAAGGAATCTTGGGGTCTACGTCTATAGATTCCTCAAAGTTGCCAAAGCCCTCAAGGTGATAGGGCTGTTAAGAATGTGTATGATATGTTGGCTTTCATAAATTGGGGGATTGAGTTAAGAGCTGCGAGGTTATGCTGCAGTTCCATAGAGGCCTGATTAGACCACACTTGGAATATTGTCTTGAGTTCTGTTCGCCCCATTAAAGGAAGGATGTGGAACCTTTCGAAGGGATGAAGACGTGAGTTCCCAGCACGTTGCCTGGCCTGTAGGGCATGTCTTATGAAGAAGGTTTGAGGGAGCTTTAGCGTTTCTCATTAGAGTAAAGAAGGATGAACAGTGAGTTGACAGAGGTGTGCAAGATGATGAGAGGCACAGATAGAATGGATAAGTAGAGTCTTTTTTCATAGGGTAGAAATGGCTAAAACGAGGAAAATATAATTTTAATGTGATTGGAGGAAGGTTTTGGGGAGATGTCAGAGGCAGATTGTTTACACAGGTAGTGATAGGTGCGTGGAATGCACTGCCAGCAGTGGTAGTAGAATCAGCTACATTAGGGATATTCAAGTAAATCTTGGATAGGCACATAGATGACAATAGGATGAAGGCTCTGCAGTTTAGTTTAATCTTAGAGTAGGATAAAAGGTCGGCACACCATTGAGGGCTGAAGGGCTCTTACTGAGCTGTACTGTTCAATGTTCGCTGTTCTAATTTCTTGAACTCTTGTGAAAATATTGTACCTGGAATTCCTTTAACTTGAGTGGAGATTAATCTGGTCAGTACTTGATTGTCAAGGGTTAATGGAAATTTGGGGAGGTTTGAGGGGAGGAATGGTCTATATCTGTTCGTAATTGTTGTGTCAAAAGAATGATTATTGGTTTGAGGGGAACGTATTTTGAGAATAAGAGCATTCCTATTTCAGACTGGGAAAGGGATGTTCCTTTCTCTTTAGGATTGTGTGGTCTGTGGTCTTCTCATGCCCAAGGAGCAGTGAGGACTGGGTTACTGAGAACACTCAAGGAGGAGTTATATAAATCGTTGATGAACAAGAGAATCAATGATTGTTGGGAACACACAAGAAAGGGATGCTTAGTTGCAATCAAATTAACAATGTCCAATCTGAATTGTGCAGCAGGCTCGAGGGGCTGAATGGCCACCTGCAGCTCTTGCTTCTTGTGTTGTTCACTCATTCAAACCCACACTGCTGTTACAGAAGGTGAGGAAGATCGCAATCAACCATTCTGGATCGATTCAATGAGACATGAGGAGGCTATTCTGTCCCTCTAAGGATTTACACAGGAATAGGATGAAGCTTTTCAGCTATTTCAGTACATTACACAGCACAAGGGGAGATCACACCTACTTCCAAGATTGCTACACAGGAAAAGGGGAGCCCTGGGTAACTATCAGAAAATACATAGTCGGGAGAAATGTGTATTTTCGGGTTGGAAATCTTTAACTTGTTGAAGTGCCTCACAGATCAGTGCAACATCAAAAGCCATTTAGAATCTGTAAATGATTTGCGTGTGGGGACTGATTAGATTGAACTCAATTGTCTCAACCACGAAGATTCGATAAGATGTCAAGAAGAGGTAGAGAGTCTGTAATGTGATATAGACAGGGAAGGTTGGTTTGCAAACCTTCAGCAGAAGGTCCCTTGTAAACCTTCAGCAGAAACAGGATAACATGGGCTACCGAAGTTTGTGCTGTGGCAGAAGGGTAAAACAACAGTAAACTAATTAAAACAAGAGAGATCACAAAACTCAGTCGTACAAAGGCATTTATTCATCCTGGTACATACATCACACGGGGTTAGTATGCAGATGCAGCAAGTAATTAGGAAGGTATATAGAATGATTACTTCATGAAAAGGCTATCAGGATGTTTTACTGCATCTGTACAGGGGATTTCTGAGTCAACATCTGATGTAGTGTGGGCTGTGATGATTCCATAAACTGAAAAATAAATATACTCAATAGCTTTAGAAGATTTTGCGAAGATGTTTCACTGCCCTTGCTCCTGTAAAGAAGGCCTTATCCTGTCATACAGCCCGGAAACAGACCCTTCACTGCACCATGTCCATGCCGACCAGGTGTCTTAAATTAATCAAGTTCCATTTACCAGCACTTGGCCCATATCCCATAAAACCTTCGCGTTCACTCAAATGGCTTCATTCAAATGGCTTTAAATACCGTAGCTGCCCCAGCCTCCAACGTTTCCTCTGGCAGTTCATTCCATACACTCTGTGAAAAGTTACCACTTTTGTCCCTTGTAAATCTTTATCCCCTCACCTTCAATCTATGTGCTTTAGCTAGGAAAATGTTCTTGGATCTTCACCATTTCCTTGCTCCTCATGATGTTATAAACCTCTATAAGGCGAGAGCACTTCAGGATTGAGAACGAGAGGCGTTCGTATTTAACCGTATAAGATATTGAGGAGCGTGTATCTGGTGCATAGCCTATGGACATTTTCTCCGGTATGGGAGTCTAGAACTGAGAATTCAAATTTAAGAAAACAACATGTGTATGTTATATACTCTTTTCATAGTATAAGAAAGCAAGTACTATGAAGCCATGATTTTCTTGGACATAATTATGAGGACACATACAAACGTATCATCATTAAAACTCCTACATGGAGCAGAGAATAGGGACATAGTCCTACAGTTCTGAGAATGTTCAAGTAGGCCTCACGTGATCCAGTTTGGTTTTGAGATAATATTATTGTATATTTCTGCTCCGAGATGGAGAAAATGCAACAGCTGGAAAAGCCACTGCGTATTGCTCCCTCTCTTTCCTTGTTCCTTCTCGCAGAAATGTATGAGAGATGAAAACCGTTCAGTCATCTTTATCATTCATGTAGGATTACTGTTGAGGAATCATTGGCATCTCCCTACTGCCTAAATTCAAACGTTTTAAGCCAATCCCGACTGTTCCAGGAATAAATCCTGCTTGCGTGAGCAGAACCTCAGAGGCAGAATAACATTTAATTATTTTACTTTTGTCTTGAGTTTAACTGTTGCTTGGACAAAGCTCTTTCAAGTTGATATTTTGCAGGGTTTTTTTTCCTGCTTGTATTTAGGCATGTGTATGTGTGTGTCTGTGTGCACTTGTGTGTGTGAGACACTGTGTATGTCTTAGTGTGTGTGTCGGTGTGTATGTTGAAAGATAAATATTAATGTAAATATTTGTCCAAACTGTTGGCCATGTATTTTTCCATCTTATATTTGAGTAACTTTGCTTTGGTGAACTATTTTTGCAAATATATGATATCGAGATGACTTGTCCCCAGCAAAGAACCTGATCTAGTTTGAGACCGAGATCATTGGTCATATCACCAACCGGGTTACATTTAAAATTTATCATGATCAACAGGATCTAGAAAATGAAGCAGTGGTCCGTCCAACCCCAGTCAGAACACGGAAGAGGATAATTTCACAAAGGGTTGTTTGAGTGGGAATGCTCTTCCCCAGAGGTTTATGGTGCCTGTGTGTTTGCATTTAGTCAAAGCATTTACATGTTGGACAGTAAAGGACAATGAACTACAGATATGGGAGTGGGGCTGAGAACACATCCAGATCAGGAACGACCTTACTGCCTAGTTGAGCAGGCTTAAAGTGTCTAAGGACACACTCCTACTCCTCAGTCCTACGTCCCTATGTACCATTAAGTTCCTCAAAACTGCATGACAGGAGCATTTGGAGTTCATTTATTCTGATAACCTGGTGCACAGAAACAGTGGAGACCATTAACTGACTTAATACACGAGAGTGTAGCGCTGTAAAAGCACAGCAGGTCAGGCAGCATCCGAGGAGCAGGAGAAACGCCGTTTCTGAGCATAAGCTTCATCCCGAAACGCGGTTTCAACAGAACAGAAGGACGCCATTCAATCAATTGAAACTATTGGATAAGAATAGGGATAGCCCATTCAGACCCTCTTGCCTGTTACACAAGGAGGGAAGGAGTGTAGTCAGCACATCGAGATGTTAAACAGGAACGGAGTCGCCAAGTCAGGTCCTTGAGCTGCTTCCAGATGACCAGGACGTGGCCATTCAGCCTATCGAACCATGTGTGCAGAAATAGGAAGATGACTTTGATGCTCGAACATAACAAAGAGTGAAGCAGAGTCTACACAGATGGACTGCTCTATGTTGTTTCTCCTGGTTCCTTTGCTCGTGGTACATATGTGTCACTTTAACTTGGTTTGCTGAACGTGAGGGGGAAAAGTGAATGGTTTGTGCCAAGTCTCAAGGAAATGCATTCTATCTCCGAGAAGACATTATTGTATTCTTATAGAGGTCAGAAACTGGTGGGAATGGCGAACTATTTCAGGAGTAAGGCATTAAAGCTGCTGTTAGATTTCTGAACAGTGCAGAGACACACACCAACTGCACATTGAGACGGTGAGAATTCATTCAGAGCCTGGAGCTCCCTCTCAACCAACATGGGGGTCTCCACACTGGTACGTGAACTATTGGGAATTTCACATCACGGGGAAAATGCAATTTCTCACAAAATCACCATCTTTTTTTCTGGACATAATAAATGTTAGTCCATAATCCTCAAGTTTAAATATAATTGCTTGTTAATCTCTCGCTGTGCTACGGATTTCGCTGGATTATACCCTCATATCTTTTATCAGTTAATTATCGTTTACACAATGTAAGTCAATAATTTGCTTGCAAAGGTGGAAACATCTTATTGCGCAGTTTGTATGCCTTTTCTTTTTTAGATTTGTTCTAGCCTTAGCACAAAAGTACATGTTTTGTTTACTGAACAACCTTGGGCAACTGTTTGTGTGGCGCTTGCGCATTGTCCCAGTGTCTGCGTGGGTTTCCTCCGGGTGCTACGGTTTCCTCCCACAGTCCGAAGATATGCAGGTTAGGTGAATTGGCCATCCTAAACTGCCCATAGTGTCAGGGATGAATAGAGGGTAGGGGAATGGGTCTGGTTGGGTTACTCTTCAGAGGGTCGATGTGGATTTGTTGGGCCGAAGGGCCTGTTTCCATACTGCAGGTAATATATAATAAAGTGACCTATTTATCGGGATTCAAGAGTTAGACACAGTATGTATTTTTAATGGGTTAAGAAACAGAAAGGAATAGAAGACAGTGACTGTGGAGACTGACGAGGAGTAAAGTGACATCCCCCCTGTCTCCAATGTCTTCTTGAGAGACAGAATAAAATCAAATGTAGAGAAAGAAACAGAATATATTCGGAAGAAGGAATTACAAATGACAGTGTAAATAAAACAGGACAATTTGAAATGGAATGGACGAACAACAATTGATCAGTGTGTTTGTGTGTGTGAGAGAGAGTGTGAGTGTCTCTGTGTGTGTGTGAGTGTGTGCGTGTGAATGTGTGTGTGCCTGTGTGTGTGTCTGTGTGAGTGCGTGTGTGTCTGTGTGTGTGTGTGTGTGTGTGTGTGTCTGTACGTGTGTCCCTGTGTGTGGGTGTGCCTCTGTGTGTGGGTGTTTGTGTGTGTCTGTGTGTATGAGTGTGTGTGGGTGTCTGTGTGTGTGTCTCTGTGTATGTGTCTGTGTGTGTGGATGTGTGTGTGTGCACGCATGCGTGCGTGCAGATACATAAGACTGTTCATAAGTGTGCACCATATTCAGAATGAACAAGAGAGACATAGTTAACAAAAATGATGCATGTGATGTACAAAATTTATAAAACGTTAACATGTTATTTAGTCTTCAGCTGAGATGTAATGTTCCCCTTCTTTCAACGTACACTCTGCCTCCTGCCTCTTCCTTGCATTCCCAGACCTAATCTCTAATTCTTATCAGGATGTATGTTATAAATTCCTGCTTCTTGTGTTCCAATTTATTTCAGTTAATCAATTTTCTACCGGGAAACATATACATTGGCCTGCTGGGTTCTGGCAACAACTGTTGCCTGTCATATTGCTGGAGATGAAAGTTCTGGCATCAGACCGACATTTCAACATAATATTCTGTTGCACGTACACTGTACAAAGGACCACAACACACAGGAATTGTCAATTCAAATACAGAAGTACATCTATATCTATCAGTCATGTATCAAAATTCTCCCTCTCTCTCTGTCTCTCGATTTCTCTTTTAATCTAATTGATACATAGTTCAATCGTTCTTTCTGTCCCATGCCTCAGACTTCCCTCCTTCTGGTTACAGCAATTGCTCACTTTTGGATGTGATGTCTTATAATTGAGTAATGTGACTACAAGACATGAGGGAGCAGTTGGCCAGAGTTAGTTGGAAGGGAAGCTGAGCACGGGAAGATGGTGAAACAGCAATGACAGGAGTTTCTGGGGATAATTCAGCAGCACATCAGAAATTCATCCCAAGTAAGAAGAAAAATATTCAACAGAAGACAAGTCAGCCGTGAGTGATAACGAATTTAGGGAAAGCATAAAAACAAAAGAAAATGCACACAATTTTGGGAAGATTATTGGGAATCCAAAGGATTACAAAGTCTACAGATTCCATCACGGATAACTAATAACAGCAAATGACAGGAGAGGGTGAAATATGATATTACGCTTCTTAATCGTGTAAAAGAATAATCAAAGCGATTGTTAGATATATAACAAGGAAGACATGGAGTAAAAAAACAACCAAAGACTGTTGGAAAATGAGGCTTGAGTAGTTATGGAAAGCAATGGAATGGCAGAGGAATTGAATAGATACTTTACATCAGTCTTCACGGTGGAAGACACCAGCAAAATGCCAGAACTTCAAGACAGTCAGGGTATAGAGGTGACTGCCTGAACTGCTATGCTCTTCCAGCACCACTAATCCAGTATTTGATTTTCAGCATCTGCAGTCATTGTTTTTACCTTGTTGATTTTAACCCTACTGCGAATCCTCTTGCAAGGATGCCTGCCTTGAAGAAGTTTTCCTCCTCTCTCTACAAGAATCTCAGGGAGTCCCTCTCCCACTGCAACTCCCAGGTCATTTCCTCTGCTCTGAAGCTCTTCAACCATGTTGTGAAACAAACTCGATACCACAGCCATATTTGCTTCCTCAGTGCCTGCCTCCGTAACCAACTTACCCCACACGGACTCCAGACCACCTTTAAACCAGCAGAGTTCGGACCCGAACAGGACAAACAGTACAGACTACAGATTCAAAAACACCAGCAACAGTTCTCCTTCAAGATCCTCCGCTCCACGCTTGCAGCAATGCGCCATCACCTCACCTCTCTCCAGTCAGCCCTGCCTCAGCTGAGGGCCACACTCTCTCAGAATTGCAAAGGACCCACTCTGTACTACATCCTCAGGAAAATTCATACTCTCAACAAACAGTATTTCAATTCCATCTCAAACATCAAAAACTGTAAGTACAACAAACTTTTATCCACCCACCTCCATAACCAGCGCTCCTCAAACATTCCAGAAGATTCCCCTGGCCTCGGAAAAGCCATTAGCCATGCGGCTGACGCAGCCAGCACCCCCATGCTGCGTGATGATGTCACTTCCGCCCACATCATGGCCACTCCCACAGCCACTTCCGGCCCTCACATCATCGCTGATGCCACACGCTCAGTGACTCCCGCCACCCCTACTGCCATGATCACCACCACTTCCGCCTCCACCAGCGCCACTCACCTGCATTCTGCTGACACGCCCCCCACAGACCCCACTGTCACTATCCCCACACCCCAGAACCCCGAGGGCAACATCACCCCAGCTCATGCCTCCACCCCCATTCCCCCCACCATCACACCCACTCCAGGTACTGGCTCCGACCCCACTCCCAGCTCCACACCCACACCAGATCCCAGCTCCCGGCCCTGCCGAGTTTTCACCATCCCTCCAGACCTCCCACTCACTGAGGACGAACGGTCAGTCCTCAGCAAAGGACTCACCTTCATCCCCCTCCGTCCACGCATCAAGAATTTAATACACGACGTGACATCGAACAATTCTTCCGTCGCCTCCGACTCCGAGCTTACTTTCACAATCAGGACTCCCGCCCACCTTCCGAGGACCCCTTCGCCCACCTCCAACACACTGCATCCACCTGGACACCCCGCGCTGGCCTATTACCTGCCCTCGACCTCTTCATTTCCAACTGCTGCCGGGACATTAACCGCCTCAACCTGTCGTCCCCCCTACCCCACTCCAACCTCTCACCCTCACAACGCGCAGCCCTCCAATCCCTCTGCTCCAATCCCAACCTCACCATCAAGCCAGCGGATAAAGGGGGCGCAGTGGTAGTCTGGCGCACTGACCTCTACACCGCTGAAGCCAGACTCCAACTCGAGGACACCTCTTCCTACTGCTCCCTCGACCATGACCCCACCCCCCCATCACCAAACCCTCATCTCCCAGACCATACAGAACCTCATCACCTCAGGAGATCTCCCACCCACAGCTTCCAACCTCATAGTCCGGGAACCCCGCACTGCCCGGTTCTACCTCCTTCCCAAGATCCACAAGCCTGACCACCCTGGCCGACCCATTCTCTCAGCATGCTCCTGCCCCACTGAACTCATCTCTACCTACCTTGACACTGTCCTATCCCCCCTAGTCCAGGAACTCCCCACATATGTTCGAGACACCACCCACGCCCTCCACCTCCTCCAAGACTTCCGTTTCCCCGGCCCCCAATGCCTTATCTTCACCATGGATATCCAATCCCTCTACACCTCCATTCGCCATGACCAGGGCCTCCAAACCCTCCGTTTTTTCCTCTCCAAACGTCCCCAACAGTACCCTTCCACTGACACTCTCATTCGTTTGGCCGAACTGGTCCTCACCCTTAACAATTTCTCCTTTGAATCCTCCAACTTCCTCCAGACCAAAGGCGTAGCCACGGGCACACGTATGGGCCCCAGCTATGCCTGTCTCTTTGTTGGCTATGTAGAACAGTTGATCTTCCGTAATTACACCGGCACCACTCCCCACCTCTTCCTCCGCTACATTGATGACTGCATTGGCGCCACCTCGTGCTCCCGCGAGGAGGTTGAGCAATTCATCAACTTCACCAACACATTCCACCCTGACCTTAAAATTACCTGGACCATCTCTGACACCTCGCTCCCCTTCCTGGACCTCTCCATCTCCATTAGTGACGACCGACTTGACACTGACATTTTTACAAACCCACCGACTCCCACAGCTACCTGGATTACACCTCTTCCCACCCTATCTCTTGCAAAAATGCCATCCCGTATTCCCAATTTCTCCGCCTCCGCCGTATCTGCTCCCAGGAGGACCACTTCCACCATAGGACACACCAGATGGCCTCCTTCTTTCGAGACCGCAATTTCCCTTCCCACGTGGTTAAAGATGCCCTCCAACGCATCTCGTCCACATCCCGCACCTCCGCCCTCAGACCCCAGCCCTCCAACCGTAACAAGGACAGAACGCCCCTGGTGCTCACCTTCCACCCTACAAACCTTCGCATCAACCAAATCATCCACCGACATTTCCGCCACCTCCAAAAAGACCCCACCACCAGGGATATATTTCCCTCCCCACCCCTTTCCGCCTTCCGCAAAGACCGTTCCCTCCGTGACTACCTGGTCAGGTCCACACCCCCCTACGACCCACCCTCCCATTCTGGCACTTTCCCCTGCCACCGCAGGAACTGTAAAACCTCTGCCCACACCTCCTACTTCACCTCTATTCAAGCCCCTAAGGGAGCCTTCCACATCCATCAAAGTTTCACCTGCACATCCACCAATATCATTTATTGTATCCGTTGCTCCCGATGTGGTCTCCTCTACATTGGGGAGACTGGGCGCCTCCTAGCAGAGCGCTTGAGGGAACATCTCCGAGACACCCGCACCAATCAACCAAACCGCCCCGTGGCCCAACATTTCAACTCCCCCTCCCACTCTGCCGAGGACATGGAGATCCTGGGCCTCCTTCACCGCCGCTCCCTCACCACCAGACGCCTGGAGGAAGAACGCCTCATCTTCCGCCTCGGAACACTTCAACCCCAGGGCATCAATGTGGACTTCAACAGCTTCCTCATTTCCCCTTCCCCCACCTCATCCTAGTTTCAAACTTCCAGCTCAGTTATTGACTTCTTGACTTGTCCGACCTGCCTATCTTCTTTTCCACCTATCCACTCCACCCTCTCCTCCTTGACCTATCACCTTCATCTCCTCCCCCACTCACCCATTGTACTCTATGCTACTCTCTCCCCACCCCCACCCTCTTCTAGCTTATCTCTCCATGCTGCAGGCTCACTGCCTTTATTCCTGATGAAGGGCTTTTGCCCGAAACGTTGATTTCGCTGCTCGTTGGATGCTGCCTGAACTGCTGTGCTCTTCCAGCACCACTAATCCAGTATAGAGGTGAGTATACCGACCTCAGTGAGGAGAAGGTGCTGGGGAAGGTGAAGTTGAATCAATCAGCGAGTCCAGTTGGATAACATCTTGTAGTTCTAAAGAGATATCGAAGGTAATTGTGGAGGCATTGCTGGTGATCTTTCAGGATACTTTGGAGTGAGGGAGGACTGGTTAATGTAACCTCCCCGTTTAAGGAGAGAGGGACACAGAAGACAGGAAATTATAGAAGGACTTATTGGATCTTTTGGTTTATGAAAAGATGTGTGGAGTAAAAGAACAAAGAAGTTGTGAAGTACATTGGAAATGGTGTAATTAAGCTACAGCATAACAAGAGTTACGTTTACAATGCCATTGCGAACAGCAAAGATGAAAGTATGTTTAAAACAAAGGAAATCAGTTCGAAGCAGACAGGAGCATTAGTGACACAAAGAATGTTTCCTAGATCCTGCAGTGAGAATGTTGAGATAAGCTTGTCAGTAAACAGACAAAAAGGAATGCATAACAAGCACAATAAAATCTGTTGCTGATAAGGTCTCAACGTGCAACTATATCGCCAATACATATGAAGCTGAAAAAGCAAAGCAAGTGAGACAGCATATTAGGAACAGGAAAGCCAACATTTCAAGCTGAAAACTTCATCAGGATTGGGGCGAGGGAAGAGGAGCGTTTACCTTTGAAGCTAGCCCAATGGCCTCAATATTGACAGAAGCCGCTTCAAAATCCCTCCACCCACAGCCTTATCCCATGTCCCTTTTCCCTGACCAGACCCACCTGTATCTGCTCCATCCTTCCCACTGACCAATCACATTAACCTCATACCTGCATGTACCTACCACCACCATACATACCCGCAACCCTTCCATATCCCATCACTGAATTTCTGGGCTCCCCTCCCACTCACCAGTCCTGACGAAATGTCCAAGATCAAAATATTGCCTTTGCTGCTCCTCTATTCTGTCTGGTCTGCTGTGTTTATTCAGCTACAAGTTTATTAACTCTTGCCTCCCGCACCTATAGTACTTCCTCTTTCCAAGCTGTGGAACTAGGTGGTTTAAATATAAGAAGAAATAAATGTGGACATTTGAAAAGAATGCGGACACATTCGTTATTTCATAACAACCCAATACACACCTTCCAGATGAAGCAGCATTTCATTTGTACTCTTTCAATCCAGTCTCCTGTCATTTCTGCTCACAATGCAGTCTCCTTTATATTGGGGAGACCAAACAGAAACTGTTTTGAGGAACACTCCCACTCTGTCTGTGGGAATAACCCTGACCTTCTTATTGCTTCCCATTTTAATAACGTACTTTGCTCTCATGCTGACATTTCAATCCTGAGCTGCTGTAATGCTCCAATGAAACACAACTCAACCTCGAGTAACACCTCACTTTAGACCTTGGTACATTCTATCCTGAAGGAGTTTTTTATTCAATTCCGTACTTCCACAACCTGACCGCATTATGGCTGTTCTCCATTCTTCACACATTCGTTCTCCTGGTCTCCCAATGAACTTGCCTTATTTGTGAATCGTTTGTCTTGCACTTAATTAAGGAACCCATATCCCTCTTCACAATCTAATTAATACTTATTTTACATTTGATTCTCTTTTACCAGAAATAAAAGTCAACTTGTCAGTGGCATTGCTCCTCCACACCATCTTGTTTCCCGTCACCCCTCCTCTACCTCGGTCAGGGGATTTAAAAGCCCATTTTCCAATACTTTTCTGTTCTGAAGAGGAGTCACACTGAACTTGAAACGCTAACTGTGTTTCTCTGTCACAACAGATGCTGCCAGATCTGCTCTGTTTCTCCAGAAATGAAAAAAAAAGCACATTTTCAATTAAACATATAAATCTGAAACGAGAACAAAAAAGAAACTGTGAGCCTTGAATAATGGTCACTGCACCCAAATGATTAAGTCTGCTTTCACTCCACGGATGCTGCCAGACCTGCTTAATTTCTCTAGCAATTTCTGCTTTTCACCACGTTTCAAAGACGTGTGTTAACGTGGCTCAAACGCCCTGTTCAACCTGGAGCGCATATACCGGGACGTGAAAGATAATACAAGATGCACAATTTCCGTGTCTCTGAAATGACTTAATGCTGGCATTACTGAAACTACAGAGTTCTTACTGTTAGTCAGGGAGAGAAACAGAGGGACAAGCATTCACTCTAAACACAGAAGGTAGCACATACTGGAAAGGAAAGGATTCAGATGATTATGTTAAAGGGTGTTGGGCGATGAGACACATTGTAAGTGTGAAACCATGGAGAGACCCTCAGTAGAATGAGAATATAACATTGGAAGTGTGCCACATCAGAAACCAGAGTAGGTCACTGAGTACATGGCTGATGGGTGAGTGGGACTTGGTGCGAACTGGGGGACAGGCAGCAGGACTGTATTGGAGATATTGCAGCTCAACCTGTGTGTTCCATGTGATGCTGTCGACCACAACAGCAAAAAGAGCAAAGTTATATTCAACCATAATCTGTAACTTTTTGCCTGGGATTATCCCTCAGTCTACCATTACCGATAAGTGAATCTATGTCAGGGCAGAACTATGTGTACCTAAAACTGATGGCAAAACATAGAGCTACTACACTTGACTGTTTACATTCCAAACAGCAGAAGTATCATCTGATAGGGAGGGCGGAATGATTGCAAGACCAACAGATCAGTTCGAAGCTCGACTGTCCTGCCAGATCCAGTCGTTAATGTGTTAAACAACTCACTGCAGGAGAGGACCCAACACATGTCCCCCTCCGTAATAATGGAACAGCCCTGCACATCAGTGCAAAAGACAAGCATCTAGTTATCTGCGACATACTCAGGCAGAAGTATTGAGTCAATGATCTACCTCACCTCGTCAGGATGCCCACAAAATTACAGATGGCAGTTTTCAAGCAATCTGATTTGCTCTATGTGACATAAAGAAACATCTGAACACAGTAGATATGACAAAGGCAATGTAAAACAAGCGGTGTCCCTGGGGAAGCTGTTTCATTCCAGTTCCAACACTGACGTCTATATGGCAATGTGGAAAATTACTCAACTATGACAAGTCCCTTAAGAGGAGAATAATTACAGTATGACCATCATCACTCCCTCAATTCCATAATGAGAGTCAAATTGTTGGGAGTTCTTTTTGACAGAGTTGTCAAGCAGCACAGAAATAAACTGCTCAGTGTGGCTTGCGACAGATACTATGTGGAGATGGGAATGTCACTGGATTTCTAATCCAGACCAGGCTAATATCTGGCAGCTGGTGGAAGTTAATAACAATTAATAAAATATCGAGATCTAAAATCTTGAGTCAGTAATAATGACCTTGAAGCTAATGTCAATTATAAACACCAATTTGCGTCCACAATGTACTTTCAGGAAGTTAATCTCCCATGTTTTCCTGGTCTGGCCGAAAAGTAACTCCAGACACACAGACATGGGATGTACTCTTCAATGGTCTCTGAAATGGCCAAGCAAGACACTCAATTGTATCAAACTGCTACGAATTCTTAAAGGATAAAACCGGTCAGAACACCCGGCACCAGCTTCTGCATCAGGAAAGGGAAACACAGGCCTGTCAACATTGTAGAGACTTCCTTCCTAACATCTGAGAGCTCGTGACAACATTGATAGTGTTTATCCACAGACTACATAGAAATATTTGGAAAGGAGGAGGTCATTCAACGCAGTCAGCCTTCCACGTTCTTATCATGGCCGAGAATCTCCTCAATGCATTTCTCCAACAGCAAACTGTGATATGTTGCAATTGATTCCATCAACCAAATGTTTGAGGTGTTTGCGAATAGCTGAGACCCAAGGAAATAATCCTGAGATACTCCACGAACATTCAATCTCCAATAAAAGGATAATTTTATTCCTGTTTTTCCGGTCCAAGGGCTCCTTTGCTGACCTGCTTTCTTTTTCTTATTTTCTCTTCCAACTTTCTTTTTGTAATCTACTGACCTTAAGCTGGACCCAGGGCTTGGAACTCAAGCTAAGCCCAATGCGGAGAAGAGTGAGTCCTTACTTTTCCGGAGCAAGCACATGACCTGGAATTGGCAGCTGCAACACCAGCAGAATCAACGTGAGTGAGATAGGGCCCAGTAGCAAAAGGTGATGCCTGAAGATTGGAGACATGTTGTTGGTTGGGTCCTGCAATGGTTGTATGAAGCAGATAGTAGAAGGACATGATAGTAACATCGATAAGGTGGGCCCAGCAGTAAGAGACATGTCTCTGACATTGGAATGGCCTGGCACAGGGGGCAATGAGCTGTTGATGGAGGAATATCTGCCTAGTGGCAAAGATGGTGCCTGAGGATCAGCAACTTCGATGTTGCTGGGGTTTGATGTTGATGGGGATGATGCTGTCATGAAGGGGTTGGGTTGCAGGGGTGGTCGATGATGAGGAGCTGCCTCACAACCCATAAACTCTCTTCAGGCTGTATCCTCTGTTTACTCGATTGTCTTCAATTATCCAAAATGGCACCACTTTGTGGCAACAAGTGAAAGCATCTCACTGTGTTTTATTCTATTTATCCTGGAAAATACACCTAGTCATAAAATCAAAATCAAAAACTTTTACTCACTCTTTCCTGTCAGCTGTCCCATTCTGTAACCCTGTCCAAATATTTGCCACAATCCCATAAGATATGATTTTGAACACTGGGTTTGGGACTTCAGCAAAAATCTTTCTGGAAATCCCCCTCGTAATCTTATCCTTGAGAATCACCTCTCCTTCAGCCTTCTCTGCTCCAAAGTAAACAACCTGAGCTTATCCAGCCTCTCTCCATAGCTGACATGCTCCATCCCAGGGAGCATCCCGGTGAATCTCCTCTGCACGCCTCCACTACATCACATTCCTTCCTGCAATATGGCTCCCAGAACTACGCACAGTGTTCCAACACGGCCTAACCATAGACTTGTATAGCTCTGACAATCGATACATCGGGGAATGAAGCCTCTGCCTACGGTTCCATCTGCCTTATTAACTAACGTATTAACCTCAGTCAAAAAGTATATTGCTGGAAAAGCATAGCAGATCAGCCAGCTTCCGAGAAGCAGGAAAGTCGACTTTTTGAGAATATGCTTTTCATCAGGAATGTGGCCACGAATCCTGATAAAAAGCTTATGCTCGAAACATCGACTCTCCTGCTCCTTGCATGCTGCCAGACCAACTGTGCTTTACCAGAACTCCACTTCTTGACTCTGATCTCAAACATCTGCAGTCCTCATTTTTCCCTAACCTATTACCCTGTGCCGTCACATTCAGGGATCTGTGGAGGAACACCCTCTCAGCTTCTTAGTGTGCTGGCATTCATTGTATATCCCCATTTATTCACCACATGTTTATCAGGGTTATGTTCCATCTGACCATCTGACCATACCATGTATACCTTCTTGTAACATAAGGCCTTCCACCTCACTGCCACCCGACCAAACTTTGCGTCAAATACAAACTTAATTAGCACACTCCCTCACCACCCCACCCCCACGCTAACACATTCACATCTAGATCATTTATGAATACCACAAATAATAAGATACACTGCACTGATCTCTGTGGTACATCAGAGGGGACACTGGTTTCCAGTCACACAAACAGCCTTCCTCCACCACCCTCAGTCTCCTGTGGATAAGACAATGTTTGATGTAACTCACTACGTTACCCTTAATATCATGACTTTTTAAAATTAGTTTCACATATGGGGCTTTGTCAAAGGTCTTGCTGAAAAACGATAAGAACAACATGCTCGAAAACAGACAATAACATTCACTTGGTATGACTTCCGTTCTATGATGTCATGCTGCTCCCCTCCCCCACCCCGCTCCGATCAAACCTTACCTCTGCATATAGAGATAAATTTTCCCCTTTCCTATTTTCTCCAGTACTTGCCCTAATATGGATCTAATACTGACTGGTTAACAGTCAGGCTATTTCCACCATCCTTTCTGTAAAGTGGGACCATATTCGTTGTTCTCAAGTCATCTGGTAACTCCAATTTCCCTGTAGCCAGATTCGACTTCAAAATTTGAGTCAGCGCCTTTTCTCCTTTGTCTCTAACAGCAGCCTGTAATACAACTTATCCAGACATGGCAATCAGTCCAATTTTACACCAGCCAAAGCCTCCAATCCCGGCTCCCATCTTATATCAGTCTGTTCAAGAGCTTCCCAAACCATCTTTTTGAATTCTGTTCGTGCATCCTCCTTCTCCAAGTAAAACAGACATGGAGCTCTAATGCAACAATCCATCAATGTTCTCCAGCTTCACACACAGAGTGCTCCCTTGGTCTCTAATGGTCCCCAGTTGTATCCTGGTTATTCTGTTCTGATTGATATACGTGGACAACATCTTGTGATTCTCCCTAATCTTGCCTGGCAGCAATTCACCATGCCCCTGTGTCAGTCCGTCTCTCTGTGTGAACTTTCTAAGCTTCACTGCGATCTCCTTTCATTTTGGTAATCACCGGAGAACTCAAACTGAATTTCTCCATCAGTTAATCTTGCCTCTAATAAGATTGGCATGAATGTAACTTTTTAGTTTCTCTGTAATTTCCAAGTTCTCTGCAAGAAATTATAGTGTGTCGATATTCCCCATTCCACACGTTCCTTGCCTTCATTTTCCCATCAAATATCGAGAGAAACGTTTGGTTATTCTAATGTTTCTTGTTAGGTTGCATTTTATAATTATTTCATTATCAGTTCATTGGTCCTCAAATGTCTATTAATCCATGGCTTACAACAATATCTGGCATTTTTCTGAGCTGCTTCCTTTCATCTAATACAATCTTTAACTTATTTTGTTAAATATTGTTAAGTCACCTTACCCCTTTTCTGGTTAAACTGTGGTGGATATGTGGATATTGTACATTTTAAGGTGTTTATTTAAACAACAACCATTACCTGTCTTCCAGTAAATCTTTTCATGTACTTCTCCAATTCACTGAATCTAATTCTAGCCTCATACTTTTGTGAATTGCATGACTCAGGTTTAAAACCACAGTTTCAAAAACAACTGTTTGTATTCAGACGTCGTATAAAATTCAAGATTATTATTCCCAAAACCTCCTTTTCAGCAGGGTTTTCAATTAGGTGTTCTGATCACATAACACCAATTTCAAAACAGCTTCACCTCTACCTCAGTGCTCAACATACTGTGAAAGGAAACCATCTCAATTACGCTCATGAAATCCATTTTCCTAGCACATGGGTTACAACAGTTTTGGTGCAGTTTGAAAGTGTTCATTATTACTGCAGCACCCACAAACCTGGGTACCTAATTTCCTGTTTTATGATAGACCCAAAATTTGTATTGCAACTTTCACTTTGACATATAACTTCCATCAATATATGCTTCTCCTTGCTGTTTCTAAGCTTTACCTTACTAGATTCTGTGGAATCTGAGCGATGTGGCCTCTGGAGAGATTAATGGTAGATTCAGGTGAGATATTTGGTGAAGCCTATTTGGACGTTGAGATAATCTCGTCACGTTATTCATTCTTCTCAAGTGTTATGACATTTTTCAGCAACGCTCCCGTTATGCTGGTGGAGTAGAGAAGAACAATGTTCTTTCAACAATGCTATGCCTTCCCCCAGACAGCTGAGACTGCTCTAACCCGGGAGGAAACCTTACAGCAGGTTGGTAAGAACACCGGAAAGAGTCCACAACAGAAGCCAATTATACAGCTAACTCCACTTCTCCAGCTTGTTACACAGGAACAGCAGAAGGATCTTCAGGCCTTTGACCCTGTTACACCAGAACAGGACGAGGTTATTCAGCCCTGGAGCCTGATATACAGTTAAAGGAGAATGCTAATGAGCCCCTCGAGTCTATAACACGGCACGCTGAGTAGAACATGAGGCACCAGTATCCGATTATGCAGCAGCAGGATCAGTCCATTCAGTCCCCTCAAGTCTCTAACACAAGAACTGGAACAGATTGGTACACTAGAATAATAGGAGGCCATTCAGCATGAGAACTAACGAAGGAGATACAATCATTTGAGACTTGTTGTGGAAATGTGGAGGCAATTCACCCATGTGTCAGTTGTATCTGAACAGGAAGAGACAAATCACTCTTTCAATCCCATTTCAGGGATGGGGAAGGTGATTGTTCAGTATCTCGAACCTGTTGTGAAGCAAGATGAAGAGAACGTTCAGCCCCTCAAAATGTTGTACAGCAACAGGAAGATTCCACAATCCCTCAGGCGTCTGACGTATTATCAGGAAGAGGAGAAGCAGATTTTGAATCTGTAAATCAGGACATTCCGGCCACCAAGACTATAATGTAGGAATACCATGAGGACATTCAGCCTATTGAGCATATAGACCAGAAACTGAATAAATCCATTCAGACACTCATGCCTATTACACAGCGATTGGAGCAGATTTTTTAAAGCTTTGTGCCTGTGACACAGGAACACAGGAAAGGGAACGTAGAGATTGCAAAAAGTTAGGAATTAGGATAATCATCTTCACTTGTCACTGAAAGGTTGTGAGCAAACTGTTGGGAATTGAGGGAAATTGTGAGACTTCGTTATAATTTAATTCACAACAGAGGATTTGCAAAGATTAAATCAAAATACATCAGAATCAGCATGATATTTTAAGAATTTGCTTGCTCGAATTCTTTAAAGATATGACAAGCAAAGTAGACAATAAGGATCCATGAAATGTAAAGCACCTGGTCTTTGAAAATGCCTTGATTAAATGCTGCACAAAATATTAAGCTGTCAAATATGTGGACATGGGATTGGTAGGAGGTTATTCGCCTGGATAGAGGGCTGGTGAGCCAACAACATGCAGACAGATGGAATAGTTGTTTCGTTAGCAACCTTTGGGGTTCCATAGAGTGTCATCCACAATTTACCATCCATTGTATTACTTGGATGAGAGGAGGGAAAACACTACAGCTACATTTTCAGTTGACACTAAAACAAGTGGAAAAGTAGGTTGATGTAATGGAGATGTTGAAAAATTACGAATGGACATGAAAAGTTTCGATGAATGTGCCAACATCTGGCAGCTAAAATTTAACGTGGATAATATGGGATTAACCATTTTGATCAGAGGAATCCAACATGTTACGGAAATGGAGAGCAACTTCAGAGTGATTTCGTGGAGAGGCATCTGGGTGTCCACGTGCAGACCATAGAAAACTCATATGTAGATTCAGAAGGGAATGAGAAAAGCAAGTGCAATTTCAGCATTTACTTGTAAAAGAATAGAGTATAAATGGAGGGAAGAATTGCTGCAACTCTGCAAGGTATTAGTGAGACGGTAACTGACGTACTGTGTTCTGCTTTGTGGTCCTGACTGCAGTAGTGATATTGTTACAACAAAGGCAGTTCAGAACAAATACATTAGATTGATTCCAGAGACGAATTTGTCTTTTGAAGCGAGTTTGCGCAGTGCAGGCCGATGCACTCTCGGTTGAGAAGAATGAGAGGAGACCTCATTGAGGTCTGGAGGATGTTAAAGATGATTAAAGGAGTGGAGATTTCTTCATGTAGGCCAAACTAGAACAAGAGATCATAGTTTTTGGATTAGGCGGAGCAGATTGAAAACTGTGGTGAAGAGAACTTACTTTTCTCAATGGGCTGTGAATCTGTGTAATTCACTTCCCCGGTGTGCAGGGGACGCTGGGATATTGAGTAAATGAAGGGATATGGGGAGCAGGTAGGGAAATGGAACTGAGCCGGCGATGACATTGGCCATGATTGTATACAATGGCGGAACAGGCTTGAGGGGCTGGATTGTTCCTCGTTCTTATTCAGCCCTTCGACTGTGCTCCACAGGAACGGGGAGGAAAGGTTACCAAACAGGAAGCAGGGCCTCTGGATAAATCAGTCTTAATCAGTTTGACAGAACGTAACCAGTGGAGTCACACAGTGACCAGTGCTTGGTCTGCAACTGTTTACAATTGATATCAATGATCAGGGCGATATAACACATGTACTGCTACTAAGTTTGGTGATGACACTAAGGTAAGAAAGTCATTAAGTTATTAACAGAATTTGGAGAGTGAATGTGGATATATGGACAGGTAAAAGACTAACACTTTGCCAAGTGGAATGTAATGGAATGAATACCCTGTCAGCTTTTTCAGGAAGAATGAAAGGCAGCATGTTACTGAAATGTAGAGGGATTCCATGACATGGTGATAGTGTGTTCTGGAGGATTCACTCTGACCCATTCCGACATGGGAAGTGTTGCTCTATCTCCATGATGGTCTGCTCCCTGACAAGCCCAGTGGTCCTATTGCTCTCAGTATACACGGGATATTTTGATGAGGTTGGTTGGCAGTGGGTGTTTTGAGCCGTGTATCCAGGGGACAGCCTTTAGCCAAGAGGCTATCCTTTCATTCCAATGGAGACCCAAAGAAGATGAGAATGGCTGGATGATTCTAAATGAAGAGGAGTTGGCTGCTGCCAGAATAGTGGGTTCTTTAGCAACATGATGTCCTGTCCATGGGCACATTGTAACATTATTGGAGTAAGAGTTCCTTCAGTTCCTGTAGCTCTCCTCATTAACATGGGGGGCCCACAGAGCCATATACATCATCGGGAATCCTGTTGTACGGAGAAAACACGGATACACCCGGCAGCTCTCTGCTGAAAGAGAAAACGTGCATCTCATCCAGCACATATATCGTACATTTCCGAATGGTGACATTGATGTCGACATACTAGGAGATGATGGATATGTCACCCAGTCCTGCCTGGAGGTTCTGGATCATAGAAGCTGAATGAAACAGTGATCCTAACAGCTACTGGCAGTATCGTTCTTTCCCTTGTGTGACGCTGCAGGTTTTGTTGAAGTGACACCGCTCTGTGACCAGCACCTTGTTCAATCAGTGTCCCCTCACAAACCTGCTCCTGGGTTAAGTGTAGCTTGAGAAGCTGTTCCTGGAAAACCCGGGATGGATACAGCAGATCCCTTTCCCCACACACACTGACTCTGTGGTTTCAGAGCTTCCCCTCTCTGCAGCCTCTGCTCCATTTCTTGTTCATGCTACAGACCCAGATGATGTAACTACAATCCCCATCCAAAGTTGGGTCACCAAATCCTCAGGTCTCCCTGAATGTCTGAGGCAGCTCACTTCACAGCCTCCAGCAAACCATCCCCAACCCCTCCACAAACATTCAATAGCAGTGGGCAGTCCGAAGCCGCTCAGCTACAACTGTTATGGACCTGACCAGACCAGACCCCGTCAAAATATTTTAAGCAGGCAGCTTCGATCTTAACTTTTCCTTATTTTAAATGTAGATGTGAACTGTGTGTTCCAGATGTGTTGCAACTGGTCACCCCACTCAACGTTAAGCAAAATGCAATCCATTCAAACGCTGTAGTTAAAACACAATGAAAGAGAACAGATTGTGATAGCTTCTCTACAGGAACACCTACGCAAACAACAGATACGGTGCTTTCTACTAATTAACTGAGCGAATACAGGAACATCGCATAAACACATCCCCTGGCACAAAGGTAAATTCAGACACAAAGTCTTATGTGCAGTTCTCCAATCCAGGAGGAAGCAACATTAAGAGAGTTTTCAGAGAGAATAGCAGCTAGGGATCATGTATTGAAACTTCCAACCTTTCTGTGACCCCGAGCAGCTTCTGAATGCTGCAGCTAAAATCAAAACGAGATATCTGGTCTGTGAGAGCTGGCCGCTGTCCGTCCATTGTTCCCACAGTTTTGATAAAATCTAAACGCCTCCTCAGTTGCATAGTTAAGCTGTTTTCAGGCGGCAGTTCGGCATTTCTGCCTTTAAGTCCTCTTTTCACACACAAAAAAACAAGAGAAAATAACTTTTTAAAAGTGGCAGCATCGTCACAACTCCCCGTTTGAAAAAAAATCAATATACAAAGATGGCCTCACTTTAAACCTTCTGTTCTTATTGTTTCAGTATGTCACAATATGTATATATTGCACTGAAAGCATTCACAACTCCATTCTATTTCAGTCAGTTTACTCCTGCCATAGAACCCCTCTGTTTTTCTTCATCCAAGTCTCGACAACTTGTCAGCAAGTACGGTTTCTCTCCTGTCACTTGTATAACTTCCAAATTGAATGGCAACAATAATAACTCTATTTGAACAGACTGGATGTTTTCACCCTACGTTTCTCTAAAAACGTTCAGGCGTTATAATCAGTCTATATATTTGTCTAAGACACGTTATTGGTAATTTAAATGCTGAAATGTTGTAATGCCAACACCAAGCGCAAGGCGTCCTTCCCAACTATTAAATATTTCTATTCATGGTTATACCGGACACTCCAACCACACGTTACATAATAGAGCACTTTTCATCTCTCCAATAGTCCTTCTGAATGACATATCTCCTCATTTCTCAGCTTAAATGTTTTTCATGTTTCTGTACCTCTTAATGCTGTAACCCCTTTACCTGCTACTCCTGGTCGATGCCACTAAACCTTACTCTCACAGTTATATATTTTAAGCTCCAGAACATTGTTCTCAATCCCTCTCAGAAACCAAACTTTGATTTATGGACCAATTAATAATCATTAGCCATTTCAGATTCTAATCATGCCATTTCAACACTCTATTCTTCCACACGAGTTCTCACGACTACAGGGAATGAGTTTTTAAACAAATTCAAAGTAAGAATCTCTCTAACAGTTTAATAATACCCTGACTCACCGTTCAAAATTACTTTGTTTAATTCCTTCAACTCAATGTGCGTTTAACCAGGGACGAAATTATGGATTCCAAAACGTTATCTGTCAGCTTCTGGCACAACCTAACATGCACTTCTGATGGCTTTCTTCACCTTCTCTTACTGGCCAGTAACCTCCTCCAATAGGGATGCAAATACCTCACACCTTACACCTATCAGCATTGTTTGAATTAACAAAATCCACATGGTCACTGGCCACCGCATTCGTGTAGCCACTTTCTCAAATGAAATTGAAAAGACTTCTACATCCTTCTCATCAAATGTAGACAATGCCTGTACATATTTAAACAGATCCCCATCAGGCCTTGGCCTACCATAGAGTTGCTCATCCTCACTATCTTCCTCATCCAGCCTACCGTCTCCCTTCATCTCCACCCTGCTTAGTCGACTTTACTCTCAAATTGCTAACTTCTGAAGTTGAAAATCTCTGGTTTTTGCTTTTCTTTTTCCTTTTTCTGTCTTTCATCTTCCTCTCCTTTTCTTTTAATTCTACTTTTAGTCATATTTCAAACCGTCTCAATTCCTTTTTGTGTTCAAGTTGTGTTATCTGCAAATGAATTGCAGCCATTTCCCAAGATTCTGATGGTGTTTCCAACAAAATTTAAATGCAAAGCTACAGCTGTAATTATCTCTCCTTTTCTCACAGACAAACACACCCCCAACTCCAGCTTGTCTGCTAATTCTAAAAGCTTTGCCTTGCTCACCTTTGGTAAAATCTCCAACTTCACTTCTTCCACACCCAGATAAGTCTTAGAGACAGAAATAACCATTGCTACACAAAGCACTGTACAAACCAACCGAATTCAACGCCCAGACCAAAAGACACAAAACAAAAAAAAAGACGCTGCCTTTGAGTCCAAAAATCTCCCTGTGCACATTCTCCCCGTCCCCGCGTTAGTTTTCTCCAGGTGTGCCATTTTCTTCCCACAGCCTCAAGAAATGCAGGTTAAGTGAAATGGCCATGTTAAATTGCCCGTACTGTTCAACGATGTGTAGGTTAGTTGCACCAGTCAGGGGTAAATATAGAGTAATGGGGAGGGAAATGCATCTAGGTAATTTACGTTTTGGGGGGTTGGTGTTGAGTTGATGGGCCAAATGACTTGTTTCCACACTGTAGGGATTCTAATCCTGAAGCCAATTTGGGATGATCGATTTCGAACAGGACAAGTGTCCCCAGTTTGCTGTGGAACAGAGAAGACTGAGCTAAAATACTTTAAGATGGTAACCTGGACGCCCACCTTGTCGAAGGTTAGATTCTCAACAGTATGGAAACAGGCCGTATGGCCTAAAAAGTCGACACTGTCCCACGGAAGACTAAACCACCCAACCCCACTCCCCTACACCATATTTGCCCCTGACTAATGCATCTAACACTTTGGGCAATTTTCATAGCCAATTCACCTGACCTGCACATCTTTGGATTGTGGGAGAAAGCCAGAGCACCCAGAGGAAACCCATGCAGACACAGCAAGAATGTGCAAACTCCACACAGTCATATGTGAGAATTGAATCCGCGTCCCTGGTGCTGTGAGTCCGCAGTGCTAACCACTGAGACACTGTGCCATCCCACTAGCTTACAGTAAATGCAGTTGTCAAATGGGTATTCCAGATGTGATCCGGCTGGTCAAACCACGTAACTTTAAGCAAAACACAATTTATTTAAACTCTCCATTAAAAATACATACAAAAATTAGAGGCGTTTATAATAACTTTACTGGGAATCTTAACAGAATAATAGATACAGTACCATCCACTAATTAACTGTTCCAATGTACTAACATCCCTTAAAATCATCCCTTGGCAAAAAGGCACATCCAAGGTCAATCAGTCTTGCACGCAGTTCTCGAATCCAGGAGGACACAACAAAGACAGGTTTTAGAGAGAATAGCAGTGAGGGATCATTCACTGAAGCATCCAACCTATCACCGACTGCAAGCACCTGGTGACTGTTATAGCTCAGAAAAACTGGAAAGCCTGGTCTGTGAGAGCTGGCCTTTGTTATCATTATTAATGTAAAGAAACCCTACAAGCCTCCTAAGTTAATAACTTCAGCTTTTTGCAGTAGACAGTATGGCATTTAAGATCTCTTTTCAAAGAAAATGAGACAATAACCTTTTATTAAAAAGTGACAACATTGTCAGAGATGTTCGATACCTGGCCCTTTACAATAATGCTCAAGGGGATTCTTTGTGTTTCTAGCCACACAACCAACTCAGAGGGACAAACACAGACGTCAGATGTTCAGTGGACAGGCACTGACCACCTTTCAAAGACGTGAGTCAATGCAGCTGAAACCTATCCAACATGGAGCACCACATGGAACACACTGGGAATTGAACAACATCCCGATGCACACACCAACCCCGGAACATGGAATACCATATGGGACACATCGAGAAGAGAACAGCAGCCAGACACGCACACCCAACTCCGACATGGAACACATCGGGAAGTGATCAACAGCCCGACAGACACCCCGACTCCTGAACATGGAACACCACATGGGACATATCGGGAAGTGAACAACAGCCCGACTCACATCCCTGTCCATGGAGCACCACATGGGACACACCGGGAAATGAGCAACAGCCCGACACACATCCTCTGTCCATTGAACACCACATGGGACACACCCGGAAGTGAAAAACAACCCGACGCTCAAACCCCTGTCCATGGAGCATCACATAGAACACATCGGGAAGTGAAAAACAGCCAGACTTGTATATGGAACAACACATGGGACACACCGAGAAGTGAACAAAAGCACAAGACAGACAATTTCACTGTTTTGGAACTTCACAACGTCAGTACTCGATACACAAGGGAGCCAAAAACCAAGGTCAGGGAATGATACAGTGGGACAGAATGATCCACATTAAAGACAGAAACAGACAGTTAATTAACTGAAAGCATGTTGTGGAAATATGGAGAAAAAAGACTGGGTAATGTGACTAACTGGAGGATTGACACTTAGAGAGCAAAATTACAAGAATGAGAATATTGAAAAAAGGTATTTTCAGATCAGCTGAAATGGTTTGTTTAATCAAATTCTAAAATGGCTTCACAGAACACATCAAGCAACATAAACTGGGAGAAGATGACCGACTAACACGGAGAGCTGTGCAGACCATGCGAGTGCTCAGTAACCTGGATTATCTGCCCTGCGTGGGGAGTATTGGAGACTTTTACTATCATGTGAGAATGATACACATATCAAATTCACTGAGCTGGGAAAGATTTCTATCTCCATTAGAACAGTATAAGATGTGAGTGTAAGCGTTTGTATGCGTATGGTGGGGGGGCGTGCATTTGGGGTGGTTGAATGTGAAGATCGTTCCATGAGAGAAAATACACTGAAAGGAAACCAGGTTAAATATGAACAACTGTCAGGGATTTGGATAATCGACAGAAAGAAACTGAGGGATGTTTCATGGACAGATGAGTTTAAGTGTTTGAGAATATTAAAAGAAAGATATTTCCAGACACTATAGCGGTATGGATCAGCGTGTTCAGGAACTTCAGTTGGATGGGATTTTTGTCTGAGTCCGAATCAGATTTGTTTCTGCAGGTTTCAACCCGAAAGAGTCAGCAGCAGACTGTTGTCATCATGAAGTCTGTATTTCACGGCTCAATGTTCAAACAACAGATGGGTTAAGTCAGTGAAGTACATTCTGGAACAGTGAGTAGTTAAAATTAATAATGGTCAGGGCATGGGGTGAGGAATCAACTCATGGCCAAAGAGATCACCAAAGTTTTGATTCGTCTGTGTCAAACACCACCTGCAGGTTCCCCTCCAAGCCACTCACCACCCTGACTTGGTGTTCCTTCACAGTCGTTGGGTCAGAATCCTGGAATTCCCTCCCTAACGGCATTATGGGTCAACCCACAGCAAGTGGATTGCAGCAATTCAAGAAGGCAGCTCACCACCACCTGCTCAAGGGCAAATAGGAATGAGCTGTCAATGTTGGCCAGCCAGGGATTTCGAAGTCCAGAATTGAATTAAAAAATATATATTGGCCAGGTATGGGATGGAGTCCCTGGAGGGAAATGGAGTTTGTAAACATAATAGTGGGCAATGACCTCCACACTCCCAATATTTAAATAACAAGGACAGTGAGACAATGGTTCACATCTGAAACTGAGTAGGTCAACACAGAGACCCATGAGTAACACTGCCAGAAGCAAGGAGGGAGACAGTAATTGAACAAGTTCACTGATGCAGTTAGTAGTGGTCTGTGGAGTCAGTATCTGGATTCAGAGTCTCAACATGAACAATAATAGTCACAAGAAGTGAAGACTATATGAAAGAACAGTAACGCAGTCATAACTGGTGTCTAGAAAAAAAAAACTTAGCTGGACGGTGAGACTTACCAGGGACACCAACGATAGACAGGAAAGGATAATAAAAATATTGAATAATGTGAAGTACAAAATAGATCCGCCATGATAATGACAGCCAATCATAATATCGCGAAAGGTATGAAATATCATCGGATTAATCCCTGTTCATTGTTGGAACAGTCCAGACTAATGTTCTCAGTATATGATCACTCCTCCCCATCTCCATCTGGAGCTGCTTATCCCTGTTAGTGCTGTCGATGATGCTCCCGTTCATACTATGGGATAACACATTGAACGATTTCCATTTATCATTAAAAGATGGAAACTCTCCACTGGGATAATTAAAGTCTATGGAGACTAACATTAATCTCAGTCACAGAACAAACGGGCTCAGTTAACCCCTTCCTTACATAACAGTTCATATCATCATAAAAGGGAATATTTACTCAGTCTCGATGGAATGGATGAGGGTTACTGACGGACGGACTATAGATATTTTTTTCCCTTGTACGTGGTAGTATTGCCAGAGCACTGCAGGCTGTATATGTCCCACTCGGGTATCGGACGGAGGTGAGGGGGATGTGAGGGTGCAGCTTTTCTAAATTTTGTGGTGGCAGGGGAAGGTGCCAAGAGTAGCGGGTGGGTTGTTGGGTGGCGTGGACCTAACAAAGGAGTCACGCCGGGAATGATTTTTATGGAACGCAGATCGGGGTGGGGAGGGAAATATATCCCTGGTGGTGGGGGCCTGTTTGTAGGTGGCGCAAATGGGGGAGGATAATGCATTGTATCTGGAAATTTGGCGGGATGGAAGTTGAGGCACAGGATGTTCTTGACCTGTTGAGTTTGGAGGGTTGATTGTTGAAGGCAGAGGTATGGAAAGTGGATAAGATGTAATGGATGGCCCCATCGACCATGTGGGAAGGGAAATTACTCTCTTTGAAGAAAGAGGCCAAGTGGGATTTACACTGGGTTAAGAGTGTGGTCCTGGAAAAACAGAACGTGTCAGGCAGCATCCGAGGAGCAGGAAGATTCGACGTTTTGGGCAAAAGTCCTTAATCAGGATTAGCGCTTTTGCCCGAAACATTAATTCTCTTACTCCTCGGACGCTGCCTGACTTGATGTGCTTTACAAGCACCGCACTCTGACTGTAATCTCCTGTATCTGCAATATTCATTTTTCCCTACATGCTATGTTCAGCCAGTTCTGTAGTACTGCCTTTAATTTTGTTCTCACTGCTGTAGGAAATACGTTGTTCAACTAGAAAGCATGCCAAAAAGATTTACAAGTATATCGACAGTGTTGGGTGGGGCGGTGGTGGCGAATGATATTGAGCTACACGGGAGTAGTAAATGAGAAAATGGGCTGGGTCTATATATCCCTGGAGCGTTGTTTCTGAGGAGTGACCTTACTGAGGTTTATCGTGGTTAAACCTGATGCTCCAGAGTGAGTTATGCCAAAGGCGAGGGAAATAGTCAGCACAATTATTCACATTAAAACTGGACAATTATTCATCAACAACATGTTGCCGAACGATAGAGGTAGACTGAAGAATGGGACTGGCCGGAGGAGTCAGAATTTGGATGGTCCAATCACATGAATGAGAATAAAAATAAAGGCATTGCCATATCAACTGAAAGGATTAGTGATATCACATTCTCAATCCACCTCACAGAACCAGACCGGACACCATACACCCAGAGGAGATATCTGTTTAGCGTGGAACACTGCGCAGTCCAGGCGAGTGCACTGCTGAACACTACACTGCAATCAGTCTAGAGCGGAACACTGGGCACACTGTAGCAGTGCATTGATCGATAAACCCAGATGAGATATGCGTTCAGCAGGAAGCACTGTGCAGACCGGGTTGGTGTACTGTGCAATACAATCACAATTTACCTAGAGTGGAAAGGTATGCAGACCACACTAGTGCATTAATCTATAAACCCAGATAAGCTATGTGTTCAGCAGGAAGCACTGTGCAGACCTGGTTGGTGTACTGTGCAATGCAACCACAATTTACCCAGAGTATGCAGACCACAGCAGTGCATTGATTTATAAACCAAGATGAGATATGCGACCAGAGTGTGGAACTGTGTCCATAATCTCAGTGCATTGCTCAGCAACACTGTGTTAGATCACTGCCCAGCGTGGGGAAACTTGCAGCCCATGCTGGAAGTAACAGGATGTACCGCTCCAAACCATTTACAGCCCCATATCTCCATTGTATCTTGACACAGGGGTGCTGTGGGTGTGAACATCACAGCCAGAGAGAAATGGCGGGGAATCTGTTCAAGAGTCAACAAATGGGAGGGGTTTGGGTAATAGACAGAGAGAGCGAGATAGAGAGACAATGTCATGGAAGGATTTGTTCCCAGGATCCAGAATTCTGAAATGAAGACATTTCAACGGTATCCTGCAACATGAGCCAGTGTTTCCAGGAATGATGGGTGAATCAGATACTGGTGTGAGTTCAGATGATGGAGAGTATTGAGGATGAGCATTTGTTTGGCAGCTTTGTAACTGTGAGTAGGGTCAGCAGAATCTTTGACACATTGGGCTTCATCTAACAATAATTTATCACAGTGATATTTTCACTGAGTATGACAGAAGGATTGTCTGTATGAGACTGAGCTAGTTTCCTGGTGATATATCAACGAACTCGCCTCATTAACTCCCTATTCCACCTCATGGCATCCCTCTCATTCAATGCCAGCTCGATTTTCCTTCATGGTTGGAGATACTCACGAACGTCCGCATGACTCTAGATATTCGATGATCACTGGCATTGGTGCCATCTTCAAAAGGCCAAAGGGCACACGGTTCAGCTTTCTCCGGTTGGAGCTGCCTTGCACAGTTTACCATGAGCATGGCAGATAATGGATAATTGCACAACGGTTAGTCAACGGAGTCACGGAAATCCTTGTGGATGAGCTAGTACAGAGGAGGACCATTCTCTTCCTAGAGTGGGCCACACTACCAGACCCATCGAGCTTGGTCTGAACTCACCACCCAATTCAGTAGAGTTTCTGCAGTCTGAAGAAATGTCCAGCAATCCAGAACAAGCACCAATAACCTTCCCCGTTCTGTCAGGACAAGGGTCACCGTATTCTCTCTGCTTCCTCATACTCACTGCATATCTGTTATAGCACCGAGCCCTGAACAAGGCTCATGCTTCACCACTCTCACTACTACCAGCAGTCTCCCTTTCTCTCTCTCTCCCTCCACTTTACCCCCCACACCAACAACACTGCATAGATAAAACAGTGTGGACTGACTCCCTCGGGACACCTCACCATGTCCCTCACCTACACCAGCATTAACAGCAAGGCCACCCACTCCCACCCCTCTCCCTCCCTTTCTCCCATTCCAGGAGAAACAGCCTGAAATAGGACAGAAAGGGCAAAGTCGAGAGTGGCTTATGTGTAGTGCCTGAGATACATTCCGTCACCCCCACCAACATGTGGGGAGGACTCTGATACAAGCCAGAGAGAACCAGGACGCCTCGTGTGGAGATTCCGAAACATCCACGTCCCACCAACCGAGAAAGGAGCAATGCGCAGTGAAGAGCAATTCTCACTTTAAACGCACTGGCAGTTCTGTTCACCCTGACACAACATAAAATCCGTGGCCCTGATGCCATCTCCCTTTTGTGTCGAGCTGGTACAAATGAATCCCCACGGTCTCGGTGGGCAGGAGGGTGGGCTCACAACACATCGTCACCACCACCTCCCAGGAAGGGAGCACAGAGACTCCCTCCTACACCTCCCCCTGTAAACAGCTCAGATACTGAAACTAATCTGTGATATTTTCTGCTCTCTCCACTTGTCCTGACATTTTCAATAATTTGTGCTCATACACACGCAGTGCCCTCTGCTCCAACGCCCCTTTATACTTGTAGAGAATGTATTATATTGATTTCAGAGTTATTCCTACCAAGGTACATCACCTCACACTGCACCTCACATTGATTCTGATCTCCCACAAACCTGCACCCTACAGCAATGTGTCACTCTCCTGCTGGATTTCCACGCTGATCTCCATGAACTTTATAATTCATCCAGGTTTGTTATCTGCAAAATTTGAAATTGTCCTACAGGCACACTCTACACAGAAATACTGACTAACTCACTATTGTGAACAAGTGCAAGACTAACACAGACCCTGAGGACAGACCTAAATACTGGCAAACACCAGACAGAATAATTGAAATATTGACAAGGCTACCATGGAGCAAGAGAATTACTGGCAGGCACTCCATGTCTCTGTGTGTTTCTGTGTATTAGTGAGTGTCTCTATGACTCGGAATTAGTGTGTGTCTATCTGTGTGCATCAGTGTGAGGTGAGTCTGCAGTCTCTATGGTGCTTACAATAATGTCGTATTCCCCAGATACGGGATCCGATGAAGGGTCCATTCACTTTTGTCCACAGATGCTGTCAGACTGGCTGAGCTTTCTGTTGCTGTCAGTCTCTGCTGGCCTCCCCATACAACTGTCCATGTGGGAGTGGAGGGTGATAATCATCAGGTATTCAATTTTGGAGGGACAGAGGGAGGGGTGCAGCTCAAAGCACCATCCAAACACAGACAGATACACACACACAAACACACATATACAGATACACAGACACACACCGACACATAGACACACACACACTCACACAAACAGACGCATACACAAACAGACACAAGCACACAGACACAGGCACACCTACTCACAGAAACAGGCACAAACAGACACACACATACACACACAACACACACACACACACACACACAGATGCAGTCAAAAACAGATACATGCATCGATGGACACACACTCACAGAAACAAACACACATGCAGGCACACATACAGCTGCACACAGATACACACACATACTCAGAGACACCCCACACCCACACAGACACAACCACACAAACACACACGGATGCAGAGTGACACAGACGCACAAACAGATACACAGAGACGTACATACGCAGACTGACATACACGCGCACATTCGTGTCCCTCAGCCCTACATTCTGATGTTACATTCAGCCCTTCAGACGTGCTACACAGGGGCAGATCGAGGCCACTCCAATGGTTAAGTGTAGTTTCGGAAATGTATTTGGAAAATCCAGACTGGGTCAGGAAGTGAACCCCCAATCCATCTTTCCATGTTTCCCATCTCTATAACGTCTGCTTGAGATGTGGGTCAGACCCAGGTACGCTGGGAATGCAGTTCCCATACCCCACCCAGGGTTAACTCAAAAAATCTTCTGCTCTCCTTGAATGCAACGTTGTACAACACAACTTCCAGGAAAATAACCAGTTATTTTCCAAAAGAATAACATGACAACATAACAAATGGGAGCAGGAGTAGGATATTCGGCCCCCAAGCCTGCACTGTCTTTCAATAAGGGCATTGCTGGTCAATCAAGCGCTCAACACCACTTTCCTGCTAACCCCTTGCTTCCCTCAACTTGCTGATATGTGAAAAGCCATTCACCCCGTCAGTGTCCCTTGGATGCTGCCTGAACGGTTGTTCTTTTTCAGCATTACACTCTTTCAACACAGACACACATACACACACACACATACGCACAGCCACCCCACACCCAGATACACACATGCCCAGATGCAGAGAGACATGCAGGTGCACAACCAGACACACAGAGATGTACACACGCCGACCGACACACACATACAGGCACACATACACAAAACACACACAGCTACAGATGTCACCAGTTTCGTCATTTCCCCTCCCCCCACCTTATTCCAGATCCAACCCTACAACTCGGCCCTTCCTTCTTGAACTGTACAACCTGTTCGTCTTCCTTCCCACCTATCCACTCCACCTTCCACTCTAAACTATCACCTTCAGCCCACCTTCATTTAACAATCGCCTTCCCAGACTTTCCCCCCAGACCACTGCCTTCCATTTATCCTTCGGAACCCTTGGCCCACAAGCTTCATTCCTAATGAAAGGGTTATGCTCGATATTTCGACTCTCCTGCTCCTTGGATGCTGCTTGAACAGTTGCGCTTCTTCAGCACCACACTCTTTCAAGACAGACACACACACGCACACACAAAGACACAGAAACAAATACACAGACAGCCTCAGACACAGACAGACACACGTAACGACACACACACAAACACACTGACAGCCACACTTCCGACCCATGAAGGCAACGACATTCTCCCTCCACACACAGACACTCTCCCTCCCCACACACGCAAACCTAGGCTCAAACACAGGCACACACAGGTGCGCACAGACACACAAACACACACACACACACGCACACACGGACAGACATACTCAAACAGTCACATGCACACCCACAATCCCCACACATGCACACATCCGCTAACACAGGCACACACAAACAAATATATACACTCAAAAAGACACACCCTAACAAAGGCACAGACACATGCATAACACACACGAACACACAGACATAAACACACATAGACACATTCACACACATAGGCACAAAGATACACAAACAGACAGACATACACACAGGCATGCAGACAGATGCTCACACTCATTGACGTACACCACACAGGAAACACACCCATACAAACCAACACACAGGCAAGCACACACACAAACTCACACACACACAAACAGATAGATACCCACAACCCCCCATACACAAACACCCACATTCCCCACACACATGCACACACACAGAGATGTACACTGACACACAGGCACGCACACACACAGAACAAGGGCACACACTAACAGACACACAGATACACAAAGACATGCATATACACGCAGACGCACATACATACACACAGCTGCCCACACAGGCATACAAACACATACACACACACAGATGCACATACACACATTGACGCACACAAACACATACACACATGCACACACACACACACGCACACACACGCACACCCACGTCCAGTAAAATGCAATGTTTAGTGATTTACCCTTACAAATAAGCTTAGATGTAAGAAAGGATTGAAAAGTCCTAAAACGCTCCAACAGAGCATGGCATTGTATCATTTTCAGCACAAGAAGGAGAGGCAGAGGGAGAGGGAGGGGAGGAAGGGAGGCTTTGAACACCATTCAATGATTCAACCCAAAACAAAACAGTTCCCATTCCACACAGATGCAGAAATAGAAATGCAAACATGCATACACACACTAATGCAGAACACACAAAGAGATAGATACACATATAGAGTCACACAAATCGACAATCGCGGACAGAAATATGCAGATGCATACAAACACACATGCAAGCATAGAGTTTTACAGGGGGTTTGAAAACAGACATATCAGCCCATACACTCAATTCTAACGATAATCTCAAACTAAACTCGTTCACGTTCCAGCACTTGGAACATATTTTTCCAAACCTTCACTTATTCTTGTACTTAATAAAATGTCTTTTAAACGTTGTAACCTTCCCCAAATCTATCACTTCTGAGGACGTTCATGCCGTACACGAACCAAACCAAATCATAATGCACTTCATAAGTCCTGATCAGGTATACACAAGAACTCTGTGGGAAGCTCGATTGCTGGAAATCTTGATGAGATGTTCTTATCATCAATAGCCATAGCTGAAGTGCTGGAATACATGAGGCTGACTAAACGTGGTGCGATTATTAAACAAACTGACAAGGAAAAGTCAGGGATCAATAGACAATTGAGCCTGACATCGGTGGTGGGCAAGTTGTTGGAGAGAATCCTAATGACAGGATTTACATGTATTTGGAAAGGCAAGGACTGATAAATGAAGGTCAACATGACTTTCTGCATGGGCGGTCATGTCTCACGAACTGGATTACTTTTTTATTTTAAGAAGTAGCAAAAGGCATTGATGAGGGCAGAGCAGTGGACATGATCTATACTGGCTTCAGTAAGGCATTAATCAAGGTCCCGCATGAAAGACTTGTGAGCAAGGTGAGATCTCATGGAATACAAAGAGAACTAGCCATTTGGATACAGAACTGGCTCTAAGATAGAAGACAGAGGGTGGTGGTGAAGGGTTTTTTTCAGACTGGCGGCCCATGTCCATTGGTGTGCCATAAAGATTGGTGCTGGTTCCACTGCTGTTCATCATTTACATAATTGATTTGGATGTGAACACAGGAGGTATGGTCAGTAAGTTCATATTTGACTCCAAAATTGAAGGTGCAGAGGACAGAGAAAATTATTACCTCAGATTATAGCGGGATCTTGATCAGATGGACTAATGAGTTGAAGAGTTGCAGATGAATTTAATTTAAATAAATGTGAAGTGCTACATTTTGGAAAGGAAAATCAAGGCTTAGCTTATACATTTAATGTTAAGTCCCTGGGGACTGTTGCTAAACAAAGAGATCTTGGAGAACAGGTTCATAGTACTTTGAAAGTGGCGTTGCAGGTATATAGGATATTGAAGAAGGTGTTTGATATGCTTGTCGTTGTTGGACACTGCATTGAATGTAGGACTTGGAAGGTTATATTGCGGCTGTGCAGGACATTGGTTAGGCCACTCTTGAATACTTCGGACAATTACGGTATCGCTCTTCGACAAAGGATGTGTGAAACCTGAAAGGATTTAGAAAAGATTTACAAACATCCAGTGTTGGATGTTTTGAGATTTATGGAGAGGCTGAACATGCCAGGGTTATTTTCCCTGGAGCATCAGCGGTTGAGAAGTAATCATAGAAGTTTATAGACACACAAGTGGAATGGATAGTGTCAATAGCCAATGATTTTCCCCCGGGGTTGCACGCTCCAAATCTAGAGGACATAGGTTTAAGGTCAGAGGGGAAAGACTCAAAAGGGAACTAAGGGGCAACGTTTTCAATGAGAGGGTGCTGTGTATGTAACGAGCAGCCAGAAGAAGTTGTGCAGGCTGGGAAAATTACAACATTTAAAAGGCATGTGGACGGGCACATGAATAGGAGGTGTTTAGGGGGATATGGGCCAAATGCTGGCAAATGGAACTACATTAATATAGGACATCTGTTTGGCAGGGAAAAGTTGGGTAGAGCTGGGTAGCTCTATAATACGTCTTCTGTATACCTTTCTCCTGTCATCTTAAAATTACCCCATCGTCTTGAAATCCACCACCCAAAGGAAAGGGCACCTTCCATTCAACATTATCTATACCCCTTTTTGTTTTATAAACCTCTATAAGGTTGATAAGGTCTCAACTTTCCAAGCTGCAGCGGAAAAGGTCCTTGTCCATCGAGCCTGTCCTTATAACGTAAACACTCAATTCTGTGCAACAGGGAGAAAGTGAGGACTGCAGATGCTGAGGATCAGAGCTGAAAAATGTGTTGCTGGAAAAGCGTAGCAGATCAGGCAGCATCCAAGGATCAGGAGAATCGATGTTTTGGGCATAAGCCCTTCTTCAGGAATGAGGAAGATGTGCCAAGCAGTTTAAGATAAAAGGTAGGGAGGAGGGACTTGCGGGGGGGGAGGGAGGGGCGTTGGGAATGCGATAGGTGGAAGGAGGTTAAGGTGAGTGCGATATGCCAGAGAGGGGTTAGGGGTGGAGAGGTCGGGAAGAAGACTGCAGGTCAAGAAGGCAGTGCTGAGTCCGAGGGTTGGGACTGAGAAAAGGTTGGGGGGAGGGGAAATGAGGAAGCTGGAAAAATTTGCATTCATCCCATGTGATCGGAGGGTTCCTAGGCGGAAGATGAGAGCGAATACTAAGGAGGTCGCAACAGAGCTACTGAAAGAATTACTGACTATTTGTCAAAGCTGGTTAGATTCTGGAAAGGATCCTGCAGACTGGAAAACAGCAATTGTTCCCCTAAACATTTACAACAGGACGGAGAGGGCAAACAGAAAACTAAATAGCTTGATGTCGGCTGTGAGAAAAACATTGTAACCTTTTATGAGGAATGTGACAACTAGACACTTGGAAAATAATGATATGATTTTCACCACGGCCCCAGCATTTCTAGAAGTTCGTTTCTGCACCTTCTTCTGTGGAGACAGAACCAATGTATTCCTCTCAGCAGGCAGGTGGCTCTTATCAGCTTGTAATATATCGGAGGACTGCACTCCGGACATGTCGCTCACTCCTGCCTGGAAAGTTCCAGAATCATTCCAGTTCACTTCATGGTGAGTGTCAGCACAGTCATGTCCCTGGTGTGAGTTTGAAGGAGGATACATAGCTCAGTGACTACCTCATTTTTGAAAGACGCTGGTTTCACATTTTACACTTTGAAATGGTCCAGCTTAGACAAATGTTCCTGGAAATTCCTGGTACGAACATGCAGTGCCCTGGTCGTCCCTGTGTACACAGTTTCTCTTCTGTGTATCCACAATTCCATGTGTTTACCATGGACCAGAACACTCTGACAATGCAGTGCTCATATCTCGTCCAGAGTTGGGTCACGATACACTTGGATATCCCTGGATAGACGCAACAGCTGGTAACACAAACCTGTGAAAAGCGTCCACAGAACACCTCTTTACTCTGTAATTACTGGAGCAAGTCAAATCCTCACACACGGTGCATCCAACCAGTGTTGAAAATGTTTCTGTTCTTAGCAGAAAATACAGTTACATCTCTGCACGGCCCTACAGTTACACTTAATTTCTTTTTAAAAAAATCAGTTGACAATGTGCCATTCCGTTTCTTTGTCTCTCAGCACCTATAAGGGCGGCACCGATATTGCCGAGGAAGTTGATCATTACACTCAGAGAAGAAAGACAGAGGGAATATAACTCAATGTAAACCGGGGCACCTCTAAATTCACATGATATTCAGGAATATGGGAAAAAGGGGAAATTTTAGAGTAAGCTCCCATGTTATTTTTCTTCTGGTTCATCATCAGCAGTTCCTATGTTTGCTTTTCATTCCTCTCTCTCTCTCTCTCTCTCTCTTTCTCGCTGGGCATTTCTACATCCACTCAACGAACCTTTCCCTCACACATCCGACCATCTCTTATAAATAACATTACTTCCCAGGTTTTTTCAGTTGTGATGTAGGGTCACTAGATTCGAAACTTTATCTGTTTTTCTCCTGACAGAGGCTGCCATACTTGCTGAGATTCACCAATATTTTCAGAGGCTGTGCAATTTTATTTCAGATCTCCATCAACCACAGTTCCATGGTTTAATTCCCCTTTAATTCTGTTGTTTCACGAGATGTCAGCATCACCGGAAAGGGCAGCATTTGTCATCCATCACGAATTGCCGTTGACTGCGAGACCATTTGTCAAGACAATATGGAGCCAATCTGTTTTTGGGACAGTTGATTTCTTTACCAAAGGCTATCATTGAAATAATAAAAGAAATCCTGATGGTTTATGGTTGCTGTTTGTAAAATAAGGTTTCTTTCCAATTGTTGCCACTTGAATTTAAGTTCTATCATTGATTCTGGTAGAATTTGAAACAATGACTTTAGTGTCATGACACAGCAAGTGAAATTATTATTCTGATATGAGGTTCCTGTTATGAAATAACTGGAGAGACAAGTACAAGCTTGTAGTCAAAATATTTTAACTGGAAGAGTGGCCAGAAAAGAACTGGAGCCGTAAAATCTGAAGTTAACAAGGGGGCAGATGATGGCTTATTTTGGAACAGCACTGAGGCAGAGATGGAGACTGGGGATATTATAATGGTGGGTGAAGGCAGGGTTGATAACAGAGAGAATATAGAGACATAGAACAGTTCAGGGCAAAAGGAAAATTCATGTCTGAACAGTCTTGTTCCTTCTTAGATGTTTATGAGTTAGGATTCGGAAACTGATAGAAATGACGTGCAATTTGTGACTGAAACTGAACGTAACAGGTTATGTATTTGTTAAATATAAGTAACAGAAATAGCAATAACCTTCACCATCGCTAATAGAATTGACAGAAATCGGCTTACCAGGGACAACAGTAATAGCGAGTATAGGATAGTAACCTGCCTGAATAATCATTAGGACTGGTCATATCCGCAACTCTAACCATGCCCAATCCCGAGAAAGCAAGTATAGACCCAAGGACAAGCTATTGTCCATTGTTGGAACATTCCAGTCTAATGCTCTCAGATTCTGATCCACTGTTGGAACATTCCAGTCAAATGCTCTCAGATTCTGATCCATTGTTGGAACATTCCAGTCTAATGCTCTCAGATTCTGATACATTGTTGGAACATTCCAGCCTAATGTTCTCAGATTCTGATCCATTGTTGGAATATTCCAGCCTAATGTTCTCAGATTCTGATCCATTGTTGGAACATTCCAGTCTAATGCTCTCAGATTCTGATCCATTGTTGGAACATTCCAGCCTAATGTTCTCAGATTCTGATCCATTGTTGGAATATTCCAGCCTAATGTTCTCAGATTCTGATCCATTGTTGGAACATTCCAGTCTAATGCTCTCAGATTCTGATCCATTGTTGAAACATTCCAGTCTAATGTTCTCAGATTCTGATCCATTGTTGGAACATTCCAGCCAAATGTTCTCAGATTCTGATCCATTGTTGGAACATTCCAGTCTAATGCTCTCAGATTCTGATCCATTGTTGGAACATTCCAGTCTAATGTTCTCAGATTCTGATCCATTGTTGGAACATTCCAGTCTAATGTTCTCAGATTCTGATCCATTGTTGGAACATTCCAGTCTGCTGTTCTAAGATTCTCTTCCTCTCCCTCTCCCTGCAGCTGCTGACCCCAATCATCTTGCGGATGACGCTGCTGCTGATAATATGGAATAACAGGTTGAAGGAAACCCCTTACTAATGGAAGAGGGAAACCCTTCAATGACACCGTAAGTATCCATGGAGACTGACATCAATCACAGTCAATGTGCAATCAGCTCCAGTTAAACCTTTCACTACAATCCTTATAAGTCACAATAATAAAAGGTCTGTTTGGGATGTTGTCATCGCTGAATATTGGGCAAATAACATCATCTCCATTTGTAAAGTTAGGGGTGAGGCAGAGAGATGATGCTTTCTATTCACTAGCTCGATGATCCTAAGATGTTTTGGCAGGGTCGGAATTGCTGGGCTCCCATGGCCGGCTGTGTCTGATAACCAGGCCTGCTGAATCCTATTGTTTTATTTATTTATGTTCAACTTTGACATGTATTTTACCATCATTTAACGGCTTAGATGGGATGAGGCATTTCTGAGAGGCTCCTGCAGTGCCATAAACAGTGTAGATACAGTCCATGCCTCATGGTCCTTGCAGGTGCGCCTGGTCCTGTGGAGTGACGGTTAAGCTGTCACAGAACCAGGATTCTTCTTTTTACCTTGGCCCAGTTATTGCTAGGGTCTCAGCAGGATTTTAAGACTGGAAATCTCTCCCAGCTGCTACACCCTCTCTGAGATTTCTCTCAGAATTGTCTTTTTGATGTTCTTTCCTCCTGTATTGGAGAACTGCAGGTGAGACAATCTGTGAGACAATCTGTTTCCTGAATATTTTGATGGACAAGTGTGTCTTTATGTTACCATATTGGAACAGTTATTTTTTAGTAGTTAAACAATCTATTATTCTGTTTTTTTGTGTTTTGTCGGCAATGGTTGAATGAATTGTATTTTACTTAATATCTAATAATTTGACCAAGCGAATTGCATCTGAAACACAGCACCTCATATTTATCTTTAAAATAAAAAAAAGTTCCAGTCAAGACTACTTTCATCATATATTTTGAGATGTGTCTGCTCAGTTCCATAACAAAAAGGTACAGATATTCACGTTCTAATTGGCTAATTACTTAGTGAACAAAATGTTGCAGAAACACGGGATTTCACAGCGGAATACGCCATGCTGGAGGAGTGATCGGTCTATCAGGAATTATATTGCAGAGTTAATCCACCTCACAGATCCAGCCCAGACCGTATAAGCCCAGATGAGATATCTGCTCAACATGGAGCACTGTACAGACCAGGGTCAGTACAACATAGCAATCAGTCTATGATGGAATGTAGCACAGGTCTCTCGAGTCCACTAGCTATCTGTCCAACACGTGGAGCAGTACAGTACACACCAATGCATTGATTCAGAAACATTGACAAAACGATCTGTCCAGCATGGGGTGATATGCAGCCCACACCAGTGTCTTACTCAATAGACGTGGACAATGCATCTGTACAGTATGGGGATCTCTGCAGTGAATGGATCTGTAAACCTAGAACAGTTACTGTCTAAGCAGCTGTTTTCACCACTCCAGTACATTGCTCAGTAACACTGTGTTAGATCACTGCCCATAGTGAAGAAACATGCAGCCCATGCTGGAAGTGACAGGATAGGCAGCTCCCATCCATTTCCAGCCCATCTGTCCATTGTGCCATGACAAGGGGGTGCTGTGGGTGTGAACGCCACTGCCAGAGAGAGATAGCAGGGGAGTCGGTTTAAATATCAACAAACAAAATATTTTTGTGTAATGAAGGGAAAGGGTGAAGACAATTTCATGGAAGATCGAAGGTTTCTGAATGCTGAAATGAAGATATTTTGACAGCATCCTGCAAGGTGAGCCAGTATTCCCAGGAATGATGGGTGAATGGGTTATGCGAGTGAGTTCGAATGATGGAAAGTTTTGGGTGAGCATTTCTTCTTCAGCTTTGTAACTGGGAGTGGAGTCAGCAGATTTTTCAACTCATTGGGCAGAAACTAACATTCATTTCTCTCAGTGCCATTTTCATTGAGTGTGACTGAGGGATCATCTGCATGAAGCCGGGTCAGTTCCCTGGTGTTACCTTATCGAACTCACCTCATTAACTACCCACCCACCCCATTAGTGTCCCTCTCATTCAATGCCAGCCTAATTCTCTCACCCTTCATGGCTGGAGGTAAACACCATCACGTCGATGCCCCGTGGATATTCTGTGATCCCTGGCACTGGTACCACCCTTAAAAGACCAATTGGCATACGGTTGAGCTTTGTCAGTTTGGAGCTGCCCTGCACAGTGGTTTGAGGTCACCACCGAGATCATTGCAGGATCTGCAGTCTGAAGAAATGTCCAACAATACAGGACAGGCATCAATAACCTTCTCCATACTGCCAGGATAAGGGTCACCGTCTTCTCTCTGCTCCCGCACACTCATTGAAATCTGTTATAGTATCTACACCTTCTCTCTCTCTTTCTCTCTCTCTCCACTTTAACCCCACACTATAAACACTGTATATCTGTTATAGCACCCACCCGAACAAGGCTCATGCTCCACCACTCTCCCTGATGCATGCAGCACCTTCTCTCTCTCTCGCTCTCTCTCCACTTTACCCCCTCACTATAAACACTGTATTCTGTTATAGCACCCACCCGAACAAGGCTCATGCTCCACCACTCTCCCTGATGCATGCAGCACCTTCTCTCTCTCTCGCTCTCTCTCCACTTTACCCCCTCACTATAAACACTGTATTCTGTTATAGCACCCACCTGAACAAGGCTCATGCTCCACCACTCTCCCTGATGCATGCAGCACCTTCTCTCTCTCTTTCTCTCTCTCTCCACTTTAACCCCACACTATAAACACTGTATATCTGTTATAGCACCCACCCGAACAATGCTCATGCTCCACCACTCTCCCTGATGCATGCAGCACCTTCTCTCTCTCTCACTCTCTCTCCACTTTACCCCCACACTATAAACACTGTATTCTGTTCTAGCACCCACCCGAACAAGGCTCATGCTCCACCACTCTCCCTGATGCATGCAGCACCTTCTCTCTCTCTCGCTCTCTCTCCACTTTACCCCCACACGATAAACACTGTATTCTGTTATAGCACCCACCCGAACAAGGCTCATGCTCCACCACTCTCCCTGATGCATGCAGCACCTTCTCTCTCTCTCGCTCTCTCTCCACTTTACCCCCACACTATAAACACTGTATTCTGTTATAGCACCCACCCGAACAAGGCTCATGCTCCATCGCTCTCACTGCTGCACGCAGCGCATTTCGTTTTTCTCTCTTTCTTTCTCGTCTTTCCAGTAACCTCACACGGTGAGAGAATATTCTGTAGAATACTGATTATAGGATGTTCCAGAAAATGTTCCAAGTAATTTCTTTTTTCAGGAAATTGTCAGTGCACCAGTATGTAACATTTAAGAGGAAGAAGTCGAGATGTATGTTTTTCAAATCACATCCAATTAAAATCCATCATAAGACCAATCAACCCTTCCAATGTGCTCTATCATAAGAGATTGCGGATTATTTGATGGTTTTCCCAGCTCCATGTTGCAGGAACTTTCAGTTATTCAACCCCCTGGATTCCTGTCACTGACCAGACGACACTCAGGCACTTTTACCCTGGTTTTCTTCAAGCACCTGTTCGAGGGCATTTCCCATGGGGACAGACACTCCAAACGATATATTCCATAAGTTGTATACTTGCATGCAATGATAAGCTCATTTTACACAGACTGACCAAAATCTACACTTCTTTTATGGTTATCAGTAAGCAATAACAATTAGTATTCTGTTTATTTCACTTGTCTCACTTTATATTATTCAGCCAAAGACAGCTTCCAAGCACTTGTCTCGTTATTAAATACAATTTCTCGCCGAGAACGCTTTTATCCTTATCCGTTTTCTTGACTGTTATATTAATTGTAACTTTTTACCTTGTTAGGAAAGTTTCTATTGTCCTTTGTCTGTGGCTGTTTCTGTCTGTAACAGTTACACAGTCGGCCACTCATTTAGCTGGATGGCTGGTTCGTGATGCAGAGGGAGGACGCAAGCACAGGTTCAATTTCCCACACTGACAGAGGTTACCATGAAGAGACACTCTCTCAACCTCACCCCATCACCTTAGGTGCGCTGACCCTCAGATGTAACCACCACGAGTGGTCTCTGTCTCATGAAAGAACAGCCCCATGGTCCATTGGAACTCTATTCTATCACTTTTGCATTTATTTTATTTATCTACCTTACCATTTGTTTTGCATTATGTTCCTGGGTGTTTTGGATTGGTGTCATTTTGTACTACTGCCAGCATTTCTCCCACACCACATATTCCTGCCACATAATCCTTGACTCCATTGTTATCTATGAACCTTCAGTCTGAGCCTAAAAAATATGCAATATCTCTGCCTCCAATAGTCTGTGGGAAGAGATTTCCAAAGTAGCACAACACTGAGAAAATAATAAATAACCTCATCTGGGGTGTGAGGTTGTTATTTTGTCTCCTTACCTGAGAAAGGATACAATTACATTGAAAGCAGTTCAAAGAAGTTTCACTTCACGTATTCCTGGGATGAAGGGATAATATTATGGAGGCTTTAATAGATTATTCTTGGAATCAGAGGTGATCTTATTGAAATATGCAAGACATAGAGGAGCATGGATCAGGAAGATAATCATTGGGTGTTTGTCTAGTCCAAAGTTGTCATTGTCATAGAACTTCTATAGTTGGAAGCAGGACATTCTAACCATTTAGTTCACACTGGCCCACAGAACGGCAGCACACCCAGACCTATCCCCCTACCCTAACCATGTAATCCTGCGTTTTCCATGACGAAACCAGCTAACCTACACATCCCTGAGCACTATGGGCAATTGAGCATGGTCAATTAAGTCTAACCTGCACATCTTTGGACTGTGGGAGGAAACTGGATCACCGGGAGGAAACACACACAAATGCGGGGAGAATTGAAGGTTGCAGTTGAACGCAGCTCCTTGGTGATATGAGGCAGCAGTGCTGCTCCGTTATTTCTATTAGTTATATGTGGCTGACTAAAGCAATCTGCCTGACTTGTTCCTATCACTGAACCTGTCCCAGTCTGAGACCTTTATTATCGGCCATATCTCCAACCTGGTTACATTAAAATTTGTTGCAAACAATGGAGGAATTGTACTAGAAAAGGTAACAGTCGCACCCTACAACCACAGTCAGAACTGGAGTGAGGAGAATTCACAATGTGGGCATTTATTCAAGTGCAAATATTTTTTCCCAGAAGTTTGTGATGGCTGAATCTTTTTATTATATTGAGGCTGGCTTCATCTAATTTTCCATAGACATGTGTATCAGGGATAATGGAGAGAAAAGTGCAGCTGAGAGCACAATGAGTTGAACCATGACCTACTTTACTGGTGGAGTAGTGTCAAAGGGTCGAATGGCCCACTAGTGTCCCTCAGCCCTGTGTTCTGATGTTCTATTCAGCCCTTCTGACCTGCTACACAGGAGCAGATCGAGATCAATCCGATGGTTAGGCCTTGTTTCGAAAATGTACTTGTAGAATCCAGGCTAGCTCAACTGCACTTTCCTGCTACCCCCTCGTATCTCTCAACTCGCTTGTATGTCCGAAACCAATCCACACCCTGTGTAAATACATTCAGTGACCCACCTTCCACAAATCTCTGGGTTCGGGAATTCCAGTAATTCACTACCTTCTGAAAGATGACATTTCTTTACATCTCAGTTTGAAATTCGATGTCCCTTATTCCGTATCAATGTCCCGGAGTGAGACACTCTGCCCAGGTGTGGAACCACATTCTCAACAAATACCTTGTCAAGCCCCCTCTGTACCTTAAAAATGTGTTGTTGGAAAAGGGCAGCAGGTCAGGCAGCATCAAAGGAGAAGGACAATCGATGTTTCAGGCATAAGCCCTGAACGTCGATTCTCCTTCTACTTTGATGCTGCCTGACCTACTGCGCTTTTCCAGCAACATATTTTTAAGCTCTGATCCCCAACATATGCAGTCCTCATTTTACCCTCTGTACCTTGTCCATTTCAGTAATGTCATGCTCATTCATTTCAAGCGCCATGATTAATTGCCTCACCATTTTAGATGTTCTCAATAATTCAACCCTTTCATCCCAGAAACCCGCTCAATGTACTAATCTAGTTACTTTCAGCATCAGCATGCTGACTTTATGTTTCATGCGCTGGAACACTCCAATCCCTTTGTACTGCTCCTTAGTTGGGACTCCTCTTCATTAAATAACAGCCTACCTTTTGGTTGTCAGTGTCATCCTCAAACTCGAATGTGTATTGCACTCAGCACCCTCCCTCAGCCTCTCACTATAGATGAAAATAACTGAAGCCATTGGACTGATATTGGAGCTACTCCAGCAGATATGTCTTTATCATGAACATCAATGAATCCTGACTCTCCAATTTCTATGTGATAACCATCCGTCATCCCATGCTAATATATTATCCATCATACTATGAGTTTCTGTTTGGTGGAAGAAAATTACTTGTGATACCTTGTAGAAAATCTTGGGACAGCCTCATGTCTACCAGTTTCCCTTTATCAAGTCCGCTTGTTACATTCTCATGGGATCTCCAGAAAAAAAATTGCATCATTTTACAAGGCAGAACATAGTTTCCCTTTAACAAAACTATGCTGACTCTGCCGGAAGCTTTTCTAAATATCCTGCAATTCCTTCCTTAATAACAGACTCTCGCAGGTTCCCAGCAATAATGGTTAGGCTAAGTGGTTCCTGATTTCTGTCTGGCTCCAGCCTTGAATACAGGTGCCATATCGAAGCTTCACGAGTTTCGCTGGAACACTTTTGTAATCCAGAGAGTGATGGAATATTTCACACAGTGGCACCAGTCACTCTGTGACCACTTCGTTTAAAACCAACTATGAATTACTGCTGACCTGCCTATCCTTAGTCTTATCTGTTGTTAAAAACCTTGTACCTTTTGTTAGAGACAGTACAAGAACGCTCCTATTACCATTTTCTTGATGATTTTTAAATACTTACAGTGCCTTCCCTGTGAGGATTGATGTCAAATACTGGTGCAAATTATCTGCCTGTTCCCTGTAGCCACTTCCCCAGTCACACCCTCCGAATGCCCTCTATATACTTTCCTGACTTTCTTTCTACACAAAAGTCACACACTAATCTTCAACTTTTTTATATACACACAGAAAAACTTGTGATGCTTGTTTTTATATTTCTTGCCAATTTATTTACATCATATCTTTTTATCCTTTTTCCATCTATTTCTTGCTTTTTCCATCACTTTCTAGATTCATACAGTCATATTGCACGCAAACATTTCATCTAACCATGTTGACCAAGTTATTCAAACTAAACCAGTCCCATCTGATTGCATTTGGTCCATCTGTCTCTAAACGCTTCCCATTCATATGTTTTTCCAAATGTCTTTTAAATGTTGACACTGTACTTGCATCTAACAGCTCATCTGGCAGCTCATTCCATACACACACAACCACTGCGTGAAAAAGTTGACAATCCATTTAAAGCTATCACAATGACTACTGTATTTACATTCCAAACAGCAGGACTAATATCTGATAGAGAAGGCAACATGATTACAAAGTAAACAGATCAGATCGAAACTCTGCAGTCCTGCCACATCCAGTCAGAAATGGGGTTGAACCATGGAACAACTGACGAGAGAAAAGGACTCCACAAATATTATTTGAAAACAACGTTCACTGGAATTAGGTAATCGCTGACTAGGTCAGCATTTATTGCCCAGAGGATTGTTAAGAGTCAATGACATTGCTGTGTGTCTGGAGTTACATGTGGGCCAGAGCAGGTATGGATGGCAGCTTCCTTCCCTAAAGGACATCAGTGAACCAAATCGATTTCTCCCAAAATCAGCAATTGATTCATGATCATCATTAGACTCTTAATCCCAAACATTTATTGGATTGGAGTTCGATCATGTACTGTAACAGGATTTGAACTCAGGTCACCAGAACATTCCGAGGGTTGTTATACTAACACATCTGCAGCAACACCACTCGGCTATTGCTTTGCCATTCCCCGAAAAAAATGGAACCTTCCTGCACATCAGTGTAAAAGACAAGGATGCAGTTATTCACCATCCTCAGCCAGGAGTGTTGCTTGGATGATCCCCACAGAATCGCAGATCGTTTGAAGTGATCATATATCAGAAAGATATGAAGTAGGAACTTTGGTCCGTCAATTTTGCTCCTCCATTCAATATAGCAATGGCTGATCCTGAATCTCCACACCAACCTCCTGCTGCAACTTCACCCCTTTAGTGTCCAAATATCCTTACTTATATTCAGTGCCTTAGTTTCTGCAGTCTTATGTGGGACAGAATTCCCCAGGTTTATCAGTCTGCGAGTGCCTGTACCTAATACTGTGACCCTTGTTTTAGACGTCCCAGTCAGTGGAATTATCATCCCTGCTGACAATCTGTTTCACCCTGTCAGAGTTTTATATATTTCACTGAGATCTCCACCATTCTTCTAAACTCCATGGAATACAGACTCAGTCGCCTCAAACTTTGCTCCCACAACATGCCTGTCATCCCAGAGATCAATCTGGTCATCCTTAACTGCACTCCCTCAATGTCAGGTTTGCCCTTTATTAGATAAGGAGACCAATACTGCACGCATATTGCACAATGTTCAAGGTGGGTGCTCACCAAGGCCCTGTGTAGCTGCTGTAAGACACACCTGGGGTCAAACCCCCCGCTCATGAAGGTCAACACACCATTTATTTTTCTACCTGCTTTCTGTTGCAGCAGTATTGCTTTCTGTGAGTGGAGTACAAGGATATCGAGATCCTTTTCAATGACAGAGCTCCCCACTTGGTGGGTCTATGTATACTGGTCAGTGTGCCAATATCAATCCCAGTATTGACTTCTGGCTTCAGAACTGACTGCCCTGCATGGACCTTGGAGTTTGGTGAAGAAGTCAACAAAAGTATACACATAATATCTTCATGCAGCAACTTCTTTACTTTAATTCCTTTGAAATGCTAACCTGTTAGTCTATTTTTCCAACCGAATTGCTCAATTTTACGTATATCCACATTGTTCTTCATCTGCCACGTATTTTATCATTTCGTCCACTTGTCGCAATCACTTGAAACTTTTTTATATCCTCCTGACCCGCTTACAATCTCAGTGTGGTACCGTCAGCAGATTTGGAAAGATTACATTTAATACCCATGAACACATGTTTGATCTGTTTTCTGAATAGATGGGGCCCAAACCTCAATTCCTGGATTATCCCACTAGTCATTGCTTTTTACTGCAAAATACATGGAACGATTTATGCTGATTCACTTTTTCCTGTCGGCTCTCCTATTTTCAACACATGCTAATGTGTTAGATCTCGCTGTTACACACTGTTATGGACCAGGACAGACCTCTCAAATCATTTCACGGAAGTAGCACAGACCCAACTTTTGCTCGCTGACTTAAGCAAGTGTAAGGCGAATATTCCAGGAGTGATGCAGCTGGTCAAATCACTTAGTTTTAAACAAAACAGAATGTCTTTGCAAGATTACTGAGTGAGACGCAAACAGAAGAGGATACAACACAGAATAACCTAACCGATCCGAAAACCTAACAGGTGATCCCAACTTAATGATTGTGTTCCAAGTACTTGATATAATCCCCATTAACACCCCATGGCAAAACCGAAAGGAAAAACAAAATCAGACCAAGTTTCTTACAGGAGAGATGTCAGAGAGAGGGAGGAACAACATGGACCTGCTTTTCTGGGTCCGGTAGCTTCACAACTGGCTGCCTGCTTTAAGTAAACAGCCAGACTGTGGAAAATCAGACCAAACAAACCAAAGCAGAGGAGATAAACTGGGACAAATGGCCACTCCCCTTTCATAAGAACAGAAGAACTAGGAGCAGGAGTAGGCCGTCTGGTCGTCTGCCATTCAATAAGATCATGACTGATCTACTCGTAGACTCTGATCTACTTTCCCACGCTCTCACTGTATCCCATATTTACTTTATTGTTCAAAAAGTATCTATCTTAGTTTTAAAACTTTACTGAAGTAGTACCAACTACTTAACTGGGCAGGGAATTCCAGAGATTACAAACCTCGGGGTGAAGAGCTTCATTCTCAATTCAATCCTGAATCTGCTCCCTCTAATATTGAGGCCATTCCCTCGTCTTAGCTTCACCTGCCAGTGGAAACATCCTCTCTACTTCTATCTTATATACTCACTGCTTAATTTTATATGTTTCTATGTGGTAATCCCCTCATTCTTCTAAATTCCAATGAATATAGTTCCAGTCTGCTCTATAACACCTCATAGGCCAACCCCCTCACCTCTGGAATCACCCGAATAAACCACCTCTGCACCCCGTCCAGTGCCAGTATATTCTTCCTGAAGTAAGGAGACCAAAACTGCATACAGTACTCCAGGTGTGGCCTCACCAGCACCCTGGACAGCTGCAACATAACCTCCGTGCTTATAACCTCAATCCCTTTAGCAATGAAGGGCAACATTCCATTTGCTTTCCTCAGTAATTGCTGTAGCTGCAGACCAACCTTCTGTGATTCATGCACATGGACACGCAGGTCCCTCTGTATGACAGCATGCTGCAACGTTTTACCATTCAAGTAATAATCTTTTTTACTGGCACTCCCAACAAAATGGATGATATCACATTTATCAACATTGTATTCCATCTGCCAGATCTTTACCCACTCACTCTATGTTCTATGTTCATCCACGAGGTCTCACAGTCCTCTGCATGCTTTGCTATGAAACGCATCTTTGTGTCATCTGAAAACGTTGACACACTACACGTTCTCCCCAACTCCAAATCATCTATATAAATTGTGAATAATTGTGGCCCCAACACTGATCCCTGAGGCACACGACTAGGTATTGATTGCCAGCCAGAATGTCACTCCCTTACACTCACAATTTGCTTCCTGTTAATCCAGCAACCCTCTATGCTGATAATTTACCTGTAACGTCATGCACCTTTTTCTTATGCAGCAGATTCTTGTGTAGCAACTTGTTGAAGACCTTTTGGAAATCTAGGTACACCATAGCCACTGGGGCCTCGTTGTTCACCTTGCTCGTATTGTCTCCATAGATTTCCAAAAGACTTGTTAAACATGACCTGTTCTTCATGAACCCATGCTGCGTCTGCGCAATGGGACGATTTCTATCGAAATGCTTTGCTCTTTCTTCCTTGATAATACACTCAAGCAGTTTCCCCACTACATAGGAAAAGCTAACTGGTCTATAATTCCCCATATTTTGCTTACCTCCTTTTTTGAACAGTGGCGTCACATTTGCTGTTTTCCAATCTGCTGGGAATACCCTGGAGTTCAGCAAATTTTATCAAATTGCCACAATTGCATTTACTATTTCTCACGATATCGCTTCTATAACTCTGGAATGCATTTCATCACGGCCAGGAGATTTGCCTACCCTAAGCTCCGTTAGCTTGTGCAACACTATCTCTTCCATAATAATGATTGTTTCCAAGGTCCTCACCTACCTCCGTCTCTTTGGCAGTTACTAGCATGCTATTGGTGTCCTCCATTATGAGGACAGATAAAAAACTCCCGTTCAATGTCTCGGCCATTTCGTCATATCCTATGACGAAATGACCATTCCCATCCTCTGAAGGACCAACATGTACATGAGTCTTTTTTTAATTTTGTATATTTATGTTATATACCATCATCTATCTATCTTTATATTCTGTACTTGTTTCTTTTTTCTTCTCGTGTTTTATCATACTTTTCTTTATAGTTCATTTTGTGGCTTTCTGTTGACCTTTAATGTTTTGCCCAATCTTTTAGGTTTCTGCTGTCGCATTCCTTCTCTTTCAATTTGATAGCGTCCTTTTTTTCCTTAGGCACAATTGACAGATTACCCATTTTATTGGAGTCTTTCCTTTTCACTGGAATATACTTTTGCCACGGAAATTAAAAATCTTCGTTGAAAATTCTACACTGCTTGCCAACTCTCCCATCATGAGTATTTGTTTTGAGTTGACTTTAGCCAACTCCTCCCTCATTCTATTGTAATCTCCCTTGCTGAAGCACAGCAACCTGTTATTGGATTTTATCTTCACACTCTCCATCTGCATTCTAAATTCAACCATACTCTGATCACTCCTTCAGTATGATGTGAATAATTATTCCTGTCTTATTGTACATGACCAGACCTACGATACCTTGCTCCTCATCATGCGTGCTTTTATTTTAGACTTGAGATCATTCCCAAGTAGTCAAACCCAGACTTTGTGGATCCGCTGCTTTTAAGACAGTCATGTAAAATAAAACAAGAGCGGAATAAACTTGTTAAAGGAGTAGCATTGTCACAACACTAGAGTTGGGATTTCATCAAAAGTGTTTCTGATAATCAAAATTCAGTGCATCCATTGCTGCGCCATAATTTATTTCCCATCAATTTCTCAAATATGATTGGCCTTTAATAAATCGGCAATGACTTTATCTATGTTCATTACTTTTACATTAATATAATTTTCTAAGTTCCCTGGAAAACGCGTCCTTTCTAATAGACTCTTGTATGGTCCTGATTGCTTTTTTGGTGCTAAGCAGACTGTGATTCCCTGCCTCCATCAGAAATACTGGGGTTACATTTGCTGCTGTCAAATCTGTGAATTGAGTTCCAGAATTATCAAGCATTTGGAAGAGGATAAACAGAGTATTCATTGTTACCTTGGCCACCTCCCTTAGTCATCAACAAGAAGATTAACAGTTCATGGGTATTTATCATATTTCAGTCAAAATAATTTCTCCAAAACTGTTGATGTACAGATTTGATTCTATTTACTTTTTCTCAGTAGAGTGAGAAGTGCTTGGAGTTTACTTTTTGAAATGCTTTCTTTTGTGAAGGCAGAACAGAAGTGGTTGCTTCATAGTCCTGCCATTTTCCTATCCTCTGGTTTCAGCCTGTAAGGAAGATAGAATGATTTTCTCTAACATCTCACCTTGGTATACTGTATGTTGAGACGTTTTTATATTTCACTCTTCTTAATGTACGCTTCATACACCCACCATTTCCTCTCTTAGGCAGCTCAGTAATTGATCGTCCACAGCCACACATTCACAGAAGCAATCTCTGTACACTCAGAAATACAGCACAATCTACATTAGTCCCACTTTCATACATCAGGCCCATAGACGTGAGTGTTTTGACACTTCAAGTGCTTGTCCACCTACCTTTTAATGGCTGTCCGATGACCCACAACAACTACCCTCTCAGAAAATGCATTCCAGATGCCAACATCCTCTGGGTGAAAAACCATCCTGAAATCCTCTCTAAACCTCAACCCCTTCACTTTAAAAGTGTGCTCATTTGTTCTTGACCCTCTGACTTAAAGGAACCGCTGCTGTCTATCCACCCTGTCCATGCCCTTCATAATCTTGCTGTTCTAACTCACGTTCCCCTGAGTCTTCATTGCTCCAAAGTAATCAACCCGAGTAACCAACCTCCCTCCACAGCTGATATGCTCCATTCCAGGGAACATCCTGTTGAATCTCCTCTGCGCCACCTTCAGTGCAATCACATCTTTCCTGTAATGTGGATCCCTGAACTGCACACAGTATTCCATTTTGGCCTAACCAAAGTGCTATATAGCTCTTGTAATCTATGCCTCGATTAGTAAAGGCTATGCCTGCTGTCTCCAATTACTTCTTAACTAATCTATTACCCAGTCCCGTCATATTCAGGGATGTGTGGAGAAGCACCCTCTGAACTTGCGAGTCTGCTGCTATTTATTGAGTCCTCCCCTGTCTGGTTCCTTCCTTCAAAGTGCATCACATCATATTTATCAGCGTTACATTCCATCTGCCATTGATCTGCCCATCTGACCATTCCATCTGTATCTTCCTGTAACGCAAGACCTTCTTCCTCACTGCCAACCACCCGAGTAATCTATATGTCAGACACAAACCTAATTACTACATTTACCCCATGCCCCTTCGGTTCACATCTATATCATTTATGAATACCACAAATAATGAGGGACACAGCACTGACACACAAACAGTCTTCGAAAACCACCTATTTTCTGCAATAGTTTCTCGAACGCTGATCTGATACTCACTGTAGTTCCTTGGTTAATCTCTACAGCCCTTCCCATAAAGGGTGTTCTCCATTCCTCAGCACGTTACCTGTGACCAGATTGTATTTAAACATTTTCATCAGCACCTTTCATCCCTTGTCTACAACAGCAGCCTGAGATGTAACTGAGCTGGAACTAGGGACACGTCCAATTTTATACCAGCCAAAACTATCAATCCCTGTCCACATATTATATAAATCTGCTCAAGAGCTTCTCAGCCCATCTTCTCGAATTTTGTCTCTGCATCCTCCTTCTCCCGAGTAAAACAGACGTGAAGCTCTCATATATCAATCTATCAATGTTCACCAGATTCACAATCAGATTCCCGCCTTGATCTCAGGCCAAGTTTCGTCGGCAGAAAACCTTGCGATCTGATGGATTAATCTGCAGAATGCCCATTCAGTATATGGGGTCACTGTCCTTTATTTAGATTAAGACATCAACATTGTATACAATGCTTCAGGTACAGTCTAGGAGAAATTGAGGACTGCCGATGCTGGAGATCAGAGCTGAAAAATGTGTTGCTGGTAAAGCGCAGCAGGTCAGGCAGCATCCAAGGAGCAGGAGAATCGTTGTTTCGGGCATAAGCATTCCTGAAGAAGGGCTTATGCCCGAAACGTCGATTCTCCTGCTCCTTGGATTCTGCCTGACCTGCTGCACTTTTCCAGCAACAAATCTTTCACCTCCAGGAACAGTCTCACCAGCACTCTGTGTAACTAGTGCTGAATGTTTTTACTGCTCATCTGAACAAATTACTGCAGAAGCTGGAATCTGAACTGAAACTAACACATGCTAGACAGCACAGTGAGTCAGACAACATCCGCAAAAGGGAGGAAGTTAACGCTTTGAGTCTGGTTGACCCTTCATCGTCTGTATTCTTATTGCCTTTAAATGAAGGCAAACTTAACTTTTACCTTCCCTGTTTGGATATGTTCCGCCCAATATCTTTTGCTTTAATGTTTTCGGTTAAGTTACTATGTGTGCTGATTAAAATTCCTCCTGAATATCTGACTATATGGCATCCATTGCTTCTCTATGGATAGGTCTACAAGATATATCTTCAAACAAAACGTTTGTAAATTATAACTTTCCTTTCATAAATGTATAATAATTATCTTGAAGTTTGCTTTTCGTTTCTCAGTCTCCAATATCACATTCGTTATGATAGATTGCAAAAGATTATTTCCTGCAGATGACAAGTAAACTGGTCTGTAGTTTTCCACTCTCCTTCTTCTTCCCTTCTTAAATCGTTGGAATGCATTTATATCCTTTCAAATTGAATACGGATAAATACAGTCATCCACAATACAATCCATCTGTGTATTGCTGCTTTAACTGACATTGCAGATGAAGTACATCTGATCTGTCAGATTTATCAATCCTCAATCCAGGTATGTTGTCATATACTACCACATCACTAGTATGATAGATTTTAGTGTTTAGTTACAAACGTTCTATGGTACTTCTGGGATATTTTCTGGATCTTCGTCCTTGAAGGCAGACATAATGTAACAGTTTCATCTCCCTGTCAATTTTCTGTTCTCTGTCCACACATTCACTGTGCCACATTTGGCCTTGTTTTCATTTTCCTTTCAAATATGGAAGTACACTTTTCGCCAGTATTTAACAAGAACAAAAAAAATTCCAGCAAAGGAACATATCCTTCGGGCCTTCCAAGCCTGCACCGATCCAGACCCTCTATCTAAACTGGTCACCTATTTTCGAAGTATCTGTATCCCTCTGCTCCCTACCCATTAATGTATCTTTCTATATACATATTAAATGTCGCTATCGTGACCATGTCTAACACCTGCGCTGGCATTGCGTTTCAGGCATCTGCCAGTCTGTGTGAAAAGAACTTTCTGAACATATCTCCCATAAACCTTTTCCCTCTCATCTTGAATTCCTGACCACTAGAAATTGAGTACCCCTCTCTGGGAATAAGCGTCTTGCTATCCACCATGTCTATGATTTTGTAGAACTCAATCAGGTCCCCCGAACTTCCGTCAGTCTAATGAAAATAATCCTAATCTAGCAAACCTCTCTTCATAGTCAGTTCCCTCCAATTACAGGAAATATCCTGGTGAAACTCCTCTGCACCCTCTCCAAAGAATTCACATTACTTTGGTAAGGTGGCGATCGGAACTGTACAAACTATTTGAAATGTTGTTGAACCAAAGCCATAGACAACTGTAACATGACCTGTCATCTCTTGTACAAAATATACTCCAACAGAATCCCTCCTGTGAATGACAAGTTAACTGGTCTGTATTTCTCCACTTTCTCTTTTCTGCCCTTCTTAAAATGGTGGAAAGCAGGAATCAAAGTATGTTTTATGCCTTCTTGACCAGTCTATCGACCTGCCCCTCTAAGGAACAATGGATCTGAACATCCACATCTCTGTGCACACCAATTTTGCCCAGGGCTTTTTTTCCATTTACCATATAGTTCATTCTTGAATTGCAACTTCCAAAACGCATCATCTCACATTTGTCCAGATTGATCTCTATTTGCCATTTCTCTGCACAACTCTCCAATCTATCTATTTTCTGCTGCATTCTCTGACAGTCCCCTTTACTTTCTGCTACTCCACCAATCATAGTGCCATCTCCAAACTTATTAATCAGACTACTGTTACCTTCCTTTAGTTCATTTATGTATATCATAAACAATAGCTGTCCTAGCACTAAACCCTGTGAAACACCACCCAGAACAGTCCTTCATTTTGAGAAACTCCCTTCCACTGCTACTCTCTGTCTGCTGCTGCCCAGCCTGTTCTCCATCGATTCAGTTCGTAGACCCTGGACCCCTTGCAATTACACCTTCTCCGTCAGCTTACCTCATCAAAAACCTTACCGAGGTCCATTATATAACATCTACAGCTTTTTCCTGACTATCAATTTTCACTTCCGCAAATCAATCTATTATGTTTCCGAAGATGTGACCTCGCCGGATCAAAGCCAGGGAAGGTCTTGTTTGGAGTCAATCTGTGTTGTACTCTGGAATCAGATGGGCTTTAGTTCCTAGCAGAAATTCATAAAATGCCATATTGACTGACTGTCTACAAAGTGCATGTTTTTTAAAAAAAAATTGAATGCATTTGCAAATACAAATCTGTAAATTCAAATTCACCCCACAGATTTATGCGTGTATGCACGTGAGAAATGCGGAGTGTTTGTGCGCGGGGGTTGGGGAAGAGTGAGAGAGAGAGCGCTAGTATGTGTGTTTGCGTGTGAGAGAAAGAGCGTGTGCGTGTGTGTGTGCACCTGTGCATGCAAGGGTGGCAGGTGTGCGTGTCCTCGTTAAGACACAGACAGATTTGGCAGATCCCTTTCCCCACACAGACTAACGCTCCGGTTTCAGAGCTTCCACACTCTGCAGCGTCTGCTCCATTTGTTGTTCATGTTACGGACCCAGAGACTGTAACTGCAGTCCCCATGCTCCATCCAGAGTTGGGTCTCAAAATCCTCAGGTCTCCCTGAATTGCTGGGGCAACTCACAGCACACCCTCCAGCAAACCATCCCCAACACCTCCACTAAGGTTTGAATAACAGCATTCAGTAAGAAGATTTTCATAGAGTGATAGAGTCACACAGCTGTACAGCATGGAAACAGACGTTTTGGTCCAACCCGTCCTTGCCGACCTGATATCCCAAGTCAATCTAGTCCTACCTGCTAGCACCAAGCCCATATCCCTCCTGACCCTTCCTATTCACATACCTATTCAAATGCCTCTTAACTGTTGCAATTGTACCAGCCTCCAACACTTCCTCCAGCAGATCATTCCATACACGTACTACACTGTGTGAAAAAGTTGCCCCTTAGATCTCCTTCCCTTTCACTAAACCTATGCCCTCTATTTCTGGACTCTCCGATCCCAGGGAAAATACTTTGTCTATTTACTCTATCCATGCCGTTCATATTTTGCAAATCTCTATAAGGTCACCTCTCAGCCTCCGACGCAAGTTCGATGCCTGCCCCTTTACAATAATACTCGAGGGCTTCCTCGTGCTACTAACCACACGATCAACTGAGAGGGCGTTCAGTGGACAGGCACAGACTAAGTTTCAAAGACGTGAGTCAAAACTGCTGAATCCCTCCTGTCCAACATGGATCATTAAACAGTCAGCTTTTTTTTCTTTTTTCCATGTGTGTGAGAGTAGTGCAAGAGCATTGCAGGAATGCATATATAACATGGAACATGAAACACACGGGAAGTGAACAACAGCCCACACACACCATTTTATTGTTTTTTAGTTTCACAATGTCAGCACTCGATACATTAGGGAGCCAAAATCCAAAGCCAGGGAAAGATACTGAAGGACAGAAAAATTCACATTAAAGATAGAAAAAGATAATTAAGATAGACATAGGCCATATTGGTGAAATATGGGGGAAAAGACAGGGCAGTGTGACTAACTGGGGAGCTCTGCAGTCTATGCCAATGTATTGCTTAGAAAATGAACTATCTGACCAGCATGGAGAGCTGTGCAGGCCGTGCCAGTGTATTGGTCAGTAAGCTGGACTATCTGCCCAACATGGGGAGCTGTGTAGTCTATGCCAGTGTTTTTTTAGCTCAGTATTGGCCAGGGATGGGATGTAGTCAGAGAGACTAAATGCAATCTGTAACCAGAACAGAACAGAACATAGTGACCTCAATGCTTTTAATATTTAAGCAGCAAGTGCAGTGATAAGATGAATCATGTTGCACAGTTGAAATGAGACAGGTCAACATAGAGACCCATGAGTAACACTGCCAGAAGCAAGGAGGGAGAGAGTGAATTAACAAGTCCATTGCTACAGTTAGTAGTGGTTTGTAAAGTGAACATCTCCATTTGGAGTCTCAGCAGGAACAATAACAGCGACAATGATAGTAGAGTCAATGTAAGGACAGTATTACAGTCAATCATGATTTATAAAATTAATGACTGAACATTGAGACTTACCAGGGACACCAACGAAAGCCAGGATTGGATAATAAAAATATTGAATAATGTAAAGTGCACATTCTACCCGCCACCATAATGGGTTTCGATCATAATATGTAGAAAGAAGCCAAACATCCCAATATAAACTCCTGTCCATTCTTGAGACATTCCAGCCTAATGTTCTCAGATTGTGAATCATTGTTGGAACATTCCAGTCTAATGTTCTCAGATTCCGATCCATTGTTGGAACATTGCAGTCTAATGTTCTCAGATTTTGATTCATTGTTGGAACATTCCAGACACTTGTGCTCAGATTCTGATCGCTCTCCACTGCATCTCTTGAGCTGCCGATCTCTTTTAATGCAGTTGGTTGTGCTCCCACTGATACTGTGGAATAGCACATTCAACGGAACCCATTTAACATTAAAAGATGGAACCCCTCCACTGGGATAATAAGAATCCATGGAGACTGGGATTAATCACAGTCACTGAACAAACAGGCTCAGTTAACCCCTTCCTTTCATAACTTTTCCTATCGCAATAAAAGGGGACATTTACTCAGTCTGGGCGAAATAGATGGGCGTTGCTTAGGGACGGACCATAAATCTTTCAGTCTTCTTATTCTTTCTTCCGTGTATGTGGGAGTAATGCAAGAACACTGCAGGACTGTTTATATTACATACTGTTTATATAGGGCGATACAGATAAATAAACAGACCAGCTGCATAAGGTGACCAGTGGGGACACTTCCATAAACAATAAACCAGTGTCCACTATTTATTGGCCATTGGCGTTGTGCAGTGCTGCTCCTTGTGACATCATTCAGAGCATTGAGACTGCTGCTCAGGAACAGGAGAAGGCAATTCTGTCCCCATATGTCTGTTACAGAGGGACAGGAGGAGACCATTCAGCCTCTCAACCCTGTTACAGATGGACAGTGAGAGGCCATAAAGCCTCTCGGGTCTGTTGCAGAGGGATAGGAGGAGACCATTCAGCCTCTCGGGTCTATTGAAAATGAACAGGAGGAGGCCATTCAGCCTATTGAGCCTGTTACAGAGGGACAGGATGAGGCCATTCAGCCCATTGAGCCTGTTACAGAGAGACAGAAGGAGGCCATTAAGCCTCTCCGGTCTGTTGCAGAGGGACAGGAGGAGGCCATTCAACCCTTTGAGTCTGTTCCAGAGGGACAGGAGGAGGTCATTCTGCTTCTTGAGCCTGTTATTCAGTAACTACCAGTTTTAAAATACTTATCGAGAAGAACAGTCCTGACATAAATGGTAAAGTTCTAAATTGAATCAGGCCAACTTAGAACGTTTTGTATTGGAAATTTCAAAAGCTGCTTGGGAGAAGCTTGTGACAGGAAAATGGGAGGCCATCACAAATGAGATTACAGGGTTCAAGGGAGAGTATGTTCCGCTTCTTGAGCAATGCAAGAATGGTCGGGAATTCTGGATGGCGAGCGGAATTGAGGTTCTGTTCAAGAAAAAGACGGAAGCATATGATAGGTACAGACAGTAAGGATCGAGTGAATCCATCGAGGAGTACCAGGGCTATAGGCTAATACTCAAGAGGGCAATGAGGAGGGTAAACTGGGGGCATAAGATATCTTTCGAAAATAAGGTAAGGGACAATCCAAAGAGATTCTACCAATACATTGAGGTCAAAAGAGTAACTAGGGAGAGGACAGGGCCCTTTGAAGATCAGAAAAGTGACTTATGTGTGGAACTACAGGAGATTGGCGAGATTCTATATAAATATTTTGCATCAGTATTTACTGTGGAGGAGGATATGGAAGGTAGAGAAATTGGGGAAATGAATGGTGATATCTTCAAAAGCGTCCATATTACAGAAGATGAGGAGTTGGCCATCTATAAATGCATTAAGGTTTGTTACTCCCTCTGACCTTTTATGTGACTCTTGGATTGGCACCTGGAAGTTCGTACAATGAAAGGCACATATGTTAATCTGACCTTAAAGTAGGAGAAACTGCCGGCACAACATCAACAGCTCAAAGGCCTGTCCTGTGCTGCACTGTTCTGTGTTCTATGACCTGATCAGGTGTACCCCAGAATCCTATGGGAAGCTAGGGAAGCCATTATTTTATATCTAGCTGAGATATTTTTTCATGGACAGCCACAGGTAAGGTTGTGCCATTGTTTAAGAACACTTGGTCAGGAAAAGTGAGGAAAATATAGACCGTTGGGCCTGATGTCATAAGTGGGTAAGTTGTTGGAGGGGATTCTGAGGGAGAGGATTAACATGTGTTTGGAAAGGTAAATTCTGATTAGCGATAGTCAACATGACTTTGCATGTGGGGAAATCTTGTCTCACTAATTTGGTTTAGTTTATTGAAGAAGTGAAGAATAAGATTGATGACGGCACTAAAATAGAACTGTGGAATAGAATATGGACTTTAATAAGGCATTCAAAAAGGTTCCACGTGGTAAACTGTTAAGTATGGTTAGATCGCATGGAATACAGGGTGAGTTGTAGTTAATTCACTCAAAGGTAAAAGATGAAGGTAATGCTGGTGTGGCATATTTTATTTGGACTGGAGGCCTGTGACCAGCAATGTACCACAAGGATCGAATGGATTTTGTCATTTATGCAAATGATTTGGATGTGAATATTAATAAGAATAGTTAGTGAGTTTACAGGTAACACCAAAATTGGTGAGGTAGTGGACAGTAAAGATGATTAACTCAGAGTAAAACGGGACCCTGATAAGATGTGCCAAAGTGCCGAGGAGTGGCTGATGGAGTTCATGTCAGACAAACGGATGGTGTAACATTGTTGTGAGCCAAATTGGGCCGGTAATTGTTGGCAGGATCCTGGGAAGTGTCCAAACACAGACAGCTAAATAGAAACTATAGAAATCCTGCAGTGTGGAAACAGGCCATTTGGCCCATCGAGTCCACACTGACCTTCCAGATAACATGCTGTCCAACACACCCATACATTTCCCTTAGAAAACCCACCTAACCTGCATTGTCTTGGATACCTTGGGGCAGTTTAGTGAGGCCACTGAACCTATCCTGTGCATTTTTAGGCTGTGGGAGGAAAACGAAGCACCCGAAGGAAACCCACACAAACACGGGGAGAAAAAACAAACATCACACAAAGGGTGGAATCGAATCCAGGTCATTGGTGTTCTCAGGCACTATTGCGAGCCACTTTGCCACCGAATGACCATCGGAGTGAGTGATTTTTTTCTCCAACTTTCTCTGGATCTTACACATCTGTCTGGATGATGTCGAATTCCAGCGTGGTGTCTCTGTCAAGCCCTCCTTAACCTTCATCCCAGGATTCACATTCTAATGGACAGGGCCTTAAGCTGTGACTGACACATTGCCTGCACAGCTGCCCTCACCCCTTCTCCTCCTATCCAGATCAAGTGTTCCATTAATACTGCAGCATGCAAGATAATTGCTGATCTAAAATAAAACAAATAGCTGTATACTCTGGAGATCGGTAACCAATACTGTTCTGATATATACTCCCCAGATTTGAAACATTGACTCTGCTCTCTTCTGACAAAGGATTGCGAGAAAGATGACAACTGCAAATGCAGTGAATTCTAAAGTGAATTCCTGATGAAAGATTTCTGACTGAAACACAGTCTTTCCTGCTCCTCGGATACTGCCTGACCTGCTGAGCTCTTCGGGGGCCACACTTTTCGATTTTCTTCCTTCAGATGCAACCGGACCTGTTGAGATTTTCCTGCAAATTCTTGTGTATCTAATTTCCTGTTTATAACATAAACAAAGATTTCCCTGCAGTATTGACTTCTATGCACATCTCCCACCAATGTTTGCTTCTTCTTCTTTGTTCTACGTTGCAGTCAAACTGCTTCTGTATAAACTGCCTTGATGCCTTTCTCGATGTTACCAAACCTCGCTGCATTTTGTTTGAAAAACGCACGGATGCGAAAGGCTGAGATGGATATGGGCCAAATACAGGCATATGGAGTCAATGTGAACTGACATTTTGGTTGGAATGGACCAGTTCTGGCTGAAGGGCCTTTCTCCATGCAGTAGGATTGTATGACTGTAAATGAAAGTAGTTTGGCATATAGACAGTGGGGTGGGGTGGCGGTGGTTGAGAAAAATGTCATGGAAAGATATGTTCACAGGTTTCAGAATTCGGAATGTAGACATGTCGATAGCATCTTACAACATAAGCCAACATTACCAGAAATGATGGGTGAATGGAATATTGGTTTGAGTTCAGATGATAGAGAGTTTTGGATGAGGATGTGTTCTGCAGCTTTGTACCTGGGAGTGGGGTCAGCAGAGTCTTTGAGTCTGGGCTGAATTCAACACTAATTTCTCTCAGTGTCATTTTCATTGAGTCACAGACCGATTGTCTGTCTGAAACTGAGCTAGTTTCCTGGTGCTATCTTATCGAACTCATCTCATTCACTACCCGCCCTACCGCATGGTGTCCCTGTCATTCAATGCCAGCCTGATTCTCCCTCTCAGCACGTTTGGAGGTATTCACCATCGCCGGAAATCCCTGGATATTCTGTGATCCCTGGCACTGATGCCAAAATAACGCTTGTGGGCAAATAATTGAACTTTCTCAGTTCGGAGATGCCACGCCCAGTTGAGGCCGAGCATGGCAGATAAAACAAGAGTTGCAAGAGCAGACCATCCGGCCCTTAGAGCTTGCACCAACATTCATTATGATTATGGCTGATCATCCACAATCGGTATCCTGTTCCTGCCTAATCCCCGTAACCCTTGATTCCACCATCTTTAAGAACTCCATCCAACCATAAGTGGCAATTAAACCACGGGTTTGTCGACAGGGGCATTGATGTCCTGGTGGATGGGGTAGTAGAGAGTGTGACCATTCTCTTCTCAAAGGAAGCCACACCAGCAGACTCACTAAGCACGGTCTGAGCTCAACCACCCAGCTCAGTGCAGTATCCGTGGTCTGAGGAAATGTCCAGCAATACAGGACAAGCATCAATAACCTTCCCCAGTCTGTCAGGATAAGGGTCATTGTATTCTCTCTGCTCCCTCACATTCACTGTATATCTGTTATAGCACCTACCTCAGAACAAGGCTCATGCTCCAACATTCTCACTGCTGTAGACAGCACCTCCCCCTCCTGTCTCTAGCCTTTGTGATACCCCCACTCATTTATAAAATGCTCTGGAGAGTGCTGATTATGGAATGTTCCAGATAACCTTCCAAATATTCTTGGTTTCAGGAGAATAACAGTGCCCCAGTGTGGAAAACATGAGGGGAAGGAACAGTGTCTCTTTTAAAAATTAAAATTACATGCACACGAAATTGAAATCCATCATGAGGCCATTCCGTCCTTCAAATGTGCTCTACCACTAAATACGATCGGGAGTGATCTAACTGTCTCCTGAGCTCCATGTTATAGGAACTTTCAGTCATTCAGCCCCCGGCGTCTTATCACTGACCAGACGATACTCAGACATTCTTATCCTGGGTTTCTTCAAGCATGTGTTCCTGAGGCATTTCGCATGGGGAGGGACTCTCCTACCAATATGTCCCATCAGCTTTCTACTTTCATGCAATAGTAAGCATCATTCAAACAGGCCAATCAGAAATATACTGTTATTTAATAGTTGTCGATATCTAAACAATTATTATTATGGTTATTTTGCTTGTGTCACCTTATTGCATTCAGCTCAAGATAGCACCTAAACACTTGTTTCCACAATTTCCAGCAGAGAACATCTTTATCCTCAGCTGGTACCTTGACCGTTAACTGAATTTTATCTTGTTCCTTGTTATGAAAGCTTCTCTTGCTCTTTGTCTGTGAGTGTTTCTGTCTGAAACAGTTACACAGGCCCCCACTCAGTTGGCTGGACAGCTGGTTTGTGATGCAGAGGGAGGCCAATAGCGCAGGTTCAATTCCCCACACTGACAGAGGTCACCATGGAGGGGGCTTTCTCTCAACCTCCAGGGCTCAACTCCACTCTCCTGCTAACCCCTCATATCCCTCAACTCGCTGATATGTCAAAATCCAATCCAATCCAGCCCATCTGTAAAAACATTTAGTGATCCAACCTTCATAACTCTCTGGGTTAGTTAAATTCAGACTTCACAAACCGATATTCCTTAATCTGTCTCTGAGTTCGAGACTCTGCCCAGGTGTGGAAACACATTCTCAGCATCTACCTTGTGAATCCACCTCTGTATCCTTTACGTTTCAGTAATATCACGCTCATTCATTTCAAGCACAATAAATAATCGCCTCACTATTTTAGATGTATTCAATAATTCAACCCTTTCTTCCCAGGAACCTGCGTACTATATCAATCTAGTTACTTGCTGCATCACCACGCTGACTTTATGTTTCATACGCAGGAACACTCCAATCCCTTTTTACTGCTCCTTTGTTGGGAGTCTTCTTCATTAAATAACAGTTTTTTTTGGTTCGCAGTGTCATCCTCAAACTCGGATGTATCTTGCACTCAGCTCCTGCCATCAGGCTGTCAGAATAGACTGTAAATAACTGATGCCATCGGACTGTTATTTGTGATACTCCAGTAGATATATCTTTATCTTAACGATCCATTAATCCTGACTCTCCGATTTCTGTGTTAACCACCCATCATCCAATGCTAATACATTGTCCGTAACACTATGAGCTTCTGTCTTGTGTAAGAACCATTATTTTGTGATATGTTGAGGAAGATCTATGGAAAGCCGCATGCCTACCAGTTCCCCTTTATCAAGTCCGCATGTTACATTTTCAGGGATCTCAGAATAACTTTGCAGACAAAATATAGTTTCCCATTCACAAAACAATGGTTTTCTAAATGCCCTTCAATTCTTTCCTTAATAATAGACTCTCGCAGATTCCCAGTAATAATGGTTAGGCTAAATGTTTCCTGCCTTCTGTCTCATTCCTTTCTTGAAGACAGGCGCCACATTGGAGGTTCTCCAGTTTCGCTGGAATACTCCTGAAATCTAGAGAGTTATAGAATCTTTCACACAGTACCACCAGTCATTCTGTAAACACTTATATAAAAAGAACCTATGAATTACTGCTGACCGGTTTACCCTTACTCTTGTCCGTTTGTCAAAAAACCTTGTTCCTTTTGTTCGAGACTGTTCAGAAACTTGCCTCCTATTAACATTTTGTTTATATCATTGACATGCTACCGTGCCTTCCCCAGTGAGGAACAATGCAAAGTACTGGTGTAATTTATGCCTGTTCTCTGTAGCCAGTTCCCCAGTCACATCCTCCAAATGACCTCAATATACTTCCCAGACTTCATTTCCACCTTAGGTCACACACTAATTTTGAACTTTTTTCTATATACATAAAAAATTTTATGATGCTTGTTTTTATATTTCTTGCCAATTTACTTACATCATATCTTTGTTCCTCTTTTCTCGCTTTCTAAATTCATACAGTCACATCATGCACAAACAGACCCTTTGGTACAACTTGTCTATGCTTAACTAAACTAGTCCCATCTGCTTTCACGTGTCCCATATGCATCTAAACGTTTCCCATTTATATATTTGACCAAATGTCTTTTAAATGTTGCAGCCGGACTTTCATCTACCACTCTTCCTCTTGCAGTTCATTCCATACACACATCACCTTAATGTGAAAACGTTGCACCATTGGCCCTGTTAAATCTTCTCCCTTTCGCCTTAAAGCGATGTACTCTATGTTTGAACTCCCCACCACCACCCCCACTCCCGTCACCCCTCTCCAGTGGAAGATACCTTGGCTCTCCACCCAATCGATGCCTCTCGTGATTTTATAAACTTTTATCACGTCACCTTTCAACCTTCTCCACTCCATCTAATACAAACTTCAAGAACAAGCATTTGACCTTAAGCACTGCAAAGTTGAAACAATATTCAAACTGACAGGTAAACAACACTGACAAAACTTTATACTGTGATTGGTTTTTTTCTCCATGTAACAATGCTAAGACAGCGTGAAACCCTTACCAGTACCATGAGGAAGTCAAACACCTGAATTCCTTTGTCAAAACAGGGTGATGATCCCTACAATGAAAGCGTATCTTTGGCCAAATCCAAAGTAAGAAGGGGAATTCTTGTACCACACGGTCAGCATGCAGTTACCGGTTCTACCTCCTTCCCAAGATCCACAAGCCTGACCACCCTGGCCGACCCATTGTCTCAGCATGCTCCTGCCTCACTGAACTCATCTCTACCTACCTCGACACTGTCCTATCCCCCCTAGTCCAGGAACTCCACACACACGTTCGAGATACCACTCACACCCTCCACATCCTCAAAGACTTCCGTTTCCCCGGCCCCCAATGCCTTATCTTCACCCTGTTTATCCTAACCCTCTACACCTCCATTCGCCATGACCAGGGCATCCAAGCCCTCCGTTTTTTTCCTCTCCAGACGTCCCCAACAGTACCCTTCCACTGACACTCTCATTCGTTTGGCCGAACTGGTCCTCACCCTTAACAATTTCTCCTTTGAATCCTCCCACTTCCTCCAGACCAAAGGCGTAGCCATGGGCACACAAATCGGCCCCAGCTATGCCTGTCTCTTTGTTGGCTATGTAGAACAGTTGATCTTCCGTAATTACACTGGCACCACTCCCCACCTCTTCCTCCGCTACATTGATGACTGCATTGGCGCCACCTCATGCTCCCGCGAGGAGGTTGAGCAATTCATCAACTTCACCAACACATTCCACCCTGACCTTAAATTTACCTGGACTATCTCTGACACCTCGCTCACTTTCCTGGACCTCTCCATCTCCATTAGTGACGACCGACTTGACACTGACATTTTTTACAAACCCACTGACTCCCATAGCGACCTGGATTACATCTCTTCCCACCCTATCTCTTGCAAAAATGCCATCCCATATTCCCAATTTCTCCGCCTCCGCCGTATCTGCTCCCAGGAGGGCCAGTTCCATGATAGGACACACCAGATGGCCTCCTTCTTTAGGGACCGCAATTTACCTTCCCACGTGATTAAAGATGCCCTCCAACGCATCTCGTCCACATCCCGCACCTCCGCCCTCAGACCCCACCCCTCCAACCGTAACAAGGACAGAACGCCCCTGGTGCTCACCTTCCACCCTACAAACCTTCGCATCAACCAAATCATCCACCGACATTTCCGCCACCTCCAAAAAGACCCCACCACCAGGGATATATTTCCCTCCCCACCCTTTCCGCCTTCCGCAAAGACCGTTCCCTACGTGAGTACCTGGTCAGGTCCACACCCCCCTACGACCCACCCTCCCATTCTGGCACTTTCCCCTGCCACCGCACGAACTGTAAAACTTGTGCCCACACCTCCTCCCTCACCTCTATCCAAGGCCCTAAAGGAGCCTTCCACATCCATCAAAGTTTTACCTGCACATCCACCAATATCATTTATTATATCTGTTGCTCCCGATGTGGTCTCCTCTACATTGGGGAGACTGGGCGCCTCCTAGCAGAGCGCTTTAGGGAACATCTCCGAGACACCCGCACCAATCAACCAAACCGCCCCGTGGCCCAACATTTCAACTCCCCCTCCCACTCTGCCGAGGACATGGAGGTCCTGGGCCTCCTTTACCGCCGCTCCCTCACCACCAGACGCCTGGAGGAAGAACGCCTCATCTTCCGCCTCGGAACACTTCAACCCCAGGGCATCAATGTGGACTTCAACAGCTTCCTCATTTCCCCTTCCCCCACCTCATCCTAGTTTCAAACTTCTCGCTCAGTTACTGTCTCCTTGACTTGTCCGACCTGCCTATCTTCTTTTCCACCTATCCACTCCACCCTCTCCTCCTTGACCTATCACCTTCATCTCCTCCCCCACTCACCCATTGTACTCTATGCTACTCTCTCCCCACCCCCACCCTCCTCTAGCTTATCTCTCCATGCTTCAGGCTCACTGCCTTTATTCCTGATGAAGGGCTTTTGCCCGAAACGTCGATTTCGCTGCACGTTGGATGCTGCCTGAACTGCTGTGCTCTTCCAGCACCACTAATCCAGAATTTGCTTTCCAGCATCTGCAGTCATTGTTTTTACCTTGCAGTTACCTTTAGCAGAGTGAGATGAAGGCTGAGTATACTTGTTGAAATTTGGATCACAGTGTGAATTCAGTGCAAAAGGGGAGTTATTTTCATTAAGGTTTACTCAAAGAACGAAACTTTCGAGAATAAGATGACTGGGAGGTGTAAAACAACATGAATGGAGAGGTCTAGTCACACTGAGACCAGAGGCAAAGTGGCAGCACAAAACACAGCTTGATGCTCGTGCAGGGAAGGTAGACCTGATCAAAAAGCCTCAGGTAGGAAGCATGATGTGAGAGAATGTGCTCCGTATTTGGAGAGGGATAACCTGGAATCAGGAAGGGGAGATGAGCAAGGAAGAGGATGCAGCAGCAATGGCAGGGGTATCTGGAGGTAAATCAGGAATCTCAGCTGAAATTCATGCCCAGTATCTGAGCACACACAATGCTCATTAATTTGCAAATGAATAGTCTCCTTGACAGATTTCGTCAACCATGAGAAGTTCATATTCTTCGGAGTCGGTTTGGAACAGAAACAATAATTGCTGAGTGTTATGGGATATCAGCTTGAATGTCTGCTCCTGTATGTCCACTGACCTTCCTCTGGGTCTATTTCCACATCCCTCTTCAGACCAGATGAGAGTCAGAAATCCGCAATTTAAATGTTTGGTTCTTTACAATCATTCAGGAGGAACTTCTGCATGTGGCTGAATACACGATCAGCGGATGCTGACTCCATTCTCCCAGGATCTCCATCTTTGTTGTTTCTGTTTGATGAAGTCACATTCCAGTGAACTGCCTCTGAAATGACCTCCTTTTCGTTCAAACCGGAAATCCCCTAACTCCGGTGGACCAGACCTTCAACTGTCACTATCCCATCGCCTACAGTGTCTCCCTCACTCCGTCCCCTCCTTCCCAGAACAAAGATATATCTCCCCCAGTCATCATGTCCTACTGCACTAGAATCCACATTAGAGGAATCATCCTTTGCCACTTCCACCACCTCCAGCAGGACTACACCATCAAACACATCTTCCCCTCCCATCCACTGTCAGTATTACATGGAGGCCATTCCTTCTGTGACACCCCCATCACCCTGAACACCTCCCCACTCCCCCCATGACACCTTCCCGTGCAATTGCAGAAGGTGCAACACCTTCCCAACCACCTCTTCACTCCTCACTGTCCAAGGCTCCAGTCGCAACTTGCAGGTGAAGCAGCATTTCACTTTCCACTATCAATAGAGTCTCCTGTCATTGCTGCTCACAATGCAGTTTCCTTTACACTGGGGAGGCCAAGCAGAGACTGCTTTAAGGAACACTTCCACTGTATCTGTAGGAATAATTCTGACCTTCCCATTGCTTCCCATTCCAATAACTTACGTTGCTCTCATGCTGACTTTTCGATCCTGATCTGCTGTAATGTTCCAATGAAGCACAACCCAAGCTGGAGTAACACCTCCTTTTATACTTTGGTACGTTCCAGCCTGAAGGAGTTCATATTCATTCCCATGACTTCACAGCCTGACCCCATTACGTCTGTTTTCCATTTTTCATGCATTCTGCTTGCTTGTCTGTGACTTGTTTATCTCACACTCAATTGAAAGAACTCATTTCTCCCACTTATACTTTAATTTACACCCATTTTATATCTGTTTCCGTTTCACCACAATTAAAAGCTTATTCCTTTGTGGCATTGCACCTCCACATGCTCAGTTTCCCATCATCCCTCGTCCACTTTTGTCAAGGGATTAAGGAGTTCTTTTCAGTTCTCAATAAGGGTCACGTGGGGCTTGAAACACTATCTCTGTTTCTCTGTCTCCACAGATGCTGCTAGACACGCTGAATTTCTCCAGCAATTTCTGGTTTTTAACAGCTTTAAAGACGTGTGTCAATGCCGCCCAAATGCCCTGTCCAACATGAAGCGCCATACACTGAGAAGTGAACAATAACGCAAGATGTAGAAATTCATTGGTTCTGAAACGACATTAGACTGGCATCATTGCCGCTACAGAGAGCTTAATGAAGACCATGAAGAGAAACAGAGGGAAACACATTCAATTTAAACACCGAAGGTGGCATGACTGAAAGGGAAAAGATTCAGATGAATGTTTTGTATTCATTTCGCCCTCTCTCTGATATCAGTCCTGTTGTTTGGAATGTAAATACAGTGGTCATGTGCAGTAGCTTTAAATGGATTGTCATCATTTTTAGGTACATACGGTTAGAGAATTAGAATCACTATAGTGTGGCAACAGGCCCTTTGGCTCAACAAGTTCACAACGATTCTCTGAAGATTAAATAAAACAGACCCATTCCCATATCTTACATTTATCCCTGACTAATGGACATAACTGAACGCTATGGGCAATTTAACAAGGCCAATGCAACTAAACTGCAAATCTTTGGACAGTGTGTGGAAACTGAAGCACCTGGAACAAACGAACGCAGACATGGGGAGAATGTCCAAATTCCACATAGACAGTCGCCGGAAGATGGAATTGAATCTGGGCCCGTAGTGTTGTGAGGCAGCAGGGCTAACCACGGACCCACGGTGCTGCCCGGCGGGGCAAGTTTAGGGGTTTTGCGAATCATGTCAAGTAATAGGTGTGACACTATGGAAAAATGCTCAGAAGAATGAGAATTTTTAAATGGAAGTGTTACCACATCAGTAACCAGAGTAGGTCTCGGTGTGAACTGGGGGACAGATAACAGAATTGCAATGCAGAAATTGCAGCTAAAAACTGGGAATGTATGTGTACTGTCGATCACAGCTGGACAGAAGGCGAATTGTATTGAATCACGATCTGTAACATTTTGCCCAGGACAATTCCTCAGTCTGTCATTCCCATTAAGCTGATCGATGTTTCAGAGACGAGTTGGTGAATGTACCAGTGTCAGAACCATATGTACCTAAAAATGATGACAATCCATTTAAAGCTACTGCACTTGACCACTGTATTTACATTCCAATCAGCAGGGCTGATATCTGAGAGAGAGGGCGAAATGAATACAAAACAAACAGACCAGATAGAAGCTCTACAGTTCTGCCACATCTATGAACTATGAAACAACTGACAATAAAAGAGGATTCCACAAATACTATTTTAAAAAAACATTGTTCAATGGGATTAGGGCGTCACTGGTTCGGTCATCATTTATTGCCCAGATATTAGTTAAGAGTCAACTACTTTGCTGTGGGCCTGGAGTTACATGTGTCCAGAGCAGGTATGGATGGCAAGTTCCTTCCAAAAAAAAGGCATCAGTGAACCAGATGGGTTTCTCCCACAATCAGCAATTAATTTATGATCATCATTACACACTTAATTCCAAGCATTTGTTGGATTTGAATTCCACCATCTACTGTAACATGATTCGATCTCAGATTATCAGAACATTACTGGGGCTGTTAGACTAACATCTCAGCAGTTATTGCTAGGGCTATTGCTCTACCATTCCTCGAAAGAATGGACCCTTCCTGTACATCAGTGTAAAAGACAAGGATGCAGTGTCTACACCATCCGCAGCCAGAAGTTTTGCTTGAATAATGCCCACAGAATCACAGATGCCTGTCTTCAAACAATTCGATTTGCCACACGTGACATGAAGAAACAGTTGAATGCAGTCGATATGACAAAGGCAATGGGCCCAGACACCATTCCTGCAATAGAACAGAAGACTTGTGCTGCACACCAAGCCGTGTCACTGGGCACGCTGTTTCATTCTAGCTTCAACTCTGACATCTCCCTGGCAATGTGGAAGATTACTCCACTATGTCCCATCCCCTAAGAGGGGAATAATTACAATCTGACCAATTACCACCCACTCAGTCCTATCACGACAGTAAAATTGGTGAGAATTCTTCCTGACAGAGCTGTCAAGCAGTATAGAAATAATCAGTTCAGTGTGGTTTCCCATAGTTCCCCATGTGGAGATGGTGCTGTTGTGCAATTGACACTGAACTACTAATACAGACCAGGTAAAAGCTTTGGCAGCTGGTAGAAGTTAGATACAATTAATAAAATATCGAGATGTAAAATCTGGTGCCAGTAATACTGACCTTGAAGCCCATGTCAATTGTCAACATAAATTTGCTTCCCCAGTGTACTTTCAGGGAGTGAATCTCCCTTGATTTGGCAGAGGAAGAAATGGCAGAGGAATTAAATGGGTACTTCAGATCTGTGTTCACTGGGGAAGACACAAGCAATCTCCCTGAGGTAACAGTGGCTGAAGGACCTGAACTTAAGGGAATTTCTATTTGCCAGGATTTGGTGTTGGAGAGACTGTTAGGTCTGAAGGTTGATAAGTCTCCGGGACCTGATGGCCTGCATCCCAGGGTACTGAAGGAGGTGGCTCGGGAAATCGTGGATGCGCTGGTGATTATTTTCCAGAGTTCAATAGAATCGGGGTTGGTTCCTGAGGATTGGAGGGCGGCTAATGTTGTGCCACTTTTTAAGAAGGGTGGGCGGGAGAAAGCAGGAAATTATAGACCAGTTAGTCTGACCTCAGTGGTGGGAAAGATGCTGGAGTCTATTATAAAGGATGAAATTACGGCACATCTGGATAATAGTAACAGGATAGGACAGAGTCAGCATGGATTTATGAAAGGGAAATCATGCTTGACTAATCTTCTTGAATTTTTTGAGGATGTAACTCGGAAGATGGACGAGGGAGATCCAGTGGATGTACTGTACCTGGACTTTCAGAAAGCTTTTGATAAAGTCCCACACAAGAGGTTAGTGAGTAAAATTAGGGCGCACGGGATTGGGGGCAAAGTACTAGATTGGATAGAGAATTGGTTGGCTAATAGGAAACAAAGGGTAGTGATTAACGGCTCCATTTCGAAATGGCAGGCAGTGACCAGTGGGGTACCGCAGGGATCCGTGCTGGGACCGCAGCTTTTTACAATATATGTAAATGATATAGAAGATGGTATCAGCAATAACATTAGCAAATTTGCTGATGACACAAAGCTAGGTGGTAGGGTGAAATGTGATGAGGATGTTAGGGGATTACAGGGTGACCTGGACAAGTTAGGTGAGTGGGCAGATGCATGGCAGATGCAGTTTAATGTGGATAAATGTCTGGTTATCCACTTTGGTGGCAAGAACAGGAAGGCAGATTACTACCTCAATGGTATCAAATTAGGTAAAGGGGCTGTTCAGAGAGATCTGGGTGTTCTTGTCCACCAGTCAATGAAGGCAAGCATGCAGGTACAGCAGGTCGTGAAGAAGGCTAATAGCATGCTGGCCTTCATAACAAGAGGGATTGAGTTTAGAAGCAAAGAGGTGCTTTTGCAGCTGTACAGGGCCCTGGTGAGACCACACCTGGAGTACTGTGTACAGTTCTGGTCTCCAAATTTGAGGAAAGACATTCTGGCTATTGAGGGAGTGCAGCGTAGGTTCACGAGGTCAATTCCTGGAATGGCAGGATTGCCTTACACGGAAAGACTGAAGCGACTGGGCTTGTATACCCTTGAGTTTAGAAGACTGAGAGGGGATCTGATTGAAACGTATAGGCTTATGAAAGGACTGGACACTCTGGCAGGAGGGAACATATTTCCGTTGATGGGGGAGTGCCGAACCAGAGGACACAACTTAAAAATACGGGGTAGACCATTTAGGACAGAGATGAGGAGAAACTACTTCACCCAGAGAGTGGTGGCTGTGTGGAATGCTCTGCCCCAGAGGGCAGTGGAGGCCCAGTCTCTGGATTCTTTTAAGAAAGAATTGGATAGAGCTCTTAAAGATAGTGGAGTCAAGGGGTATGGAGATAAGGCTGGAACAGGATACTGATTAGGAATGATCAGCCATGATCATATTGAATGGCGGTGCAGGCTCGAAGGGCAGAATGGCATCCTCCTGCATCTATTGTCTATTGTCTATTGATTTCCTGGTCTGGCCCAAACGTGACTCCAGACAAACAGATATGTGGTAAACTCTTCAATGGCCTCTGAAACTGCCAAGCAAGGCAGTTGTATCAAACTGCTCCAAGGTCTTAAAGGATAGACCTGGACAGGACCGCCAGAACCAGCCTCTGTATTGGAAAAGAGAACAGGATTCACAGTCCTGTCGACCCTGCGGAGACCTCTTTCCTAAAATCTGAGAGCTTGTAACAACATTTACAGAGGTTTCCCACAGACTGCACAGAAACATCGGGAAAGGAGTAGGTCATATAACACATTGAACTTTCCCCACTCTAGTCTTGGGCCAAACATCTCTTCAATTCACTTTTCCCAAACACTGTATTCTCTATATCCGTTGAACTGATTAACTATCAGGAATAAAAAATGAAGTAGGAACTTCGGTCCATCAATTTTGCTCTCCCTTTCAAAAAAATGATGGCTGACCATGTATTCCCACACCAAACTCCTGCTTCAACTTCATCCCTTTAGTGTCTAGAAATCCTTATTTATATTCAGTGCCTATGCTTCCACAGCCTTAAGTGGCAGAGTATTCTCCAGGTTAATCAGTCTCTGAATTCAGACATTTATTCTCATCTGAATGCAGAGTGACCTGTTTGCATCTAATACTGTGGGCCCCTTGTTTGAGGCGTTCCAGCCAGGGGAATTATCATCCCTGCTGACAACCTGTCTCGCCATGACAGAGTTTTATATATTACACGAGATCTCCACTCATTTTCCTAAACCCCATGGAATACAGGCCCAGTCGCCCCAAACTCTGCTCCCACAACAAGCCTGTCATCCCAGAGATCAGTCTGGTTATCCTTCGCTGGTTTCCCTCAATGTCAGGTTTATCCTTTGTTAGGTAAGGACACCAAATGTGCACACAATACTGCAGAATTTTAGAGATGGGGACACACCAAGGCCCTGTACAGCTACAGTAAGACACCCTTACACCTGGACTCAAGTCCCCTGGAAATGAAGGTCAGCATACTAATTATCTTCCTTTCTGTTTCTGTTGCTGTTCTCTGTGACTGGTGTACAAAGAGATCGACATCTTTTTCAATGATACAGCTCCCTACTTGGTGGCACTATGTCCACTGGGCATGTGCCAATCTCAATTCCAATATTGACTTCCGGTTTCAGAATTCACTGCCCTGCTTTGACCTCAGAGTGTGGTGAAGAAATCAACAAATGTATACACAGAAGTATCTTCATAGAGCAATAGGTTTACATCAGTTCTTTTTGAAATGTTAGCCTGTTATTCTATATTTCCAAACAATGTGCTCAATGTCACATCTATCCACATTGTTCTTCACCTGAGAGGTATTTCCCTATTCCCTCCAATTGTCTCAATCACCTTTGAACTCCTTTACATCCTGACCACCTACTCACAATCTCAATTTGGGGCCATCAGCAGATTTGGAAAGATTACATTGAATACCCTTGAACAAATGTTTGATATGCTTTCTGAATAGTTGGGTTGCAAACACAAATTCCTGGATTATCATGCTAGTCATTGCTTCCACTCCAAAATATATGGAACTGTTTTTGCTGATTCACGTTTTTCTTTCAACTCTCCCATTCTCAACCCATGCCAGTAAATTAGATCTAGCTGTTACACACTGTTATGGGCCAGGACAGACCTCCTCAAATCATTTCAAGAAAGTAGCGCTGACCTAACATTTGCTCATTGATTTAAGCAGGTGTAAGGTGGATATTCCAGGAGTGATGCAGCTGAATGAAACACAAACAGAAGAGGATAGCAGACAGAATAACTTAACTATCTGAAAAACCAACAAATTATCCCAAATTAATGATGTTGTCCCATGTACTTGAAACAATCACCATAAACACACCATGGCAAAAATTAAAGGAAAAATAAACCCCAGTTTCTTACAGGAGAGATCTCAGAGTGAGGGCAAATCAGAATGGGTCTGCTTCTTTGAGTCCTGTAGCTTCACGACTGGCTGCCTGCTTTCAGAAAACAGCAAGACTGCGAAAAATCATGCCAAACATACCAAAGCAGAGTGTCTGTGCTGGGAGAACTGGCTACTTCCCTTTCCTCAGAACATAAGAACAGAAGGACTATGATCAAGAGTAGGCCATCTGGGGCCATTCGAACCTGCTCTGCCATTTAATAAGATCATGTATGATCTATTCGTACACTCATATACACTTACCCATGCTCGCACCGTATCCTTTATTTACTTCATTCTTCAAAATACCTTAGCTTTAAAAGCATCAACTACCTCACTGCGCAGGCAATTCCATAGAATTAGAACACTCTGGATGAAGAAGTTCGTTCTCAATTCAATTTTAAATCTACTTCCTTCACCTGCCAGTGGAAACATCCTCCCTACTTGTATGTTATTCATTCCCTTCATTATTCTGTATGTTTCGATAAGGTCCGAACACCATCCTTCTGAATTTCAATGATTATCATCCCAGTATACTCAGTCTCTCCTCATAAACCAACTCTCTCAACTCCGGATTTAACCCAATGAAACTTCTCTTGACCCTATCCAGTGCCAGTACATTCTTTTTCAAGTAAGGTGGCTTAATATTCATACAATACTCTAGGTGCCACCTCACAATCACCCTGTACAGCTGCAAAATATCTTACCTGTTTTTAACTCCAATTCCTTCAGCAATGAAGGACAACATACCATTTGCCTTCCTCAGTACTTCCTGTATCTGCAGACCAAACTTGTGTGTTTCATGAACATGGATACGCTGGTCCCTCTGCAGAGCAGCATACTGCAACGTTTTACCATTCAAGTAATAATGCTTTTTACTGGTACTCATAACAAATAGATGAATTCACATTTACTTACATTGTATTCCATCTGCCAGACGTTTGCCTACTCACTCAAAGTATCAGTGTTCCCCGAAAAAGTTTCACAGATCTTTGCATATTTCACTCTGCCACTCATCTTCGTGTCATCTGCAAACTTTGACAAACTCGGGATGCTCCCAACAGAACATCATCTCTATAAATTGTGAATAATTGTAGCCCCAACAGTGATCCCTGAAGCACGCCACTAGTCACTGATTTCTAGATATGAATAGCACTCAATTAGGCCCACCCTTTGCTTCCAGTTAGTCAACCAATCTTCTGTCCATACTAATACATTACTCATAACGCCTTTATCTTATGCAGCAGCCTATTGTGTGGCGCCTGTCAAACACCTTTTGGAAACCTAGATATATCACATCCACTGAAGCTTTATTGTCTACCTTGCGCATAATGTCTTCATAAAGTTCCAAAAGACTTGTTAAGCATGACCTGCCCTTCAGGAATCCATGCTGTGTCTGCGCAATGGGCCGATTTCTATCAAAATGTCCTGCAATTTCTCCCTTGAGAATACACTCAAGCATCTTACCCACTGTACAGATTAAACTAACTGGTCTGTAGTCCCCCATCTTTTATCTACCAGCCTTTCTAAACAGTGGCGTCTCATTTGCTGTTTTCCAATCAGCTGGTACTGCCCCAACCTTCAGCAAATATTTAGAAAATTACCACAATTGAACTTGATGTTACCTCCGCTATCTTTTTGTACCCTGGAATGCATTTCATCACGGTTTTGTCTGCCTTTAGATCCATCAGCTTACCCAACACTACCTCCACCGTAATAATGATTGTAAACATGTCCTTACCTACCCTCATCTCTTTGTCAATTCCTGGCATGTTATTAGTGTCATCCAGTAGGATGATCGATATAAAATACCTGCTCAATGCCTCGGCCATTTCATCATATCCTTTTACTAAATTCTCCATCTCACCCTCTAAAGGCCCAACATTTATGTTAGCCACTCATTTTCATTTTATATATTTAGGGAATCATCTGCAACCTCTTTTCATATTCTGTGCTAGTTTTTTTTTCTTGTGTTCTATCCTACTTTTCTTTATAGCTCTTTTCGTGGCTTTCTGTTGAGTATTAATGATTTTCTAATCTTCTAGGTTCCTGCTTTTCTTGGTAACTTTGCATGCCTTCTCTTTAAACTTGGTAGCCTCGCTTATTGCTTAGACACCCGATGCAGATTACCCCTTTTCTTAGAGTCTTTCCTTTCCACTGAATATACTTTTTCTAAGGACTTTGAAAAATTCCTTTGAAATCCTCCACTGCTTGTAAACTCTCACCACACAGTATTTGTTACTAGTCAACTTTAGCCTAGTCCTCCCACATTCTGTTATAGTCTCCCTCGTTTAAGCACAGGATCCTAGTATTTAATTTTATCTTCACACTCTCCATCTGTATTTTAAATTTAGCCATACTGTGATCATTCCTTCCTAGTTGATTTCTAACTATACGGTCATTCATTATTCCTGTCTCATTACACAGGACCAGATCTGGCATAGCTTGCTCCTTCTTGCACGTGGTTTTATTTTAGAGCAGTCAAACCTCGACATTTCGGATTCACTGCCTTTAAGACTCCTGTGAAAAAAAACAAGGACAGAATGACCTTGTTAAAGGGATAGCATTTTCGCAACATTAGACTTGGGACTTCATCAAAAAGTTTCTGAAAATCCCAATTCACTGCATCTATTGCTTCGCTATAATTTATTTCCCAGTCGGTTTCTCAAACATGATTCACCTTTAATAATTTGGCATTGACCTGATCAATGTTCATTACTTTCAAATTAATTTAACTCTCAAAGTTCCCTTGCAAAGCATTCATTCTAATAGACTGTTGTATTGTACTGATTGCTTCTTTGGTGCTAAGCAGACTGTAATTCCCTGCTTTCTCCCTGCCTCCTTTACAAATAATGGGGTTATATTTGCTGCTCTCAAATCTGTCAAAGTCAACAGGAATTTGGAAGACAGCAAGCAAAGTATTCATTATTCCCTTGGCCACCTCCTTTAGGAATCAGAGATAAAGATTATCATGACCATGGGGATTTATCAGATTTCAGTCCAAATATTTTCTCCAAAACTGTTTATGTTCTGATTTGATTGTATTTCCTGTTTTTTTCTCAGTAGACCAAGAATTGCTTGGAAGTTTTTAATTTATTTCTTTAATGAAGGCCGAACTGAACTGGTTACTTCATAGTCTGCCATTTTCCTGTTCTCTATTCACTAGATTTGGACTGTAAGGAAGCTACAACTATCTTCTCCAACATTCATCTTGATATATTGCATTTTGAGAAGCTTTTACATTTCACGGTTGTTTAATGTACACTTCCGAAACCTATTACTTCCTGTCTTAAGCTGTTCAATGATTGACCTTCCACAGCCATACAAACACAGAAGCATAGCCTGTGTAGCATCAAAATTACAGCACGGTCTATATTATTCCAACTTTACTACAACAGTCCCATAGCCATGAATGGTTTGGCAATTCAAGTGCTCGTCCAGATACTTTTTAATGGCTGTGAAGTTACTCGTGATCGCTCCCCCCCACCCCCCTCAGGAAATGCAATCCGGACCCCATCACCCTCTGGGTGAAAAAACAATCCATAAATCCTCTCTAAATCTTCAATCCTTCCTTTCAAACGGGTGCTCCCCTCTTCTTGGCTCTTTGACTGAAAGGAACAGCTGCTGTCTATCCACCCTGTTCATGCCCCTCGTAATCTTATCCATGTGAATCACGTCCCCCTCAGCCTTCTCTGCTCCAAAGTAAACAAATGGAGCTTAGCTGAGATGCTCCATCCTTGGGGACATTCTGGTGAATCTCTGTACTCCCTCCAGAATAATCAAATCCTTCCTGTAATGTAGTTCCCAGAACCCCCAAATTTAATTCTATCTTGGCCTAAACAAAGTGCTACATAGACCTTGTAATCTATGCCTCGATGAGTAAACGCTATGCCTACTATTTCCAATGATTTCTTATGTAACCTTTTATTATTCCCCATCATATTCACGGATATGTGGAGAAGCATCCTCTGACCTTCCTGGTGTGCTGCCATTCATTGTCTACTCTCCTGTCTGGTTCCTTCCTCCAAAGTGCATCACCACATATTTATCAGGGTTGTATCCTATCTGCCATTGATCCACCCATCTGACCATTCCATCTGTATCTTCTTGTAACATAAGAACTTCCTCCTCAGTGCCAAACACCAAGACAATATTTGTGTCAAACACAGACTTACTTAACAAGTTGCCACTCCCCTTCCACATTCACACGGCCCGAAATACCTCTCACTGCACAGTAACCATCGTGGCCTGACATACCTCTCACTGCGCAGTAACCGTCATGGCCCGACATACCTCCCACTCTACAGTAACCATCACGGCCCGACATACCTCCCACTGTACAGTAACCATCACAGCCCGACATACCTCCCACTGTACAGTAACCGTCACGGCCCAACATACCTCCCACTGTACAGTAACCATCACGGACCGACATACCTCCCACTGTACAGTAACCATCACGGACCGACAGACCTCCCACTGTACAGTAACCATCACGGACCGACAGACCTCCCACTGTACAGTTACCATCACGGACCGACAGACCTCCCACTGTACAGTAACCATCACACCCCGACATAGCTCCCACTGTACAGTTACCATCACGGACCGACAGACCTCCCACTGTACAGTAACCATCACGGCCCGACATACCTCCCACTGTACAGTAACCGTCACGGCCCGACATACCTCCCACTGTACAGTAACCATGACGTCCCTACATACCTCCCACTGTACAGTAACCATCACGGACCGACAGACCTCCCACTGTACAGTAACCATAACGGACCGACATACCTCCCACTGTACAGTTACCATCACGGACCGACATACCTCCCACTGTAGAGTAACCATCATGGACCGACATACCTCCCACTGTACAGTAACCACCACGGTCCGACATAGCTCCCACTGAACAATAACCGTCACACCCCGACATACCTCCCACTGTACAGTAACCATCACAACCTGACATACCTCGCAGCGTACAGTATCCATCACGGCCTGATATTCCTCCCACTGTAGTTACCATCACGGACCGATATACCGCCCACGGTAGAGTAACCATCATGGACCGACATACCTCCCTCTGTACAGTAGCTACCACGGTCCGACATAGCTCCCACTGAACAATAACCATCACACCCCGACATCCCTCCCGCTGTACAGTAACCATCAAGGCCCCACATACCTTCCACTGTACAGTAACCATCATGGCTTGACATACCTCCCACTGTACAGTAACCATCACGGCCTGATATTTCTCCCAATGTACAGTAACCATCACGGCCTGATATTTCTCCCACTGTACAGTAACCATCACGGCCCGACATACCTCCCACTGTACAGTAACCATCACGGCCCGACATACCTCCCACTGTACAGTAACCATCACAACCCGACATACCTCCCACTGTACAGTAACCATCACACCCCGACATACCTCCCACTGTACAGTAACCATCACGGCCCGACATACCTCCCACTGTACAGTAACCATCACAACCCGACATACCTCCCACTGTACAGTAACCATCACAGCCCGACATACCTCCCACTGTACAGTAACCATCACACCCCGACATACCTACCACTGTACAGTGTCCATCACACACCGACATACCTCCCACTGTACAGTAACCATCACAACCCGACATACCTCCCACTGTACAGTAACAATCACACCCCGACATACCTACCACTGTACAGTAACAATCACGCCCCGACATACCTCCCACTGTACAGTAACCATCACACCCCGACATACCTCCCACTGTACAGTGTCCATCACACACCGACATACCTCCCACTGTACAGTAACCATCACAGCCCGACATACCTCCCACTGTACAGTAACCATCACAGCCCGACATACCTCCCACTGTACAGTAACCATCACGGTCCGACATACCTCCCACTGTACAGTAACCATCACACCCCGACATACCTCCCACTGTACAGTAATCATCACAGCCCGACATACCTCCCACTGTACAGTAACCATCACGACCCGACATACCTCCCACTAAACAATAACCATCACACTCCGACATACCTCCCACTGTACAGTAACCGTCATGGCTTGACATACCTACCACTGTACAGTAACCATCACGGCCTGACATACCTACCACTGTACAGTAACCATCACACCCTGATATACCGCCCACTGTACAGTAACTATCACGGCCTGATATTCTTCCCACTGTACAGTAACCATCACAGTCCGACATACCTCCCACTGAACAATAACCATCACAGCCCCAAATACCTCCGACTGTACTGTATCCATCACACCCCGACATACCTCTCACTGTACAGTAACCGGCACGGTCTGACATAGATCCCACTGTACAATAACCATCACGGCCCGGCATAACTCACACTGTACAATAACCATCACGGCCAGACTTACCTCCCACTGTACAGTAACCACCAAGGCCGGACATAGATCCGACTGTACAGCAACCATCACGGCTTGACATACCACCCACTGCACAGTACCCGTCAAAGCCCGGCATACCACCCACTGCACAGTAACTCTCAAAGCCTGACATACCACGCACTGTACAGTAACCATCACGGACCGACAGACCTCCCACTGTACAGTAACCATCACGGACCGACAGACCTCCCACTGTACAGTTACCATCACGGCCCGACATACCTCCCACTGTACAGTAACCATCACGGCCCGACATACCTCCCACTGTACAGTAACCATCACAACCCGACATACCTCCCACTGTACAGTAACCATCACACCCCGACATACCTCCCACTGTACAGTAACCATCACGGCCCGACATACCTCCCACTGTACAGTAACCATCACAACCCGACATACCTCCCACTGTACAGTAACCATCACAGCCCGACATACCTCCCACTGTACAGTAACCATCACACCCCGACATACCTACCACTGTACAGTGTCCATCACACACCGACATACCTCCCACTGTACAGTAACCATCACAACCCGACATACCTCCCACTGTACAGTAACAATCACACCCCGACATACCTACCACTGTACAGTAACAATCACACCCCGACATACCTCCCACTGTACAGTAACCATCACACCCCGACATACCTCCCACTGTACAGTGTCCATCACACACCGACATACCTCCCACTGTACAGTAACCATCACAGCCCGACATACCTCCCACTGTACAGTAACCATCACAGCCCGACATACCTCCCACTGTACAGTAACCATCACGGTCCGACATACCTCCCACTGTACAGTAACCATCACACCCCGACATACCTCCCACTGTACAGTAATCATCACAGCCCGACATACCTCCCACTGTACAGTAACCATCACGACCCGACATACCTCCCACTAAACAATAACCATCACACTCCGACATACCTCCCACTGTACAGTAACCGTCATGGCTTGACATACCTACCACTGTACAGTAACCATCACGGCCTGACATACCTACCACTGTACAGTAACCATCACACCCTGATATACCGCCCACTGTACAGTAACTATCACGGCCTGATATTCTTCCCACTGTACAGTAACCATCACAGTCCGACATACCTCCCACTGAACAATAACCATCACAGCCCCAAATACCTCCGACTGTACTGTATCCATCACACCCCGACATACCTCTCACTGTACAGTAACCGGCACGGTCTGACATAGATCCCACTGTACAATAACCATCACGGCCCGGCATAACTCACACTGTACAATAACCATCACGGCCAGACTTACCTCCCACTGTACAGTAACCACCAAGGCCGGACATAGATCCGACTGTACAGCAACCATCACGGCTTGACATACCACCCACTGCACAGTACCCGTCAAAGCCCGGCATACCACCCACTGCACAGTAACTCTCAAAGCCTGACATACCACGCACTGTACAGTAACCATCACGGCCTGATATTCCTCCCACTGTACAGTAACCATCACGGCCCGACATACCTCCCACTGTACAGTAACCAATACGGAACGACATACCTCCCAATATAGAGTAACCATCACACCCCGACATACCTCCCACTGTAGAGTAACCATCACACCCCGACATACCTCCCACTGTACAGTAACCAATACGGACCGACATACCTCCCAATATAGAGTAACCATCACGGACCGACATACCTCCCACTGAACAATAACCATCACACCCCGACATACCTATCACTGTATAGTATCCATCACACCCTGACATACCTCCCGTTGTACAGTAACCAATACGGACCGACATACCTCCCACTGAACAATAACCATCACACCCCGACATACCTCCCACTGTACAGTAACCATCACGGCCCCACATCCCTCCCACTGTACAGTAACCATGACAGCCTGATATTTCTCCCACTGTACAGTAACCATCATGGCCCGGCATACCTCCCATTGTACAGTAACCATCATGGACCAACATACCTCCCACTGTACAGTAATAATCACGGCATGACATAACTCCCACTGTACAGTATCCATCAAGGCCTGATATTCCTCCCACTGTACAGTAACCATCACGGCCTGACATACCTCCCACTGTACAGTAACCATCATGGCCTGATATTTCTCCCACTGTACAGTAACCATCACACCCCGACATACCTCCCATTGTACAGTAACCAATACGGACCGACATACCTCCCACTGTACAGTAACCGTCATGGACCAACATACCTCCCACTGTACAGTAACCATCACGGTCTGACATACCTCCCACTGTACAGTAACCATCACACCCCGACATACCTCTCACTGTACAGTAACCATCACACCCCGACATACCTCCCACTGTACAGTAACCATCACACCCCGACATACCTCCCACTGTACAGTAACCATCACAGCCCGACATACCTCCCACTGTACTGTAAACATCACGGCCCGACATACATCCCACTGTACAGTAACCGTCACACCCCGACATACCTCTCACTGTACTGTAAACATCACGGCCCGACATACCTCCCTCTGTACAGTAACCATCACACCCCGACATACCTCCCACTGTACTGTAACCATCACGGCCCGATATACCTCCCACTGTACAGTAACCGTCACACCCCGACATACCTCCCACTGTACAGTAACCATCACAGCCCGACATACCTCCCACTGTACAGTAACCATCACGGCCCGACATACCTCCCACTGTACAGTAACCATCACACCCCGACATACCTCCCACTGTACTGTAAACATCACGGCCCGACATACCTCCCACTGTACAGTAACCGTCACACCCCGACATACCTCTCACTGTACTGTAAACATCACGGCCCGACATACCTCCCACTGTACAGTAACCATCACAACCCGACATACCTCCCACTGTACTGTAAACATCACGGCCCGACATACCTCCCACTGTACAGTAACCGTCACACCCCGACATACCTCTCACTGTACAGTAAACATCACGGTCTGACATACCTCCCACTGTACAGTAACCATCGCACCCCGACATACCTCCCACTGTACAGTAACCATCACACCCCGACATACCTCCCACTGTACAGTAACCAACACACCCCGACATACCTCCCACTGTACAGTAACCATCACACCCCGACATACCTCCCACTGTACAGTAAACATCACGGTCTGACATACCTCCCACTGTACAGTAACTATCACACCCCGACATACCTCCCACTGTACAGTAACCATCACGGCCTGATATTCCTTCCAATGTACAGTAACCATCACACCCCGACATATCTCCCACTGTACAGTAACCATCACGGCCTGATATTCCTTCCAATGTACAGTAACCATCACAACGCGACATCCCTCCCACTGTACAGTAACCATCACAACCCGACATACCTCCCACTGTACTGTAAACATCACGGCCTGATATTCCTTCCATTGTATAGAAACCATCACAACGCGACATCCCTCCCACTGTACAGTAACCATCACAACCCGACATACCTCCCACTGTACAGTAACCATCACGGCCCGACATTCCTCCCACTGTACAGTAACCATCACACCCCGACATATCCCCCAATGTACAGTAACCATCACAGCCCGACATACCTCCCACTGTACAGTAACCATCACACCCCGACATACCTCCCACTGTACAGTAACCAACACGGCCCGACATACCTCCCACTGTACAGTAACCATCACACCCCGACATACCTCCCACTGTACAGTAACCATCACACCCCGACATACCTCCCACTGTACAGTAACCATCACACCCTGAAATACCTCACACTGTACAGTAACCATCACACCCTGATATTCCTTCCAATGTACAGTAACCATCACAATGCGACATCCCTCCCACTGTACAGTAACCATCACGGCCTGATATTCCTTCCACTGTACAGTAACCATCAAGGCCCCACATACCTCCCACTGTACAGTAACCATCACGGCCCGACATACCTCCCACTGTACAGTAACCATCACGCCCCGACATACCTCCCACTGTACAGTAACCATCACACCCCGACATACCTCCCACTGTACAGTAACCATCCTGGCCTGAGATTCCTTCCAATGTACAGTAACCATCACGGCCCGACATACCTCCCACTGTACAGTAACCATCAAGGCCCCACATACCTCCCACTGTACAGTAACCATCAAGGCCCCACATACCTCCCACTGTACAGTAACCATCAAGGCCCCATATACCTCCCACTGTACAGTAACCATCACGGTCTGACATACCTCCCACTCTACAGTAACCATCATGGCCGGCATACCCCCCACTGTACAGTAACCATCAAGAACTCAGTGCTTTGCACTGCTTCCTCACCTAAGTCCTAGGTTGATTTCTGGCTTTGGGTGACTGTCTTTGTGGAGTTTTCACATTTACCCTGTGTCTGCGTGGATTTCATCCGGGTGCTCCTGTTTCCTCCAGTCACAGTCCAAAGATGTGCAGGTCAGTTGAGTTGGCCATTCTAAACTGCCCATTGTGTTTCATGCATTAGTCAGGGTTCAATATCGTGCAGGGGAATTGGTCTGGGTGGGTTACTCTTCTGAGGGTTGATGTAGACTGGTTGGGCTGAAGGGCCTATTTCCACACTGTAGGGAATCTAATCTAATCTCCAAGGTTCAAGTCAGGAATGTGATGGAATTCGCACTTGTCTGAATGAGTGCAGCTTCAACAGTATTCTCGTATGAAATTACTACCAACAGGCAACACAGTTTTGTGGGGAATATCCTGTCTTACAAACTTGATTATTTTGGGGAAGTGAGATAATTGATTGATTAGGGCATGGGGCTGGATGTTGGACGTCTGGACCTTAGCAAGTCCTTTGATATGTTTCCTTATGGCAGGCTCATGCAGAAGGTGAAGTGAAATGGGATCAGCGGTCAGTTAGTAAGATGGATAGAGAACTGCTTAGTCATAGAAGACAGAGTTGTGGTGGAACAGTGTTTTTGTGACTGGAGATCTGTAAATAGATTGGCGGAGTTGCAGATTGTGAGGATGATTGCCAGAGAATACAGCAGGATATAGGTCAGCTGCAGACTTGGACAGAGAAAACACAGATATCACTTTATCTGGACAGTTATGACGTGATATGTTTTAGAAGGTCTAATGCAGGAGAGAAGTATAAAGTGGAAGGAAAAACTACTTGCCGCATCAACATCCGAAGGGATCTTGGTGTACAGCTCCACAGTTCCCGGGAAGTGGTAACACGGGTGGATAGGGTGATCAAGAAAACTGACGGCAAACTTGCAGACAGGCATCGGAGCATGCAGTATGAAAATTAACAAGTCATATTGCAGCTGTCGAGAAGGTTAGTTCGGGCACATTTGGAATATTGTGTACAGTACTGGTTGCCACACAAGCAGAACGATGTGGAAGTGTTGGTGAGGGTTTGGAAATGTTTTGCTAGGATGTTGTCTGGTTTGGAGGGTATTAGCCAGAAGGAGAAATTGAACACACATGGTTTGTGTGCAGCTGGGCATCATTGGCTATGGGGCTACGTGATAGATATTTACAAAATTATCAGAGACATAGAGAGAAGGACAGTTAAAGACTTTCCCAGAGTAGAAATATCAATTACTCAGGACCGTAGGTTTTCGGTAAAGGAGAAGGTTCAGGAGATATACTCGGCAAGTTTTTTTATTGCTTTTCCAGAGTAAATGTGAAAGTGACTGGAATACACTGATGAGAGGGGAAGAAGCTAACATAGCAAGGTTTAAGAGGCATCTTGTCATAGAGAAGAGACAGCAACAAATAGAATTACATAGAATGCGTCGAAGCAAAAACTTACGTTTTAACTTTAGAAGGGCATCATGTGTCAGTGTGGGCCTGCTGGGCTGAAGGGCCTGTTCCTGTACTGGACTGTTCGCTGAGTCAAGATTTGTATGCAGCAGTGGCGAGATGCTCAGTGAATGATTACTGATGATCAATAACCACATTATTGTTGATCTCTCGTCATCAACTTGCAGGTTCATGTCCTCCCTTCCACTGTTGGGGAACTCAATACGGAGAATTTGACGTGAAAGTCTGAGCTGCTAACTGGTAACTCCATCTCGCCCCTCGCTCCTACGGCCTTCTATCTTGGACACCAATGTCTCAGGGGACACTGCACTAACAGAAGCTGCACGTATGCCACATCCCCGTCGTTGGCATCTGTCACATGCCAGCCTCACCATGCCATCTCAGTACATCTCTGACCCACTGATAGTACAGTGGCACGGTGGCACAGTGGTTAGCACTGCTGCCTCACAGCGCCAGAGACCCAGGTTCAATTCCTGCCTCAGGCGACTCACTGTGTGGAGTTTGCACATTCTCCCCGTGTCTGCGTGGGTTTCCTCCGGGTGCTCCGGTTTCCTCCCACAGTCCAAAGATGTGCAGGTCAGGTGAATTGGCCATGCTAAATTGCCTGTAGTGTTAGGTAAGGGGTAGATGTAGGGGTATGGGTGGGTTGCGCTTCGGCGGGGCGGTGTGGACTTGTTGGGCCGAAGATCCACACTGTAAGTAATCTAATCTAATATACACGTGTACTTCAATGCTGCAGTTCATGGTGCACTGACAACTCTCATTGCACTGCTGCTGCAAGGACACTGTGCTCAGGGACCCACACGCAGCTCATGGCCTGCCCCTCTGGGCCTGCTCACTCCGTGTTTGTACACAGTCAATGCTGTCGCAATGACACTGTGCTCAGGGACACACCCCCAGCTCATGGGCTGCTCAGTTCTTGTTCGTACACATTCACTTTGAGCTGACTTGAATGCTCAAAGAATTATTGCCTTGCCTGACCCTGCCCTCAGCAGTGTTTCTCCTCAGCCAGAGCTACCAGGCTCAAACGCCTGCTGTATTGTCATGGTGTGTAGAACAGACACAAATCAGGAAGCTTGATATCATTGTCCACAGTCAGTCACGGTGCCCAGCACAGTGAGTTGGGGGAGTCTCAGATCCCAGTCTGGGAGCTCGGGCACGGTCAGTTACAGTGCCCAGCACAGTGTATCAGGGGAAGTCCCAGATCCCAGTCCGGGACCTTGGACACGGTCAGTCAGCCTCTCGTGGTTGTTAGAGTCAGGATCCTTCCCCTGTGATGGGGTGAGCAGCTGAATGTTGGAGAACCCTGAATCCTCTTGGCTCTTTCTCTCCTCTTGTGGGATGGTTCCATCTGGAATGTGAAAATTAGCAAGAGGTATTAAGGGAGATGGAAAAGGTTGGTACAGCTGTTAGTGCTGGGACAGCTGAGGGAAAGGTGGGGAGGTGCCCTGAGTGAGTGAGTGGGAAGCACTGACACCAGGCAGAGTTGGGGAGAGGGACCGAGAAGAGGTTAGAGAGATCGAGAGAAGGTGCTGCATTTAGGGAGAGTGGGAGAACATGCACCTTGGTGAGAGGTGGGTGCAGTAACAGAGAGCGAGATTGAGGGAGAGGGCACGAAGTGCAGATGGTTGCACTTACCCTGGTGGAGGGGAGAAGGTCACTGACCTCCTTCCTACACTGTTGGGCATTCACCCAGAAGGCTGGCACCTCACTGACCCAGGGGTCAGCTTCGGACCAAGCCGGCAGGGTGTGGTGTTGTGGCCTCCCCTGCCAGTCCTGGAGGAAGATAATGTCCCTCTCCTGCACCATGCAATCCACCCGAACCTCAGGGGCTTGGGCACAAAGTGGGGCCCCAGGTTTACCGTGTCTGCCATGTCCAGGCCAGTTTTGGCTTGCCAATCTCAGAGTGTACTGTCATTTTAATAATGGGCCCTGGAGCAGGGAGGCCGGTGCATTCTGGGATATCCAGGCAGTGGGCAGTAGTTATGATGAAGGGGAAAATCATCGTGTTCGTGTCAGTTGAGAAGATAACCACGCAGGCAGGGAGGGTCGTTCATGAGGCAGATTGGGGATGGTATCATGAGAAAATGCACTTCACCTTGTGGAGAGAAACCCTCCATGAAACTGGACTAAAATGAGACTTGACCAAACCATAAGAGGATTTAGGCCTCTGACTGTCTGAATCAAAATAGGGATGCAGTGTGAAATATTGGGAGCGACAAACTTGGAGCGGAGACTTTTACAGGAGATTCAAATCCTTAAAATGGGGTAACACAATGTTCCAGACTTTGAAAAGAAGCCGGAAAAATTTGCTTCCTTATAGTTACCCACATTATCCAATCCTCACTCGCTGCAGGGATGGTGCCGGAGGACTGGAGAACAGCTAACACCGTAGCTTTGTTTAATGTGGAGCAAGGGACCGACTGAAAATATTGAGGCTGGAATTCTGAGCCAGTGGATAAATGGTCACTGAGGATGTCCCAGGGACTCCAGGACAGTCGGTCTGGATTTATTTAAGGAAGATCGTGTGTAATAAATCTAACTGTGTCAGTTTGAGGCACTAACCTGTAACTGCATGTGACTGACTTGGATTTAACGAGAGAGTCCATGGCAGGCTGCTAAAAAACAGAAAGTATGGGGTCCAAGTGAATGGAGCAAACAACCCAGAGAAGTGCAGGGCAAGGCATTTGGGGACATCAACAATAGAGAGGAATGTACAATAAAATGAGAATATGGTCAGTGTGGGCAGGTAAACGAAGGTAGCTGAAACATCAATAATCTCGTTAATGTAGGAAATGGCATTATTTCCTCTATGAGACAAAATAATGAATTTCAGAGCAGGAAGCTTATGCAGGAACTGTATAAGTAATGAGCTCAATCACAACTTGGGGACTGTGTGCAGTTCTAGTCACTATCACATGGAAGGATGGAATTGGCCTGGAGAGGGTCCAGAGGAGATTCTCCACCCTGTGACAGTGGAAGTTCAGTTATGAGGAAATATCGGAACGGAGCATGCTGAGAGGAGATTTGATTGGAGTGCACATATTGTCAGGGACATGGGTAGAAAGGGAGATAACATCTTGTTGCTGTTAGAGAGCTCAATTACCAGTGATGAATCTTTAATGTAATTGGATGAAATATTAGAGAATTGGTGAGGAAAGTTGTTATTTCACCCAGAGCATGGTAGGGACCTGGGAGTCACACATGGAAGCGGAGTAGATGCAGAAATTCTCAAACCATTTTAAGAAGGTGCCGGGATCTGCACCTGAAGTCCTATACTGTCCGGGGAGACAGAACTAGGGCTTTAACAAGCGAAACATCTTGTCCAATGCAGACAGTGGACAGAGTCATCTCCTCTATACTGTGCTATTTTCTCAAGATTTCAAAGATTACAAATATCTGATAGGATCAATACGCAGTGATGAGGGATGAGGACAGGGAGGAGCAGTGTGTGAATTGATTAGCATCACAATAATACTGATCCCATCCTTTATACATAATACTACTTCACTGTGTTGGCCTACTTATCCTTCCTGTAGAAATGGGGAAAACCTTTGATTATCTAGTTCTCAGTCGTGGTCACACTGCAGCCACATCTCCACAATCCCAGCTCCATCTGACCTAGCTATTTAAAGCTACAATTTCCCTGGCCTTGTTGACAAGTTCCCAGCTTCATTCTTGCCTTATTGAAGGCTGCTCTCAGTCAACTAATGTTTCTCACTCTCAATTATTGCATATCATTCTCTCCCATCATTCTGAACTTTACAAAAAAAAAAGATCGCTGCACCCCAAAACGTTCCCCTCCTGACACTGGATCCACTTGCCCCACCTCTTTCCCAAGGACCAGGTCCAACAGTACATGCTCTCTTGGGCTGAACACATCCTCCTGAAGTGAGCTCTCCTCCATATAATCCAGGGATACTGGCCCCTCATGACACTGCACCACAATAACCCAGTCAATATTTGGATAAATTAAGTTTCTCAGTATAACTAATCTGTAGTATTATCATCGCTCTCAAATGCCCCTGCATATTTATTCTCTCCATCCTTTCCAATGGTGGCTGGCTGATAGACTGTGAGGTACAGTCTAAGTGTACAGTTTTTGTTCTGTAGCTCCAGCCAAATTCATTCTGTCCTTGGACAGATCCTCTTTCTCTTGGACCCCTTAACTAATGCTAATCTCAACCAGTACTGCTACCTTCATCCTTTCTCTTCCTTTCCATCATTTTGAAATCCTTTATCCCCAGCAATATTTAACACCCAGTCCTGCTATTCCTTGAGCCAGCTCTTGGTGATCAGTCCATCAGATTTCCACACACTAAACTTCACCTGGAGCTCCCCGCACTCCGGGTATTCATGTCTATGCAGAATACCTCAAATTAAGGCTTTCTGTCTTACTCCATCTTCCACTGATAAACTTGTTGTTGTAAATTAGTACCAACTGTATCTCCCATTATTTTGAGAATCCTCGTAATCTCCTCCACTATTCCTTTTTGGATCCCATACACACACCAAGTTAGTTTCAATTCCACCCACACACCCCAGAAGGAATTCAGTCCCAGCTCTGTCACGTTAGCCCATCCAGCTTGTACAGTTGCTGCCTTCCCCAGAACCAGTCCCAATGTCCCAGGAATCTGAAGCCCTTCCTGCTGCACCATCGTTCCAGTCACACTCTCATCTACCTAAAACTCTGAGTCCTGTTCTCACTTGTACACGCCCTGGGAGTATTCCAGGGATTGATACATTTGATTTCCCATTTGCTAACCATCCACCGAGCTCCCTAAATTCTGATTCCCAGACCACTTCACTCTTCCTACCCATGCCATCCCTACCGACGTGGACATGATCTTTGACTGCTCACTGGCCACCAGACGAGTGTCGTGCAGACACAGTAACATTCTTAACCCCACTATCCTGGAATTACAGACATGCTGACACCTTCTTCACTTTCCTGACTCCCCTGTGCCTATTGCTCCTCCTTCCTTCTCCCTCCACTCCAATACAGTTAGACTGCTTGTGGGGACACAGACATGGCTCTGACTGCACCTTCATCAGCTTCCGAAATGGGAAACTGAATTGGGAGGGAGACGTCAGGCTATACCTGGATTCCTGGCTGTTTCTCTTTGATTGCCTAGACCCCATCCCTTACTTATTCCAGGCTGTCATGTCTGCAGGGTGGTCTGTTCTGTGTGTGTGCTATCCCCATAAATCTCAGCATGACAGAGTCTCTCTTCACTGTCTGAGCTCCACAACCCAGTGTTGATCGAGGACATGAGCAGGTGCTCTGACTTCCCAATGTAACAGAACACATTTTCCATTTGACAAACATGCCTTGCTATGTCTTAAAATGCAACATGTCTAGAGTAATTTACTTAATTACTTAGAATTAAGTGAACATCAGGGACATCATAATATGTTAAGTCCCTTATTACACTGTGGCTTACTGAGCGTAATTTATTATACTGGCTCAGAATTTCACATCCCCCTCATATTTCTGAGATCAATCTTTACTTCAGAAGTTAAAAAATAAATTTGCTGACTTACAGCAATTAACTGACAGTCACTAATAATGGTGTATTTATTAGCCAGTGAACATACAGCCTTTTCTGTGATGGCTCTTGCACTTCATTCAAACTCGGTGCAGGCATGTCCCAGCAGCAGAAGGTTTTCTCCGTGACTCCCAGATCCGTGCAATCCTCCAGCTCCCCCTCCACTCTGCTCCCTCACAGGGTCACCGTCTCTGTGACTCGCAGGGACGTGCAATCCTCCAGCTCCCACTACACTCTGCTCCCTCACAGGGTCACCGTCTCTGTGACTCCCAGATCCGTGCAATCCTCCAGCTCCCTCTCCACTCTGCTCCCTCACAACGTCACAGTCTCTGTGACTCCCAGGGACGTGTAATCCTCCAGCTCCCCCTCCACCCTGCTCCCTCACAGCGTCACCGTTTCTGTGACTCCCAGGGATGTGTAATCCTCCAGCTCCCCCTCCACTCTGCTCCCTCACAGCGTCATCGTCTCTGTTTCTCCCAGGGACGTGTAATCCTCCCGCTCCCATTAAACTCTGCTCCCTCACTGGGTCACCTTCTTTGTGAATCCCAGGCATGACTAGGCCTCGATCCTCAGTGCTGATTTATATCGTCCCATGTTGGTGCATTCACCTCCTAGACCTGAGTGAGCCTCAAGCTCCGGTTCCATGTTGCTCCCTCACATGGTCACTCCTTCTGTGACTCGGTATTAATTTCAAGCCTCCTGCTCTGCTGTTTCTCCAACTCCAAGTCCCAGTTGGCCTTGATCCTCACTGCTGATTAATATTCTACAGCTCGCTCTCAGGGTCTCTCCCCTTGTGACTCCGAGGTCATGGTAGGCCTCAAGCCTCAGCTGAGATTTATAACAGCCCGTTCCGCACTGCTCTCTTACAGGATCGCTGTCGTGCCTGGAAGACAGTGGAAAAAAGGAGGATTAGACAGTGCAGAGGGTGTTACAGTGATTGAGGGAGCTGTATGGGATGGAACAGGTTATCGGGGAGCTAGGGAGACCTGCAGCAACTAAACAGGTCTACTGGAATATAGTGTGAGAGTTGAAGACACAGAAGGCGGCAATGGTATTAGAAAGATAGTGGCTTGTACATAATGGAGCTTTGTCAAGTCTAAAGGGCTTTTTCTGAGCTGCTTACAGAGATGTGTAGACTTCAACAAATGCAAATTGATAGCCAGCAAGTGTTGTATGGTACTGGAGACTGTTGGATGTTACAGAGTTAGAAGACTTGCAGTAACCGGGCGGAATATAAACTTTCAAGCACTGGTGGTGTTCACGGACCCTCAGGACATGAGGAGGTGCAGAGAATGGAAGCATTCCAAATAGTGGGATTGTGGGGGCTGGAAGTCATAAGATGGATAAGGAGGACGAAAAGTGCCAATTTAGCGCACGCTACCATTGTAATTATAGAGATTTAGGAAGGGGATCTGTGCTGTCATTGATTACAGTTATATGGAGTGTTCCAGAAGCTGAAGGGGTGACAAATTTTAAAAGGGAGAGATTTTAGGTGATCAGAATTTCCAACAACTGGTGAAGTGGCTCAGGAAGGCAGCTCACCACCTTCTCAGGAACAACACAAAATCAACAAGAACTGCTGACTCAGCCATCAAAGTTCATGTCCGTGAATGAATGAAGGAATAAAAGATCTACAAGTCGCACTGAGGTCACTCAGGCAGGCCCTTTCAACATGACTTCACAAACCTGGAACCACTATACCCTGGAAGGACAGGAGCTCCAGGTGCATGGGAACACCAGCATTTCCAAGGTACCCCCCAAGCCAAGCTCCATCCTCCCAGCACTGTGTCTGTCCCTACACCCAAAGGACTGCAATGGGTCAGGAAGGCAGCTCCCCATCACCTTCTCCAGGGAATTACAGATGGGAAGGTAATTGTGAAACTCTGCTGTTTACAGCCAGACAGAAATATAAATCCAGCAGTGCGTGTGAAATGAAATTTCCCTGTCACAACAACATGCTGAGCATGGATAGAGGATTTGTCTGATTGGCACAAGACAGAGAGTGTGAAGAAAGGGGTCTTTTTCACGATGGGAACTGGTGATGGGGGGAGCACCGCAGGGGTCAGTGTTGGGATGACACTCTACACGTTATTCATTCAGAGTCTGAACAAAGGATGTGAAGGGGTACGAGAAATGGGTTTCCAAGAAAGATCTCAGGGATGAAATTCGTGTCATATGAGGAGCAGGTGAAGTCTCTGGGTCTGCACTTGATGAAGTTTCAGAGGCAGCGGCAGAATATCATTCAAACTTACAGAATACGGAGGGGCCTGGAAGGTGTGGGCAAGATGTTTCCAAGAGCAGGAGAGAGCAGGTGCCAAGGGCACAGCTTCAGAGTGAAGGGAATACCCTTTAGAATAGAGATGTGGAGGAATTTATTCAGCCAGAGGGTGATGGATCCATTGAACTCACTACCTCATGGGGCTGTGGGTGCTAAGTGATTGAACATATCTAACTCAGAGATAGCCAGGATCTTGATGAGTAAGGAGGTCAATGGTTACAGGGAGTAAGTGAGAGACTGGGGTTGTGAAACAATTCAGCCATAATCAAATAGTGGAATAGACCCTTTGGACCGAATGGCCTAATTCTACTCCTATAAATGGACTGCGCTTTTTCCATAGGTTTTTATCTGTCCAGTTATCATTTCTGGCAGATCGTTTACCACACATTCCAAATTGCTGTCACCTCTTGGTTTCAGATCAACTGCAGAGAGCTACATCACGGAGTAACGTGGGAATCCTGGTGTATAAATCTCAGAAAGGTGGCATACAGGGCCAGCAGGATATAGAAAAGGTGAATGGAATGCTGGCATTGATTTCAAAGGGAATGGAGAAATAAATTAGGAAGGCTTGTAACAACTATAGAGGACTCCAGTCAGCTCACACTGAGAATACTGTGAAGAGGTTTGGTCCCCTATGCCCTTGCATTGGAGGCAGCCCAGAGAAGGTTCACCAGGCTGGTCTTCAAAATGGAGGGATATTGATGAGAAGAGGTGGAGAAGGTTGAATTTGCAGTCGTTAAAATTTAGAAAATGACGCAAATTTATTGATACACCAAAGATTCTTGTGTTCTTACAGATTCGGTACTGAGATATTGTTTCCCTGAGCAAGGATCTGTAACCAGAGATAAAGGGGAATACAGACACCAGAGAAGCTAACAGAGAAAAGCTGGGCTGTAGAGACTGGAGGATGTTACAGAGTTTGGGTGGTTTGACATCACTGTTGGTGGTTAGAGGTCAGGTAGGTTGTCATGCTGAAAGATGTCAGGGAGAGTTACAGGGTTATCAGTCCTGAAGGAGTTACAGAGATCAGGAGGAATATAGGGACTAGAGATTACACAGATGGGATGGTCATTGGTGCTACAGGAGATACATAGAGGGGGGATTGTCAGGTCTGGAGATTACAGAGATATTGGTGGTAGTTGGAGCTACAGGACTTTATAAAGACTGGGAGGATTGGACGGACTGGAGATTACACAGATTTGGGTGGTAGTTGGAGCTGCAGGAGTTTATTGAGACCGGGAGGATTGTTGGTGCTGGGAATTACACTGACATGGACAATAGTTGGAGCTGCAGGAGTAAGATAGGGAGGGTTGAAGAAGTTGGTTCAGTTCACACAGCCAGGGAGAAGTGTAGGGATTGGAGGAGCCAGAGATGCTGAGGGTTCTCGGGCTGCAGTAGATCAGAGAGCTAGAGAGGACTGTGAAGGCAGGTTTTCAGCATTCCCATCATTTACACAGAGATGTGGAGTGCTGTTCTGGAGGAGGATACAGACATCGACAGGGTTGCAGTTACTGGAAGATATTACAAAGACAGTGAGCTGTAGTATTTGAGGATGTTACAGCAACAGGAGATATTGAGGAGTTGGAGGCTGTTACAGGTGTTAAACATGCTGCAAGGGATAAATAACCTTACATCGATCAGGGGGATTGGAAGCTCGGAGATACAGAATGAGAATTGGAGTAACTGAAGAATATCACAGAGATGGGGAGTAAAATATGAGTTAGAGGAGTTATAACATGAGATGGGCTGTATTCAACGGAGTCAGGAAAGATACAGGGAGATCTAAAGAGACTACAGGTGATTAAAATGACAGTGAGGCTTCACAGTGTAGGATTGGGGTAGTTTACACAGACAGGGAGTATTTTATGCAATGTTGCTATTTACAGAGATTATGAAGTTGTATGGAATTGAGGAACAAACAAAGATATGGAAGGCTCTAGTTAATGAAAACACTTGCTGATGTCAGATGCTGAGGTTCTGGAAATTATATGGACCGAAAAGCTGGACAATCTGTCAGAGCTTACAGAGACAGGAACAGCAATACAGCCCGGAGACACTAACACAGATAGGGAGCATTGCACGCACTGCTTTAGGGATGGTAGTAAGGGAGTGTAACGTTTACACAGATAGGGGTGTAAGAGCTGGAGAAGGTTATGGAGATGATTAGATTGATGGAGAGACTAGAGGAGCTTACATTGACAGGGCTGGTGATAGCGACGGCAGAATGTTACATAGATAGTAAGTCTTGTAGAAACTGATTGGACGAGTCACAAGCTTTGGAGTTGGTTTCACGGATCAGGGGTGTTGCAGGGACCTGAGAGGATTACGCAGTTAAGGAGGATTGTAGGATGCCCATATTTTCAGAGTGTTTCAGGACTGGAAAAGGTTACACGGTTAAGGAGGGATGTTGGAGCTGTGGGCGTTCACAGAGACTTGGAGGTTTTAAGGGTTTGGGGCTGTTAATGGATAGAGGGATACATTTAGGGAAAGTAAAATGGAACGCAGAGGGAGAGTTTAGATTAGATTCCTTACAGCATGGGAACAGGTACTTCGGCTCAACAAGGCCACACCGACTCTCCAAAGGGTAACACACCCAGACCCACTTCTCGCTGACAATGCACTTAACACTATGGGCAATTTAGAATGACCAATCCACCTGACCTGCACATCTTTGGACTGTGGGAGAAAACCGGAGCACCCAGAGGAAACCCACGCAGACATAGGGAGAATGTGAAAACTCCACACAGACAGTCACCCAATTCTGGAATCGAACCTGGGTTCCCTGGCACTGTGAGGCACCATTGCTCACCACTGAGCCACCGTGCTCCCCCAGCTTGCAGAATTACATGAAGAGATATTGTTTGAGGTGCTGGGAGGGCTATCGGGAGTGAGTGGAGGAGCGAACAGAGATGTGGAATGCTGTTGCGGCTTGAAAAGGATCTGGAGGTGTTAATACAGATAAGGAGGTCTGTAGGGATGGGAGAAGTTTACTGAGGTCATGTGGTGCTATGGGCCAGGAGTGTTTTAGGGCCTGCAGAAGGTTACAGTGATATCATGTTTTCTTGGGGATTAACGAAGGTATACAGGTGGTACTTTGGTCCAGGCTGGAGGATTTTACAGTGGCGGGGGCACTGTAAGTATTGTGCAAGATTACAGAAATTGGGATTATAATACAGAGAATAGTGAGATTGGGCATGTTATCGACACTGGAGCAATTTACACATAGGGAGAGTCATCAGCATTGGAATAGGTTTCAAATATACAGCGGGAATATGGGAGGGGCAGAGGTTACAGAAATAGGAAAATTTCTGGGAATAACAAGCATTCAAGACAACAAGTTAGACCAAAAGGCATTTCTTCATGCTGTATAACTGCATCACACGACAAGAGACAGTGTGAGAGAGGGAATATAGAACAGAAAGATCCCAGGTTTCAATACCATCTCATTGAGGGAGGCCTGCTTTCCCCTATTGAACTGATCCTCACTAAGACAGCACAGGCCTGGACTGATAACTGTCAACTTCCTATATTGTCAGAGGAAGGCTCAGTACAGCAGAAATGAAAATTAACAAGACGGTGGGGATTGAGCCTGGGACCATCATGCTCTGTGTTCGTTCTTCAACACCGTATCTACGTCATGTCTTCTGGACCAAAGTTCGATCCCTTAAATACACTCTGCTCTGTCCACTGTGAGTGATCTTACCTCACTGCAGGGTTTATTGAAGGCTGCAGATCTGTCTCTCCATCTCTCTGGCTGTCCGACTGTCTTCAATGTGGTGATGAAGGAAACAGGAATTGGGAGTTCTGCTGAGTGAGGAGCATCCTGAGTACCTACAGGAGTCAGAGAAATGAACAGAATGGGAAATTAGACTGGTGCAGTCAGGATTACACATGGAGAATGGCACTGAGTACCACAGAGATCTGGAATATTTCAGTCTCCATCCGTGGCTTGCGCTGCCCGTCTCCCTGGAGTGGAGAATTCTGTTGCCTCAGGATCTGGAGTAGCTGCAAAAGGTATGGTCACCGGCAGCAATTAGACCCTCACGATGACAGATATCACATGGAGAGAGACTGTGTGATATCACCAGAGTGCAGGAAGGTATCAGGATCAAACCACGGTAAGGAAGAATGTGCACTTGGAGCAGTACTCAGGGATGAGGGAGCTATCAGTGGGCTAGGCAATGGCCTAGTGTTACTCTCACTCGACCCTTCATCCAGAATTTAATGCCTGTAGCAGAGATATCCATCCGATTGCTTAATACCTTTTAAGTAAGGAAATCTGTTATGTGCTGCCGGTCTGGGCTACGTATGAATCCAGGCCCAGAGCAAGGAGGTTGATTCTCAACTGCCCACTGGAATGATCTGCAAGCCACTAAGCTCAAGGGCAGCTCGGTGTGGGCATGAAATGCTGGCCAGCCAGAGACAGCAACATCCCACGCGTGAAATAATAACAACACTGCAGGGAGCAGTGTCCTGGTCAATCATGTCGGTAGGTTTATGGACAGGGCTTTAAACTGACAGAGAGGATGCAGGGACAGGGTTCAGGTGAAAGAAGCTTTCCAAATCCAAAGAGAAAGGTGAAGCATCAGAACAGCATAAGGATGTGACTGAATACAAGCAGAAGGGAACGGGAATGGGTCAAAGTTTAACTAAAACTGCAAACTAGTGAATTAGGCTGTGACAGCAATTTCTGGGAAAAAGTCAATTACAGTTTTTTTTGGAATTGTCAAAGTATCAGCAATAACTTGTGACACAGGAATAAATAAGAGTTGGTCACCAGAAATATTTTTTACAAGAGAAACTGTGCTGTGTTCTAAACAGGGAGGCTTACAGGAAGAAGTTTCAGGAGGCTGAAGAGGATGAGATCTGAACGAATAGACACAATTAGGAAGATTTGCTCGAAGTGCCAGAGGTAACAGAAACACCAATGTCTTGATCTGAAACAGATGGCCCAGACTGGGATGGGTGTGGAGATTGGAGATGGTTTCACAGGGAGGGTTTGGGGGCGGGCGCGGTGCTCTGTTGGAGGCGGGCGGGGAGGTGACATTGGATGGGTTTGGGGGCGGACGGGGTGCTCTGTTAGAGGCGGGCGGAGGGTGATGTTGGATGGGTTTTGGGATGGGTGGGATGGAATGTGGAGGGTTGCGTTGGACGGTTTTGGAGGCGGGGCGGTGTGGGTCGGTGTTGGATGGATTTGGGGTTGGGGGTGAACTGCTGGAGTCGGGCGAAGGGTGAAATTGGATGGGTTTGGGACGGGCGGGGTGCTCTGTTGGAGGCGGGCGGGGAGGTGATGTTGGATGGGTTTGTTGTTGGCGGGGTGCTCTGTAGAAGGTGGCAGAGGGTAGTGTTGGATGAGTTTGGGGCGGGGGGTGCTCTGTTGGAGGCTGGCGGATGGTGATGTTGGATGTGTTTAGGGGTGGGTGGGGTGCTCTGTTGGAGGTGGGCGTAGGGTAATGATTGATGGGTTTAGGGGTGGGGTGGGTGGCAATTGGAGGGTGGTGTTGGACGGCTTTGGAGGCGGGTGCGGCGTGGGCCGGTGTTGGATTGGTTTGGGGTTGGGGTGAACTGTTGGAGGCAGGCGGAGGGTGAAGTTGGATGGGTTTGGGGGCGGGTTGGGTGGCAAGTGGAGGGTGGCGGTGGGCGGTTTTTGTGGCGGAGGGCTGGCGTGGGTTGGTGTTGGAAGGGTTTGAGAACGGGTGGGAGGCGATGTTGAGGTGTGGGTGGGGGCGTTGTTGGAAGGGTTTGGGGCCGAGCAGCGGGGTGTTTTCGGGAGTTGGCGGTGCATGAGGGCTCACGCATGGTTTGCTGCTGCCTAGTCACCTCAACGGGGACGAGACATTACCAAAAACTCCGAGCCCCAGAGAAAAGGCATGGAATCAATTAATCGAATAACCAATTATCTGAATGTACTGTTGCCCGCCCATCTTGTTCAGATAATCAAGGTTCCTGTGTAAACAGCTGGATGTTAACCTGGTGTGGTGTGATTTTTACCTTCACCCAATCAACCCCTGCTCAATCCTTCTGAATGGCCCCAATGTTGGCCCTGTTCCAGTTTAAGACCTGAATCTGTGGACCTGTCTGATCTTTTTCCATAACTATGTTAAAAATATGACAGTTGTGGGCACTGGATCGCAAGTGCTCTCTGACTGATACTTCAGTCACTTGCCCGACTTCGATTTCTGAGAGGAGGTCCAGTGTTGCATCCACCTGAGTAGCATAGATCCATCTACATCTTGATTTAGGAAACATTCTTAGACATATTTGACAAATTCCACCTTGTATGGTCCTTTTACAATCTGGGTGACCCAGTCAATCCAGGGAAGCTAAAATCTCCATCCAATACTACTCTATTATTTTTATAGGTACCTGCAATCTGACTATACATTTTCTCCTCTTGTACCCGCTGGCTATTTGGGGGACTAAAACACCATCCCAGCAGACTGACCACCCCCTTTTTGTTTCTAACTTTAAAAAATACGGCCTCATTTGATGACCACTTAACAATATTGTCTCTCAGCACTGTTTTTCTGTCCTCCCTAATCAAAGGGACACCTTCCCCTCTTCAATTACTTGTCCTTCTGTCACACCTGTAGCTTCTGTATAGTGGAACACTGTGCGGCCAGTCCTGTCCTTCTCTCAGATATGTTTCTGTTATGGCTATAATATCCCAGTACCCAGAGCTAATCCATGGTCTGAAATTGTCTGCCTTACCAGTCAGACCTCGTGCGTTGAAATTAATGCCTTTTAAACCAGAAGTCTTTTCCCTCCCTATACTGTGCCCCGGATATCCTGGATAGGAAATTTGCTCTTGATGGCTCATGTATTTTCCCCTGACTAGTTGATGGCCCCTGTCTTATTCAGAATCTCAACTCCCTGCCAAACTAGTTTAACTCCTGCCGTGTAACACTAGCAAATCTCTTCCCGGTGATACTGGTGCCTCTCTGCTTCCAGTGCAACCCATCCCCCGGTACACGTCACCTCTACCCCAGAAGAGATCCCAATGACCTAAGAACTGAAAACCCTACCCCCTATACCAGCGCCTCAGCGCCTCAGCCACACATCCACCTGGCCGATCTTTCTAATTCTATCCTCACTGGCACGTGGCATGGGAGTAATCTGGAGATAATTAACCTCAACATCCTGTTTTTTAACTTCTTACCTAACTCCCTGTACTTATTTCACCGGGGCCTACCCCTTTGTCTACCTCTGTCACGTGGGCCGATGTGCACAATGACCTCTGGATGTTCACCCTCTCCTTTAGAATGTTCAGTAACCACTCAGAGACATCCTTGACCCTGGTACCTGGGAGGTAGCACACCATCCTGTGGTCTCTTCTGCAGCCACACAGTCTCCTGTCTGTTCACCTCACAACTGAGTCCCTGATCAGTATTGCGATCATTAGAGAGGATCTGGCAGACAGAGACAGGGAGGAACTCCCTGCAGTTGGGTTGATATTAGGAAGGTGGAGTATTTAAAAGTGATGCTGTGAAAATTCGGGGCCAGTGTGTTCCTTGAAGAGTGAATAGTAAAGGCAGCAAGTCCAGCGAATACTGATCAAGCGATATCGTGAGTTTGATAAAGAAAATCCAGTTCAATAAAATCAGGAGAAGCCATTCACAAGTATAGAGAGGGCAAGAAATTGTAGAAAATGAGGGACAAACAATGGTCATGAAGTACATTTGGCAGATACAACTGAGGAAAAACCACAAGGTGTTTCATCACCATCGTTAGCATAACAGGCTTCCCAGCGAAAGAGGGAGGCCTGTTAGAAACCAAAGGGACAAGCTGTGCATGGAGCCAGAGGAAGTAGGTGAGGTCTTCAATGAATACTTCCCACCTGTATTCACACAAGAGAAAGGCATTGTAGCTGGGGATTTCAGTCGTGATGGTGAAGTTCTAGAACATGGTAAGATCAATAAAGAGGGGGTATTAAATGTTTTCACAAGCTTAAATAGGTGGAGAAATCACCAGAGCCCACTGAAATGTATCCCACGCAGCTATGGGAGGTAAGGGAGGAGGTTGCTGGGGCCCTGGTGGATATATTTAATACTTTGTTGGCCACAGATGAAGTGCTGCATGACTGGAGGATCGCTAATGTGGTTCCTTTGTTCAAGAAGGGCAGCAGGGATAGGCCGGATAATTACAGAGCAGATAGTCTGACAGCAGGGGTAAGGGAAATTATTGGAAACCAATTCTGAGGGACAGTTTGAATTCATAACTGGAAAGGCAGGGATTGGTTAGGGTTAGTCAGCACGGATTTGATCCAGGAAGATTTATCTGGTGAAATCAGTTCAGTTTTTTGAAATGGTGTCTGAAAATATTGATGAAGGCAGTGCAGATGAGGTGGGTTCCATGGAGTTCATTAAGGCCTTTGACAAGGTCTCACATGGAAGGCTGGTCCAAAAGGGAAGAGCCCATGGGATCCAAGGTAAGTTGGCAATTTGGATCCGCAATTGCTGGAGGATTGGTTTTGTGATTTAAAACCTTTGCCCAGCGAGTGTACCACAGAATCCTGTGCAGGAGCCTTTGCTGTTCCTTAGGGGCATTAATCACTCAGATATGAAAACAGAAGGTATCATTATTAGGTTTGCAGATGACATGAAAGGTGAGGGTGTTGTCCACAGTGAGGAGGATGGTCTCAGGCTACAGTCTGAAGGTTGAGGCTGGGACAGAATTTCAACAGAGTAATTTCAATTGATAACCAGGCAAGAGCACAGCAGACAATGAGGGAAAACTGATGAATTAAGCTGCATTTATTTTGATGTAAAATGCCTGACAGGTCAGGCAGATGAACGCACGGCATAGATGGGAACATAGGACTGGGAAATCACAGGAATTACAGAAACACAGCTGAGGGACGGACAGGGCTCACAGATCATTGTTCCAGAGGACAGATTCAACAGGAAGGATAGAAGGGGAGGCAAGGGAGGAGGGGGAGTGGAGTTTTTGATCAGTGAAAACATCACTGCAGCACTGAGAGAGGATATTCCTGGGGATCGCCCAGTGAAGCTGTTAGGGAACTGAGAAATAAGAATGAATAATCAGTTTGATATGATGGTACTACAGGCCCGCAGTAGTCAGCGGGAGATTGAGCAGCAAATATGTCAGAGATCTCAGATATCTATAAGAAGTATAGGGATGTTAATGGTCGGGATTTAAACTTTCCAAACCTAGACTGGGACTGTCATCATGTTCACAGCTTGGATGGCAGGGATTTGTTCAGTGTGTTCAAGAAAACTGTCTCAATCAGTATGTAACTGGCCCGACAGCAGAAAAGGATAAAATCTGACCTCCCCTTGGGAAACAATGTAGAGAAAGGGGCTGAAGAGTTTGTGGGGGAGCACTTTTGCAAAGTCACCACAATTCTATTAGTTTGAAAATAGCGATGGAAAAGGACAGGCCTGGTCCACAAGTTAAAGATCAAAACTGGCCTTGCCCCCTCCAGAAGGTATTAGGCAACACTGTCCAAAAGTTGATTCGTGGAGGCTGTTTGCAAGTAAAGGAATGTCGGGCAAGTGGGACTCTTTCAAAAGAGAGATACATTAATATTTCAGGGCCAGCATATTTCTGTTAGTGTGAAGAACAATGCTGACACAATTGGGATACACTGGATGACTGGGGATATTGAGGTTCTGGTCAAGACCAAAGGGGGCACATGTCCTATATAGCCAGCTGGATTAAGTTAATCCCTTGAAGAACATTGTGGGTGTAGTAATACTCTTAAGATGGAAACCATGAGGGTGTAAAGGGGAACTGACAGAGCTTTGGCATAGAAGGTTCAGGAAAGTCCAGAGAGATTCTAAAAATATATTAACAACAGAAGATTAACTCGGGACACAATGTGACCCCTTAAAGTCATCTATGTGTGAACCCACAGGAAATGGGTGAGATTCAAAACAAACACTTCACGTCAGAACTTACTGTGGAAAACACACTGGGGAAGCAGGGAAATAAACAGTGATATTTTCAAACGAGTCCACATTGGAGAACAGGAGGTGCTGAAGGCTTTCAAACACATTAAAATTAGACAAGTCCCTGGGAACTAATCAAGTATATTGCAGGACATTGGGGTAAGTTAGGGAAGACACTTACAATGATATTTCTATCACTGACAGCCACGGGTGGTGAGCTCGGAGCCTGGAGGTTGCCTAATGTTGTGCCAGTATTTAGGAATGGCTGCGACGGAAAGCTAGGGACATAAACACCAATTAGCTTGATGTCAGTGGTGCAAATGTTGTTGGATGCAATTCCGCAGGACAGGACATGCATGCATTTGGAAAGGCAACACTTGAATAGGGAGAGTCAGTACAGCTTTGTGCATACAAAGTCGTGTCTCTCAACCTTGATAGAGTTTGTTGAAGACGTGACCAAGAAAATGGATGAAGGCAGAGCAGTAGACATTGTCTATCCTGACTTCAGCAAGGCCTTAGACAGGGTTTAGCCTGGTGCACTGGTTAGTAAGGTTAGGTCACATGGGATCAGGGAGAGGAAGACAAAAGGACACAAAATTGGCTTCACAGTAGGAGACAGAGGATGGTGGGAGAGGGTTGTTGTGCAGACTGGGGGCCTCTGACCAGCGGTGTGCCATAAGCATTGGTGCTGGAGTCACGCATGTGTATTATTGACATAAACAAGAATATATGAATTATTGTAAGTAAGTTTGTGGATAGTAAGATAAGTGTTATATTGGGCAGTGAATACAGTTATCAAAGGTGCTCTTAACCAACTGAGCCAGTGGGTCAAGAAATTAAAGATGGAGCAGAATTCAGGTATTGGATTTTGTTAAGATAAACCAGGGACGACTAACACAATTAATGGCAGAGCTCTAGACAGTGTTTTCTAACAGAGAGAGACCAAGGGCTGCATTTACATTGTTCCTTGGAAGTGGTGTCACAGGTGGACAGGATAGGGAAAACAATATTTGGCACACTGGCCCTCATGGGTCACAGCATTGAGGACATGAGTTGGTCCATCATGATCCGGCTGTATCAGACATTGCTGGGTCTCCAGTTGGAGTACTGTGGAGAATTCTGATCCTCCTGCTTTAGGAAGCATATTCTGAAACTGCAAATGGAGCGAAGATTGATGAAGATGTAACTGATACTGCAGGGTTTGACAGAAACAGAGAGGCTGGATAAGCTGGAAAGCAACATGGGTGAAAGTAGGTAGATTTGGCAGATAAGGTTAAGGAGAATCCAAAGAGATTCTACAGCATACAAGTACAAAAAAGCTACTAGAGAGATAATAGAGCTCCTCAAAGATCAATAAGGCCATCCATGCCTGGAACCACAGGAAATGGGAGCGACCTGAAATCAATTTTTCATGTCAGAATGTACTATGGACAAAGACTAGGAAACAAAAGGAAATAAATAGTTATGTCTTGAAAAGAGTCCCCATTACAGAAGAGGTGGTGCTGGAGGTCTTAGAACACAAAGGTAGAGAAAGCCCTAGGTCCTGAACAAGTGTATCCCAGAACATTGAGGCAAAGTCGCAGTGGGGACCGTGGCAGAGATATTTGTATCATTATCCTTCATATTTCCATTGGGTGTAGGTGGCTGAGGGCTGACTTTATAAAAGGTTTATAAAAACATGAGAGCTTTACATAGGTTTAACATTGAAGGTCTCGACAGCAGGGTAGGGGAATCCATACCTAGAGGGCAAAAATATGAGGTGGGAGAGGAAATACTTAAAAGCAACCAATGGAGAACATTTCCACACAGAGAATGGAGCACATATTGAATGAGCTGCCGCTGAAGTGGTAGAGAAAAGTTCAATTCCATCATGGAAAAGACATTTGGGCAGGTAAATGGAGAGGAGAAGGTTTGACGAGACCGGGACTAAATGCAGGAAAATGTGACTCGTTCAGGAACCGTGGTCAGCATGGACTAGTTGGATCGAAGGAATCGTTTCTGTTCTGCATGGCTCTTTCTCCAGTTATTGGAGGAGGAGACTACTGAGATAAGGCATGTTGTAGGCACTGAAGCAAGTTACAGCAATGGATATGGTAGTCTGGAATGCAGTATATTTCAAATCTGTGGAGGGACTATCAGGAAGGGGGGAGGTTACAGGGACAGGAACTGTTATAGGAGTTAAAAATTATTGAAGACACTGGTCCACGAGACATGGTATATGTACTGTTGGGGAACACAGAGCAGAAAGATCCCCCAGGCAGCATTCCCACACACTCATGAGAAACTTGCTTTCCCCTCTGTCATACTGATGATCGCAAAGACATCACAGGCCTGGATTGATAATTGTGACACTCCCGATGCTGTCTCAATGCAACAAAACTTACAGTAGGGCTGGTGATTGACCTGGGGTGTGTCTGTACTGTGCTCCCCCTCCAGAACTGTATCTAAGTGATGTCTTGTTAGCCGATGTTTGGAGCCCTCTCATTGCTCTCTGCTCTGTTCACTGTGAGTGATCTTATCTCACGGCAGGATTTATTGAAGATTCCAGATTTCCCTGCCCTTTGTCTGTCTGGCTGACCGACCACCTTCAGTGTGGTGATGGACGAGATATCCTGTAGTTGGGAAGTCGATTGAGTAAAGAACTTCCTGATTCCCTGCAGGAGACAGAGAAATAGACAGGATGGGAAATTAGACTGATGTAGTGAAGATTACACATGGAGAATGGCAGTAATTCCCACAGAGATCTGGAAAATTCCCGTCTCCATTCCTGGTCTGTGCTGCTGTGTCCCTCTGGAGTGGAGAATTCTGTTGGCTCAGGATCTGGAGCAGCTGCAAGAGTGAGAGACACTGACAGAGGCATGAATTGGACACCCACAATGAGGTATACCACATGGAGAGATACTGAGTGACATCACCAGAGTGCAGGAAAGTATCAGGATCAAACAATCATGAAAGAGAAACAGGTTTGTCTCCATGATGCACTGGTATCAGTGTTCAGGGATGAATAGCCTGTAAGCAGGCGAAGTGATAGCCTAGTGGTGTTATTGTTAGAGCATGTATCGAAATCCTCAGCTAATGTTCGGGGAGGAAGGTTTGAACACCACCATCTGAAATGGTGGAATTTGAAATAGATTATTTTAAAACAGTAATTGTCAATCCATCAATACCATTACTGATGTACAATAAATCCAAAAACTTCGCCTTTCAAGAAAGACATCTGCCCTTCCTCACGTGGTCTGCACGACATACCCACAGCAAAGTGTTTGCCTCTCAATAACCCTCTGAAATGGTCGAGCAAGTTACTCAGCTCAGGGGCAGCTAGGGCTGGGCAAGAAAGTTTGGTCAGCCAGTGACACCCATAACCCATAGTGATTTTTTTAAAAAATCCATTCCGATGGTCCCACTGGAGCTGTGCTGGGATCAGTGTCCTGGCCAATCATGTCGGTTAGTTTATGGACAGGGCTTTAAACTGACAGAGAGGATGCAGGGACAAGGTTCAAGTGAAATGAGCTTTCCAAATCCAAAGAGAAAAGGTGACGCGTCAGAACAGCATGGGAATGTGGCCGGAGACAAGCAGAAAGGTACAGGATGGGACAGAGTTTAACTAAAACTATACATCAGCGAATCGATTTGTGAAAGGAAATTGTGGGAAAGAGTAAGTCATGTTTTTGTTTTGAATGGACAAAGTCTCTTCAATAAGGTGGATGGATTTGTGACACACAGAGGTGAAAGAGATTTAAACACCAGAGATATGTGGTTACAGTGCGAACAAAAGGTGGAAAATAAATACTCAATATTTCACAAGAAACTCAGGCAAAATGGGCAATGCCAACAATAATGGATAACAAAGGCATTACAGAAAAAGCATTTGGTCTCAGAACATGAAGTAGAGTCAGTCTGAATGTAAATTCTGGCTACTACTTTCCAAGGACACAAGCAGCAGAAGAGATTTAGTCACCTAACAGCATTTTACTGCTCATCATTGCATTAAATAGGAACTCATTGGAACTTTTAAGAAAGGTATTATGATAATTTAGTGAAACTTCAATATTCCTATAATCTTGACAATCATACTGACAAGAGTGATATTCGAAGAGGAGATTGTAGAATTTTTTTTCAGTGTTCTTTGAATAACAAATTGTGCAACTGGCTGGGGACATAACTATCTCAGAGCGACCGTTGCGTGATGAAACTTAGTGAATGAGTAATGTCACCTGGAGAGATCCTCTGGGAAATTGTGAGAAAGTGCAGTTTAAAGAAATATAAAGTTTTAAAGTGAATCACAGAAAGGACAAGCTACAACTAGAAACAAAAACAGCCAATTACATGAGTTTGAGAGGAGATCTGACCAAGGTAAACAGGCGAAACATACTGAAACATGTGTCTGTCAATGAACAGAGGAAAACATTTGAAGGAAGAGTGTAAAATATTCAACAAAAGGACTTTCCATTGAAACAGACAAAACCTCAGCAAGAAATTCCCTTCCATCCCTCATTAAGGACAATATTAGATTATGAGGCTTAGAAGATCACTACAAAGTACTTAAAATCCTGAAATGAGAGAGAGTTTAACCAGTCAGTATTAGAGGGATTGCGAAGTATCTGCTAGCAGGAAGAAGGCAGTGGGAAGGGGAATCATTGTCAGTGATATGAATAGGGAGAGATGAAGGTGCTGGAGGTGGTGAGAGTGTTACAGAGTGCGGTCAGAGCCTGAACGGTGTTACAAAGCCGGTACGGATTGTTGCAGATGGAGGTGTTTGCAGAGGTAGGGAGGGGCATCTGCATTTTTATTTATTCATGCATGGGATGTGGGGGTCACTGATTGGACCAGTATTCTTTGCCCTCACTGCTAATTGCCCAGAGGGCAGATCAGAGTCAGTTATATTGCTGTGGGTCTGGTGTCACGTGGAGGCCAGACCAAGTTAGAATGTCAGATGTCCTTCACTAAAGGAGGTAAGTGAACCTAATGAGTTCTTCCAACTGATCAACAATGCTTTTATGGTGGACTCACCAATGTCTTGTTCAGACAACATGAACTATGTACCTGCATCCCTGGGTCACTGATTGACAACACGACCCAGGGCCCAAACATTCACTGTCCAAGTCCCACCCTGGTTTGTCTCATCAAAGTGAAACACTTCACATTTATCTAATTAAACTCCATCTGCTATTCTTCAGCCCACTATCCCAGCAGTACTGTCCATCCTGTTGTATCATCGATAACCTTCTTCACTGTCCACTTTACCACCAATTTCAGTGACACCCAAAAAACTTACTTACCAGGAAACTAATATTCCCATCCAAACCATTTATCCAAATGACAAACAACAGGGGACCCACTCCACCGCTGGTCACATGTTTCCAGTCAGAAAAACAACATGTCTCCCATCACCCTCGGTCTACAACCATCAATGCAATTTTGTAACCAGTTCACTAGCTTCTCCTGAATGCCATATCCTTTTACATTGATCTGAGCTTATTACCCAATTTACCATACAGAACGTACAACACAGAACAGTGCAGCACAAGACCCTTCGGCCATGATGCCATGCCAACTTTTTATCTGACTGTAAGATCAAACTAACCTACATACCCTTCATTTTACTGCCACCATGTGTGCATTAAATGTTTATCCATGAGTGTATTAAATGTCCCTAATGTATCTGACTCTTCTACCATCGCTGGCCATACATTCCACACCCCCTACACACACTTTGTGAAAATAACCTGCATCTGAAATCTCTCCTTCACCATCCACCATGTATGCCATGATATAAAGAAGTCTCTCACTATTCACTCTCTCTGTGCCTCACATTATCTTGTTCACCTCTACCAACTCACACCTCACCATTCTTCACTCCAATGAGAAAAGCCGAACCTCCCTCAACCTTTCTTCATAAGTCTTGTGCTCCAGCACAGGCATCGTCCTGGTAAATCTCCAATTTACCCTCCCTAAGCTTCCACTGCCTTCTTGTAATGAGGGGATGAGGACTGAACATAACATCACAAGTGGGGTCGAACTCGGGCTCTATAGAGTTGCAGAATAACTTCACTGCTATAAAACTCAATCCCCCAGCAACTGAAAGCCAACACAACATATTCCTTCATTACAACCCTATCAGCTTGGGTGGCAACTTTGAGGGATCGATGGATGTGGAACCCAAGATCCCTCTGTTCCACAACACAACCAAGTATTCTGCCTTGAGCCCTGTATTCTGCATTCAATTCGGCCTTCCAAAATGAATCATTTCACACGTTTCCAGATTGAACTCCATCTGCCAATTCTCAGCACAGCGCTGCATTCTGTCAATACCCTGCTGCAACCTACAACAAACCTCCACACTATCCACCACTCTACCAATCTCCATGTTATTGACAAAATTACTAACCCATTCTTCCACACCCACATCCAAATCGTTCATAAAAAAACACAAAGGGCAGAGGTCCTGCAACCGATCCCTGCAGAACACCACTGTTCACCGAGCTCCAGACTGAATGCTTCCCATCTATACCACCCTCTGTCTTCTATGAGCCAGGAATTCCATATCCAGACAGACAGGTTTCCTGTATCCCATGCCTCTGTACTTTATGAATGAGCCATAAAGGTGTTTTGTCACATCCTCAAAGGATTCAATAAGATTTGAGAGGCATGACCTGTCCCTTCCAAAGCCATGCTGACTATCTCTAATCAAACTATAGTTTTCTATGGAGTCATAAATCCGCTCTCACAGAGTCCTCTCCAATAATTTGCATACCACAGACAGAAGAAAGTGAGGTCTGTAATTCCCAGGATTAACCCTATTTCCTTTCTTGAACAAGGAAGTAACATTTGCTACCCTCCAATCATCTGGTACGATTCTGGTGGACAGTGTGGGTGCAAAGGTCATCACCAAAGGTGCAGCAATCGTTACCTGTCGTAACTTTGGGCATATCCCGTCTGGTCCAATAGACTTATCTATATTTATGTTTTACACAATTCTCAGCACACCCTCCTTCTTAACATCCACCGGTTCGTATATAACAGTCCTTTTTATGCTGTCCTCACAAATGACAAGGTGCCTCACAGTAGTGAATACTGAAGCACAGTATGCATTAAGGATCTTCCCTACCTCCTGTCCCTGCAGGCACATGTTCCCTCCACTATCCCTGACCAGCCCTACCTTCACTCTGACCATCCTCTTGTTCCTCACATAAGTGGAAAATGCCTTACGGTTTTCCTTAATCTTTCCCAAAAAAGCTTTTTCATGTCCCATTCTAGCTGTCCTAAGTCCATTCTTCAGTACCCTCCTGTCTACCTTCAGAGAGTCTCCAGAGTGTGGAAACAGGCCATTTCGCCCAACAACTCCATACGGACCCTCTGAAGAACATCCCGCCGAAAACCATTCCTCCACCCTATTACTCCCCCTTTACCCTGACTAATGTGTCAATCCTGCACTTCCCTGAACACTATGGGTAATTTAGCATGGCTGAATCACCTAATCTACACATCTTTGGAAGGTGGGTGGAAACTGGGGCACCTGGAGAAACCCCAGGCAGACATGGGGAGAACGTGTAAACTCGACACAGACAATTGCCCGGGACTGGAATTGAAACCGGGTCACTGGTGTTATAAGGCAGCCATGCTAATCACTGAGCCATCGTGCTGCCCCCATATAACCTTACAGAGTGCTATCACCAGAGTGCAGGAAGGTGTCAGGATCAAACTACGGTCATGGTGAAAGCGTATCGATTCATGGTGCACGGGATCAGTACTCAGTGACGGGTGAACTACGAGTGGGACAGGTGATGACCTAAGGTTATTCTCACCAGAATGTTCATCCAGAACTTAATGTCGGTGTCAGCTAAACCTATCTAACTGCTTAATATCCTTTAAGGAACGAAATCGGTTATTGACAGCAGGTCTGGCCTACGTGTGACTCCAGACGCAGAGCAACGAGGTTGACTCTCCACTGCCCCCTGAAATGACCTGGCAAGCAATTCAGCTCAAGGGCAGCTCGGGGGTGGACATGAAATACTGGCCAGAAAGAGACAGCAACATCTCACGAGTGAATTAAAAACAACCGTGCTGGGAGCAGTGTCCTGGTCAATCATGTCAGTAGGTTTATGGACAGGACTTTAAAATGACAGAGAGGATGCAGGGACAAGGTTCAGTTGAAAGGAGCTTTCCAAATCCAAATAGAAAATGTGAAGATCGGAACAGCATGGGAATGTTTCTGAAGACAACCAGAAAGGAACAGGAAGCAAATCCCAGCAGGACATACGCACTTAATGGTATGTTCCTAGGGAGTGTTGCTGAACAAAGAGACCTTGGAGTGCAGGTTCTTAGCTCCTCGAAAGTGGAGTCGCAGGTAGATAGGACAGTGCAGAAGGCGTTGGTATGCTTCCTTTTATTGTTCAGCGTACTGAGTACAGAAGTGGGGAGGTCATGTTGCGGGTGGACAGCACATTGGTTAGGCCACTGTTGGAATATTTTGTGCAATTCTGGTCTCCTTCCTATCGGAAAGATGTTGTGAAATTTGAAAGGGCTCGGAAAATATTTACAAGGATGTTGCCAGGGTTGGAGGATTTGAGCTACAGGGAGAGGCTGAACAGGCTGGGGCTGTTTTCCCTGGAGCTTTGGAGGCTGAGGGGAGACCTAATAGAGGTTTACAAAATTATGAAGGGCATGGATAGGATAAATATGCAAAGTCTTTTCCCTGGTGTCGGGGAATACAAAATGAGGGGGCATAGATTTAGGGTGAGGGGAAAAGAGATAAAAGAGACATAAGGGGCAACTGTTTCACACAGAGGGTGGTACGTGTATGGAATGAGCTGCCACAGGATGTGGTGGAGGCTGGTCCAAATGCAACATTTAAAAAGCATTTGGATGGATATACGAATAGGAATGGTTTGGGGGGATATGAGCCCGGTGCCGGCAGGTGGGACTAGATTGGGTTGGGATATTTGGTCGGCGTGGACAGGTTGGACCAAAGGGTGTTTATTTCATATTCTACATCTGTATAACTCTCTGACCTGATAAGGACCTGGGGATTTATCCACCTTTATGCATGTCAAAACATCCAGCACCTCCTCCTCTATAATATGCACATTTTGCAAGTTGACACCATCTATTTCCCTACATTCTGTATCTTCCATGCCCTCCCCACAGTAAATACTGATGTAAAACACTTGTTTAATATCTCCCCATCTCCTGCAGCTCCAAGTGCAGGGTGTCTTGATGATCTTCAAGGGGCCCTATTCTCTACCTAGTTACCATTTGTCCTTTATATTTTTATAAAAACCTTTTGGATTCTCCTTAATCCTATTCGCCAAAGCTATCTCATGTCCCGCTTTGGCCGTCCTGATCTCCCGCTTTAGTATAACCCTACTGCCTTTATACTCTCCTAAGGATTCACACTCTCTCCCGAGATACGTTTACTTCTTTTTCAAAACTGATACCTCAATTTCTCTCCTCATCCAGCATTCCATACACCTACTGGCCTTTTCTTTCACTCTAACAGGAATATGTCTCCTGTCCCCGGACGACCGTCCTCATTTTGGAAGTCTTCCCAATTTCCAGAGATAAAGGTATCATTCCCTCAAAATGGAATCTCCCCGATTCCTGCATCTCGCGAAACGGCTGCTAGAAAATAATGACAAAAAAAGAACTTTCCAAAGAAAGGCTTTGATGAGGTGAGCTCTGGTCAGTAACATATATCTGGAAGTTTCCAAAAGCACCAGGTCAGTATCAGGCACACAGACAGAATGGGCAAATAGATTCACATCGGATCTCACATCTCCCAGCCTGGGAACCTGAAGCTGTGCACAGCCATTCTGGAGAGTTATGCAAATATCAGGAGTATTGCTGTGGCAAAAAAAGGTTTCAGTAATTTTGAGGGAAGATACTAATAAAGGAGGTTACAGAGGTAAGGAGGATTATCGGGACTTGAAGAGGTTTCGCAATGTACGAGTGTTGTCAGGATTGAAGGAAGTTCCCAAGATTGGGAGGGTTTAAGATTGAAGAATTCCAAGGACAACCTTTACAGGGAGAAAGGCGGTGTTCTTGACAGCGTGGAGGAACAGAAGAATCTTGGGGTTCACGTCCATTGATCCCTCAAAGCTGGTACTCAAGTTCTTAGCTTTATTCAGAAGGCGTATGGTGTATTGGCTTTCATTAGTAGGGGGATTGAGTTTAAGAGTCATGAGGTTATGCTGCAGCTCTATCAAGACCTGGTTAGACAACACTTGGCATATTGTGTTCAATTCTGCTTGCCTCATCATCAAAAAGATGTAAAAGGTAGAGAGAGGGTGTAGAGGAGATTTATCAGGATACTGCCTGGACTGGAGGGGAGATCTTATGAAGAAAGGTTGAGGGAATTAGGGATTGACTTTTTGGAATGAAAAGGGACGAGAGATGACTTATTGGAAGTGAATGAGATGATTTGGGGCTTAGATAGAGAGGATAACCACATACTTTTCCCATTGAAATAACGAGGTGATCAGAGGAAGGTTTATAGGAGATGTCAGGGGTGGGTTCTTCACATATACTGTAGCAGGTGCGTACATTGCACTGCCAGCAGTGGTAGTAGGGTCCGATACATTAGGGACATTTAAACAACTCTTAGATAGGCATATGGCTGATAGTACAATGTAGGGTCTGTGGGATAAAAGGTCAGCACAACATTGAGGGCCGAAGGGCCTTGCGCTGTGCTGTACTGTACTACGTTCTAAATAGGGAGGGTTACAATGGCAGAAAGAGGTTTCAGCATGTTGGGAAGGATGTGATCTGAATGAAGAGACGCAAATAGGAAGGTGTGCTCGGATTGTCGAGGGTAACACTGACAGCAATAGTCTGATCTGGAGCAGACAACCCAGACTGGGAGGGGTGTGAGGACTGGAGGTGTTTTCACCAAAAATGAGGACCATAGAACCACAGGGTGTTACATAAATGTAGATAGTTGTAGGGCCTACAGGTGTTCATGGAGATGGGGAGATTGGAAGGGATGGAGCAGTTTACAGGTAGAAGGATGTTGGTAGGATGGGGTGTTTCACACAGACAGCAGTGGTTTTGGTGAATGGAGCAGATTATGGAAATCAAGACGGTTTTATAGATTAGAAGAACACACAGCTACGTGGAGGGCAGTCACGACAGAAGATGTTTACAGTTAAAGAAAGAATAAGGTTCTGCAGGTTATTTAGATATAGAGGATGTGGAGTCGGACACTTTTACCAGGAGGAAAGGACAGTAATTTTGGTTAGAGACTGTTTCACGGATAAGGGAGCATTAGTAACCTTCTCCATTTTGGTCAAATTGGGAAGGGTTGTCGGGGAGGGTGACGTTTCCACAGATAGGGGTGTAACAGCTGGAGAAGGTTATGGAGATGACTGAACAGATGGAGAGACTGGAACAGCTTGCATTGACAGGGTAGGAGATAGCCATGGGAGGATGTTACATATATAGGTGAGTCTTTTCGGAAGTGAATCAGATAGTCACAGGCATTGGAATGAGTTCTACAGATCAGGAGTTCTGCACGGACCTGACAGGATTGTTCGGTCTCCACAGATTGATTGTATCTTTCGGACTGGAAAAAGATACAAATAGCTTAAAGTCAATGTATGCTGCTTACTTTTTCCTGAACAGAGCCTCAAGATCTCTCATCAGCCAGGGATCTCTGAACCTGCCAGATTTTCCCTTCACTCAAACACACTGGCCTTGGATTCTTGAGATCATACTTTTAAAAGCCTCCCATTTGTCAGTCATTTCTTTTCCTTCAAACAGACTCACCCAATCGATGGTAATCATAGTGTGGAGGAGAGGTTGTTGGACTGGGGTGGACAATGTTAAACATCACACAACACCAGCTTACAGTCCAGCGGGTTTATTCGGAGGTACTAGGTTTCCGAGCGCTGCGTTTTCATCAGGTGGTTGTGGAGCACAATCATAAGGCACAGAATTTATAGCAACAGGATAGCAGTGTCATGGAATGTAATACCAAACACATTTAGTTTCAGCCTTTCACCTTTTAGGATGATCACCTGCGCTTCGAAAGCTGGTGCTTCGAAATAAACCTGTTGGACTTAAACTTGCTGTTGTGCGATTTTTAATACACCCAATCAACCTCGCCTCGATTCTGCCAAATAGTCCCAAAATTGGCCCTACTCCAGTTTCACACCTTAATCTGTGGACCTGTTTCATCTTTTTCCATAACTATGTTAAAACCAGGACAGTTGTGGTCACTGGACCCAAAGTGCTCTCTGACTGACTATTCAATCACTTGCCTGACCACATTGTCTGAGGGGAGGTCCAGTGTTGCACCCGCCTGAGTAGATTTAATCCTTATTCGAGTTATATCTTGATTTAAGAAAATTTCTTGGACACATTTGACAATTGCACTCTGTACGGGCCGTTTAGTCTGTGGGTGGCCCAGTCCATCCAGGGGAAGTTAAAATCTACAACCAATACTACATTATTATTTCATTAGGTACGTGCAATCTCTCTACACATCTGCTCCTCTAGTATCCGCTGGCTATTTGGGAATCTTGAACACTGTCACAACAGAGTGCCCATCCCCTTTTTGTTTCTAACGTCTCAACATATGGCCTCATTTGATGACTCTTAAAGCGTATCATCTCGATGCGCTGTTGTTCTGACCTCCCTCATCAAAAGGGCAGCTTCCCCTCCTCACTTACTTGTCCTTCTGACACACCTGTAGCTTCTGTATACTGGAACACGGAGCTGCTAGTCCTGCCCTTCTCTCAGCCATGTTGCTGTTATGGTTATAATATCCCAATCCCCAGAGCAAATCCATGCTCCGAGCTAGTCTTCCTTACCAGTCAGGCCTCGTGCATTGAAATAAATGCATGTTAAACCAAAAGTCTTTTCCCTCCCTTGACTGTGCCCCGGATACCCTGAATAGCAAACTTGTTCTCGATGGCTGATGCATTTTTCCGCAGACTGGTTGATAGGCCCTCCCTTATTCAGAGTCCCTGCCAAACCTTTTTAAACCCTCCCCGAATAACACCAAGAAATCTCCCCGCCGGGATATTGGCGTCCCTCGGGTTCAAGTCAAACCTGTCATCTTGTATAGGTCACCTCTAGCTCAAAAGAGATCTCAATGATCCAAACCTTACCCCCGCCAACCCCCCCCCCCTCCCCCCAGCTCCTCAGTCACACATTTATTTATCCGGCCTATCTTTCTATTTCTATCCTCACTGGGGCAGGTGGCACTGGGAGCAATCTGGAGATCACTGCCCTTGAGGTCCTGCTTTTTAACTTCTTACCTAACTCCTGATACTCATTTCACAGGACCCCATCCCATTGTCTACCTCTTTCACGTGGGCCGATGTGCACAATGATCTCTGACTGTTCACCCTCCCCCTTCAGAATGTTCAGTAACCGCTCAGACACATCCTTGACCCTGGTTCCCAGGAGGCAGCACACCACCCGGGGGTCTCCTCTGAAGCCACACAGTCTCCTGTCTGTCCCCCTCACAACGGAGTCCCCTATCAGTATCATGATAATTAGAGGATCTGGGAAACATAGACTGGGAAGACGATCTGCATTTTGTTTATATTTGGAAAGTGAGAGTATGTTAAAGTGATACAGTGAGAATTCAGGGCCAGTGTGATCCTGACGAAGGAATAGTAAAGGCAGCAAATCCAGTGAATACTGAACAAGCGACATTGTGAGTTTGATAAAGAAAACACAGTGCAATAAAACCAGGTGAAGCCATTCAAACATTTAGGGACTGCAAGGATATCCTTAGAAATGAGGGACACACAATGACCATAAAATATCTTTGTCAGATACTATTAAGGAAAAGTCACAAGGTATTTTATCAGTATGTTTAGAATATGAGGATTACTGAGGAAAGAGTGATGCCTATTAGAAACCAAAGAGACAATCTATGCATGGAGCCAGAGGAAGAGGGTGAGGTCTTCAATGAATAATTCTCACCTGTATTCACACAGGAGAAAGACATTGCAGCCAGGGATTTTATTCAGGATGGTGAGGTTCGACAATATGTTAAGATCAATACGGAGTAGGTATTCAGTGTTTTCATAGACATAAAGCTGGAGACATCCCCAGTGCCCGATAAAATGTATCCCAGGCTGTTATGGGAGGTAAGGGAGGAGGTTGCTGGGGTCCTGATGGATATATTTAATAGTTTTCTGGACACGTGAAGTGCCGAATGACTGGAGGATCGCTAATGTAGTTCCTCTGTTTAAGGAGGGCAGCAGGGAGAGGCCAGGTAATTACAGAGCAAATAGTCTGATAGCAGGGGGAGGGAAATTATTGGAAACAATTCTGAGGATGAATCAACACTTACAAAGGTAAGGATCATCTCGGCTCAATCCTCACAGATTTGGGAGAGGAAGATACTGTCTGAGAAATTCAGTGGAGTTTTTTGAAATGGTGTCTACAAATATTGATGAGGGCAGTGCAGATGTTAAATGGAATTGAATAAGGCCTTTGACATGTTCACACAAAGAAGGCTGATCCAAAAGTAAAGAGCCATTGGGGTCCAAGGCAAGTTGGTAAATTGGATCCACAATTGATGGACAGACTGCTTCGTGTTTGAAATTCCTTCACCAGTGGGTGTACCACAGGGATCTGTGCAGGATCCATTGCTGTTTATAATATGCATTAATAACTGAGATGTGAAAGCAGAATGAACCATTAGTAGGCTCGCAAATGACATGAAAGGTGAGGTTTTGTCCACAGTGAAGCGGATGATCTCAGTCTACAGTCCAATGTCTTTCAGTAGATAATTTGAACAGGGTTTTTTTAGTGATCGAAGTGAGATAATACCCTGTGGGAGGAATGATAAGGGACGGACAGACATAATGAATGGTAGGCCCTTGTGGAGTACTGAGGAACACAGGGACCTTGGTGGACAAGTCCATAGATCCCTGAAGGTAGGGAGACAGGGTGGGGAATGGACCTGACCTGGGGGTGGGATGAGGACCAACATTCTGGCTTGAGAGTATATAAACTAGTCTGGCAGGTGTTTGGACCTTAAACTGTCATAAAGACAGAAAGAAGATTGAGCCTGATACACAAGTCAAAGAGAGCAATTTCAACAGACAAGGCAGACAAGAACATAGCAGGGAATAGGGAACAACTGATGATTAACCTGCATTTATTTCAATACAAGGGGCCTGACAGCTAAGGAAGATGAACACGGGGATGGAAGAGAATATGGGACTGGAAGATTATAGTTATCATTGTGCTACTATCTGTGTGGAATATACACATTCTCCCCGTGTCTGTGTGGGTTTCCTCCGGGTGCTCTGGTTTCCTCCTACAGTTGCAAAGATGTGCAGTTTAGGTGAATTGGCCATGCTAAGTTGCCCGTAGTGTTCGGTGAAGATGTAAATGTAGGGGAATGGGTCTGGGTGGGTTGCTGTTTGGAGGGTCAGTGTAGACTTTTTGGACCAAAGAGCTTGTTTCCACACTGTAAGTAAACTAATCTAATCAAATCATTACAGAAACAGTGCTGAGGGAGGGACAGGACCAACAAATCATTGTTTCAAGATAGAGAGACCACAGGAAGCATAGAAGGGTTGGCAAGAGAGGAAGGACACGTGGTGGTGGGTTTTGATTGCATGAAACATCACAACAATACTTAGAGAGGACAATCCTATGGGATCGGCTACTGTGTTAGTGGAACTGTGAAATAAGAATGGGTCATCACTTTGATACGAGTGTACTGACCCTGAATAATCCATGGCAGACTGAGGAACAAATATGTCGGGAGATCTCCTGTCTGTACCTGACATATGCTTACTTCTTTTTCTGAACTTTTCTCATCATCCGGCATTCCCTACACCTTACCAGCCTTTCCTTTCACCCTAACAGGAACACTGTATCCTGTCTCTGGACTGCCGTTATCTCATTTTGGAAGGCTTCCCAATTTCCAATGTTAAAAGTTTCATTCTCTCAAAATGGAAACTCCCCAATTACTGCAGCTCACGGAATTGCCATTTGAAAATAATGAAAAAAAGAACATTCCAAACAAAGGCTTTGATGTGGTGAGCTCTGGTCAGTCATGTAGATACACACGGAGAGTGCTTTCTACCAGAGCAGCACCAGATCAGTATCAGGCACACAGACAGAATGGGCACATAGATTCACATCGGAGCTCATATCTCCCAGCCTGGGAACCTGAAGCTGTGCACAGTCATTATGGTAAATATCTGCATAAATAGGACAGCGAGATCAGTCCAATAGTTCGATCAAAAAGAGTCAGTCATTCAAATTGTAATATCCTTCAGGTTCCACAACCCATTCTCGGTCCCATCCTGCAGGTTCTATGAATCCACCTCTCTCTCGCTTCCTGCAGGTTCCACGTCCCTTCATACATTTGTACCATCCTCCAGGTTCTGCAGCCCTTCCTATTTCTGTAACATGACCCGGACTCTACAACCCTTCCTTCCTCTGCAATGTTCCCCAGTGGGGACTGGAGAGTGATGGGGTTTACAGAGACAGTGAATGATATCAGGATGGGAGGGTGTTGCAGATATTAGGAATACTGCTGTGGTTAAAAAAAGAGGCTTCAGGACTTTTGAGTGTTGGTGCTAATAAAGGAGGTTTCAGAGCGAAGGAGGATTGTCAGGACATGAAGAGGTTTCACTGTTTATGAGAGTTGCAGGGATCAGAGGAAGTTACCAATATAGGGAGGGTTTAAGATTGCAGGATTCCACAAACAACCTTTACAAGGTGAAAGGCAGGATTCTTGACAGTTTGGAGGAACAGAAGAATCTTGAAGTCCACGTCCGTAGATCCCTCAATGTTGATTGCCTTGTTCAGAAGGTCTATGGTGTGTTGGCTTTCATTAGCGGGGGATTGAGTTTAAGTTCCACAAAGTTATGCTGCAGCTCTATCGAGTCCTGGTTAGAGAACATTTGGTATATTGTGTTCAATTCTGGTTGCCTCATTATCAGAAGGATGTGGAAACTTTAGAGAGGGTGTAGAGGAGATTTATCAGGAGTGGAGGTTTAATGAAGAAAGGTTGAGGCAATTAGGGCTTTTCTCATTGGAATGAAAAAGGATGAGAAGTGACTTGATAGAAGTGAACAAGATGATTTGAGGCCTCAATGGAGAGGATAACCAGATACTTTTCCATTTGCACAAATGGCTATAATGAGGGGACATAAATGGAAGGTGATTGGAGAAAGTTTTACAGGAAATGTGAGAGGGTTTTATTTTACACATAGAGTGGCAGATGCATGGAATGTACCACCAACATTTGTAATGGAGTCCAATACATTCGGGCCAATTAAGCAACACTTAGATAGGCACATGGATGATAGTAAAATGTAGTGGCTGTAGTTTAGTTTAATCTGAGAGTAGGATAAAAGGTCAGTGCAACGTCGAGGGCCGAAGGGCCTGCACTATGCTGTACTGCTCTATATTCTAAATAAGGAGGCTCACAATGGCACAAAGGGGTTTCAAAAAGCTGGAGAGATGGGATCTGAATAAAGAGACACAAACAGGAAGGTGTGCCAGGATTGTCAGGATATAACAGAGACAGCAATGGTCTGATCTGGAGCAGACGACCCAGACTGGGAGGGGTGTGAGGACTGGAGGTGGTTTCACAGGGAGGGAGGACCAGAGAGCCACAAGGTATTACAGAAATGTGGATAGCTGTAGGGTCTACAGGAGTTCATGGAGATGGGGAGGTGGGGAGGGATGCAGCAGTTACAGGCATAAGGATGTTGGTAGGATGGGGTGGTTTGCACAGACAGGAATGTTTTAGGTGAATGGAGCAGATTACAGAAATCTAGACAGTTTTATAAATTAAAAGAACAAGCAGATATGTGGAGAGCAGTCGTGACTGAAGAGGTTTATAGTTATTGAAAGGCTGAGGTTCTGCAGGTTATTTAGGTATAGAGGGGGTGGTGTCTGACAATTTTACCGGGAGATAAAGACATCCATTTTGGTTGGAGACAGTTTCACAGATAAGGGAGCATTAGTAATATCATGCAGTTTGGTCAAAGTGGAAAGTTTGAAGGGGAAGGTGACATTTACACAGATAGGGGTGTAAGAGATGGAGAAGGTTATGGAGATGAGTAGATGATGGACAGACTGGAAGACCTGACATTGACAGGATGGGTGATAGGCAACGGAGGATGTTACACAGATAGGGAGTCTTTTCGGAACTGGATCAGATAGTCACAGGCATTGCAGTGAGTTGCACAGATCAGGAGTGCTGCAGGGACCTGAGATTGATCATGTCTTTAGGACTGGAAAATGATATGAATAGCTTAAACTCTATGTATGCTGTTTTCTTTTTCCTGAACAGCGCCTCAATATCCCTCATCAGCCAGGGATCCCTTAACCTGCCAGATTTTCCCTTCACTCTAACAGGGACATACTGGCCCTGGACTCTTGAGATCACACTTTTAAAAGCTTCCCGTTTGCCAGTCATTCATTTTCCTTCAAGCAGTCTCGCCCAATTGATGGCAGTCATAATGTAGAGGAGCCGGTGTTGGAATGGAGTGTACAACACTAAAAATCACACAACACCAGCTTACAGTCCAGCAGGTTTATCTGGAGGCACAAGGTTTTGGAGCGCTACTTCATCAGGTGGATATGGAGCACAATCATAAGGCTCAGAATTTATAGCAACAGGATAGCAGTGTCATTTAGTTTAAGCCTTTAGTTTAAGCACATTTAAACACATTTAGTTTAAGCCTTTCATCTTTTAGGATGATCACCTGCGCTTCGAAAGCTAGTGCTTCAAACTAAACCTGTTGGACTATAACCTGGTGTCGGTGATTTTTAATTCACCCAATCGACCTCGCTCGATCCTGCCTCATGGCCACAAATCTGGTCCTGCTCCAGTTTCACACCTTAATCTGTCAGCCTGTCTGATCTTTTTTCCGTAACAATGTGAAAACAAAGACAGTTACAGTCACTGGACCCAAAGGAAAGGCCAGGTAATTACAGAGCAGAAACTCTGACAGCAGTGGGAGGGAAATTATTGGGAACAATTCTGAGGGACAGTTTGAATCAATAACTGGAAAGGCAGGAAACAATTCGGGGTAGTCAGCAGGGATTTCGTAAAGGAAGATCCTGTCTGATGAATTCAGCTGAGCTTTCTTTGAAATTACGATTGAAAATGTTGATGAGGGCAGTGCAGATGATGTGGGTTCCAGGGAGTTCATTAAGGCCTTTGACAAGGTCCCACATGGAAGGCTGGTCCAAAAGGGAAGAGCCACTGGGATCCGAGGCAAGTTGGCAAATTGGATCCAAAGCTGGTGGAGGGTTGTTTCTGTGATGAGAAGCCTTTCACCAGCAGATGTACCACAGGGATCTGTGCAGGAACCATCGCTGTTTATTATGTACATTAATGAGTTGGATGTGATAGCAGAAGGTTTACAGATGACATGAAAGTTGAGGGTGTTGTCCACAGTGAGGGGGATGGTCTCAGGCTACAATCTGAAGGTTGAGGTTGGGACTGAATTTCAAAGAGTCATTTCAATTGATAAGGCAGACAAGAGCAGAGCAGGCAATGAGGGAAAACCGATCAATTAAACTGCACTTACTTTGATGTAAAAGTCCTGACAGATAAGGCAGATGAGCGCATGGCATAGGATGGGAACATGGGACTGAAATATCACAGGTATTACAGAACAATAGCTGAGGGAGGGACATTACCGGCAGCTCAATGTTCCAGGGACAGATGCTATAGGAAGGACAGAACAGGAAGCAAAAGTGGAGGGAGAGTGGAATTCATGATTCGTGAAAAAAATCATTGCAGCATTTAGAGAGGATATGCCTGGGGATCGCCCAGTGAAATTCTCTTAGTGGAACTGAGAAAAAAGAATGAGTCATCACTTTGATATGACTGTATTACAGGCCCCCAATAGTCAACGGGAAATAGAGCAGTAAATATATCAGGAGATCTCAGATATCTAACAATAATAGGGATTTAATGGTTGGAGATTTTAACTTTCCATACCCAGACTGGGACTGCCATAATGTATACAGCTTGGATGGGAGGAATTCATTCAATATGTTCAAGAAAACTGTCTCAGTCAATATGGTAATGGCCTGACTGCAGAAAGGGATAAAACCTGACCTCCCCTTGGGAAACAAAAGTAGGGAAAGGGACTGAAGTGTTTGTAGGGGAGCACTTTGGCAAAATCACCATACTTCTATTAGTTTGATCATAAATGTCATGTCAGAACTTACTGTGGAGAAACTCTGGGGAAGTCAGGGAAATAAACAGTGATGTCTTCACAAGAGTCCCCATTGGTGAACAGGAGGTGCTGAAGGTTTTAAATCACATAAAAAGTAGACAACTCTCTCGGAACTAATCGGGTGGATCCCATGACATTGGTGGGGGGGGGGGGCGAGTTAGGGAAGAAATTGCGGGGTACCTTAGAGAGGTATTTCTATCAAAGACAGCTACAGGTAACGAGCTGGGAGTCTGGAGAGTGACTAATGCTGTGCCAGTATTTAAGAAAGGCTGCGAGGGAAAGTCAGGGACCTAAAGACCAATTAGCTTGATGTAAGTTGTGCGAAAGTTGTTGGAAGCGATTCTGCGGGACAGCAGTTACATGCATTTGGAAAGGCAATGATTGATTAAGGATCGTCAGCACAGCTTTGTGCATACAAGGTAGTGTCTCACAAACTTGACTGAGTTTGTCGAAGAGGTGATTAAGAAGATAGACGAAGACAGTGCAGTAGACATTGTCTATCCTGACTTCAGCAAGACCTTTGACAGGGTTTATCGTGGTGCACTAGTTAGTAAGGTTAGATCACATGGGATCAGGGAGAGCGAGACAAACGGACACAAAATGGGCTTGACAGTAGGAGACAGAGGGTAGTGGGAGAGGGGTGTTGTGTGGACTGGAGGCGCTGACCAGCGGTGTGCCATAAGGATTGGTGCTGGGGCCACATGTGCATTGTTTACATAAACGAGAATATAGGAATCATTGTTAGTAAGCTAAATAAGTGTTACAGTGGGGAGTGAAGACAGTTATCGAAGAGGCTCTTGATCAACTGGACAAGTGGGTCAAGGAATGAAAGATGGATTTTAATTAATGGATTTTGTTAAGACAAAACAGGGACGATTAACACTGTTAATGGTAGGGCTCTATTCAATGCTGTGGAACAGACAGTGAGACCAAGGAGTGCAGTGACATTGTTCCTTGTAAGCGGTGTCACGGGTGGACAGGATGGTGAAAGCGGATTAGACACACTTGCCCTCATGGGTCAGAGCATTGAATACCTGAGTTGGTCCATCATGATCCGGCTGTACAAGACATTGCTGGGTCACCAGTTGGAGTACTGTGGAGAATTCTGATCATCCCGATTTAGGAAGCATTTTCTGAAACTGTACACGGAGCAAAGATAGACGAAGATGTTATTGATACTGGAGGGTTTGACTTACACGGATAAGGTGGATAAGCTGGAATGCACAACAGTGGGAATGAGATAGCTTTGGCAGATAATGTTAAGGAGAATGTAAGGAAATCCTACAGCATACAAGTACAAAAAAAGCAACGAGAGAGACAATAAGGCCCCTCAGGTGTGGAACCACAGGAGATGGGCGTGACCCTAAATGAATATTTCATGTCAGAACATACTGTGGACAAAGACTGGAAAACAAAGGGAAAGAAACAGTGATGGCTTGTAAAGAGTCCCCATTACAGGAGAGGTGGTGTTGGATGTCTAAGAACTCAAATGTAGAAAAAGCTTTAAGGTCCTGAACAACTGTATCCCAGAACATTGTAGCAAAGTAGTGGCAGGGATACGAGCAGAAATATTTATATCATTGTCCTGCGTATTCCCATTTGGCATAGGTGGCTCAGGGGTGACCTTATAAAGCTTTATAAACAATGAGGGGTACAGGTAACGTGAAGGTCTCTACCCCAGGGTAGAGGAGTCCATAACTAGAGGGCAGAAATATGAGGTGGGAGAGGGAAGACTTAAAAGGGATCAGAGAAGGACATTTTTCACAGAGAGCATGGTGCACATATTGAATAAGTTGCCAGGGGAAGTGATGGAGAGAAGCACACTGACAACATGGAAAAGACATTTTAGGTAGATACATGGAGAGGAGAAGGCTTGAAGGGATATGAGCCAATTGCAGGGAAACGTGACCCGTTCAGGAATCATCTTCAGCATCGACTAGTTGGATCAAAGTAAAGGTTCTGTTTCTGTGCTGCATGACTCTGTCATTGGAGGAGGAGATGACAGAGATAAGGCACACTGTCGACACTGAAGCAACTTACAGTGATAGGGATGATAGTCTGGAATGCAATACATTTCAAATATGTGGCGGGACTATAGGGAAGGGAGGAGGTTACAGGGACAGGAATTGTTAGAGGAGTTAAAAATGACTGAAGACATCGGTCTTCACCATGCCATAGATACAGTGTTGGAGAGGGAAATACAGAACAGAGAGATCCCAGGCAGCATTCCCACCCTCTCTTGGGAAGCCTGCTTTCCCCTCTGTTGTACTGACGCTCACTAAGACAGCACAGGCCTGGATTGATAACTGTGACACCCCGATGCTGTCTTGGTACAACAAAACTTACAGCAGGGGTGGTGATTGAGCCTGAGGTGTGTCTGTACTCTGCTCCCCCTCCAGCACTGTATCTGTGTCATGTCTCGTTAGCCGATATATGGAGCCCTCTCATTGCTCTCTGCTCTGTGCACTGTGAGTGATCTTACCTCACTGCAGGATTTATTGAAGGCTCCAGATCTCCCTGCCCTTTGTCTCTCTGGCTGACCAACCATCTTCAATGTGATGATGGACGAGACACCCAGCAGCTGTGAAGTCTATTGAGTCAGGACCTTCCTGAGCACCTACAGGAGACAGACAAATAGACAGAATGGGAATTTATACTGATGTAGTGAGAGTTACACATGGAGAATGGTCCTGAGTAAAACAGAGATCTGTAAAATCCCAGATTCCGTCCATGGCCTGTGCTGCTGCATCTCTCTGGGGTGGAGAATTCTGCTGATTCAGGATCTGGAGTGGCTATAAGAGCGAGGGGCATTGACAGAGGCAGCAATTAGCCCCATACAGTGAGTGATACCATATGGGCGATACTGAGTGATATCACCAGAGTGCTGGAAGGTATCCGGCTCAAACAATCATGTCAGAAGGTTTTAGAATCAAACAATTGTGTAGGAAGAAGGGGTTCTGCTTCATGATGGTATAACTGGTCAGGAAGGAGCAACCAGTGAGCAATTGAAGTGATGGTCTAGTGGCATTTTTGCTAGAGCACGTATCCAAAACCTCAGCTAATGTTCACGGGCGACAAGTTTGAATCACACCATCAGAAATGGGGGAATTTGAAATCAATAATTTTAAAGATAATAATTAATAATCCATAAATAACTATGAGACAATTGCCAATGAACAAAAAATCCAAACACTTGTCATTTCGAGAAGGACATCTGCTATTCTCACGTGGTCTGCACGACATACCCACAGCAAAGCGTTTGCCTCTTAATTACCCTCTAAAATGGCCAAGCAAGTTACTCAGCTCAAGGGCAGCTAGGACTGGGCAAGAGAGGCTGGTCAGTCAGAGACACTAACATCCCACGAGTTAATAAACGCAATCCCGTTACACTGGGCCCCACTGGAACCATGATGGGACCAGTCTCCTGGCCAATCATGTCAGTAGGTTTATGGACAGGGCTGTAAACTGACAGAGAGGATACATGGACAGGGAGCTTTCCAAATCCAAAGAGAAAAGGTGAAGCATCGGAACAGTATGGAAATGTGGCTGAAGACAAGCAGAAAGGAACAGGAAAGTTTAGTTAAAACTGTACATCAGTGAATCGGGTTGTGACTGAAAATTGTGAGAAAGAGTAAATTATGATTTATTTGGAATGGACAAAGTCTCTGCAATAAGGTAGATGGATTTGTGACACAGAGATAAAAGAAATTTAGACAGCAATGAGACATGGTTAGAGGGCGAACAAAAGGTGGAGCATAAATATTTGATGGTTCACAACCTTGCGGAATCTCAGGCAAAATGGGTAACACTAACAATAATGGATACCAAAGGCATTACAGAGAAAGCATTTGGCATCAGATCATGAAGTAGAGTGAAGTCTGAATGTAAATTCTGGCTACTACTTGCAAAGGAAACAAGCAGCAGAACAGTTTTAGCCACCGAACAGGATTTCATTGTTCATCACTGCAATAAACAGGAATCAATTAGAATTTTTAATAAAAGCATTGTGATAACTTTGGGAAACATCAATATTCCCAAAATTCACACTGACAAGAGTGAAGAGGAGTTCAGAGAATTTTTTTTCAGTGTTTCTTTGAATAACACATTGTGCAACTGACTAGGGACGTAACTATTTCAGAGTGACTGTTGTATGATGTAACTTAGTGAATGAGTAATGTCACCTGGAGAGATCCTCTGGGAAATTGTGAGAAAGTGCAGTTTAAATAAACATAAAGTTTTAAAGTGAATCACAGAAAGGACAAGCTACAACGAGAAACAAAAATAGTCAATTACATGAGTTTGAGAGAACTGACCAAGGTGAACATACTAAACAGAGTGAAACATGTGTCTGTAAATGGACAGTGGAAAACATTTAAAGGAACAGTATAAAACACTCAACAAAAGGACACTCCATTGAAACAGTAAAACCCTCAGCAAGAAATCCCCACTAGTCCCTCACTCAGGACAAAAGGGATCATACTTGATTATGAGGCTGAGAAGATCACCACAAAATACTTAAATCCTGAAGTGAGAGAGTGCTTCAGGAGTAAATGTTAAATGGATTGCAAAGGGTCTGCTCGCAGGAGGAGGGCTGTGGGAAGGGGAATCATTGTCAAGGTTTAATGACACAATAGGAACAGGGAGAGATGAAGGTGCTGGAGGTGGTGAGAGTGCTCAGGGCCTGAATGGTGTTACAAAGCCAATACGGATTGCTGCAGCTGGAGGTGTTTGCAGAGGTATGGAGGGACATATGTATTTTTATTTATTCATTCATGGAATGTGGGTGTCACTGCCTGGAACAACATTCTTTGACCCCACTGCTAATTATCCAGAGGGCAGCTCAGAGTCAGCCATATTGCTGTGGATCTGGAGTCACATGTCAACCAGACCAGGTTAGAATATTTGATATCCTTCACTAAATGAGGCAAGTGAACCAGGTGTGTTCTTCCTACTGAACAACAATGTTTTTATGATAGCCTCACCAATGTCTTTCCTACTCTCAATGCTCTCCTAATGAAGATAACCATTCCAAACTCCTGCTTCACCAGCCTGTCTCCCTGGGGTCTCTGACTGACAACACTAACCAGGGCCCGAACAGTAACTGTATAAGTCCCAACCTGGTTTGTTTCACCAAAATGGAACACTTCACCTTTATCTAATTAAACTTCATCTGCTATTCTTCAGCTCACTATCCCAGCAGTACTGTTAATCTTGTTGTATCATATAATCTTCTCCACGAACCACTTTACCACCAATGTCAGTGTCACCCAAAAACCTTACTTACCAGGAAACCAATATTCCCATCCAAACCATTTATCCAAATGACAAACAACAGTGGACCCACTCCACCACTGGTCACATGTCTCCATTCAAATAAACATATCTCTCACCACCCTCTGTCTCCGACCATCAAGCCCAATTTTGTATCCAGGTGACTAGCTCCTCCTGAATGCCATATCCTTTTACATTGATCTGAGCTTATTACCCAGTTTACCACACAGAACGTAGAACACAGAACAGCACAGAACAAGATCCTTTGGCCATGATGCGATGACAACTTTTTATCCGACTGTAAGATCAAACTAACCTACATACACTTCATTTTACTACTACCCGTGTGTCTGTCCAAGAGTCTATTAAATGTCCCGAATGTGTCTAATTTTACTACCATCATTGGCAGTCCATCCAACCACCTACTATCTCTATCCTCTTATCCATCCTCCAATCACCTTAAAATTATGCCGCCTTGTAACAGCCATTTATGCCATAGGAGGAAAAGTCTCTGACTATTCGCTCTCTGAGTGATTCTCATCATCTTATTCACCTCAACCAAGTCACCCCACCCTCTTCTTCTCTCCAATGAGAAAAGCCTTAGCTCCCTCAAACTTTCTTCATAAGAAATGCCCTCCATTCCATGCAGCATCTTGGTAAATCTCCTGTGGCCGCTCTCTAAAACTTGAACATCCTTCCTGTAAAGATGGGACGAGAACTGAACACAATATTCCACGTGTGGTCTCACCAGGACGCTATAAAGATGCAGTAAAACCTCACGGCTCTTAAAATCGATCCCCTTGCTAAGGAAAGCCAACACAACATATGCCTTTTTAACAACCCTATCAATGTGCGTGGCAACTTGAGGGATCTATGGACATGGACCCCACGATCTCTCTGTTCCTCCACACTGCCAAGTATTCTGTATTCAAGTTCGACCTTCCAGAATGAATCACTTCACACTTTTCAAGATTGAACTCCATCTGCCACTTCCAGCCCAGCTCTGCGTCCTGTCAATGTCCCATTGCAACCTACAACAGCCCTCCACATTCCCCACCACTCCACCAACCTTCATGTTATTGGCAAACTTACTAACCCACTCTCCAACATCCACATCCAAGTCATTTATAAAAATCACAGAGAGCAGAGTCCCAGAGCCGATTGTCACAGAACCCCACTGGTCACTGAGCTCCAGGCTCAATACTGTCCATCTGCTGACACCCTCTGTCTTCTCTGGGCCATCCAATCCTGTATCCAGACAGACAGATTTCCCTGTATCCCAATCATCTTTCTTTTCTGAATGAGCCATCAACATATTCTGTCATATCCTCAAAGAATTCAATAAGGTTTGTGGGACATGACCTACCCCTCATAGTCATGCTGACTGTCTCTAATTTAACTATGGTTTTCCAAGTAGTCATAAATCCTGTCTTTAGAGTCCTCGCCAATAATCTGCACTTCACAGACATAAGACTAAATCTGTAATTCCCAGAATTCTACCTCCGTAATATGGTCCAGACGCTACAAATCTTCTCTCCTCTGCCATCTTCCCCAGAATGACACTGGAGGGTGGTGGGGGTTACAGAGATAGGGAGGGATATCAGGACACGAGGATTTTGTAGACATTAGGAGGGTTGCAGTGCCAAAAGGAGGCTTCAGTAATTGTGAGGTTTCATGGTGATGAAGGCATTTGAGGAGGGAGGGAGGGAGGATTGTAGGGAAATGAGAGGTTTCACAGTTTCAGTGTTTTGTTAGGACTGCAAGTGGTTACTGAGTTGGGGAGGTTTAAGCACTGGTGAATATTACATAAACATGTGGTTTTGGTTGCAATGCATGAAGAGGATTCAGGAAGCTGGAGAGTATGGGGTCTGAACGAGGTTACACAAATGGGAAGAGTTGTCAGGAGGGGAGGTGTTTACAGAGACAGCAATGGTCTGATCTGGAGCAGAGGACCCAGATTGGGAGGGATGTGGGGACTGGAGGTGGTTTCACAGGGAGGGAGGACCATAGACCCACAGGAGGTTACAGAAATGTGGAGAGCTGTAGGGCTGACAGGGGTTCATGGAGATGGGAATGTTGGGAGGGATGGAGAAGTTTACAGGGATAAGGATGTTTGTAGGACAGGGCTGGATTACACAGACAGGGACTGTTTTAAGGAACTGAGCAGATTACAGAGATAAAGGTGTTTGTATCGAGTGGAAGAACAAACAGAGATATGCAGTGTAGTCGTGACTGAAGATGGTTATAGACATAGGAAGGCTTAGGTTCTGGGGTTTATGGAGGCTGTGGAACCTGGATTTCTTTTCAGAGACTGGGATAACAATTTTGGTTAGAGACAGTTTCACAGATAAGGGAGCATAGCATAAACAGGAGGAAGTTGTAGAGGAAGGTGACATTAAAACAGATAGTGGTGTAAGAGCTGGACAAGGTTATGGAGATGGGTAGATGGTGGAGACACAGGAGGAGCTTACATTGACATGGAGGTGATAGTGACAGGAGGGTGTTAAATAGATAGTGGGTTTTGTAGGGACTGGATTGGGAGAGGCACAGGCATGGAGTGAGTTCGACAGATCAGGAATACTGCAGAGACCTGAGAGGATTACACTGATAGGGATGGTGGTCGGGTCTCCACAGACTGTTGGTGTTTAGGGACTGGAAGAGATTTGGTAGATAGGGAGGGATGTAAGAGCTGCAGGAGTTTATGGAGAATTAAAGCAATTTGCAGAGGTAGGTTTCTCAGACAGGAGTAGGTTATAGATAGTGAGGGTTGTGTGGTCTGAGTAAGTCAAAAAGAGGAGAGTTTTCGCGTCTGGAAGAGGTAACACTGACAGGGACAGTTGAAGAGACTGAAGCAAAAATGCATGGAAAAGGTTACACAAATAGGGAGGTGAGTAGGGACTGAAGGTGAATACACAGACATGGAGGGTTGTATTGTTAGACAGAGCTTAGAGGGATAGGGACTGGTGTAGGGATTTACACAGATAGGGAAGGTTGTGTTTTTGGAGAAGGTTACACTGATACAGTGTTAGGAAGTGTTTAGTGGACTACAGCGGAGCTCAGAGAGAATGTATTATGGGGAGTGGAGGAGATTACAGACACAGAGATGGCTGTCGGGTTGAAAAGACCTTCTACAGATCCTCAGTGCTGTAAGGCTGGAGGGAGGTTATAACAGTGAGTGTTGCCAAGACTTAATTATTTCACTGAAATAGAGCAGGTCTCAGCACATAACTGTCAAAGGGAAGTTGAGACAGTCCAGATGAGTTTTCAGAGATACAAATGTTTATGGGAGTTTCAAGATGGAACAATGATTGGGAGTGCTGTACCAAATGGTAATAGTTATAGGGAGGGTTCTAAAAGCAGGAAGAGGTGACAGACATATCAATCTTTGTAAGGACTGGAGAAGGTTACATCGCCAAGGAGTGTTTTAGAGTCTGGAGGAGATTACAGTGTTAAGGAGAATATTGGGGATAAGGCAAGGTGTAAGAGACGGGGATGGTTGACAGGGCTGGACAATATCCTGAATAGAATCGCCATCGTGTGCAACCAGGCCATTCGGCCCAACCAGTCCATTCCAAAACTCTGAAGAGCATCCCTCTACCTATAAATTAAACCCTACATTTCTCGTGGTGAACTTACTTAATCCACACATTCCTGAATACCACAGTCAATTTAGAATGGCCAATCCACTGATGGTGCAAATTGTGGACACACACACGCTCCCACACACAGCGAGGGGGGGGACACGCTCCCACACACAGCGAGGGGGGACACGCTCCCACACACAGCGAGGGGGGTGACACGCTCCCACACACAGCGAGGGGGGGGACACGCTCCCACACACAGCGAGGGGGGGGACACGCTCCCACACACAGCGAGGGGGGGGGACACGCTCCCACACACAGCGAGGGGGGGGACACGCTCCCACACACAGCGAGGGGGGGACACACGCTCCCACACACAGCGAGGGGGGGGGACACGCTCCCACACACAGCGAGGGGGGGGACACGCTCCCACACACAGCGAGGGGGGAGGACACGCTCCCACACACAGCGAGGGGGGGGACACGCTCCCACACACAGCGAGGGGGGGACACACGCTCCCACACACAGCGAGGGGGGGGACACCCACCCACACACAGCGAGGGGGGGGGACACGCACCCACACACAGCGAGGGGGGGGACACGCACCCACACACAGCGAGGGGGGGACACCCACCCACACACAGCGAGGGGGGGGACACCCACCCACACACAGCGAGGGGGGGACACGCACCCACACACAGCGATGGGGGGGGACACGCACCCACACACAGCGAGGGGGGGGCACGCACCCACACACAGCGAGGGGGGGGACACGCACCCACACACAGCGAGGGGGGGGGACACGCACCCACACACAGCGAGGGGGGACACACGCACCCACACACAGCGAGGGGGGGACATGCACACACACGGACGGACACACACACGCACACACACAGCAAGAGTGATGCGCACACTGTGAGAGAGGGACACGCACACACTCACACACACACACTCGCACACTGAGGGAGGGACACACAGACATACAGTGAGTGAGTAATACGTATACACACACATACAGAACGAGTGGAGGACACCCTCACACACTGCAAGAGGGGCGCGCACACACACACACATGCACACACACACACAGCGATGGTGGGACACGCACACAAACAGCGAGGTTGAGACATGCAGACACAGCGAGGGTGGGACATATGCTCAGGAAGCAAGAGGGGACACACACACAGCGAGGGGACACACCAACAAAGTGAGGGAGTGTGACAAGCAGACATACGCACACAGAAACACACACACACAGAGGGAGGGACACGCACACGCTGTGAGGGAGGGACCTGCTCACACACAGCGAGGGAGGGACAAACATACACAGTGAGGAGAGTTACACACACACAGCGAGGGAAGGGGTCATACACACACACACACACACACACAAACACAGAACAATGGAGGGACTTGTGCACACACAGTGATGTGTCTCCTCGGACGTGTAATCGTCCAGCTCTCACTCCAGTCTGCTCCCTCACAGGGTCACCATCTCTGTGACTCCCAGGTACAACTAGGCCTCGATCCTCAGGGCTGATTTAGATTCTCCCAGGTGTGAGTCAGCCTCATGCTCCTGCTCCAAGTTGCTCCCTCACACGGTCCCTCCCTCTGTGACTCGGTGCTGATTTCGAGCCTCCTGCTCTGCTTTTTATCCAACTCCAAGTCCCAGTCGGTCATGACCCTCGCTGCTGATTTATATTCTCCCGCTCTGTGCTGCTCTCTCTCAGGTTCTCTCCCCATGTGAGTCCCTGGTAATGGTTGGCCTCAAGCCTCAGCTGAGATTTATAACATCCCATTCCGCACTGCTGCCTTACAGGATCGTCGTTGTGCCTGGAAGACAGTGGGGAAGAGGAGGATTAGACAGAGCAGAGGGTGTTACAGTGATTGAGGGAGCTGTAGGGGATGGAACAGGTTATCTGGGGAGCGAGGCAGACCTGCAGTAACTAAAGAACGTTACTTGAAGATACAGTGAGAGTTGCAGACACTGAAGAAGGCAAAGGAAATAGAGAGATGGTGGATTGTTCATGACGGAGCTTTGTAGAGTCTAAAGGGCTTCAAATTTTGTGAGAAGATTTGTAGCACGGGTGCTCGTTGTTGTGGTTCTGTTTGCCGAGCTGGGAATTTGTGTTGCAGACGTTTCGTCCCCTGTCTAGGTGACATCCTCAGTGCTTGGGAGCCTCCTGTGAAGCGCTTCTGTGATCTTTCCTCCGGCATTTATAGTGATTTGATCTGCAGCTTCCGGTTGTCAGTTCCAGCTGTCCGCTGCAGTGGTCGATATATCGGGTCCAGGTCGATGTGCTAATTGATTGAACCTGTGAATGAGTGCCATGCTTCGAGGCATTCCCTGGATGTTCTCTGTTTGGCTTGTCCTATAAAAGTAGTGTTGTCCCAGTCGAACTCACGTTGCTTGTCATCTGCGTGTGTGGCTACTAAGGATAGCTGGTCATGTCGTTTCATGGCTAGTTGGTGTTCATGGATGCGGATCATTAGCTGTCTTCCTGTTTGTCCTATGTCGTGTTTTGTGCAGTCCTTGCATGGGATTTTGTACTCTACATTGGTTTTGCGCATGCTGGGTATCAAGTCCTTCACCCTGGTGAGTTGTTGTCTGAGGTGGCTGTTGGTTTGTGTGCTGTTATGAGTCCTAGTGGTCGCAGTAGTCTGGCTGTCAGTTCCGAAATGTTCTTGATGTATGGTAGTGTGGCTAGTCCTTTGGGTCGTGGCATGTCCTCATTCCGTTGTCTTTCCCTGAGGCATCTGTGGATGAAATTGCGTGGAGTTTGACCCCACTCCGCAGCTCACCAATAGGATAAACAACACACTGAGAAACCTACAAAAAAAAACGGACAGATAACCAGGTTTGACCTACAGAGAATGAAACCTGAAAGCAACAACATCCCCAGATTCTATGGACTACCTAAAGTGCACAAACCAGACATCCCACTCAGACCCATAGTATCACTACCAGGGACACCATCACACAAACTGGCTAAAGAACTACAGTAGAAACAGAAACACCTGATCAGCGGATCCAGACACTCTGTACAGTCAACACAGGAATTCTTGGACATCATCAGAAATATACACAGCGACAAGGAAGAAACCATGGACTCATTCCATGTAATGGCCCTGTTCACCTCTATTGACAAAACCCTAGCCAGAGAAACAATAGCCAACCTGCTGGACATACAGAACAGACAACAGGACGTTGAACCTATCAACAAAGACGGCATACTCAAACTACTGGACCTGGGCCTCACAACACACTTCACATTCCACAACCAAATATATGAACAAATTAACGGCACACCCATGGGCTCACCCATCTCTGGACTCATAGCAGAAGCGGTAATGCAAAGATTAGAACAGTCTTACCGCAAATTCAACCCAAACTCTGGGTCAGATATGTGGATGACACCTTTTTAATCATTAAAAACACAGAAATAGAGAACACACACCGGATCATCAACGCCACACTCACAGGAATCCGATTCACTAGAGAGGAAGAAAAGGACAACCAACTCCCATTCTTAGACATGATGGTACAGAGAACACCGAACGGAGAATTCACCACAAAGGTTTACAGGAAAGCCACACACACAGACCAAGTCCTAAACTACGAAAGCAACCACCCCAACACACACAAACGAAGTTGCATCAAGACACTGTTCAAAAGGGCCACAACACACTGCAGTACACCAGAACTGCAAAAAGAGGAAGAAGAACACCTATACAATGTATTCGCCAAAAACGGATACCCCCACAATTTCATTAGGGATTGTCTGTATGGATTTGCTAGACGACTGTCCTCTGATATTGATGAGGGCAGTGCAGATGATGTGGTTTATATGGAGTTCAAAAGGGTCTTTGACAAGGTCCCACATGGAAGGCTGGTCCAAAAGGGAAGATACCATGGGATCCAAGGCAAGTTGGCAAATTGGCTCCACAATTGGTGGAGGGCTGGTTTTGTGATTGAAAGCCTTTGTCCAGCGGGTGTACCACAGGGATCTGTGCAGGAGCCATTGCTGTTCCTTATGGACATCAATCTCTCGGATGTGAAAGCAGAAGGTAACATTAGTAGGTTTGCAGATATCATGAAAGGTGAGGGTGTTGTCCACAGTGAGGGGGATGGTCTCAGGCTGCAGTCTGATATCGATCAGATGATAAACTGAGCAGAGTAATGGCAGACAGAGTTTACTTCTGATCACTGTGAGGTAATGCACTGTGGCAAGCCGAATAAACGAATGATATACATCATGAATGGTAGGTCCTCCTGGAGTACCTTGGTGGGCAAGTCCCTGGATGTCTGAAGGTGTCAGCAGAGATAGACAGGGTGGGGAATGCACCTGAACTGGGAGCAGGAGGGAGACCCACATCCTGGTTGGGAGCGTTGCTGGAGTTGCTCGAGAGGTTTTAAACGCGTCTGGCAGGGCTGTGTGACTCCAAAGAGTCGTAAAACCAGAAAGAAAGTTGAGGCTGGTACAAATGTTCAAGAGAGCAACATAAGGAGACAAGGCAGGCAAGAACACAGCAGACAATGAGGGAAAACTGGTGGATTAAACTGCAGTTATTTCAATGCAAAGGGCCAGATAGATAAGGCAGATGAACCCAAAGCATGGATGGGAACATGGGATTGGGATCCTATAGATATTACAGAAACACAGCTGAGGGAGCAACAGGACCAGCAGCTCAATGTTCCGAAGAAAGATGCTACAGGAAGGATAGAACAGGAGGCAAAACAGGAGGAGAGCTGGTGGGTTTGATTGGGGGAAACATTCCAGCAGTACCTAGAGGGAGTATTCACGTAGGATCGCCCAATTAAACGATATTAGTGGAACTGAAAAATAAAAATTGGTCATTAGTTTTCTACGGTCGGACTACAGCGATAGGCAATGGGAGATGGAGGAGCAAATATGTCAGGAGATTTCAGATATCTCTTTGAATAATAGGGTTGTAATGATAGGGGATCTGAACCATTCCAACCCTGGACTGGGATTGCTACTAAGTTAAGCATTTGGAAGGAAGGAATTTGTTAAGTGTGTTCTGAAAACTCCCAGTCATTATGTAAGTGGCCCAACTGGAGAATGGGGCTAAACCTGACCTCCCCTTGGGAAACAAGGTCGGGAACAGGACTGAGGTGTTCGTGGGGGAACACTTTGAAAAGTTACCACAATTGTATTAGATTGAAAATAGCGATGGAAAAGGACAGGCCTGGTCCACAAGTTAAAGTTATTCAATGGAGCAAGGTAGTATTAGACAGGAATTTTTAAAGTTGATCTGGGGAGGCTATTTGCAGATAAAGGGAAGTCTGGCAAGTAGGAATATTTTAAAACCGAGATAAAAGGAGTGTTCAGCGCCAGCGTGTTCCTGTTAGTGTGCAGCGCAATGCTGACTGAATTAGGAAGCACTGGCTGAGTTTCGAGGCTGGGGTCAAGAAAAAAGGGGTCACATGTCAGATATAACTGGCTGACTCAAGGGAATCCCTTCAGGAGCATCGGGGCTGTAGAAATACACTTAGGATGGAAATCAGGAATGTAAAAAGGGGACACGAGATAGCTTTGGCAGAGAACGTTAAGAAGAATCCAAAGAGACTCTACAAGTGTATTAAGAGCAAAAGAAGAGCTCGGGACAAACCCGGTCTCCTTAATGATCAATGAAGGAAACAATGTGTGAAACTACAAGATCCAAAACAAATATTTCACTTTGGAACTTACTGTGGATAAAGACTGGGGCGCTCGGGGAACTAAACAGTGTTTGGCCTGACCACTATTGGAATACTGCGTGCAATTCTGGTCTCAATGCCATCGGAAGGATGTCATGGAACATGAAAGGTTTCAGAAGAAATGACCAAAGATGTTGCCAGGGGTTGGAGGGTTTGTGCTTCAGGGAAAAGCCTGAATAGGCTGGGGCTGTTTTCACTTGAACATGGGAGGCTGAGGAGTTAACCGATAAAAGGGGTTTAAAATCATGATGGTCATCGACAGGGTCAATAGACAAGGTCATTTCCCCAGGCGAGGGAAACTTTTCAAAGGGGTCTAAAGGACAACGGTCTTCCGCAGAGTGGATGGAATAAGCTGCCAGAGCAAATAGTGGAGGCTGATAGAAATACATTTAAAAGGCATGTGGATGGGTGTATGAATAGCAAAGGGTTCAGAGGGATATTGGCAAAATTGTGGCAAATGTGACTAGAAACGTCATGCAGGAGTTGGTCCGAAGGGCCTGTTTCTGTGCTGTACATCTCTATGACTCAATGTCTTGAAATGAGTCCACATTATATAATAGGAGGTGCTGGAGGTTTTAAAACACAAAAGGTACATGAATCCCCAGGAACTGATCAAATGTATCTCAGGACATTGTGGGAAGCTGGTGAAGAAATTGTAGGGCCCCTAGCAGAGATATTTGTACCATAGAGAGCTATGTGTGATTGGCTGATAGAGTGGAGGGTGGCATTATGGACAGTGAAGATGGTTTTCTGAGATTACAAAGGGATCCTGATGAAATGTGTGAATGGCTGAAAAACTGTAGATGGAGTTCAATCTGAATAAATGCGAGGTAATGCATTTGGTACAACAAACACGGGCAGGTCTTATACAATTAATGGCAAGACCTTCAGTAGCGTTGTAGAACAGAGGGACCTCAGGGTTCAACTACATAATTCTTTGAAGTTTGCAACGTGGAGAGACAGGATAGTTTAAAAAAAGGTGCTGGCCTCACTTGCTTTCATTGTTCAGTCCTTTGGATATAGGAGTTGGGAAGGCGCATTGAGATTATACAGGCCATTGGTGAGTCCTCTTCTGGAATACTGTGTCCAGTTCTGGTCACCCAGTTATCGGAAGGGTATTATTAAGCTGGAAAGGGTTGGGAGGAGATTTACTGGGATGTGGCTGGGTACGAAAGGCTTCAGTATAAAGAAAGGCTGAATAGGTTGGTATTTTTCACTGAAAGCTGAATGTTGACAGATGACCTCATAGAAGTTTATAAAATCATGAGGGAAATAGATAGAGTTAAAGGGAGTTGTCTTTTCCCATGGACGGGGGAGTTTCAAGACAAGGCACTACATTTTTAAGTTTAGAGGAGAGTCATATATAAAAAAAAGACATGAGAGGCACATTGTTACACAGGGGGTGGGTTGTCTGTGAAATGAACTTCCCAAGGAAGGGGTGAACATGGGGACAATTACAATGTTTAAAAGACATTTGGATAAATACAGGAATAGGAAAGGTTTGAATGGATATGATCCAGGAACAGGCAGGTGGGATGAGATCCGTTTTAGAGTATGGTTAGCGTTAACTGAACAGTGTGGTATGACTCTCTGACTATGATTATAACGTTGTGTCATTAATTAAGAAAGGCTGCAAGAGAAAGCCAGGAAACTACAGACTGATGAGCGAGACATCAGGGTGGGTCAGTTGTTGCAGGTCATTCTGAGAGGTAGGCCGTCCATGCATTTGGAAAGATAAGGCCTGATTACGGACAGCCAGCATGGCTTTGTGCGTGGGAAAACATGTCTTACAAACTTGACTGGAGTTTGCTCAAGATGTGACCAAAAAAGATACACGAAGGCAGAGCAACAGACGTTGTTTCTGGCTTCAGCAAACCCTTGTTCATGGTGTAGCATGATACATTGGTTAGTAAGGGTAGATCACAAGGGATCAGGGAGAGCTAGCCAACTGGATACAAAATGGGATGACAGTGGGAGACAGAGGGTGGTGGGAGAGGATTGTTGTTCAGACTGGGGCCTCTGACCAGCAGTGTGCTGTAAGGATTGGTGCTGGAACAACTGTTGTGCACCATTTACATAAACAATCTGAGTGAAAATATAGGAGTCCCTGTTAGTATGCTTGTGGATACCAAGATTAGTGGAAGAGTGGGCAGGGAATATAGTTAGCGAAGGGGATGGTAATCAACTGGGCCAGTGGGCCAAGGAATGAAAGATGGAGTTTAATTCAGGTGTTGGATTTAGTTCAGACAAACCAGGGAGTACTAACACGGGTGATGGTTGGGCCCTGGACAGTGTTGTAGAAAAGTGAGAGACCAAGGTGTGCAGTTACATTGTTTCTTGGACTGGCATCACAGGGCAACAGGGTGTTGAAAGCGGCAATTGGCACACTTGTCTTCATTGGTCAGAGCATTCAGTACATGAGTTGGAGATATTGGTAACACTGTCGTCAATATTTCTCCTGGGCAGAGGAGGCCACGGGGTGACCTTATAAAGTTTTATGAAATCATGTAGTGTCTAAGTAAGGTGAATTGCCAAGGGTAGGTGAGTCCAAAGCTAGAGGCATAAACGTGAGTTGAGAGAGCAAGTATTTAAAGAGGAATCTGAGGGGCAACACTATCCACAGAGGATGGTGCATAGACGGAATGGATTGCCAGAGGAATTGGTAAAAACAAGTACAATTACAACATGGAAAAGACATTCGGACAGGTACATGGAGAGGAGAAGGTTTGAAGGGATATAGGCCAAACACAGGCAAACATGACTCATTCCATTTAGGAAACCTCGGCCGAAGAGTCATGCCGCACAGAAACAGACCCTATGTCTCCAGTTATTGGAGGAGGAGACTATTGAGACAAGGCATGTTGTAGAGACTGAAGCAAGTTACAGCAATATGGATGGTCATCTGGACTGGAGGTTTCAAATATGTGAAATAATTGGTGAGAGGGGAAGAGATGACAGAGATAGGAACTGTTATAGGAGTTAGAATGATTGAAGACACTGGCCCTCAATACAAGCCATAGATACAGTGTTGGAGAGGGAAGAGGGAACAGAAAGATCCCAGGCAGCATTACCATCCTCTCGTGGGAGGCCTGCTTTCCCCTCAGTTGTTCTGATGCTCCCTAAGAAAGCACAGGCCTGGACTGATAACTGGGAACTCCCGATGCTGTCTCATTACAACAAAACTTGCAGAAGGCGTGGTGATTGAGCCTGGGGTGTGTCTGTACTGTGCTCCCCCTCCAGCACTTTCTCTATGTCATGTCTTGTTAGCTGATGTTTGGATCCGCTTTATTACTTTCTGCTCTGTGCACTGGAATGATCTTGCCTGGCAGCAGAATTTATTGAAGACTCCCGACCTCCCTGACTTTGTCTTTCTGGCTGACCAATCATCGTCCCAACCAGCAGTTGGCAAGTCTATTGAGTCAGGAACTCCATGAGTACCTGTAGAAGACACAGAAATAGGCAGAATGGGATATTAGGAGAATGCTTTGAGGGTTACACATATAGAATGGTACTGAGCCCACAGAGATCTGGAAAATCCCAGTCTCCATTCCTGACCTGTGCTGCCTCATCTCTCTGGAGTGGAGAATTCTCTTGGTTCATGATCTGGAGTTGCTTCAAGAGTGAGAGACGCTGACAGAGGCAGCAATTAGACCCACACAGTGAGGGATACCACATGGAGAGTCACATCACCAGAGTGCTGGGTCAAACAATTGTTCAGGAAGAAAGGGTTTTGATTCATGTTGCACTGGGATATACAAACTGTGAGAAGGTGAAGTGATGGCCTAACGACATTATTGTGTGACAATTTATCCAGAAACTCAGCAAGTGTTCTCAGGACATAAGTTCAAATGCCACCATTGCAAATGATTGAATGTGAAGTAAATGCTTCAAAAACAATGTAATTAAAAACCTGTAAATGAGTATTAAACAATTGCTGATGTTAAGAACCATCCATCGGGTGCATTCAAGTCTTTAGTGAAGTAATCTAAGATGGGACTGGGATATCACAGGTATTACAGAAACAACAGCTGAAGGGGAGACAGGACAGGCAGCTCAATGTTCCAGGGGACAGATGCTGCAGGAAGGACAGAAGGGGAGCTGAGAAAGGAGGAGAGCTGCTGGTTCTGATTGGGTGAAACATCCCAGCAGGACTGAGAGAGGATATTCCTGCAGGATCGCCCAGTGACGCTGTGTTCGTGGAATTAATCAATAACAATGGGGCTTCCCTTTCCTCTGATTGTTCTACAGACCCCGAGAGCCCCGCCCTCCTGCACCTTGACCTTCTCAAGATGGCGGCCCTGAGGCCCGCGCTCCCTGTTCCCTCAAACAAATGGCGGCCGTGACCCTGGGCCCCTTCCCTGATCAGAGACCGCCACCTCCTTACCCGGGCCTGGAGGGTCTTTTCCGAGTTATTTTTAACCTGTATCCAGGACTTGTGAATTCTCTCCGCTCCTTTCTCCCAGCGAGGCTCCCACACACCGGCTTTGAGCGCCCCTTTCTGGAGCCGATCGCAGCCGCTGCCGGAGAAAGCTGCTCCATGTCCCTCTCTCTGTGCCCTGACCAATGTGACACTGCGCATGCTCCACATAGAAACCAAACTGCGCGTGCGTCTGAGGTTATTGGTGAGTTTGTAGAGAATATTCATATCGGCACAGGATCATGGGTAAAATATTAGTCATTAACAATTGCTTTGTCGAGTATAGTCACAGAGATTTCTAGCATGTGAATAGGCTGTTCGGTCCAACTCAACCACACCGGAAAGGTATGTAAATTAGCAATCGTTCTGAGCGTTTGAAAAGAAGTTTCTTACTCGAGTTGTGCAAATCCATTGGAAATATGTACGTTATCAGATTTACACCTCAACTATTTCTTAAAATCTCACATTGATTTGTGAGAGAGGTTTAATACTCCACTATGTGGTGGGAACGATCAATCCTGCAAAACAGTTTGTTTTCTGACCAATCCTGAAGCGTTGACTCCAGGAGAATGCTTTGGCCCCGCTCCTCACTCACTCTGGAGGACCAAGCCACCGCTCGGTCCTCCAGTTCCGCTTCTTCCTCCCAATTGCAGAGTTGATCCAGGCGTGACTCAGCAGGCTCAGGGACAAGGGAAGTTAGAGTCGATGACTTGTGATACGGTGAAAATATCCCAAATCTTGGACCGAGAGGCTTGAGTTCAATTCATAGCTTGTGCAGGTGTGTGTAATAAAAACTTTGAACAGGTTCATTCGGAAAAATAAGGGAAGTCCGGAACAGAGTTAAAAACATAGAAAATGTGGTGGGGCTCTCAATGCCCAGAAGATTTTAACCTTTACCAAGTGTTTCAGGACCCCAGTGGGTCCTAGTACAGACTGTTGCACTCCTAGTGCACAGCCAGATACCACGGTTGTGGGGAAAAGTGTCGTGGTGGGAGACAGAGGTGCTTTTCTGGAACGCGCTCGGTTTTGGAGGTGAAATAGGTGAGAAGGAGTAGGGATTTTTATGGATGTGAGAAACAAAGCCCACTCACTTCAATAATTTCAGTCCGAGACAAGATCTGAATCAGTAGTGTCATTTATTTTACACTTGCAAGTGGGTGTGATGTCCAGTGCCTATAAGGTAGAGGACAGACACACACCAAATTCAATTCATACACAACATTTATATGATTTGATGTCTATTGTTTTACACTGCTCCCTCCCCTGTTTACATCGTCCACTTCCCTAAGACCGGCCCCCATTACCCCTGTTTATCTCTTGCCTTATCCGGCCTTGTCTGTGATAAAATACTTATTCCTGGCCTCACAAGGCTGTTTGACCTCATCCTGCTGTAGGTCATTGTTAGGCATATTCTTTCTTCATCATTATCTACCCCCTTCATCTGTGCCTTTCCCGAGGCCGTTCTGATCCCTATGACCCTTTTAATTGGGGTTTGTTCCTGTGTTTTTGTAAAAGTGGGAAGCACATGTTTATATCTACTGTTTGTACAGGCGTATCTAGCTTAACTTCATCCCCTCACAACATCTTATCTACTTGCCCATAATGTCTACCTTCTGACATACAGTTTTAGCTAATATAAAAACAATTATAAATTTCCTCCACGTCGTTTCCATTCTTGTTGACTCAGCTCTTGGCTAAAACAATTACACACTGGTGTGAGTTCATTTTACTTTGTAAGATGGAATTGCAGAATTGCAGAAGTAACATTAATTTACCTGTATCCCACAATGGAGGTACCAGTTCCCCTCCTGTAGCAGCATCTTGCCCTGGCTTTGCCTCCTACATCTTTAGTAGAGATCAGTGACGTTTTGTAAGCCCACAATACAACATTCATCACTGTTTAAGACAGTAGAAATCTCTTGTTGCACTTTCGTCAGAGAACAATACAGTGCAGAACAGGCTCTTTGGCCCTTCATGTTGTACCGACCTGTGAACTATTCTCAGCTCGTCACCCTACACTATCCCAAAATCACCCATGTGCTTATCTAAAGGATTGTTTAAACCTCTCTAATGTGGCTGAGTTAACTACATTAGCAGGTAGCACATTCTATGCCCTAACCACTCTGAGTGAAGAATCTGCCTCTGACATCTGTCTTAAATCCAACACACCTCAATTTGTAGTTATACCCCCTCGAACACACTGATGTCATCATCCTAGGAAAAAGACTTTCACTGTCGAACCTATCTAATCCTCTGATCATCTTGTATGTCTCTGGCAAATCCCCTCTTAGCCACCGCCTTGCCCCTGAGAACAGGTTCAAGTCTCTTAACATTTCCTCAAAAGACCTTCCCTCCAGACCAGGCAACATCCTGGTAAATCTCTTCTGCACCTTTTCCAATGCTTCCACATCCTTCCCGAATTATGGGCACCAGAACTGCACACAATATTCCAAGTATGGTCGCACCAACATTTTGTATAGTTGCAGCATTAAATTGCGGCTCCGGAACTCAATCCCTCAACGAATGAAACTTAATACACTGCATGCTGCCTTAACAGTAATATCCATCTGGGTGGCAACTTTCAAGAACCTATGTACATGGATTCCAACATCCCTCTTCACACCCACACCACCAAGAATCTTTCCATTGACCCAGTACTCTGCCATCCAGTTATTCTTCCTAAAGTGCATCACCTCACATTTAGCTGCATTGATCTCCATTTGCCACCTCTCAGCCCAATTCTGCAGTTTATCCAAGTCTGCCTGAGTACCTGTAAAATTCTTCCACACTGTCCACTACTCCACCGACTTTAGTGTCATCTGCAAATTTACTCATCAATCCACCTATGCCTATGTCTAAGTAATTTATAAAAATGACAAACAGCCGTGGTCCCAAAACAGGTCCTTGTGGCACACCACTAGTAACCAGAGTCCAGGTTGAATATTTTCCATCAACCACCATTCGCTGTCTTCTTTCAGAAAGCCAGTTTCTAATCCAAACTGCTAAATCACCCTCAATTCCATGTCTCTGCATTTTCTCCAACAGTCTACCATGTGGAACCTTATGAAAGGCTTTATTGAAATCCATGTATACCACGTCAACTGCCCTACCCTCATCTATATGCTTGTCTGCCTTCTCAAAAAACTCAGAGGTTTGTGAGACATGTCCTGCCCTTGACGAAACAATGTTGACTATCTGAAATCAAATTGGTGTTCGCTAGATGATTATAAATCTTATCTCTTATAATCCTTTCCAAAACCTTTCCAACAACAGAAGTAAGGTACACTGGTCTATAATTACCTGGGTCATCTCCACTGCCCTTCTTGATCAAGGGCACAACATTTGCAATCCTCCAGTCCTCTGGTACCAAACCTGTAGACAATGATGACTCAAATATCAAAGCCAAAGACTTTGCTATCTCCTCCCTAGCTTCCCAGAGAATCCTCGGATAAATCCCATCCAGCCCAGGGGACTTGTCTACTTTCACCCCTTGAATTGATAGCACCTGTTCGTAACTAACCTCGATCATTTCTAGATTAATATCTCGTACCACATTCTTCTCCTCTATAATATTCTCCTTTTTCTGAGTGAAAACCGATGAGAAATGTTTGTTTAGCACCTTTCCGATCTCCACAGGGTTCACATTCAACTTCCCACTTCTGACTATGACTGGCTCTATTCCTACCCTATGCTTTTGTTCCTCACATATCTATAGAAAGCTTTAGGGTTCTCCTTTATTCTATTCACTAAAGACTGCTTGTGAGCTCTCTTTGCTCTTCTTAACTCTCTCATTAAATCCTTTCTAGCTGATCTGTAACACTCCATCGAAACATATGTACCATCTTGCCTCATCAACACAGAAGCCTTCTTCTTCTTCTCAACAAGAGATCCAATTTCTGTAGTAAACCATGATTCCCTTACCATATCACTTCCTTCCTGCCTGACAGGAACATATCTGTCAAGCACTCGCAATATCTGTTCCTTAAACCAGCTCCACATTTCAATAGTCTGCACCCCCTGCCTTTTGCTACCCCATTCTATGCATCCTAATTCTTGCTGAATCGCATTCTAATTGCCCCTACCCCATCAATAACTCTTGACCTGTGGCATGTATCTATCCCTTTTCATCGCTAAACTAAACATAACTGAATTATGATCACTCTCTCCAAAGTTGTCACCGACAACTAAATCAAACACCTAGTCTGGTTTATTACCAAGGACCAGATCCAATGTGGCCTCCCCTCTTGTCGGCCCTTCAACATACTGTGTCAGGAAACCCTCCTGTACACATTGGATAAAAACCGATTCATCCAACGTATTAGAGTTATAGCATTTCCAGTCAATTTTGGGGAAGCTAAAGTCCCCCATAATGACCACTCTGTTACTTTCACTCTTATCCAGAATAATTTTGCTAATCCTCTCTTGCACCTCCTTGGCACTCTGTGGAGGCCTTTAAAATAAAACTCCAAGCAGTGTGACCTCTCCTCTACTGTTTATAACCTCACACTACCTCAGGAGACGAGTCCTCATCAAAAGTTCTCTCAGCCACCGTTATACTCTCCTCGACCGACATGATATGCATGGACCCATTGCAGAGCTTCAAACTCCATGAGGCAGCCATACTCTCTATGACAGTCAGACTCAGTCTGGAACCTCCTCTGTCCTTAAGACCTTACGCACTGCCTGCGCTCCTCCATTTCTCCTTTGCACGTTCCCTATCCAACCCATCTGCATCACTCCACAATTGGAGCTGTCACGGGCCTAAGTCTGTGGAGTAGCCTCCCTAACCTTCTCTATCTTCCTTTTAAGATGTATTTTAAAATCATTCTCCTTAATCAATGTTTTGGTCATTCATGAAGCACCTTAGAAGATTTGCCATTGTGAAAGTTCCATACAATGCAAACTGTTGTTTATATTGCTGTACATTAGGAGAAACAGGAGTGATGCATTCAAAATTCTAACAAGAAAGTCACTGACAGGTTAGTGTGCAGGCCAGCAAATAATAACATTACATTGGGATGGGCAATAAACAAATAAATAACTGATGCCAGTAAAAATGGTACAGCTATTATCATGGGTGATTTTAATCTACATGTAGATTGGTTAAACCAGCTCAGTCAGGGTAGCCTTGAGTTTATTAAGTGTATCCATGATAGTTTTCTTGAACAGTATGACATGGAACTGACAAGGGAGCAATCTATCCAAGATCTGGCCCCTGTGCAATGAGACAGGAATAATTAATGACTTCAGAGTTAGGATCCTTTTGGAAGAAGTGATCACTGTATGGTTGAAGTTAGAATACATATGGAGAGTGTGAAAATAAAATCTAATACCTGGGTCCTTTGCTTCAACACAGGGAACTACAATAGAATGAGGGAAAACCTGGATAAAGTAGACTGGAAACAAAGATTTTATGGAACAGTTGATGAGCAGTGGAAGATTTTCAAAGACACTTTACAAAGTGCTCAGCAAAGGTATATTCAGTGAAAAGGAAGGACTGTAAGAAAAGGCGTACTCTGCGATGGGTATCTAAGGAAAACGATCAAATTGAAAGAGAAGGCATGCAAAGTGGCCAAAAACAGCCTGAAACTTGAACTGGGAAAACTTTAAAGGTCAACAGAAAGCAACAGAAGAGCTACAAAGAAATGTAAGATAGAACATGAGAAAAATAAATGAGCACAGACTATAAAGACAGAGAGCAAAATTTTATATTGAACAAGAAAAGAGTGGCTAAAGTAAGTGTTGGTCCTTTGGAAAATGAGAAGGAGCATTAAGTTATGATATATCAAGTGGAGAATACTAATATCTTGCCAGTAGTTAGTAAAGAGACAAAGGTAGATGAGGATTTGGAAACTATCATTATTACAGAACAGCTAGTGTTGGACTGTTGTAGGTAATTGAGTTAATGACAGAAAAGTCTTCTGACCCTGATGGAATGCATCCCAGGGTACGAAAAGAGATGCCAGGAGAAATAGCAAATGCACTGGCAGTAATTTTCCAAAATTCACCGGACACTGTGGCAGTCCCAGCAGATTGTAAAGTAGCAAAAGTGATGCCACTGTTTTAAAAAGGAGGTGGAAAAAAGATGGGGAATTACACAACAGTTACCTTATTCTCTGTAATGGGAAAGATGCTTGGGTCTGTTATCAAGGAAGAAATAGCAGGGAATCTCGACAGAAATTGTCCCATTGTACAGACACAGCATGGGTTCATGAAGGGCAGGTCATGCTTCACAAATCGTTTGGAATTCTATGAAGACATTTCGAGCAAGGTGGACAATGGGGACCCAGTGGATGCGGTGTACCCGGATTTCCAAAAGGCCTTCAACAAGGTGCTGTGCAAGAGGCTGTTACATAATATAAGTGTGCATGGCGTTAGAGGTAGGGTATTAGCATGGATAGAAGATTGATTGACTAACAGGAAGCAAAGTGTGGGGATAAATGAGTACTATTCTGGCTGGCAATCAGTGACTAGTCGGGTGTCTCAGGGATCAGTGTTGGGACTGCAATTATATACAATTGATACAGATGATTTGGAGTTGGGGACTACATGTAGGGTGTCAAAGTTTGCATATGACACTAAGATGAGTAGCAGAACAAAGTGTGCGGAGGACTGTGAAACTTTGCAGAGGAACATAGATACATTGAGTGAGTGGGCAATGGTCTGGCATTTGAATATAATGTTCATAAATGTAAAGTCATACTGTTTGGTTGAAGTAACATTAAAGAAGAGATTATGAATTGAGTTTTAAAAAGTTGCATCATTTGCTATGCAGAGGCACCTGAGGAGCTTTCTGAATGAGGGTTGGTCACCGGGTACAACAATCAATTCAGAAAGCAAATGGAATTTTGTCCTTCATTGCTGAAGGGATTGTGTTTAAAAGCAAAGATTATGTCCCAGCTGTATTGGGTACTGGTGAGGCCACACCTGGAGTACTGCATGTAGTTTTTGTCATCTTACTTGAGAAAGGATGTACCCACAGTAGAGGGAATGCAGAGGAGGTTAACTCGGTTGATTCCGGAGTTGAGGGGGTTACCTTAACACAGACTGAGTAGATTGGGATTATATTCATTGGAATTCAGGACAATGGAAACGTATAAAATAATGTGTGGAATGGATAAAATAGAAGTAGAGAGGATGTTTCTACTAGGTAAAAACAATGACTGCAGATGCTGGAAACCAGACTCTGCATTAGTGGTGCTGGAAGAGCACAGCAGTTCGGGCAGCATCCGAGGAGCAGTAAAATCGACGTTTCGGGCAAAGGCCCTTCATCAGGAATACAGGCAGACTGCCTGAAGCATGGATAGCTAAGTGAGAGGAGGGTGGGGGTGGGGATAAAGTAGCATCGAGTATAATAGGTGTGTGGGGAGGGGATGAAGGTAATAGGTCAGGGTTAAGGTTGGAGTGGATAGGTGGAAAAGAAGATAGGCAGGTAGGACAAGTCATGGGGACAGTGCTGAGCTGGAAGTTTGGCACTGGGGTGAGGTGGAGAAAGGGGAAATGAGGAAACTGTTGAAGTCCACATGATGCCCTGTGGTTGAAGTGTTCCGAAGCGGAAGATGAGGCTTTCTTCCTCTATGCGTCAGAAGGTGAGGGAGCGGCGGTGAAGGAGGCCCAGGACCTCCATGCCCTCGGCAGAGTGGGAGGGAGAGTTGAAATGTTGGGCCACAGGGCGGTGTGTTGATTGGTGCAGGTGTCTCGGAGATGTTCAGTAAAGTGATCTGCTAGGAGGCGTCCAGTCTCCCCAATGTAGAGGAGACCGCATCGGCAGCAACGGATACAATAAATGATATTGGTGGATGTTCAGGTAAAATATTGATGGATGTGGAAGGCTCCTTTAGGGCCTTGGATGGAGGTGAGGGAGGAGGTGTGGGCGCAGGTTTTACAGTTCCTGCAGTGGCAGGGGAAGGTGTCAGGATGGGAGAGTGGGTTGAAGGGGGCGTGGACCTGACCAGAAAGTCACGGAGGGAACGGTCTTTGTGGAAGGCGGAAAGGGGTAGGGAGGGAAATATATCCCTGGTGGTGGGGTCTGTTTGGAGGTGGCAGAAATGTCGGCGGATGATTTGGTTTATGCGGAGGTTGGTGGGGTGGAAGTAAGCACCAAGGGCGTTCTGTCCTTGTTACGGTTGGAGGGGTGGTGTTTGAGGGCGGAGGTGTTGGATGTGGACGAGATGCGTTGGAGGGCATCTTTAACTACATGGGAAAGGAAATTGCGGTCCCTGAAGAAGAAGGCTATCTGGTGTGTTCTGTGGTGGAACTGGTCCTCCTGGGAGCAGATACAGCGTAGACAGAGGAATTGGGAATACTGGATGGCATTTTTGCAGGAATTAGGATGGGAAGAGCTGTAATCCAGGTAGCTGTGGGAGTTGGTGGGTTTGTAATAAGTGTCAGTATCAAGTCGGTCGTCCTGAATGGAGATGGAGAGGTCCAGGAAGAGGAGGGATGTGTCAGAAATGGCCCAGGTATATTTAAGGTCAGGGTGGAATGTGTTGGTGAAGTTGATGAATTGCTCAACCTCCTTGCGGGAGCACGAGGTGGCGCCAATGCAGACATCAATGTAGTGGAGAAAGAGGTGGGGAATGGTGCCGGTGTAATTACGGAAGATCAACTGCTCTACGTAGCCAACAAAGAGACAGGCATAGCTGGGGCCCATACGGGCGCCCATGGCTACCACTTTGGTCTGGAGGAAGTGGGAGGTTTCGAAGGAGAAATTGTTAAGGGTGAGGACCAGTTCGGCCAAACGAATGAGAGTGTCAGTGGAAGGGTACTGTTGGGGACGTCTGGAGAGGAAGAAACGACCAGGGCCTCCAAGCCCTCCATGGCGGATGGAGGTGTAGAGGGATTGGATATCCATGGTGAAGATGAGGCTTTGTGGGCTGGGGAAACGGAAGTCTTGGAGGAGGTGGAGGCCGTGGGTGGTGTCTCAAACATTTGTGAGGAGCTCCTGGACTAGGGCAGATAGGATAGTGTAGAGGTACGTAGAAATGAGTTCAGTGGGGTAGGGGCATGCTGAGACAATGGGTCGGCCAGGGTGATCAGGCTTGTGGATCTTGGGAAGGAGGTAGAACCGGGTGGTGCGGGATTCCCGGACTATGAGGTTGGAAGCTATGGGTGGGAGATCTCCTGAGGTGATGAGGTTTTCTCTGGTCTGGGAGATGATGGTTTGGTGATGGGGGTGCTGTCATGGTCGCAAGGGCGGTAGGAAGAGGTGTCCATGAGTTGACGTTTGGCTTCAGCGGTGTAGAGGTCAGTGTGCCAGACTACCACTGCACCTCCTTTATCTGCTGGATTGATGGTGAGGTCGGGATTGGAGCAGAGGGATTGGAGGGCTGCGCGTTGTGAGTGTGAGAGGTTGGAGTGGGGGAGGGGGGACGACAGGTTGAGGTGGTTAATGTCCCGGTGGCAGTTGGAAATGAAGAGGTCGAGGGCAGGTAATAGGCCAGCGCGGGGTGTCCAGGTGGATGCAGTGTGTTGGAGGTGGGCGAAGGGGTCCTCGGAAGGTGGGCGGGAGTCCTGATTGTGAAAGTCGCTCAGAGGCGGAGGCAACGGAAGAATTGTTCAACATCACGGCGTGTATTAAATTCATTGATGCGTGAACGGAGGGGGATGAAGCTGAGTCCTTTGCTGAGGACTGATCGTTCGTCCCCAGTGAGGGGAAGATTTGGAGGGATGGTGAAAACTCAGCAGCGCTGGTAGCTGGGATCCAGTGTGGGTGTGGAGCTGGGAGTGGAGCCTGAGCCGGTAACTGGAGTGGGTGTGATGGTGGTAGGAATGGGGGTGGAGACATGAGCAGGGGTGGTGTTCCCCTCAGGGTTCTGGGGGGCGGGGACCGTGACAGTAGGATCTGTGGGAGACGTGTCAGCAGAATGCAGGTGAGTGGCGTTGGTGCGGAAGTGGTGGCAAACACAGCAGTGGGGGGGGGAAGTCATTGAGCGTGAGACATCAGCGATAATGTGAGGGGCAGAAGTGATGTCCCGTATGGTGCATGAGGAATTGTGAGGGGCGGAAGTTTCTGTGGGAGCGGCCATGATGGGGGAGGAAGTGACATCATCAATTAGCATGGGGTGGCACCTGCACCAGCTACATGGCTAATGGCATCCGAGCAGTTCCAGAGGCCAGGGGAATCTTCTGGAATGTTTGAGGAGTGCTGGTTATGGAGGTGGGTAGATAAAAGTTAGTTGTTCTACAGTTTTTGATGTTTGAGATGGAATTGAAATACTGTTTGTTGAGAGTATGAATTCTCCTGAGGATGTAGTACAGAGTGGGTCCTTTGCAATTCTGAGAGAGTGTGGCCCTCAGCTGAGGCAGGACTGACTGTAGAGAGGTTAGGTGCCGGCGCATTGCTGCGAACGTGGAGCGGAGGATCTTGAAGGAGAACCGTTGCTGGTGTTTTTGAATCTGTAGTCTGTACTGTTTGTTCTGTTTGGGTCCGAACTCTGCTGGTTTAAAGGTGGTCCAGAGTCTGTGTGGGATGAGTTGGTTACGGAGGCAGGCACTGAGGAAGCAAATGTGGCTGTGGGAGCGAATTTGTTTCAGGACATGGTTGAAGAGCTTCAGAGCAGAGGAAATGACCTGGGAGTTGCAATAGGAGAGGGACTCCCTGCGATTCTTGTCGAGAGAGGAGGAAAACTTCTTCAAGGCAGGCATCCTTGCAAGAGGATTCACAATAGGGTTAAAATCAACTAGGTAAAAACAATGACTGCAGATGCTGGAAACCAGACTCTGCATTAGTGGTGCTGGAAGAGCACAGCAGTTCAGGCAGCATCCGTGGAGCAGTAAAATCGACGTTTCGGGCAAAAGCCCTTCATCAGGAATACAGGCAGACTACCTGAAGCATGGATAGCGAAGTGAGAGGAGGGTGGGGGTGGGGAAAAAGTAGCATCGAGTATAATAGGTGTGTGGGGAGTGGATGAAGGTGATAGGTCGGCGGGAAGGGTGGAGTGGATAGGTGGAAAAGAAGATGGGCAGGGAGGACAAGTCAGGACAAGTCATGGGGACAGTTCTGAGCTGGAAGTTTGGAACTGGGGTGAGGTGGAGGAAGGGGAAATGAGGAAACTGTTGAAATCCACATTGATGCCCCGGCGTTGAAGTGTTCCGAGGCAGAAGATGAGGGGTTCTTTCTCCAGGCGTCAGGTGGTGAGGGAGCAGTGGTGAAGGAGGCCCAGGACCTCCATGTCCTCGGCAGAGTGGGATGGAGAGTTGAAATGTTGGGCCACGGGGCGGTGTGGTTGATTGGTGCAGGTGTCCAGGAGATGTTCCCTAAAGCGCTCTGCTAGGAGATGTCCAGTCTCCTCCCCAATGTAGAGGAGACAGCATCCACTGGCAGGTGAAGCCAGGATAAGAGGGCATCATCTCAAGATTAGAGCCAGCAAATTTAGGGCTGAATTGAGAAGGAACGTCTTTGACCTCTAGGGAATTCATTGCCCAGGGAAGTAGTTGATGCTCGTTCAGGAAACGTTTTTAAAGCTAAGGTAGATTTTATAAAAAAGAAATAATTAATGAAGGGATACGGTGAGAACATGGGTAAATGGTTCTGTGTCCATGAAATGATCAGCCATGATCTTATTGAATGGAAGAGCAAACTCAAAGAGCAGGATGGCCTTCTCCTGTTCCTAGTTCTTTGGTTCTTATATTTTGCATTCCTCCCTCACTCTTGACTTGCATGTGCTGGTGTTGGATTAGGTTGAAGACTGAAAAATGTGTTGCAGGAAAAGCGCAGCAGGTCAGGCAGCATCCAAGGAGCAGGAGAATCGATGTTTCCTGAAGAAGGGCTTCTACCCGAAACATCGATTCTCCTGCTCCTTGGATTCTGCCTGACCTGCTGTGCTTTTCCAACAACACATTTTTCAGCTCTGATCTCCAGCATCTGCAGTCCTCACTTTCTCCTAAATAGACGAGGTGTTTACCCTGGGGTGGTGGAGCCCAGAACTAGAGGATATAGGTTTAGGGTGAGAGGGGAAAATTGAAAAGGAGCCTAAAGGGTAACTAAAATTGTAACACTTAAAAAGCATTTGAATAGGAAGGGTTCAGAGGGATGTCGGCCAAGTGCTGGCAAATGGGAATAGATTAGATTGGAATATCTGGTTGACATAGATGGTTTGGAGCGAAGATTCTGTTTCTGTGTTAGGCATCTCTGACTGTGGGATCATAAAAGTGAACACTGCTCTGATTCACCTCTGGGCTCCTTGATATCCACTTGTTCGTAATCTAGCTTCCTCAGTCTCACATGAGTGTATTTTTGCCATGTTTAGTATTTTACTACTACGTTCACACACCTTTTTGAAAATGGATTGTCCACTGCTGCCCAACTCCTGACCGTATGCTGCTCCAGTATCAGGTTATTTTTTCCACAATATCTTTGACAGTCAAGCATTCTTTTTTCCAATAGTGAGTGGATTTTTCTTCCATTTCTGACAGTCAAATTCTGCACCATTTTCATTCCCTGTAATCCATTTTGCACTCCCTGAAACATCAACTGTGTTTCTCCTTCCACAGATACCAGTGATTAATGCCAAAGCCCTGTTGCCTGTGGAGAGGGTGATGTTTGACTTCCTTGTACAGCTGCAGTTTGTATGGTGAAGGTGCTCCCACAATGTGGTTGGGTAAGAGACATTACAGATTATTCACTCAGCGATAGTGAAGAGTAGAAGATATCTGTACAAATCAACATAATTTTAATTTCACAAAAATATTGAGAACTTTTGACATAAGGCCAGAGATGGAGAATATTATGTCTAGTGACCAAAAGCATTGCCAAATAAGCAATTTTTCAGGAATGCCTTAAAGGAAGAAAGCAGATCTTAGAGGGTAGGAATTCCAGACCATGTTGCCTTGGAATCTATAGAAACAGTCACATAGCTGAACTCAAAAATAAACACATCATTGGGAGTCTAAACTAAAATGTGTTATTGAGATGTGAAAGGGTGTCTGGTGCATGGAGTTAGGAATGATTACAGCCAGGAATTAAATCAAGGGTGTGAAAGTAGATTGTTGTTGTTGCTTATAAATAGGAACCTTTTGATGGATCAGCAAGTTCTGGTACAAGTGAGCACTTGGGCGGTAGTTTTCAATATTCTGGAGATTAAAGGTAGGGTGCTTGAGGGATGCTGACCAGGATTGGTTTTAGATAATGAAATCTAGAGTTAACTAAAGGAATGAATGAGAGTTTCAGTAAATGAACTGAGACTGTGGTGAGGTCTGGCGACATCTCTGAAGTCGAAATAGTGGTCTTGGAGTGGGACTGGGCTGTCACCCTCACCTCTAGGATTCAGCTGTTTGTCAGTTTGTGAATCAAGTCTGTAACAAGCTCAGGAGCTGATTGGCCCTGGCAGAACCCAAACTGGGCGTCACTGAGCAGGTTGTAGCTGAGCAAGTGCTTGACAGCACTGTTGATGACACCTTCCATCACATCACTGCGGAGCGAGTGTGGACTGATGGAGGGAAATAGGCTGAGTTGGATGTGTCCTGCGTTTTTGTGTTGAACAACACTGGGAAATGTTCCACAATGTCAGTAGTTGCCAGTGCTGGAGCAGTAATTATCTTGGTGTGTAGCAAGTTCTGGAGCACAGCCATCAGTCTTATTGCCACAATGCTGGCAGGGCCCATAGCCTTTACACTACTTGTCCATTTCTTGATCTGATTTGAAATGAGTTTTCAACCAATTCGATTCACATTTGTGATGTCAGGGACCAATGGAGAAGGCTCATCCACTTGGCACTGCTGGCTGAAGATTGCTGTAAATGCTGTTGTCTTATCTGTTGCATGAATGTGTGAGGCTCCTCCATCAGTAAGGGTGCGGATATCTGTAATGCTGCCTCCAGTGAGTTGTTTAATTGTCCATCACCATTGATGACGAGGTGTGGCAGAGCTCAGATCTGATCTATTGATTGTTGGATCACGTAGTTCTATTTGGTGTTGCTTGGGCTGTGTGGCATGCACGTTGGTTAGCTTCACCAGGTTGGCACCTCATTTTTAGGTATGCCTGGAATTGCTCCTGGCATGCCTTCCTGCATTCTCCATTGAGCCAGGGTTGATTCCCAGCTTGATGTTAACGGTTGAGTGGGGGATATCAGGCCATGAGATTTCAGATTGAGCTGGAGTACAGTTCTGTTGCTGTTGTTGGCCCACAGTGAGGTGGAAGTTGCAGGTTCAAGAGGACCGATTGTGTTGTTGTATTTTCCAGTGCATTGGTAGATGTAATGTGGTCCATCCAGTTTCATTCCTTTGTTGAGACTGGGCAGTGATTAATACAATGAGTGATTTGATGGGCCAGTGTCAGGAATGCAACTTTTAAAAACAGGTTTGGTGATTGACACATGAAAGAAGTGAAACTATCATGGGATTCGAACAGATGAAAGACTCAACAGACAATCAAGGTATGTTTCAATGGTGAATTTCAGTTACATCACACTGTAAATTTTTGTTATAAATTCCGTGCCTTTGAATTGTGCACTGCACAATCACCTGATGAAGGAGCGGCCCTCTGAAAGCTAGTGTGCTTCCAATTAGAACTATTGGTCTATAACCTGGTGTTGTGTGATCCTTAACTTCGAATATTACAGCACTACTAACAGGATTGAATGTAACCAAGCTCAGTCCAGTTGATCAATACATTCGGAAGGATTTCCTTCAAGTTTGATGACACCATATTAGTCAAAACCGTCAACTTCAACCTGCAATGTTGTTATTAACAAAAACTCCAGGCTGACACAAATCTCCCCACCCCACTGCAATGTGGTACCCTGGGCCCGGCCCAGGAATTGGAACTGGGACATTTGTGGACTGTGATCTCCAAGGAAGCGGGCAAACACAATTCTGACAGATTAGTCCTCAAAGATGAGTAGCAAGTTTGAGACACGGCAGGTGGTACGCCATCTTGCACTTCGCTTAATCGCATTTCTGATGTACAGTCAAAGTGTAAAGATATGTGTTTTTTTCCATGGTTGGGGAGTTTTATCCTCGTTGATCACAGTTGCTGCCTCTCGCTCCCCAAGTCAAATCATAGGATCTATAACAAAACAATAAACTGCAGGTGCTGGAGATCTGAACCCCAGAAACAAAGTGCTGGAGAAACTCAGCAGTTCTGAGGGTATCTGTGAAGAGAAAAAATGTTACATTTGAAGTTCACTGACTCTTTGTCTGAATGGACAAAAGGTCACTGGACTTTGAACTTACAAAGTTTTTCCCCTCAGAGATGCTGCTGGACCTGCGGTTCTCCAACATTGTACTTTCTGTAGTGAACTTTATTTACAAAACAGATCGGAAAAGTACTAGTCTGCAAAAGTGAAAGGTTCATTGCAAACATGAGCATAGTTTCCACACTTGTGTTACGCAAGCACGCCTCAGTTTAAAAACAAGATTTAACTCAAAGGAATATTTCATCTCAAAATTAGCGAAGTTACACCAGTAATAACGCTCCTCCACCCAATGAGGCACTTCAGCATAACCTCCTGCAGTGTTACACACAGCCACCTTTACCAAAGAATGATCACATGTCACAAAATTGAAGGCCAAGAGCATGTCTCTTTAAAGGGGCTGAAATAAAACTCTCAATTTTTGGAAGGGTTTTTGATCAAACCTGATTGAACATTTAAATCTCAGAGCATAATCTTTGCTTTTTTAAACAAAGTGTGTAGGAAACATCCCACATCTTGCTAAAGGTTCAGTTCGGCCTGATCCATAGAACCAAAGGTCAAGCAAACATCACACTTTCCATTCACTTCTACAAAGGGCTGACATCACATTTCTTCAGGATTTAAAGTATTTTATAAATTGTTTGTAAAATCATTTGTCACATTAAAGAACTGGACAATAAATGCCATTGTATGCAATAAGAGTGAAGTCTGTGAGAGCAGATTTAGCTTTGGAGGGCAGTGTGTTCGCTTTCTAAGTTCTGGGAGCACTTTGGGAGACTGCTCCCAGATGGTGATAGTGAGCATATCTGGAATGCACTGTTTAGATTTGGGAATCCTTGGGAGACAATCTGTGGTTTCAATAATACTTGGCTTGCATTGGTGTACAGTAAGCAATTCATAAAGTTATTTATGTATTGTTTTTGACAACCTGAATGGTATTCAAATCTACCAGATTGCCTTCAATAGTGTAAATGCATCGATTGTAAATATTTGGAAAATTCCAGTACTGCCCAGTGCTTCGCAAATTCAGGGAGTTCAAAAAATCACATTGAGTAATTTGAAATTAAGAATCCAAGAGGACTTGAATACTTCAGTGATTAATTCAAAAAGTTAAATGGAGTGCTCACATTTAAAATACCTCTTATCCATTGGAATGGATGGACCGACAAAACTGGGACCAAATTTCTAGCTGGGGACTATGAAAGGTGCTTTGATAATGACACCTACATTTACCAACAATAACTTGGCAAGCTCGGAAATTAAAAAAAAAACAATACTCGCTTCATTTACGCTCCGATCAGGTCCCAAGCTCTGTGAAAAAATAACAATGTTCAGGTTTATTGCATACCCTCAGAAACACATGTTCCTTCTACAGATCCTGCAAGTTTCCCCAATGAGTACAGTCCATCCAAATGATGTTGCTAACTTTGGCCAACTCGTTTATTTCCTCGCTTCTAGAGCCTGAAGAGTGACCAGAAGCAATTACTCCACATATATGGGAACATTACCGATGAGGATTTTTTCATTCAGAATTGACTTTCATATATTCAGTGCCCAGAACAGATAAAAAGCTTGTTATCTTTTATAGATCAATGAATCAGTGGGAGTAAAATGCTAATCTTTTCTTGCTTAACAATCAAGCTGCCTAAATTTTAAAAATGAACACTTCTTAACAGTTCACTAGATCCTAACGAAATATTTTGTGCAAAACAAATCACATGATGCATAGTTATTCAGATAAGAAAACAAGTTTGTTCATTGAAGAACCCAGAGGAAAAGGTAATGAAATAATGTGAGTTTGATCTTCCTCAATCATCATTTCAGGTGCATTCTCTGCATAAATCCTCCTTTTCCTCCTCGAAGTATTCAACTTCTTGAATAATTGAGAGAATGAAGTCACAGTTGTACAACACTCAATCAAACCCTTCAGTCCAACTTGCCCATGCTGACCAGATATCCTAAATTAATCTAGTCCCATTTTCCAGCATTTGTTCCATATCCTTCTAAACCCTTTCTACTAATTATCAGTTTATTTTACTTTATCAGTACTTGAAACACTGACATTTTTTCTCCCAACATTGGTAAAGGGAATCCTAAATTCATCCATCCAAGTTAATTTTGTGAACTTTCACAAAGAAACAAGTGAGAGCAATAAATGGCTGAGTGCAAAACAAAATACTGCAGCTCCGCGATATCTGGAAGCACTGTAAAGCTCAGGCAGTATTAATCTTTCTGGTCAATGACCTTGTTCTCGCTAAATATAACATGCAGGCAAAGCAGAAGGAAAGTAGAATTTGGAATGATTTGGAGATGTCAGTGTTGGATTGGGTGTACAAAGTTACAAATCTCACAACACCAGGTTATAGTCTAACAAGTTTAATTGGAAGCACACTAGCTTTCGGAGCGTCACTCCTTCATCAGGTGGTAGTGGAGGGCTCAATCCTAACACACAGAATTTATGGTAAAAATTTACAGTGTGACGTAACTGAAATTATACATTGAAAAATTGATTGTCTGTTAAGCCTTTCATCTGTTAGAATATCACGATAGTTTCACTTCTTTCCTGTGTAAATCACAAAACCATTTTTAAAAAAGTTGCATTTTCAGGTTAGCTGTTAACAATGGTGAGAGGTAGACAATATGTTGAAGGTGTTACACCCCTGTGTTCTCTGTCTATGCCATGATGTTTAGATTGATTCTAAACTAAAAAGTGAGATAACAGAGTGTTACATGAATTCTTGCAGTTTTTGAGTAAAGTAAAATGTAACCCTGCAAGGACAAATACATCTCACAAAATATGTGTGCATGTGGGTCTTTGTCTGGCTCTCTGTGTGTGTCTGTCTGGGTTGGGGGTTTTGTGTGTGTGCAGTGAGTGTAGAGTGTCTTAAGTCTGTGAGGGGGTGCATGTGTGAGTATGGGAGTGTGTGTGCGTGTCTGTGGATATGTGTGTCCGTATGCATGTGTCTATAGGAGTGCTTTGTGAGAGAGAGTGTGTGTGTATGTAGGAGTATCTGTGTGTGTATAGTACAATGGTGGCCACCTATAATGTGACATGAACCCAAGGTCCCGGTTGAGGCCCTCCCTTTGGGTACCGAACTTAGCTTTCAGCCTCTGCTCAGCCATTTTTCACTGCTGCCTGTCCTGAAGTCCGCCTTCGAGGATGGTCACTCGAAGGTCCGAGGTCGAATGTCCTGGACCACTGAAGTGTTGCCCAACTGGGAGGAAACACTCCTGTCTGTTGATTGTTGTGCAGTGCCCATTCATCCATTGTCGTAGCCTTTGCTCGGTTTCCCCAATGTACCATGCCTCCTGGCATCCTTTCCTGCAACGTATAAGATAGACAACGTTGGCTGAGTCACATGAGTATCTGCCATGTAGAGCAAAACATCACCCGTTCACAATGCAATGCCATCCAGGCTCTCAAAACCAATCACAACATTGTCCATCAAACCAGCAGATAAAGGAGGAGCCATTGTCATTCAGAATAGAACAGATTACTGCAAGGAAGCGTACCGACAACTGCACAACCAGGAACACTACAGGCAACTACCAGGTGATCCGACCAAAGAACAGGTTTGAGATTGGGGTTAGTGTATTTCAATGGACAGGGAGCTAGTTGACAGACAGGAAACAAACGGGTAATTTTCTGAGTGGCAGCCAGTAATCAGTGAGGTACTCCAGAGATCAATGGTTCAAACCCCGTTATTTACAATATATACGGATGATTTAGATGGGGGATATATTACTATTTCTATTTGTGGATGACACAAAGCTGGGTGGAAGGGTGAACTGTGAGGAGGATGGACTGTGAGGACGATACAGAAAGGGATCATTGCTTCATTGTGATTTGGATAAGTTGAGTGATTTTTTTGTTGCAAAAACAGAAAGGGAAATTAACTGAATATAATGGGAAAAGGGGAGGTGCAACTAAAGGTGTCTTTGTCCACCAGTCACTGAGAGTGAGCATGCAGGTGCAGCAGGCAGTGAAGGCAAATGGTATGTTGGCCTTCATGGTGGGGTAGGCCCGAACCAGTGGGCATCGTCTAAAGGATATAAGATGAGGGTATTCAGAAGGGAGAGAAGGAGACATTTCTTCATCCAGATAGTGGGGAACTAACAAAATAGTCTGCCACAGAATGTATTTCAGGACAAAACATTGAAGATTTTTAATGGTTAGATATAGTTCTTAGGGCGAAAGAGATCAAATGGTATGCGGTGAAAGTGGGAACAAGGTCTACATTTGGATGATCAGCCATGATCATATTGAGTGACAGAGCAGGCTCAAGCGGCTTACTACAACACTTGCTTTTTTTGTATCCAACAGGAAAAAAAGTCAAATATTTCTAAAACATTTCAATTTCTTATGTGGATCACAAAAGAAAATCTTCATTTTTTTAAAAAACAGCCTCTTTAAAGATTTATATAAACACAATCATTACAAAGTTCCATTGGTATTTAATTCACCCTGGGAGAGGGTGCTTTTTTCTATTAGTTTTCCAATATTACAACATTCACACAACAAACATAATTCATACTTAAAATTCTGCATGATTTTTCAATAATTTCAGTAATACTGGGTGAATTTTATTCAGAAATGTAGTACAGCCTACCATATAATCAAGGCCATTATATCAAAACTTTCACATCACACAGTATAAGACAAAGAGGTCTTCAATTAAACTGGATTATCAAGAAATACCATGACATTGCTTCAAAATGACAAAGCTGTTTCCCCTCTCATGATTGATTAATGAATAACTTTTCAGTTAAATGTAGCGTTCTAGCAAGAATACTATTAAAACAGGTTAGGTTCATAGCACAGTGTCTGCAGATTTTATACACAGCTGCACAGGATATATTTACATTACTTGCTTTTATTGAAGATGGTTTCATGGAATAAGAGGGTTGCCAATGAAACCAGCATTTGTTGCTCATTCCCAATTGCCCTTAAATGGTGGTATGCTGCCCTCTTGAAGGTACACCCACAGTGCAGTCAGGATGTGGTACAGGTTTGATGATATGATTCCAATTCAAAACATTATGCAGCTTGGAGGGGAACTGGGTGGTGGTAGCATTAGTAAGGGAGCAGTAGCTACTATTGTCTTAAGATGGCACAGATCATGGGTTTAAAAGGTGCTGTCAAAACAGCCTTGGTTAGTTGCTGTAGTGCATCTTATGTATTGTGCACACTGCTGCAAATGTGTGCCATTGAGAAAGAAGTCAATGGGTGGGGTGTCAACCAAGTGGGCTGCTTTGCTCAGGACAATGTCAAGCTTTTTCCTTGCTGTTGGAGCTGTATTCATCCAAGCACATAGAGACTATTCCATCACACTCCCAAAAAGTGCCTCTCAGGCTTTGGACAGTTATTCATTGCAGAATGTCCAGCCACTGAGCTGCTCATACAGCCAGAGTATTTGCGTCGCTCATCCAATTACAATCCCAGTTAAGTTATCCTTCCATCACTGCCATGTCTTTTTCTCTGATCAGGAAGAAAATAGTAGATTAACAACCCAGTTACAGATAGAAATACCAACATTCAACTTGCAAAAATACTACTCCCAAAGCAAAAAAGAGGGAGATGGAATTGTCTTTTCTGTGGGAATCTACGAAGGAGCTGCAGAAAAGCATTAAAGTAACAAACTTCATTTTGAATGCAGTCTAAAAGGAAAGATAAAAAAAGGGGAAATTAAATAGCTCTGAAGCAAGATGAAATTCAAATTAGAAATTAACACAGATTTCCTGCCATTGCTAAAATCATCCAAAATGCTTGTGAGCTTGTCCAGTATGCCACGAAATGCAGCACTAAGCCCTGAATTATATTTAATGTCGGTAATTTCAATTCTAAATAAAAATCTAAAATCTGAAAGGACTATTAAACTGACACATTTTAAACAAAAATTCCAAGTATTCCATACAACAATTTATATCCAACCTCCCGACACCTTCTGGCTCAACACAACTCCTTCTGCTAAGATTCGTTAACTTCAAATAGCAACAGAGTTCAGTAACGCCAACACCAGCTCCATTTCTCTTTCTGACTTAGATAGGAGGAGAATCTCAAGCACTACCTTCCGAATGGTCCAACCACATCTTACACATCCCTCTGAAAAAGGTGAGCATGTCAGCAGCATTGGGATACAGAATAAAGAAATGTTCCTCGATGATACACTCGCAAGCAAAGTTAAATTCTGTTTGTCTGTTGACAAATCTTTTGGAATGAGGCAAAGAAAATAGAAGAGGGTGAATTACATCAATATTCCAAATTCATACCACTGTGATTTACGATCCCACTTCACACCCAACCTCACAAACACACTAATCAGTCATGTGAATAAGGACAGAGTACTTCATTTCCAACCAACCAGCATGTTTGGCAAAGAGGGAAACATTTAGTCTTTCATCTGTATTACTGAACTTTCCTGAAATGTCCCAGGGATTCTGATCTTTGCTGATCTGACTGCAGAGACTTGACAAGGCAGATGTAAGACTGCAGCTCACTGAGCAACCAGAGAATTGCCATCTTTCACTCTTTCAATGTTTGAACTGTGACATTCAGTTCACGTATTAAGGTTTGCATAAACATGACTCTCATTTTACAAAACTAAAACAGGGCCTGAAACGAGTGGGAGGTCATGGAATTAAAGGATATTACAATACTTCCAAGTCTAAAAGGATTAAAAACGAAGAATTTGATGTAAACTCCAACACAACTCAATGTCAATTATTTAAAAGATGTAGTAGGTCAGAGTTTTTCAAACCTGTTCCCACCTTGACACCATTTTAAGGCTTGTAAATTGTTAAAACTCAGAGTGTCTCGGTGGTGAAGGGTTTGACCATTGCTATCTTGGAGCTCATGACACCAAAACTTCATGTTGTGACCTCAAGTAGGGACTCACCCCACATTTTGTAAAGATCTGCGAAAAATCATAACTGAAACCTTCTGATCCACTTGACACAATGTATTTCCCAGCCCCTTCATGTCATAAATTAATCTCTAATTTAAGAGAAAGTTTTATAGCAATACACCTCGTGTGTTTTCAGTTAAAGTTAACCAATTTGATTTAGGGTTTCGGAGTTTTATCTTTCCACGTTAAGTACAGATCTTCAAATATCACTTGACTATCATAAATTCCCAGTTATCAGGTGAGGAATTAGAGGTCTGGTCTCAACACACCATTACACTCTTTTGCAGTGGGGTGTGAAACAATCAATTCAAAATCCATCACTGAATATTTTGGAAATTGATATTTAGGATTTATAGTCTAGATTTTATCGTCTCATCTGTTAACATTTATTGTGCCAGATACAAGTTGAAAACAGATGTTTTAGGGTTAAATAAGGCAGGTTCCAGACATATGCATGTTATTTCAGCAAGGGGGCAACACTGCAGAAATATCACAATGGTCCACTCGTTATCTGAAGGTACTTTATTTGAATTAGTTACACTGAATTTTGCAAATTATTAGTTAATTATATACTGTCTTAAATGCAATTAATTCCTGTTTTGGGATTACCAGATGAGAAAAACTGCTATGGATCTGCTGGCCTTGTCCTTTGAGATCTAAGTGGTTGTAGGTTTAGAAGTTGCTGCCTCAGGATTTTTGGTGAATCTCTGCAATGCATCTTTAGATCGTACATACTGCTGTTACTGAGCATGAGTGGTGGAGGGAGTGAGTGCATGTGGATGTGGTGCCAATCAAACAGCTAGCATGTCCTGGATGGTGTCAGGCTTCTTGTGTTGTTGAAACCCCACCATTCCAGCCAAGCGGTGAGTGTACCATCGCCATTTTGGTGTGTGTCTTGGAGATGGTAAACAGACTTTGGAGGTGAGTTGCTCGCCACAGTATTCCTAGTCTCTGACCTGCTCTTGTAGCCACTCTGTGTTGCTGTGGTATGTCCTGTTGAGTTTCTGGTCAATGGTAACCCTCAGGGTTTTAATAGAGGGAAATTCAGTGAAGGAAATTTATGTCAAGGGATGGTTGTTAGATTGTCTCTTATTGCAGATGGTCTTTAACTGGGTTTGTACAAATATTTCTTGCCACAACCCTGTATATTAATCAGCCCTTGCTGCATTTAAACATAGTTTGCTTCAGTATCTGAAGAGTTACAAATAGTGCTGAACATTTGTGATGTTCAGCAGTGAGTGCACTTTCTGACTTTATAATGGAGGGAAGGTCATTGATGAAATGGCTGAAAATTAGTGGAATCAGGACAGTACCCTGAGGAACTCCTGCAGAGGTGTCCTGGAGCTGAAATGACTGACCTACTACAACCACAACCAGCTTCCTACTTCCCAGGTATGACACCAGAGGAGAATTTGCCCCCAAAAACCAATGATTCCAATTTTGCTCAGCCTCCTTGGTGCCACAAATGCGGCTCTGAAGACAAGACCTGTCACCTCACCTCCCCTCTGGAATTCAGCTCTTTTGTCCATGTTTGAACCAAGGCTGTAATGAGCTCAAGAGCTGAGTGGCCCTGGCAGAGCCCAAACTCTGCATCACTGAGCAGGTTATTGCTGAGCAGATGCTGCTTGTTAGCTTTGTTGATGACCCCCTTCCATCACTTTACTGGTGAGAGATGGTAATAGGGCAGGAAATCGCCAGGTTGGATTGGTTCAGCTTTGTGTACAGGACATATCTGAGCAATTTTCTATATTGTCGGGTTGATGCAAGAATATTGTCAGGCCCATAATCTTTGCAGTATCCAGTGCTTCTAACCGTTCCTTGGTATTGTGTGGAATGAATCAAATTAATGAAAGACTGGTATTTACAATGTTGGGGACCGCTGGAGAATGCCAAAATGGATCATCCACGCCTGACTGAAGATTTCTGCAATTGGTTCAGCCTGAATGTTTGCACTAATGCGTTGGGCTCTTCCATTACTGATGATAGGGATACTTGAGAGTGTTCTCCTGCAGCAAGCTTTTTGTTAAATAAAAGATTTTCCACCATCATTCACGACTGGATGTGACAAGACTACAGAATGTAGATCTAATTCACTGTTTGTGGGATCGCTTAGCTCTGCCTATCACTTGCTGTTTATGTTGTTTGGTGCACAAGTATTCCCGTTTGATAGCTTCACCAGGTTGGCACTTCACTTTTAGGTCTGCCTGATGCTGCTTCAGGGATGTCCTCCTGCACTCTCCATTGAACCCGGGCTGGTCTCCTGGTTTGATGCTAATGGTTGAGTGTGTGTGATATGACAAACCATGAGACTACAGATTGAGGAGTACAATTCTGCTGCTGATGATGGCCCACAGTGCCTCATTGATGCCCAGTTGCAAGTTCTTAAATTGGCTCAAACATTTATCCCATTTAGCATCGTGACCTTTAAGTGCTATTTTTCCTGTAAGAACTGTTCACCTTAAGGGCTGTTATCATTGGTGGAGTTGCCCAAATTTCTCAATTTAACAAAATCAATTCCACAATTATCTATGAAACTGACAGTTAACTCATAGCATTTTGCTGTGAAGGCAAGTGTCGAGAGTATAATGCTGGAAAAGCACAGCAGGTCAGGCAGCATCCGAGGAGCAGGAGAATCGATGTTTTGTGCCTAAGCCCTTCATCATCAATGAGGCTTGTGGGTCGAGGGGCTGAGCGATAAATGGGAGGGGGTGGGGTTGGAGTACAGTAGCTGGGAAAGAGATAGATGGAGGAAAGTTGGGGAGAAGGTGATAAGTCAGAGGGGGAGTTATGGACAGGTCTGGAGGGCGGTGCCAAGTTGGAGGCTTGGGACTGGGATAATGTGAGGTAAGGGGAAATGAGGAAGCTGTTGAAATCCACATTTATCCCGTGTGGTTTCAGGCAGAATATGAGGCGTTCCTCCTCCAGGCGTCGGTTGCCAACGGTTTGGAGGTGGATGAGGCGCAGGACTTGCATGTCTTTGATGGATTAGATGGGGGCGTTGAAGTGTTCAGCCACGGGGCAGTGGGGTTGGGTGTGGGTGTTCCAGAGATCTTCTCTGAAATGATTCGCAAGAAAGTGTCCCGTCTATCCGATGTTGAGGAGACCGCAATGGATGCAATAGATGACATTGATCGAGGTGCAGGTCAATTTCTGATGGATGTGGAAGGATCTATTGGGGCCTTGGACGGAGGTGCAGGGAGTGGTGTGGACACAGGTTTTGCACTTCCTGTTGTAGCAACTCGGCACCTCCCTCAGGACCCGTCCCTCACTCCCCACTCTGACTGATCACCTTCTCCCTTACTTTCATCAACCTATTGCTTTCCCAGCTACCTTCCCCCAAACTTCACCCCTTCCCGTTTATCTCTCAGCCCCAACCCACAAACCTCATTCCTGATGAAGGGCTTATACCCGAAAGGTCAATTCTCCTGCTCTTCCGATGCTGCCTGACCTGCTGTGTTTTCCAGCACTACATTCTTGACTCTGATCTCCAGCATGTGCAGTCCTTATTATCTCCTCCCTGCAAGCCTACTTTATCCACACTTTTCATGATCAGACATTTTCCTTCCCTGCCGCTGGGTTTCATAACAAAAGTCACCAAAAGGAAATACACCAAACAATAAAGAGTATAAAATTTCTAATCATTTGTAACTGAGTCAAAGTAAAGTCACCATAGCCCTGGAAGGCAGTAGGGCTGCTCTGTCATGACAGAAAAAGTGGTGGTTTAACCTGAGGGTCACTGCACCTCAGGTGAGGGACAAGTTTGAAAAGATGGAGCCTCAGCCGATGCAAGAAATAGAGCCTGTGCTGTTGGCATCACAGCATTGCAAACCAGCAATCCAGCCAACCGAGCTAAACAACCTTTATTACAGCATGTGCAACAACATGGGAGAGAAAAAGGGTTTCACCAAGCAAGGGTATGGAGCATCAACCAATGGTGATACTCAAAAAACAGATGGCCAGTTAGACTCAGATGTACAAATTGGAGACAGGCCCTTTGGTCCACTTTATCCATGCTGATCAGATATTCTAAATTAATCTAGTCTCATTTGCCAGCATTTGGCCCATTTCCCTTTAAACCCTTCCTTGTTTTAGGCTGAGTAACTCGTGGGTTAATTTGCCCAATTATCTTACTAATCCAGAAGATACTGCTACCATCCTAAAGATGGGAAATAAGCAAGGTATTAATGGGAGCAAAGATGTTAAAATGGTCTCTCTGACAAGGGACAAATTATCTTCCATTTTTTTTGTTCATCCTTCGATAGTTTGAAATTTTTAAACCTTCTGGTTTACCATCATCTTTGCAGTTTTGTGCATCTTTTCTTTCAATTTGATGTCCCTCATAATTCCCTCACCTATGCACTGTTGTTCATCGTGCATTTCTTTTACGAGTCAATAGATATTGTTGAGAATTATAAAATAACTGAATATATTCTTCTACTTTAACATTCCAACTATAGCCCCATTCCAGTTTAGCTAACTGCTCCTTTATACCCTTGTGACTTCCTTTAAATTTGGATACTAGTTGAAGAAGCAAATTCCTCACCCTAAAACTAAATTCTATCACGCTGCATTGAATCTTACCAAAAGGGTCGCTTATTTTGAGCTTATTAATCAATCACATTATCAGATGATCCCTGATTGGTTCCAGAGCATCTGTTCTGAGAAATTGTACCGAGCAGTCAACCTCAAATTGCTTCAGAAGATAACATAAGCTGAGTGTACAATACTATTTTAACTAACAGAGAACCCTCTGCATACCAGGATTCTGTTAGATCCCCAAAATTACTCAGAGCATTGAATCCCTATGTTGTGGAAACAGGTCCTTCAGCCCAACAAATCCACACCAACCCTCCGAAGAGTATTCCAATCAAACCTATTCCTCAACATTTACCCCTGATTAATGCACCGAAGCTGTGCATAGCTGGATACTGTGGGCAAATTAGCATGACCAATTTACCGAACCTGCACTTCTTTGGATTGTGGGAGGAAACCACTTGGATCACATTTTGCTTTTGAAATCAGAGGCCCCTATTCAACCCATCACAACTGTACTGCCTTTTTAAAATAGCTTCTTGGCTCGACCCCTGCTCTCATAGTGTTACAAATAATTTATTTTTGCAAGTATTCAAATTAATTTTGGAAATTAACAGTGAATCAGCTGCCACCTCCTTTCCAGATGATCTCAGCTCTTCTTTGAAACAGCAAAACCCAATCAGAACATTGATGCATCCATTGTTAAAAAAAAAATCACATGCTCGGTCACTGTAATATGATGGGTTTTTTAAACATAACGCTGAGCAAAAGTTAATTTAGGGCAAAATGGAGAATTCGAAGAGAAAGGTGAACCACCCGTGGGTAATAAAGGCAGTCAAGGGCAGTACCCACAAGGAAAAAATGACATAGCAGCGGATGACTAAAAAGGGAGAAAAATGATCATGCAATTAAATTGACAAGAAAAAAAATGAATGGAAAGAGTTGTCCAGGTATATTAAAAATGGAGTATCTAAAATCAGCATCGAACCTTTGGAGGTTCTGACTCTGGAATTCATAATAGGTGCAGGGAAACAGCAGATAATTTAAACCGATATTTTACATAAGTCTTCATGAAGGAGGATACCGTTATCATCCTAAAGGTAGCAAATAAGCAAGTTACTCATGGGAAGTAAAATGTTATAACAGTCTTTGTCACAAGGGACAAAGTATTGACCAACTAATAGGACTAAAGGCAGACAGGACCTAATGGCCTGGATCAAACATTTTTAAGGCAACTGGCTGCAGAGACATTAAGGACATTGATTGGAATATTCCAGAATCAAGGGATACAGGGAACATCCAGTGGATTGATGAGCCTGTTCAAGAAGGAAAGGGAGACAGAAATCAGGAAACTATAGACCAGATTAGATTATTTACAGCGTTGAAACAGGCCCTTCGGCCTAATAAGACCCGCCAAAGCACAACCCTCCCCGACCCATTCCCCTACATTCACCCCTTCACCTAACACTACGGTCAATTTAGCATGGCCAATTCACCTAACCTGCATATTTTTGGATTGTAGGAGGAAACCGGAGCACCCGGAGGAAACCAACCCAGTCACGGGGAGAATGTGCAAATTCTACACAGGGAGTAGCCTGGGGTGGGAATTGAAGCTGGGTCTCTGGCGCTGTGAGGCAGCAGTGCTAATCGCTGTGCCACCGCGCCACCCAGTTAGTTATTTTAACATCTGTTTTGGTAATACGACAGAGTTGAATATAATAGTCAGAAATAGCAGGACATTTTGAAAAGCTTATCCTGAAACATGGTAGACTGGGTTTTGTGAAAGATAAACGGTATTTGACAAATTTGCGACAGTTCATTGAGGAGGTAACAAGCAGGGCTGATAAAGGTCAAGCCAATGATGTTCTGTATTTGGATTTTAAAAATGCAAATGATAAGGTGCTACATAAAAGTTAATTGCACAATTTAGGAGCTCACCGTATCGGGGTAATGTATTAGTATGGACTGAGGATTGGTGAACCACACTGGCTGTTGCTGAGACCTCACTTGGAGTACTGTATACAATGTTAGCTCCCATATTTAATAAAGGATAAACCAACATTGGAGACCATTCAATAAAGATTCACTTAGCTGCTTCAAGGATGAAAAAGGTGACCTATCAAGAATAGCTACACAGTTTAGGTCATTATTCAATAGAATAACAACAAATAAGGGGTGATCTTGTGGAAACAAAATTCTGAGGAGCTTGACAGGATAGATATTGACTAGATCTTCGATCACCAGTGAAGTCTCAAATCAGGGGACATTACAGAAGGGAATATTCATGTTAAAACAAAATGTAAAGATTTTTTTTCTCTCAGTGAATTGCTAGAATTTTCCAGCCCAAGGAATTGTGAAAGATAAATATGGTAGGCGAATTGGTCTTGGGTTACTCTTTGGAGGGTCAGTGTGGTTGTTGGGCTGAAGGGCCTGTTTCCACAGAGGGGGGAATCTGTGATTCTAGACAATAGACAATAGGCGCAGGAGTAGGCCATTCTGCCCTTCAAGCCTGCACCGCCATTCAATATGATCATGGCTGATCATTCCTAATCAGTATCCTCTTCCTGCCTTATCTCCATAACCATTGATTCCACTATCTTTGAGAGCTCTATCCAACTCTTTCTTCAATGAATCCAGAGACTGGGCCTCCACTGCCCTCTGGGGCAGAGCATTCCACACAGCCACCTCTCTCGAGGAGAAACTTCTTCACCCAATCTCTGTCCGAAATGGTCAACCCCGTATTTTTAAGCTGTGTCCTCTGGTTCGGCACTCACTCATAAGCGGAAACATGTTTCCTGCTGCCAGAGTGTCCATTCCTTTCATAATCTTAGATGTCTCAATCAGATCCCCTCTCTGTCTTCTAAACTCAAAGGTATACAAGCCCAGACGCTTCACTCTTTCAGTGTAAGGTAATCCCGCCATTCCAGGAATTGACCTTGTGAACCTACGCTGCACTCCCTCAATAGCCAGAATGTCTTTCCTCAAATTTGGAGACCAGAACTGCACACAGTACTACAGGTGTGCAAAGTTTGGGAGAAGATTTGTAGCTCGGGTGCTCGTTGTTGTGGTTCTGTTCGCCGAGCTGGGAATTTGTCTTGCAAACGTTTCGTCCCCTGTCTGTCCAACAGGTTGGCTATTGTTTCTTTGGCTAGTGTTTTGTCGATGGAGGTGAACAGTGCCGTTACATCGAATGAGACCATAGTTTCTTCCTTGTCTATGTGTATATTTCTGATGATGTCCAAGAATTCCTGTGTAGATTGTATAGATTGTCTGGATCCGCTGATCAGGTGTTTCAGTTTCTGCTGTAGTTCTTTGGCCAGTTTGTGTGATGGTGTCCCTGGTAGTGATACTATGGGTCTGAGTGGGATGGCTGGTTTGTTCACTTTGGGTAGTCCATAGAATCTAGAAACAATTGCCAACCTGCTGGACAGACATAACAGACAACAGGACGTTGAACCTATCAACAAATACGGCATACATAAACTACTGGACTTGTGCCTCACAACACACTTCACATTCAACAACCAAATATACGAACAAATCAACGGAACACCCATGGGCTCACCGATCTCTGGACTCAGAGCGGAAGCAGTAATGCAAAGGTTAGAAGAAACAGTCTTACCACAAATTCAACCCAAACTCTGGGTCAGATACGTGGATGAGACCTTTGTAATAATTAAAAACACAGAAATAGAGAACACACACCAGATCATCAATGCCACACTCACAGGAATCCGATTCACTAGAGAGGAAGAAAAGGACAACCAACTCCCATTCCTAGACGTGATGGTACAGAGAAAACCGAACGGAGAATTCACCACAAAGGTTTACAGGAAAGCCACACACACAGACCAAGTCCTAAACTATGAAAGCAACCACCCCAACACACTCAAACGAAGTTGCATCAGGACACTATTCAAAAGGGCCACAACACACTGCAGCACACCACAACTTCAGAAAGAGGAAGAAGAACACCTGTACAAAGTATTCGCCAAAAACAGATACCCTCACAATTTCATCAACAGATGCCTAAGGGAGAGACAACGGAACGAGGACATGCCGCAACCCAAAGGACTAGCCGCACTATCATACATCACGAGCATTTCTGAACTGACAGCCAGACTACTGCGACCACTAAGACTCATAACAGCTCACAAACCAACAGCCACGCTCAGACAACAACTCACCAGAACAAAGGACCCGATACCCAACATGAGCAAAACTAATGTAGTGTACAAAATCCAATGCAAGGACTGCACAAAACACAACATCGGACAAACAGGAAGACAGTTAACGATCCGTATACATGAACACCAACTAGCCACGAAATGACACGACAAGCTATCCTTTGTTAGCCACACACACAGACGACAAGCAACATGAATTCGACTGGGACAACACTACCATTATAGGGCAAGCCAAACAGAGAACAGCCAGGGAATTCCGAGAGGCATGGCACTCATCCACAGACTCTATCAACAAACACATCGACCTGGACCCAATATACCAGCCACTACAGCGGGCAGCTTGAACTGACAACCGGAAGCGGCAGAGACAGGCCACTATAAATGCCGGAAGAAACAGCACAGAAGCGCTTCACAGGAGGCTCCCAAGCACTGAGGATGTCACCTAGACAGGGGACGAAACGTTTGCAAGACAAATTCCCAGCTCAGCGAACAGAACCACAACAACTCCAGGTGTGGTCTCACCAGGGCCCTGTACAGCTGCAGAAGCACCTCTTTGCTTCTATTCTCAATTCCTCTTGTTATGAAGGCCAGCATGCTATTAGGTTCTTCACTACCTGCTGTACCTGCATGCTTGCCTTCATTGACTGCTGTACAAGAACACCCAGATCTCTCTGTACTGCCCCTTTACCTAAATTGATTCCTTTTAGGTAGTAAGCTGCCTTCCTGTTCTTGCCACCAAAGTGGATAACCATACATTTATCCACATTAAACTGCATCTGCCATGCATCTGCCCACTTACCTAACTTGTCCAAGTCACCCTGTAATCTCCTAACATCCTCATCACATTTCACCCTGCCACCCAGCTTTGTATCATCAGCAAATTTGCTCATTTTATTGCTAATACGATCTTCTATATCATTAACATATATTGTAAAAAGCTGTGGTCCCAGCACGGATCCCTGCGGTATGCCACTGGTCACTTCCTGCCATTCTGAAATGAAGCCGTTTATCACAACCCTTTGTTTCCAATCAGCCAACCAATTTTCAATCCAATCTCGTACTTTGCCCCCAATACCATGCGCCCTAATTTTGCTCACTAACCTCCTAGGTGGGACTTTATCAAAAGCTTTCTGAAAGTCCAGGTACACTACATCTACTGGATCTCCCTCGTCCATCTTCAGAGTTACATCCTCAACAAAATTCAAGAAGATTAGTCAAGCATGATTTCCCCTTCATAAATCCATGCTGACTCTGTTCTATCCTGTTACTTCTATCCAAATGTACCATAATTTCATCCTGTATAATAGACTCCAGCATCTTTCCCACCACTAAGATCAGATTCTATCTCAAATTATTTTAAAAGAGGGCAGATAGATTTTTGAAATATTGAGCAGTTGAGGGCTATGCGAATCAAGCATAAAAGAGGTGTTGAGGCCTGGGTTGGCCCAGCCATGATCAGACAGAATGGGGGAACAAGCTGAAGGGGATGAATGCCCTCCTTCTGCTCCGATTCCTTGAGCCTCCATTTCATGCTTTTTTGTCTCCAAAGAAGAGCATGATACAATCTGCTAAAGATTGTAGAGAAGGTGTAATGAATGCTTGGGAAGTTATGGAGCTGAAGGATACGGTAAGGAAAGAAATAAACAGGGAAACGGGTGAAAATGGGGTGTTTATGTACTGATTCAGATGGCATTGATTAATCAATCACAGCTCTGCAGTCATGAGTAGGAAGGGAATTCCCTCCATGAATACAGGAAATCTACTGCAGAGCTCACACAAAGGGAATTCTTTCCTTTGGAGCAGAAAAATATGTTGCTGGAAAAGCGCAGGTCGAGTAGCATCCAAGGAGCAGGAGAATCAATGTTTCGGGCATAAGCCCTTCTTCAGGAATGAGGCTGGTGTGCCAAGCAGGCTAAGATAAAAGGGTAGGGAGGAGGGACTTGGGGGTGGGGCATTGGTAGTGCGATAGGTGGAAAGAGGTCAAGGTGAGTGTGATAGGCTGGTGAGGGAGTGGGCGCGCAGAGATCGGCAAGAAGATTGATAGGTCAAGAAAGCGGTGCTGAGTCTGAGGGTTGGGACTAAGATAAGGTGGGTGGAGAGGAAATGAGGAAGCTGGAGAAATCCACAAGGTTGGGACTGATATAAGGTGGGGGGAGGGGAAATGGTTGGGACTGAGATAAGGTGGGGGGAGGGGAAATGCCCGAAACGTCGATTCTTCTGCTCCTTGGATGCTGCCTGCCCTGCTGCGCTTTTCCAGCAACACATTTTTCAGCTCTGATCTCCAGCATCTGCAGTCCTCACTTTCTCCAATTCTCCCCATCAGTAAACTCTCCCATCACATGACCCAACATATCAGTTAAAGCAGGATGCACTGCGCATGATCTAGCCAACAAAGGTAGCCTGGGTGATTGATGTCAGCACTGGACCAATGAAAGGACGGTGGGCGGAGCTGGAGGACCTGGTGGGGCGGTTGGTCCTCCAACCAAAGTGAATGATGGGGGGGAGCTCCACTAGACCACGTGCTCACCCTTGCGCGTGGCGCAGAGAAGGTGTAATGAATGCTCGGGAAGTTATGGAGCGGAAGGATACGGTAAGGAAAGAAATAAACAGGGAAACGGGAGAAAAACTGTGTTCCTATGAGAGGAAAGGTTTTATAAATTGTGCACGACGGAAAACATAAATTTGAACGTACCAGTCCCGCGTTTCCAGTCAACGGGGAATTGCCTCAGCACGGCTCCAGGGCTGAGTGAGCGCCGCCATCTTTATTCGGGGCAACGATTCACTGGACACGTGCGGAGCCGCCATCTTTATAGGAGGCAAAGTGCAGCGTTTCTCTGGTAAAAGTCAAAAGGCAGGATTTACACAGAGCATATTCAAACCTCGAGAGATGGGTGTTTATTTCTGGATTTATTTCGTCATTCATTTAAATGATTTGGATGTCAACATAGGAGGTATAGTAAATAAGTTTGCAGGTCATACAAAATTGGAGGTATTGTCGACAGGGAAGAAGGTTACCTCAGAGTGCAATGGGATATTGATCAGATGGGGTTTAATTTAGATAAATGTGAGGTGCTGCATTTTGGAAAAGCAAATTCGGGCAGGACATATACACTGAATGGCAAGGCCCTGGAGAGTCTTGCGGAACAAAGAGACCTTGGACTGGTTCATCGTGTTAAAAACAAAATCAATAATGTTTAGACGAGACCACCAAAACTGGAAACGAGACAATTTATTCTACGATCTTGCAAGAATCGGACTCCAATTGTACAGAAAAATTGAAGTGAGGAAAAATTCAAATTACTACACCAGTTGTACCTTTGAATTGTGTGAGGTCATCTTTCACGACTATGACTGGCTCCTCTACTACCCAATCTTTCTTATTGATTTCTATTAATGCCCAGCTATGCTCCACCCTTATTGCCCCCTTCTCTCCAAGTTGGCAACTTTCCCCTCTGTAAGTGCTGACACAGGCTAAACCGATATCTTGATGTTCCTTCTCACTTGTCCATTGACCATTATCCATAGGTACATCATGATCTGGTTCAACATTTTGTATCAACTCTGCTGGTACATTCTATCCCTGCATATTTCATTGACTTGTATAACTCAAGCATTTTGGTTATCTCAGCGTTTTGCTGAAAACACAAGTTTTAAACAAAACTTATTTGAACTTTATTTTAAATATTGAACTTATTTGAAACTTATAATAATTACACACTAAAATTAGCATTTAATTAACCATAATTCTAGATTCTCTTCTCTAAATACTTAGAGTTAATAGTTCTCTTGCTGTACCCCTTTTTCTGTATGCTTTTTCTATATCTGAAAAAACAACACTTTTCCCATTTCTAACAATACTTCCTTGCCAGTCAAGTTGCAGGTAGATAGGACAGTGAAGGAGGTATTCAGTATATTTTCCTTTATTAGTTACAGCATCGAATATAGGATGTGGGAGGTCATGTTGCTTTACAGGACATCGGTTAGGCCACTTTTGGAATATTGTTTGCAACTCTGGCCTGCCTCCTATCAGAAGGGTGCTGTTAAAGTTGAAAGGTTTCAATAAAGATTTACAAGGATGTTGCGAGGTGTGGAGGATTTGAGCTACAGGTTGAGGCATAAAAGACTGGGGCTGTTTTTCCTGGGCTACCATAGGCTGAGCGGTAATGTTATGGAGGTTTATACAATCATGAGCGGCATGGATATGGTAGATGAACAAGGTGTTTTTCCTGGGGTAGTGGTGTCCAGAAGTAGAGGGCATTGCTTTAGGGTGAACGGGGAAAAATTTCAAAGGGGCCTAAAGGCCAATTTTTTAATGCAGTGGGTTGAATGAGCTGCCAGAGGAAGTGGTGGAGGCTGGTACAATCAAAACATGTTAAAGGCCTCTAACTAAATATATAATATATGATTAGGAAGCGTTTACAGGGATATGGGCCAAGTAGTTGCAAATTGGAATAGATTTGGTTAGGATATTTGGTTGGCATGGATGCGTTAGACCAAAGGGTCTGTGTCGGTGCTATACATCTCTCCGACTGTGGGATCATAACAGCTAATATTGCTCTGATTCACCTCTGGGCTCCCTCATGGCCACTTTGTCTAAATCTAGCTTCCTCAGTCTTGAACAGTAGGTGTATTTTTGGTCTGATTAGTATTTTACTATTACTTTAACAGAGATTCTTGCAAGTTAATTTTTTCACTGCTGCCCAGGCCCTGCTCTATTATCAGATTACTTTTTTCTGGAAAATCTTTGACAGTCAAGAATTCTTTTTTCCAATAAGCAAGTGTATTTCCCTTCCATTTCTGACGATCAAATTCTGCACCATTTTCATTCCCTGTAATCTGTTTTGCACTCCCTGAAACATCAACTGTGTTCCTCCTTCCACAGATACCAGTGATTAATGCCAAAGCCCTGTTGCCTGTGGAGAGGGTGATGATTGACTTTCTTGTACAGCTGCAGTTTGTGTGGTGAAGGTGCTCCCACAATGTGGTTGGGTAAGTGGTATTATAGATTATTCATTCAGCAACAGTGATGATTTGAAGATAATGTCCAAATCAAGAACATGCTTATAATTTCACAAAAATATTATTGGGAACTTTAGACATGAAACCAGAGAAGGATGATATTAGGTCAGGTGACCAAAAGCATTGCCAAATAAGCAGGTTTTGAGGAAAGTCTGAAAGGAGGAAAGCAGATCTGTGAGGTTTTGATTGCGAATTTCAGACCTTGTTGCTTTAGCAACTGTAGATACAGCCACACAGGTGAAATAATGATTTAACAAATCGTTGGGAGTCTTGAACAGAATGGGTTGTCGAGGTCTCAAAGGGTGTGTGATGCAGCGAGCTAGGAATTAAAACAAGGGTGAGAGTTTTAAATTAAGGATGTGGGCCGGGTGCTGGCAGGTGAGACTAGATTGAGATATCTGGTTGGCCTGGACAGGATGGATTGAAGGGTCTGTTTCCATGCTGTACATCGCGGTAGCTCTATGTTATTGATTATGAATATAGGAGCCTTTTGATTGATCAACAATTTTTGGTTCAAGGGAGTACTTGGGCAGCAGAGATTTAGTTTTTCTTGAGATTACAGGGAGGTTGAATGTGGGAGGATGGCCAGGAGTGTGTTTGGATAATGAAGTGTGGAGATAACACAAGGTGGATGAGAGTAAAGGAGCTGAGATGAGGGTGGAATCAGCTACAATTAGTGATCTTGGACTGGGACTGAGCTATCACACACTCCTCACCTTTCGGACTCAGCTGGTTGTCAGGTTGTGAATCAGGGCAGTATCACAATTGGGAGCTGAGTGACCCTGGTGGAGCCTAAAATGAGGCTCGCGCAGCTGCTGGTTGATAGCCCTGTTGATGACGACTTCCATCAAATTACTGCTGATCGAGTGTGGACTGATAGAAAGAAATTGTCTGGGTTGGATTGCCCTTTGTTTTTGTGTTGAACATGCCTGTTCTACATTGTTGGTCGATGTCAGTGCTGGAGGTGTACTTAGCTTGGTGGGTGGCAAGTTCTGAAGCACAAGCCATCAGTATTATTGCCAGAATATTGGCAGGGCCCGTAGCCTTTGCACTACTTAACTATTTCTTAGTGTTATTCAAACTGAATCGAACTGGCTTAAAACTCACATCTGTGATGTTGGAAACCACTGGAGAAGGCTGAGATGGATCATCCCACTTTGCACTTCTGGCTGAAGATTGCTGCAAATGCTGTTGTCTTATCTGGTGCATGGATGTGTGAGGCCCCTCCATCGGTAAGGGTGGGGATATCTGTGATGCTTCCTCCAGTGAGTTGTTTAATTGTCTATCACCGTTCACAACTGGGTGTCGCAGAACTACAGAGCTCCGATCTGTTCCATTGGATGTCGGATCACTTAGCTCTGTTGCTTGCTGCTGATTCTGTTTGATATGCAGGTAGTTCTGTTTGGTAGATTCACCAGGTTGGCACTTCATTTTTAGGTATGCATGGTGCTGCTCTTGGCATGCAGTCCTTTACTGTACATTGTGATGGTTGAGAGTGGGATTTACAAACCCATGAGATTATAGATTGTGCTGGAGTACAGTTCTGCTGCTGTTGATGTCCCACAGTGCCTCAAAGATGTCCAGTTTGAGATCCTACATCTCTTCAAAGTGTGTCCCATTTAGAACGGTGATAGTGTCACTCAACACAATGGAGATTTTTCTCAACTTTAAGGCAAGACTTTGTCTCCAAAAGGAATGTGTGATGGTCGCTCTTACCGATACTGTCATGGACGGATATATCTGCAGCTAGTCAATTCATAACAATGAGATCAAGTATGTTTTTCCCTCTTGTTGGTTCCCTCACCACCCGCTGCAGACAATGTTGAGCAGCTATGTCCTTTAGGACCTGACCAGCACAGTCAGTAATTCTATTGCAGAGTTAGTCTCGATTGTAGATATAGAAATCCTGTACCCAGAGTATGTTTGACGCCATTTTACTTCCTCAGCGCTTCCTCCAAATGTTGTTCAACATGAAGGAGAACTGATTCATCAGCCGAGGGAGGATGGAACGTGGTTATCAGCAGGAGCCGTGAGACTTCCTGGTGTCCGGAGTCAATGCTGAGTACTCCCAGGGCAAATCCTCCCAGTCTGTACACTTCTGTGCCACCACCTCTGCCTGGTCTGTCCTGCCGGTGGGACAGGACATATCCAGAGATTTTAGGAGAAAGTGAAGACTGCAGATGCTGGAGATCAGAGTCAAGGGTCTGGTGCTGGAAAAGCACAGCAGGTCAGGCTGATGAAGGGCTTAGGCTCGAAACGTCGATTCTCCTGCTCCTCGGATGCTGCCTGATCTGTTGTGCTTTTCCTGCACCACACTCTCTATCTCGGGATGGTGATAATGGTGTCTGGTCGTTGTCTGTAAGGGTTGATTTTGTGAGTATGACTATGTCAGGCTGTTCCTTGATTGGTCTGTGAGACAGCTCTGCACATTTTGGCACCAAAATCCAGATGTTAGTGAGGAGGACGTTGCACCATCGAGAGGGCTGATTGTGTGGTTGTATTTTCTGGTGCCTTGTTAGATACCAAGCGGTCTATCCAGTTTCATTCCTGTGTTGAGACTTTACAGTGATTATTTCAGTGAGTAGCTGGCTGGGCCACTGTCAGGTTGGCAGGATTTTTTTTGCCATTGGCAATGGTTTCATAGAGATCAGGAGATGCCTAATTCCAGTTATTTTTTTCTTGAATTCAGACTCCACCATCTGCCAAGATGGGATTCGAGCCAGGACTTAAGTCATTTGTTGTAATATTTTGGATAAACGTTAAATACATTAGGTTTGTTCACTCATTTTAAATATCACTTAACCAGGTTTTGTTTCTTTGTGAAACACTGTCCATCATCCTGTCTCCTCCATCCTTCTCTCCAACAACAAGAGTTTGGAGTGCATGGAGTTTCTCTGTCACTAAGACTGAGATAATACGATCTGCTGCTTCCCTCCCTCCCACTAGCCCACGGAGCCAAACTGCGTCACGTAGTGTTCCTGTTTTTTGTCCTAAACTGACATCTTTCTCCAATCTCATGTCAAGCCTTATCAGAGCTCACCTTGACCCTTTACCCTAATCTCATTAAACTATAGACTTTCCAACTCTCTTTCCTCCGCCTCCTTATCAGTCCCCCTCACCGATTCACAGATATTGTTCCTTGTTCTGTCTTTTCTGGTTATTCCCTTCTCTTCCAAAATCCTGCTCCATCTCCACTCTCCCTTTCCTTTCTGAATTTCTTGCATTTGGTATCCTTGGTCCCTTCTGTATCTCACCTACATACTGCCAGAAGGTGACATTGTGCAAAAGCACCATGTTGTGTTTCACATGTACACTGACAATGCCCAACTCTTCCTCCCCATCATCCCTCTCCACTACTCCAATGCTACTCAGTTATCAAACTGCTTACCACACTCCCACTACTCGATTAGCTGCAGTTTCCTCCAATAAAACATTGTAATGGTTAAACCCATTGCCTTATAAATTCCTTTCCCTTATTGCTGAGCCTCTCCCTCTCACTGGGAACTGTCTGAGGCAGAACTACACTCTTCATAATATTGCTGTCATATCTGACCTCAACCTGACCTTCTGATCAGACATCTACACAATCACAAACACCAGGAATTCCAATCTCTTAAACGTTGTTTGTCTCCTCCGCACCCCAGCTCCATTGCTACTGAAACTCCTTACCCACGTCAGTGTCGCCTTAAACTTGATGAAGCTGAAACGGAACCCTTGATTCCGTGACTGACACAGAATCTGGTTTCAGACCCCCCCCCCCCCCCCCCACCCCCCACCCCCCCATGATGGGAAACATCCTCTCACTGTCATTTATCCTGTCAAACCCCTTAAGAATCTGGTGGTGGGGTTTGATTGTAGGTGGTGGAAATGGCAGAAGATGAGGTGTTGTATCTGGGTGGAAGGTAAGGACTTGGGGAGGGTTCTATCCCTGCAGTTATAGGTGTGGATTTCAATAACAGAAGTGCGGGAAGTGGAAGAGACACATTCGATGGTATTGACTACGTGGGAGGGGAAATTGCAGTCCTTGAAAAACGGGGCAATTTGGTATGTTCAGGCTTTACTGGACCACTGCAGTAAGCGTGAGACAGAGATGTTGGCCGGGGAACAGGCTCGTGTGTTAAAGTGGCAGGCAGCTGGAAGCTCGGGGTCTGTTTTTGCAGCAGAATGTAAGATCATCACTCGCCATTTCCGCCACCTCCACTGAGATGCTGCCAGACACAGGTTCCTGTCCCCTCCATTAACAGCTATGCACCCGCCCCCCAGCCAGATCATAATCCACTCCTTTGTCTTTCCAAATGTTCTGGTCTCTCTTTGGGTTCTGTCCCTCCCTGTTATTTACTCTTTAACTCCTATCTCCTGCAGTACAAAGATCTGCAGGTTAGTTGAATTGGCCAAGCTAAATTTCCCATAATGTTCAGGGATGTGAAGGTTAGGTGCAATAGTCAAGAGAAATGTAGAATAACAGGGTAGGGCAATGGGTCTGGGTGGGATACTCTGCGGAGGGACACTGTGGACGTTTTGGGCCGAATGGCCTGTTTCCACACTGTCAGGATTCTAATTTTGCCAGCTCCCATCGGTTCTGAGGAAGGGCCAATGGACAGATTTCTGTTCCCAGATGCTGCCAGACCTGCTGAGCTTTCCCAGCACCTTCTGCTTGTTGTTCCTGATTGACATCATCCATACACCTTCTGGGTTTGATTCAACAGGAGGAGAATCCCACCACTGACCTCACAATGGGGTCCAGCTGATTGATGGCAGCTTCGGACCAATAGGAAATGATGGTGGGACTGGTGGACCAAGTGGAACCAGCTGGTCATCCAAACAATGGGAGTGAATGAGGGGCGTGGCCAATGGGATGACACGTCACCAGTAACTCTGCTGATGCAGTGCCACGTGACTCGGCCATTGGTGAATGTGGGAGATGCAAACAGGGAAGGGGAAATTGGCCTCAGAGACAGGGAGATAATGAGTCACTTTAGACTGGGAAGTTTTAATTTCCCACTGTGCGGTTCGTTAGTCTGAATTAGAAACTCTAGGTCCCACGTTTGCAGCAGATGGGAAAACGGCTGCGGTCCTCAGGCGGTGATAGGACCTGGGATATGGTCGCCATCTTTATTAGGGGCAAGGTACAGGTGAGGCGCATGTGCATGTCCCCTTCCTCGGCTGTGCGGTGCGATTTGAAGAGAGGCATTTACACATCAAGCACATACCAAGAGAAAAGTATGTCTTTACTATTCTTCCTGCACTGACTGTGAGTTTTGTTTTGTGAATTCATTTCATAGGATATTAAATCAGAATAATTGAGGCTGGGATTTCAAAGCAAGTTTTTGCAGTGGATGGAGTCATCAGGATCTGAACATCATTGGCATTTAACTGTGGAAGGAGAAGGGTTTGATCTGTTTGCGGGAAAATATTTCTAATATTTTTGTTAAGCAGAAAGATGTACAAATTCATGGTTGTATCACCCTTTGGGTATGTGCTGCCTTCTGGGTCCTGCAGCTGAGGAAGGAGATATTGGCCTGAGAGGGAGCACGTATTTTCCAAGCTACACCTCGTCTCTTTGTAAGAACTGTCAGAATTCGATCCAATCACCCACTTCATGATGTTAACCTATAAACTCTTTATTTTCAATTACCTGCAAACTTCTCATTAAAACTCCTTTTGGACTCAAATTCCAGCACCTTTCCAGGTGGAATGTTCCAGATTCTACCAACTGTCCATTCATCCAGAAACTGCTGAGGTCCATGTTGACTCTGGGGTTACAAAGGACTGAATTGAAACGTGAGTTGCTGTCCCTGAGCTCCCATTGAGATGCATTGGAACAGTACAGGAGGCTGAGGGCAGTGTAGGTGTGAGCAGACAATGAAAATGATAGGGCTGCACTGTGAGGGCTGCTTGGCTCAATGAGAGTGTTCTGGAGTTGGGTGTAAAGAGAGTGAGGGGAGACAGGGAGAAGGTGACGCTGAAACTCCGTTTTGGTTCAGGCCATTCAGAAACTCACATGATCCCAATGGGAACAGCCAGTTTTTAAGTGATACCTGCGGAGTATTTCTTAACAGTTTTTAAAGTATAACATAACAGGTTAAGTAAAGTTTGGTGCTTTTGATTTTAATAGAAATGTTTGTGTGAAGGAAGGTTGCTAGTTCATGTAAATTCTCTTAATGGGAGTAACTAAATGAATATAGAGAGACATTGAGATAGGAGCCCTCAGACCCGTGGTGTGCTACTCTTGCACAATGTGGGAAATAAGGGAAGCTTCCAGTATCCCTGACGGCTATGTATGCAGGAAGTGGACCCACCTGCAGCTACTGGGAAACTGCTTTTCAGACCTGGAGCTGAGAGTGGACTCACTGTGGAGCATCTGCAATACTGAGAATGTTATGGTCAGCAGGTTTAGTGAGTTAGTCACACTGCAGGTGAGGGCTACACAGGCAGAAAGGGAATGGGTGACCATCAGATCAAGAAAATAGACAGGAAGGGAGTGCAGAGTCCCCAGTGGTTATCCCCTTCTCAAACAGGTACAGATATACCACTTGGGATTCTGTTCGGAGATTATGGGTGGGGTAGCCTCTCGGGAAATCAGCAACAGTCAGGTTCATGACACCACAGAAAGGTCTGCTGCACAGAGCGGGAGGAAAGAGAGTCGCAGGGCTAAAGTGACAGGGGATTCAATAGTCGATTCACAGACAGGCACTTCTATGGCCACAGACATGAATCCAGGATGGTATGTTACCTCCCTGGTGCCAGGATCCGCGATAGCTTGGATAGGCTATCGGACATTGTGGAGCTGGTGGGTATCATGGCGGTGATGGTGGTGGAATCTTCTCACTATGAAGACCATGGATCATTTACTTTCTCCACTGCTTCCCACTCCTATCTGCTTCGAAAAGAGAATCACAGAGAAACACGGAATAAAATGGGGTCAGAGTCTCTGGTATACAACTGTTTAACACAGTGCCCCCATCTTATCCATATTGATCATCAAGCACACATACCCTGTATGATCATCTAATACCTTTTGATATTAGAATAAATGATACATGATTAGTTAATGTTTTGATGAGGAAAATGAGCAGAGAGGTTTAGTAGTAATTTCTGAAGCTCAGGATGCATGAATCTGAATTAAAAATGGGCTATCCTCAAGGCTGGATTTAGAGAAAGGCAATTAGCACAGAGATTACAAATACAAGGAGGATTGTGAGAATGGATGATGTTACAGAGACAGATGCTTTGTGATACCAGAGATAGTGAGGGTTCTGAGGCTGGAGAGGAATTACAGAGATAAGGAAGAGTTGTGAAGCTGATGAAGTGAGAGTGATAGAGAGAGTTGTGAGCATGAAGCAATTTACAGAGACACCGAGAGTTAGAGTCTTAAAGTTATTCAGCATGGAAACAGACCCTGTGGTCTAACCAATCCATGTCGACTATAATTCCAAACGAAACTAACTGCACCTGCCTCCAAATATTTCCTATTCATGAACTTTAGCCGATGTCTTTTAAAGATTGTAATTGTATTCACAGCTACCGTTTCCCCTTGCAGTTCATTCCACAAATGTAAAAATATCCTAATATCTATTAGGATATCTATAAAATATCTATAAAACATCCTAAAATCTATTTAAAACCTTTCTCATCTCTCTTCAAAATGTGTGTACCCGCGTCTTCAATCCCCCTGCGATCCCCCGGGCATTCATCTTATCTACACTCTCCGTGATTTTATAAACCTCTAATAAGTTCACCCCTCAACCTCCTATACTCCAGTGACAGAAATCTCAGCCTATCCAGCCACTCCTTCAACACCACCCCTCCACTCATGGAAATATCTTCTGAACCTTCTCTAATAACATCCTTCCTATAACGGGGAACCAGAACTGGACGCAGTATTGCAGAAAAGGCCTCACCAGCATCCTGTACAGCCTCAATATTACGTTCCAGCTCCTCTACCTAAAGGTCTGAGCAATGAACGTAGGTGTGCTAAACACCTTCTGAACCACCCTGTCTACATATGACACAAGACCTGAACCCCTCGGTCTGTTTGTTCTATGGCACTACTCAAGGCCTTACTTTTAATTAATGAAATTAATTAATGAGGCTAAAGGCGATGTCTGTTTTCTCAAAATGTAATAGCTTACATTTATTCAAATTAAACTCCATGCAACTCTCTTCAGCCCATTCACCCAATTGATCACGATCCCTTTGTAATCATAAATACCCTTTGTTACTGTCCACTTTAACTGTTTTGATGTCACCCACAAACAAACCATACTTTGTATATTCTTACCCAAACCATCTACACGCATGGCAAACAAAAATGGACCCAGCACCGATTCCTGTAGAACACGACTGGTTACAGGCCTCCAGTCTGAAAAGCAACCCTCCACTATTACACTCTGTTTCCTACTATTAAGCTAGTTTTGTATCAAGTTGGCAAGCTCTTCCTGAATCCCATGTGATCAAACTTTACAAATTAGTCTCCCATGCAGAACTTTGTGAAAGGCTTTAGTAAAGTCCAAATAAGCAATGTCTAAAGCTCTGTCCTCGTCGATCTTCTTGGTTACTACCTTAAAAAACTCAATCAAGTCTGTGAGACACCCTCTTGTGTAACCATGTTGACTGTCCCTAATCATTCCTTAACTCTCCAAATAGATGTAAACCCTATCCTTCTGAATGACCTCCAACAGGTCACCCACCACTAAAGTCAGACTCCGAGGTCTACAGTTCCTAGGCTTTCCTTCTATCCCTTCACAAACAAAGGTACAATATTAGCCACTCTCCAGTCATCAGGTAGCTCACCCGTAGTTATCGATTATCCAAATATTTCTCCATGGTGCCCACAATTTCCTCCCACCCAAACTGTTCCCATCCTATCACTTCAGTCACTTGCCCTGTCTGATCAGCCAAGAAAAGGTCAGGTGTTGCTTGCTTTCCGATAGGAACATTTACATATTGATAAAGAACATTTTCGTGGACTCGTTTAACAAATTCTTTCCCAACCAAACCTTTCACACTATGGTAGTCCCAGTCAATGTTTGCAAAATTAAATCATCTACTATTACCACCTTATTATTCTGACTTTATATCTGAGATCTCTCTGTATGTTCCTTTAGTTCACTCTGATTATTGCGGCGTCGAGAGTGCCATCCGACCAAGGTGATGATTTTTAAATTTTGAAAACACAATTTTACTTTTAAAAAGCTCTCCTCCGCGATTTAAAAATAAATCTCTTTTTGTTTATTCACTCAGTTGATGTGGGTGTTTACCCTGAGGGCAGTTGAGAGTTAACTCCATTGCTGTGGGTCTGGAGTCACTTGTCGGCCAGACCAGGTGAGGATGACAGTTTCTTTTCCTAAAGGACATTAATAAATCAGATGGGTGTTTTCTAACAATCGACAATAGTTTCATGGTCATCATTAGCCTTTTCTTTCGCGATTGTATTGAATTCCGATGCCACCATCAGCCATGTTGGGATTATAACCCTAATCCTCGGAACATTACATATATTACTCGTCTATCAAGAATACCATCTAGCCATTACCTCCCTTTTTAGCAGAGTTTTTTTAAAAAATGTTCCCTCATTCTACATGGACAATTTGTGATAAAATACTCAAATGTCCATGTGTCGGCGTCTCCAAAAAGTCACTGAACAGAAATCTGTTTGGGAGGGAAATATTTCACTCTTTTTTTGTTTGGGTTTTTTATTTTTAATTTTTGAGGTAAAAGAAAAAAATGAATCCAAATAAAAATCTTACAACACGGACATGTAAGCTGGAGGGGGATTATAGAGACGCTGAGGGTAGTGAGGCTGGAAGGGGATTACAGAGACAGGGAGGGTGGTGAGGCTGGAGGGGGATTACAGAGGCAGGGAGGGTGGTGAGGCCGGAGGGGGATTACAGAGGCAGGGAGGGTGGTGAGGCCGGAGGGGGATTACAGAGACAGGGAGGGTGGTGAGGCCGGAGGGGGATTACAGAGACAGGGAGGGTGGTGAGGCCGGAGGGGGATTACAGAGGCAGGGAGGGTGGTGAGGCCGGAGGGGGATTACAGAGGCAGGGAGGGTGGTGAAGCCGGAGGGGGATTACAGAGGCAGGGAGGGTGGTGAGGCCGGAGGGGGATTACAGAGACAGGGAGGGTGGTGAGGCCGGAGGGGGATTACAGAGACGGGGAGGGTGGTGAGGCCGGAGAGGGATTACAGAGACGGGGAGGGTGGTGAGGCCGGAGGGGGATTACAGAGACGGGGAGGGTGGTGAGGCCGGAGGGGGATTACAGAGACAGGGAGGGTGGTGAGGCCGGAGGGGGATTACAGAGACAGGGAGGGTGGTGGGTCCGGAGGGGGATTACAGAGACAGGGAGGGTGGTGAGGCCGGAGGGGGATTACAGAGACAGGGAGGGTGGTGAGGCCGGAGGGGGATTACAGAGACAGGGAGGGTGGTGAGGCCGGAGGGGGATTACAGAGACCTCTCTGGAAATGGAGTGGACAGAGAAGAGAAACAGAGACATTTCGCAGCTGCCCTCAGAGAGTCCTCACCCTTGGAAGTACTCAGAGCCGGGTATCAGCTCAGTGGGTTTCAGTCTCTTCAAATATCAATCTTAGTCTGTTCTACTTTATTAAATCTACAATAGTGAGTAAGGTGAGGGTTTCTTTTTAATGTCTTACAGTGTCTTGATTAAATGTTTGAAAAATAAAACATAAGCATTGTTATTCTCGGGCAGTATTTTTCCAGCAGTAAGACTGTGTCTTTGTCTTGGTCTGTAGATTCTTAAGGCCAAGAGATGGCCTGTTGTAGAGTGGCGTGCTGTTCCTGTCGGATGTGGGAGATTAGGGAAAGTCTCCATGATCCTGATGATTATGTCTGCAGCAAGTGTGATTGTAAATCCTATTGGATCGCATGTATTAGTGGAGGAGTGATTAAAGGCAGTGAGGAATTGACAGGAGCCGGGGGTGTGATAAGGGGCAGTCTCAGGAATGCAGGATACTGCAGATACAGTCAGGTAGGTGGGTTCCCTCCAGGAAAGCTAGGAGGGGTAGGCAGGTAGAACAGCAGTCTTCTATGGCTATCCCCCCTCTCAAACAAGTATACTGTTTTGGAAAATGTAGTTGGTAATAGACTTTCAGGGGAATGTAACACTGACAGTCAAGTTACTGTGACTGAGACTAGCTCTACTGTAATGTGAGGTATATCCAGTTCCACGTGATCAATGGTGATAGGGGACTCTCTAGTCAGGGGCACAGTCTGCGGTTTCTGCAACTGACAGTGAGACATCAGAATGGGGTGTTGCTGCCCTGGTGCCAGTGTCAAGGATGTCTCAGAGGGAGCAGAATATTCTCAAAGAGGAAAGTAACCAGTGGGAGGTCATTGTACATTGGTACCAATGGCATAGGAAGGGGGAAGCCTGGGGTCCTGACGAGCAGGGAGATTTGCTCGTGCCACTTGGGAGGCATTAAACCAGTGAGGGATTCAGGGTAATACTAAAGAGATAGTGAGAAAAGAGGTGAGTCTGAGACTGGTACTGTTCACAGGTCAGACTGTCAAGGCAGGCAAGAACAAGTCACAGAATGAGGTGGGACGGACCAGTTACACTGCATTTATTTCAGTGCAAGAGACCTGACAGGTCAGGCAGGTGGGCTCAGGGTATGGTTTTGAACAACATGGCACTGGAATATTATAGCAATTCCAGAAGCATCACTCAGAGATAGATAGGACTAACAGCTGAATGTTCCAGGGTATAGATGCTATAGCAAGGTTAGAAGGGGGCAACAGAGCAGGGGGAGTGGCATCTTCTATTAGGGATAATGTTACAGCTGGGCTTCCGGAGGATATTCCTCGGAGTACATCCAGGCAGTTATTTGGGTGGTACTGAGAAATAAGAAAGGGGTGATCATCTTATTGGGATTGTATTATAGACCGTCTCCCAATAGTCAGCGGGAAATTGAGACAAAAGTTTACCGAGAGATCTCAGTTATCTGTCAGACTAATGTAGTTGCAATGATAAGGGGTTTTAACATTACCAACATGACCTTGGAGTGCTGTAGTTTTAAGGGCTTGGATGGAAAGGTATTTGTTCAGTGTGTACGAGAACATTTCAGATTCAGTTTGTAGGATGTACCTACTAGAGAAGGAACAAAACCTGACCTATTTTATTTATTCATTCACAGGATGAGGCTGTCACTGGTTCGGCCAGCATTTATTGCTGCGTTTACCCAGAGGGCAGTTAAGAGTCAACCACGTTGCTATAGATCTGGAGTCACATGCAGACCAGACCAGGTAAGGATGGCATTTTCCTTCCCTAAAGGTCATGAGTGAACCAGATGATTTTTCCAATTGACAATGGATTCCTTGTTGTCACTAGATTATTTTTTCTAGATATTTATTGAATTCACGTTCCACCATCTGCCGTGATGGACTTCAAACCCAGATCCCCAGATCGTTATCTGGGTCTCTGGATTAACTGTCTAGCGATAATTTCACTCCGTCATCAGGACATGAGGCAGGGTGAGTGACTGAGGTATCAGTGGGGCAGCACATCAACACCAAAGATCCCACAGTATTGTGGCTCAGTGGTGAGCGCTGCTTCCTCAGCACCAGGGAACTGGGTTTGATTCCAGCCTCAGGTGACTGCTTGTGTTCAAGTTGGCACATTCTCCCCAGTATCTGTCAGGGTTTCCTTTGGATGTTGCAGTTTGCTCCCACAGTCCAAAGATGTGTAGGTTAGTTGGATGAACCATGTTAAATTTCCCATAGTGTCCAGATGCAGTATATGAGGTTTTGGGATGTGCAGGCAAATCTCTGCCTGATGTGAAAAGATCCTTTTGGGGTCTTGGACAGAAGTCAGAGGGAGGTGTGGCCGCACGTTTTACATTTCCCATGTCGGCAAGGGAGGGTCAAGGGTGTGGAGTGTGGGTTGGTGGGAGGGTGTGGACCAAACAAGGAAGGCGCAGCGGGAATGGTCTCTGCGAAACGCAGATAGAGGGAGGAGGGAAATATACCTCTGGTGGTGTGGTCTGACTTTAGGTAGCAGAAATAAGAGGTTAATGCGCTGTATCTGGAGATTAGTGGGGTGAAGGTGAAGACCACAAGGTTATATTCTTTATTGTGTCTGGAGGGGTGGGGTAAAGGCGGAGGTGCGGGAAGTGGAGGGTATGTGTTGGAGGGCATTGTTGATCAAGTCAGAGGAAAATTACGGTCCTTGAAGTCGGCCTTCCTGGGATGTCCTGGAATAGGATCCAAAGAGATTAAACAAATATATCACAGACAAAAGATTAACTGGACCAGAGAATAGGACCCCTTAAAGGTCAACAAGGCTGTCTATGGAACCACAGGGGGTGCGAAAGATATGCAAATATTTCACGTCATTTTTACTGGAGAAGTATATGGAAGCTAGAGAGTTTGGAGAAATAAACAGTGATAACTTGAAAAGTGTCCGTGTTACAGAGGAGGTGGTACTGGATGTCTTAAATCGCATCAAGGTGGATAAAGCCCTGGAACCTGATCAGGTGTATCCTGGAACTTTCTGGAAATCTAGGGAAGTGATTGTTGGGCCTCTCCTGAGGTATTTGTATCGTTGATCGCGACAGGTGAGGTGCCATTATTTTAAAAACGTGGTAAGGAGAGGCCATGGAACAAGAGAACAGTGAGCCTGAAGTCAATGGCAGGCAAGTTGTTGGAAGGGATTCTGAGGGACAGGATATCCATCTATTTGGAAAGATAAGGAATGACAGGAAGAGTCAATGTGGCTTTGTACGTTCACAATTGTGTTTCACTAACTTGAGTGAATGTTTTGAAGTGACAAAGAAAATTGATTAAGCCAGGCGGTGAATGTTGTTTATATGGACATTCAACAAGGTTCCACAAAGCAGACTGGTTAGCAGGGTTAGATAACATGGAATGCAGGGAGAGCAAGCCATTACAATACTACCTTGAAGGTAGGAGACAGAGGATGATGGAGGGTTGCTTTGCGGACTGGAGGCCTGTGAGCAGCGGTGTGCTGCAAGGATGAATATTGGGTCCTTAAATAAATGACTTGGATGTGAATATATGAGATATGGTCAGTAGGTTTATAGAAGACACCAGAATTGGAGGTGTAGTGGACAGTGAAGAAGGTTAGTTCAGAATACCACAGGATCTTGATCAGATGGGCCATTGGAGCAAGGAATGGCAGACGGAGTTCAATTTAGATAAATGCGAGCTGTTGTATTTTGGAAAGGCAAATCAGGGCAGGACTTATACACTTAATGGTAAAGTCCTGGGGAACATTGCTGAACAAAGGGACCTTGGAGTGCAGGTTCATAGTTCCTTGAAAGTAGAGTCACAGGTCGGCAGGGTAGTGAATGCAGCATTTGGTACGCTCCCCGTTATTGGTCAATGCATTGAATGCAGCTGTTCTGATGTCATATTGTGACTGTACAGGGCGCTGATTACAGCTCTTCTGGAATTCTATTTTCAGTTCCAATCTCCCTGTTCTTGCAATAATGTTGAGAAACTGGAAAGGGTTCAGAAAATATTTGCAAGGATTTTGCCAGGGTTGGACGGTTTGAGCGATTGGGAAAGGCTGAATAGGCTGGGACTATTTTCCCTGGAGGGTTGGAGGCTGAGAGGTGATCTCATAAAATCATGAAGGGCATGGATAAAGTGAGCAGTCAGGGACTTATTCCCAAGTTCGGTGGGTCCAGAACTAGAGGGTACAGGCTTAAGGTGAGAGGGAAAAGATTTAAAAGGGATCTAAGGGGCATCTTGTTCATGTTGAGGGCATTGCAAGTATGGAATGAACTGCCAGAGGAGGGGGTGGAGGCAAGAACAAGACATTTAAAAGACATCTGTTTGGGTTCTTGAAGAGGAAGGATTTAGAGGGATAAGGGTGAACCGCTGGCAAATGGGACTCCATTAACGCTCTCTGTTATTGGTCAGTGCATTGAATACAGAAGTTGGGATGTCATATTGTGGCTGGACAGGACGTTAATTAAACCACTTCTGGAATTCTGTTTTCAGTTTGAATTTCCCTGTTCTGTGAAGGATGTTGTGAAACTTGAAAAGGTTTGGACAAGATTTACAAAAACGTTGCCAGGATTGGAGGATTTGGCCTACAGGGAGAGGCTGAATGGGCTGGGGCTATTTTCTCTGGAGAGTCAAAGACTGAGAGGTGACTTCATGGAGATTTATAAAATCACGAGGGGTGTGAATAAGGTGAGTAGCTGGGGTCCTATTTCCTCAGGTTAGGTGAGTCCAAAACTAGAGCACCTGGGTTTAAGTTGAGAGGGCAAAGATTAAAAAGGGCAACGTTTTCAAGCTGAGTGTGGTGTGTGTATGGGAGGGGCTACCAGATGAAGTAGTGGAGGCTGAAAAATCGCAACATTTAAAAGGCTTCCAATTGGGTACATGAATGAAAGGGTTTTGATGGATACAGGCCAATAGATGGCAAATGGGAATCCATTAGTTTAGGATTCCTTGTTGGCACGGACGAGTTGGACCGAAGGTCTGTTTCTTTGATCTTAATAAATTAAGATGCATTCCTGTCTTTTGTGGAGAGCTAGCTGAAGCACAGATAATTATCCTTGGAGCTGAGAAGGTGAAGCAGTGATTTCGATCTGGTGCAGATTTGGTTCCAAGGTCTTGAATTTGCAGAGAGAGAGAGGAATTGTCAACACTGTCACAATTTTTAGTAACTGCTTTCAAGTAATTTGCAAATAATACAAGGGGAAAATGTGAACACTATTTTACTCAGTAAGTTCTGAGCATCTGGAACAGTTTGAACGACACAGATTCAGCAGGTAGCTGCAGACCAATAGGAGGAGAGCCTGTGTGGTCCTGCAGCCAATGGGAGTGAATGAGGGGTGTGGCCAGCAAGACAACACCTGTCCATGAGCTGTGCAGGTGCAGTGTCACTGTTTGGGGTTGGGAGAGACAGCAGAGACTGGGACAGAGGCTGTGGGACCTGAATTGCAAACTCCCGGTAAATTAAAACCAAAAGAACTGCGGGAGATGTAAATCAGAAACAACGGGATTGTTGTAAAGGAGTTCATTCTCGATCATGGATTTTAATCCATTGGCATTGTCCCGTCGGTTCCAGCCCCGCGGGGAAACACTGGAAATATGATGAATGTAATGTAGGTTTCAGTTATTAAACTGTAAAAAGTGCAGAACAATTTACAAGGATGTTGCAAGTGCTCAGGGGTCTGAGTTATACGGAGAGGTTGGACAAGTGAGGATTTTATGTTTATAGCAGAGGAAACAGAGAGGGGTTCTTTTCTAGAAGTGTATAAGACCATGAGAGGCATGGATAAGGTGAATGCACTCAGTCTTTTTCCCGGAATTCAAGGATTGGACGGCTTGATTGGATCAGTTTAAGTTCAGAGGAGAAAGAATAAAAGGGAAGCTGAGGGGCAACTGTTTTACACAGAGGGTGGTATGTATATGGAATGAGCTGGCAGTGGAAGTGGTTCAGGCAGGAACACTCACAACAGGTAAAAGACATTTGGACAAATATATGGATAGGAAAGGGTCAGAAGCAAATGGGCCAAGTGCAGGGAAATGGGGTTAGTGTGGATGGACATTCTGATCAGCATGGGCCAGTTTGGGCCAAATGGCCTGTCTCTGCTGTAGGATTCTATGACTGTAAATGCATTTGCTATTTCTCCCACTAACTCTGTTGGTATCCTGGGATGTATTCCATCAGGGCAATGAGACTTGTCTACCTTCAGCTCCATTAGCTTGCCCAGCTCTAACTCTTTCACAATAATGGTTATTATCTAGGTCCTCACCCTCCTTAGTCTCCTTATCCATTACTGCCATGCTCTTCGTATCCTCCACTGTGAAGACTGACTGCTGTGTGCTCATATTCCTGAACCCTGCTGGATAGGAATAACTCGGCACAGATCTCTGAGAGGTCTTCTTTGAGTCTTTATTGATGAGACATGGCAGTTACATGGATAGTGTACATGCAAAACACCTTCAGGCTGCATCAGGTAACTCCCCACCTGTCCGATGTACAGCTCCGATTGTGGTTTGGGACTTTGAATGGAGACTGTCTCTCAGTATTATCTCCATGGCAACGGCAGTTAGAAAGTCTAGTTCAGTTCAGCACTTTGTGGTTAAACCACACACCCCTCCCCCACGCCCCCGTGGCTCCCTCAAGTATCTGACAGGCACTTCAGTTTCAGTGGAGCTCTCTATCAGGATTCTGATGTGGAGGAGCCGGTGGTGGGGTGGACAAAGTTTAAAAACCACACAACACCAGTTAATAGTCCAAAGGTTTAATTGGAAGTACAAGCTTTTGGGGTGTGCTGTGATTTTTAACTTGATCAGGATTATCTCTATGGTAACAGTTAAGTGCTTCAACAATTACAGAAATTCTATTTCAGTTTGATAGACTCTCTTATTTCCTGAGCCACCCACGGCAGATTATTCCTTTTCCTAAAGTCCTTCCTTTTTCACTGATATATACTTTTGCTGAGAATTTCAAAAAATTGCTTTGATATTCCCGCACTGTCCGTCAACTTTCCCACCATAAAGTCTTTGCTTCCGGTCTACATTAGCCAACTCCTGCCTCATCCTATTGTAGTCTCCTTTTGTTTAAGCACTGGATCCTGGGAGTGGATCTAATCTTCCAGCTTTCCATCTGTGTTCTAAGTTCAACCAGACTTCTCAGAATTCTTTTATCAGATTACGAGGTGAGACGATGTTTCCTGGGAGTTTTGGTTTTCATTGTCAGTGACCTTGGCTTTGTAATAAAGTACAGGATAGATATTCACAACAGAGTATTCTGGACACTGCGAATTTACGACACAATCTAAAACCATAAATCACTGTCTCCCTTCAATTTAAAATTGCAAAATCATTACCTCCTACACGCTTCCTCACTATCTAAGATTGGAATGCTAATCCACCTGACTATCTGTCATTTTCCAAAAATCTCCTTTGGTGAAGGTGGTGAACTTTGGATTCAGCTTTTCAGTTATTACCGTAAGAAGATAAGCCCTGGGCACAGGAGAACCAGCCCCACCATATAATACAGTGATAATTGAGCTCACATCGGTCTCAGCTGGATTTTTCTGTCTGCTCTCTCTCTCACCCTTCAACTCATTGCAAATTCAGCATCTGTATCTCTTCATTACATTGGCTCATTGTCCTGGCATCCACCGCATTTTGAATAGTGAATTCCACAGATTCACAACACATTGAGACAAGTACATTCTTCCACATGAGAATAGAATAGAGTCCCTATAGTGCAGAAACAGGGTATTCATCCATCAAGTCCACACCAACCTATGATGAGCATCCCATTCAGACCCACTCGTTCCCTGTAACATTGTAATTCCCATGGCTAATTGTCTAACCGGCACGTGCATGGACACTGTCAGCAATTTAGCATGGGCAATCCACCTAACCTGCACATCTTTGGACTGTGTGAGGAAACTGGAGAACTGGACGAAACCATGCAAACATGGGGAGAATGTGTAAACTCCAACAGTCGCCTAAGTTCCCTGAGGCTGTGAGGCAGTAGTGCTAGCCACTGAGCCACCTCTGCTTTAAGGGCGGCACGGTGGCACAGTGGTTAGCACTGCTGCCTCACAGCGCCAGAGACCCGGGTTCAATTCCCGCCTCAGGCGACCGACTGTGTGGAGTTTGCACGTTCTCCCCGTGTCTGCGTGGGTTTCCTCCGGGTGCTCTGGTTTCCTCCCACACTCCAAAGATGTGCAGGTCAGGTGAATTGGCCATGCTAAATTGCCGGTAGGGGTAGAGGGACCACACGTCTGTGGGCAAACCTGGCACTGCACAAGTACAGAATGTGTGTGAGTTTTGGAGCATGTGCTTCGGGGTAACTAGTGGAAAGTATTTCATATTCTGTCTGGAGGAGGAACGCATTTGCTTGTAGTATTGATCTGTTAGAGGGTCAAAGTGTCACCACACCCACATGGGACCAAGTTACATTCCCAACTTGTCATAACACTGGAATCTACCAGTGAGAAACAAAGAAGGATGTGACCCATTCTCCCAGACTGAAGGTTCCTCTTCTGTCCAGGATCTGCCACTTCCCTGTCTGTTTCCTTTTGTTTCATTCTGCTGTTACATTATTGACTTGCAGCAACTGAAGGGAAAGGAAATGAACCCAGAAAGGGTGCAGACTCTAACCAGGGGCAGGAAGTGGTGGCATAGACCTGTTTATCAGAAACTCCATGAGAATGGGGAGGGTGTACATTAGGGGCTAGTAGAATCAGAATGGTGAGAGAGTGTAAATGGGCTGGAGGGTTACAGCTTTGGGGGAAGAAAGGGGTAAACGATATTCCAGAGAAACTAGAATTGTCTGTTCTGAATTTCTCATCTGTACATATTCCTTTACACAGGGTGCTAGATGGTGAAGATTTGCAGACTGAACACTCAACATCATTTGCCGATCACAATAAAGTTAATCAGAATTTGAAGAACCATAGATGGAGAATCATTCGGCCAAAATCCTGCAACACTCTCCTCACGGCATTGTGGGTCTCTCTGCGCCAAATGGACTGTGAATGGTACAAGACAGCAGCTCACTACCATCTTCTCAAGGGTAACTAGAGAAGGGGAATAAATGGTGGCTGAGCCAGTGATGCCCATATCCTGGAAACGGTTTCTATCTGTAGTTGCTGATGCCCAATTGATGTTACTGCAGGATGATGAGGGATGCTGAGTGCATCCTCCAGGAGGCAGCACCATCACATTACCCCTGCCTACATCCACACAGTAACACCGCAACGCCACTGGAACAAAAGGCAGTGAAACCAAAGGAGGACTTAGACATAGTTCTTTGAGGTAAAGTCATGAAAGGGGATTGGAACACAGCAGGAACAGGAGACTGAGCTGGATGGTCAGCTGTTTCCCATTGAATGGTGGAGCAGGATTGAAAGGCTGAATGGCCTCCTGCTGCTATCTCCCAGGTATGTATATAGTCACGGAGCCCGGGTAGGAAGACGTGGGCAGGGCAGGGATTCTCCAGGAAATTGCACCTCCACATCAGTTTTCAGTGAGGGATGGTTTGATGGATTTTATTTAACATTTGGCTTTAACACAAGGTTTGTGAATTTGGTTTTGAAATATTGTAGCTATTTATTCCACAATAAATAAAACTAAAAGAAATGAAACTAACAGTTTTTAAATTTCAAACTCCCTGTAAAACAAAATCCTGTCTATTCCCGGACACCATCTCGTTCCAGTTACTCAAACTCCAGGGAAATATTCCCTCCCTGTCTGAACCTTTGGTTTGATTTAACTGCTTTTCAGTTCTCATTCTATGAGCTGTGAAGTGTTCTTTCTCCCCCCATTTCTCCTACCCAGACATGTTATCACTTAGAGCTGAGCAACCTTCCCACGTTCATCATTACGCCATTTTAGGTTTTGTTAATATATAATCACCAGCAGTAAACTACCCGTGTAACCAATTGAATATTTACAAACAAAGCCCATTACGGGCAAAGCAAACCATTACAAATGACAGAGTGGGAAGGGACCAAATCAAAGTAGAGTTAGGGGTGAGGGGGCAGCAGTGGAGATAAAGCACTGTATCCCCTGCGATGCCACCTCTGTCTAAAGGCATCAAGAGCATTGATCCATACCACATGCTCCTTCTCCAGGGACGCCCTGCTTTATCCTCAAATCAGAGAATAATCTTTATCTTCAATCATAGAATGGAATCCCAAGTGTGGCAGGAGAGTATTGGCCCATCAAAACCCACTAATATTCCAAAGAGCATCCCACCTGGAGCACTCTTATCCTTGTAACACTGCATTTCTCATGGCAGATCCACTGAGTCTGCACAATTATGGAGACTGTGGACAAGTCCACACCGACCCGCCGAAGTGCAAACCGCCCATACCCCTACATTTACCCCTTACCTAACACTACGGGCACCCACAGAAACACAAAAGGCAGCATGTGTACCTGAGTTGACTGAACCTGGACTTAGGAAAATGTGACAACAATCACAACTAGTTAGAATTACAGAATCCCGTAGGCGCACAAAGAGACTATTTGGTCCATCGAGTCTGCAATGATCTGCTGTCCCACCCTACCTCCACAACCTCACATTTAGCATGGCAAACCCAACCCACTAACCTACACACTACAGGCCATATGAGCACGGCCAATCCATCAAACTGGCACATTTGTGGGAGGGTCACATATTATGTCTAAGTGCTCAGGATTGTGGATGAAGGCTCACAAATACTTTACTCTGACCCAAATCCTCTTTTTTTTTCAAAATAAAATCCGGGGGAAACTGCAGCCAGAAAGATTTCCGATTATCTCATGAGGAATAGAACTCAAAACTCGTGCCCCTGACCCAGGGGGCGCAGTGAATTCAGAGGTCTTGGGGACCATCAGAAATGTAACAGGTTGTGAACAAGGTGGGAGTGAGACAAGGACAAAAAGACAGTCTGTCACACGGGGGAAGGCAGGAGAGATTAAACAGCAGAAATGGTAGTCCCTCAAGGCCATGGGGAATGGAGTTAGGGCTGGGAAAGAAACAAGGAAACAAAGTGAGTAGCTGTCAAAGAAATACATTGAAAAAACAGATTATAACACCATTGAGGGCAGAGTACACAGTCTGAAATTGTTGTTCAATTGAGTACAGAATGCTGTAAAGCTTGGGCCATTCTATTACAGCCAACACATGCAGGATGGGCCAAGTGGCCTTGATCTGTGCTGTAACTTTCTGATAAATTTATTCTGACATTTGGAATTCAGGTCGGATGATGTTCATAAATTCTCAAATTGGACTTGAGTTTAATATTCTTGAGAAATGTTAAATAAATCACAATAATCCCATTCTGCAGACTTTAGTCCACAGCCCTGCATGTTCCAGCATCTCAGTTACATCCATGTCCTTTTATTCTAATGTGATGCTGGTTACTGCCTCTGCCACCCCATCAATGAGTTCCTGCTCCCCACCATCTCTGAGTGAAATGACTTCTTCCTTCCCCTTCTTTCTGGGAATTAGTTTCAATCTAAATCGTCCAGTTTCTGACCTCTCAGTTAATGAATAGCTCCTTCCTATCCAACTATCCTCCACAGAAATCATCCCCAGCCTCTCCAACCTTTCCTCAGAGCAGAAATTTTCCAATTGTATAAACATTCCGATCAATCTCCTCTGTACCCTCTCTGGTGTGATCACATTAACCCTGGAATAAGGCGATCAGAAGCGTGTGCAGTACTTTAACTGCAGTCAAACGAGTGTTCCTGACATTTCCCATGTCACCTCCGTGTTCTTGTGGTTGTCACTCACACAAGAAGTGTCCTGGTTTTCCCACATGGAACTGGATGTGCACTCCATGGGGCTGGGATTCCCTACCATGTGTTTATTTGTTAACTAATCCTAAATTAACTTCAGATTAAAACATTATAAACTACCTACCAATCAACGTCTTCCATTATACTCAAGTCACCTTATTTTTTTAAATCTCTTTAAAATTATTACTATCTAAACACAACAGGCTTTAAGTTGCTGATCAAGTATTCAGATGTCTCCACTGTTACAATCACTTGAAGATTATCTTTACCTTCAGCTACATTTGGTGAATTGAACACTGATTGTAATTATATGAATATCAAACGACTTGTGTTTTATGGTAATTAATCCAGTCTGACATTCTTGTTGGTTAATATCTTGAAGAGAACTGTCCTCAGAACTCCAGCCGTGCTCTGACTTCATTCACAACTGGATTTGGTTGGACTGCAGATCTTAGATCTGTTCTGTTGTTTCCTGGATTGCTTCACTCTGTCTATCACTTGCTGCTTATGCTGTTAGGCACACAAGTAGTCCTCTTTGGAAACTTCATCAGGTTAACACCTCATTTTTAGGTATTCATGCTGCTGTTACTGACATGCCCTCCTGAATTCTCTCAGTTGAATGAGGATTGATACTCTGGTTTGATGGTAAGAGGTAAGTTGGGGAATATGCTGGGCCGTGATTCTGTAAGTTTTGTTGGAATACAATTCGACTGCTGTTGGTGGAAGGAATGAGCTAAACTCTTACATTGTTGGCCCCATATACTACATGCAGTATCATGAACACTGATAGGCCAAGACATGAAATACGAGCAACATTGTACAATGATGCAGGATCACAACTGTAGTAAGGGGAGTTTAAGATCCAACTTGAGATAGGAGTATGGAAAGATGCAGCTGAATTCAATAAAAACAAACTTGTGAATTTAGAGTCTAATGATGACCATTAATCAATTGTGAGAAAAACCCATCTGGTTCACTAATGCCCTTTCAGGAAGGAAGCTGCCATCCTTACCTGGTCTAGCCAACATTGTGACCTCAGACCCACAGTAATGTGGTTGACTCTTACCTGCCCTCTGGGCAATTAGGGATGGGCAGTATGTGCTGCCGGGCCAGCGACACCCTCATCCTGTGATTGAATAAAGGAAAATAAAAATCTCGACCTCGTGTGAATCTGTACACGTTCAACGATGTTGTGAACATTTCCAAAGCTTAGATCTCTATGTGCTCAACTTTATGACCTGCCAAAACCATTGTTCGTTACATGGTGAGAAAAAGAGAAAAAAAATCACTCAACTGTGGTTATGAGTAAATTGACTGGTGTCATAGCAGGATGGATGCCTGAGTGAATGCCATTCCCCTCCACCCACCCACACGCACACATGCACCCACACACACCCACCTACACACACACACAGCAGGTGAACAGCTCCCCAGTCTGACTGGTTTGGCCAGTTTCCAGGTGGGATGGTTAAAGAATTCCCTTCTGACATTCCCCACATTTCCAGAGTCAATCCGTAGTGTGGCTGCACTGGTGTTTTGCCATTTCAGATAAATGCTAGCAGACTGTTACACACTCCGTTAGTACACCACCCCCCTCCCACAAAAGAATCCAGTATAAAGCAGTAAACATTATCTCCTGCTGTGGAGGGACAGACTGTATTGGTCTGAGTAGGAACACTGAGCAGATTTACCTAAATGACAACTTAATCGGTGACCAGAGCAAGTTAAGCAAGTCCAAATAAAATGCATTATAGCACAGAAAGAGGCCCATCAAATCCAAGCTGGCTCTTCTTACGCAGAATCCAATATTCTCATTCCCCATACGTACCCCAAACTCTGCAAGTTTATTTCCGTCAGAACTGATCTAATTGTTTTTAATAATTATTGATTTTCTCTCCTTGCACCACCATCATAGGCAACATGTTCTGCATATTTCCAGCCAATACAGTCAGCAGAAACACTTGTTCATCTCCCGCTGTCTCAAAACCTTACATCTGACCTGAACTCTTGCGCTATCACCTATCGAATGCAGATATTTTTGTCTGCTATATCTAGGTCTGTTATAATCTTATACAGCTCTATCAAAAATATATCCAACTTCTTCACTTCAAAGAAAATCGCAATTTCTTCAAATCAATCCAGTGACTGCATTTTTTTCATCAGTGAACCACTCCAGTAAGTGGTTGATGAAATAAGGCATTTGGCAGGGGAATGTTTAACACTTGAGACCCCATGGTGTCCTGAAAGAGAAACAAAAGGTATGGAACTGGCTCCTCTATGGTATTTTAACTTCCTCGTTCTGACCAGGAATCTGTTGACCAGAATTGAATGCAATGATTGACTGTGACCTAACTAGAGCTTTGTCAATGATCAGCATCTTTTCCGTGAGTTTGTTATCATTCCCCCATTGATGAAGCCCAGCATCCCATTTGTTTTACTCAAAACACTTTCTGTTTTCTCTCCTTTAATGATTGGTACACATTGTCCCCCGTTCCTGCTGTCCTGCTCTCTGTGTCTGTGCCACTCAAGTATATATTCCCTTTCTACATTGCTTCTCTCAAAATGCATCAACTTACTGTGTATTCTAAAGAAGAGGCATATTCCACTCAAAATATTATCTCTTGCTCCACACATTCTACCCCCTGGAAAACAGAACAGTACAGCACCCGAATTATTGGCCCACCATGTCTGTGCGGATCATGATGCTATTCCAAACTGATTCCATCTGCCTGTAAATGATCCATATCCGTGCCAACCCATGCCTGCTCATCTGTCTGCCCAAATGCCTCTTAAACATTGTGATTGTTTCTGCTTTTCCCATCTCTCAGGAAAGTACATTCTTTTCACTTACCACCTTCTGCAGAAGAAACTTGTCTGACACAACTCCCTTTAAACTTGCACATGTTGTTGGAAATGCTCAGCAGATCATGCAGCATCTGTGAAGAAAAATCAGTTAATGTTTTGGGTCTGGTCACTGTTCCTCAGAAATGTTAACTTTACTTTATCTTCATAGAAGCTGCTAGACCTGCTGAACTTTACCTGAAAATGTTCTTGTGTCGAGTTTACAGCATCTGCAGTTGTTTTCGTTTTCATTTCCTTTAAACTTGGCCCCTCTCCCCTTAAATCTATGGCCTCTAGAATTTGCCATTTTCTCCTTGGAAAAAGATTCAGATTATTCACTCTGTCTGAGTCTTTCGGATCACCCACAGCCACTGACTTTCCCAAGACAAAACTCCAAGTCTTTCCAACCTCTCCCAATCCAGGCAACATCCTGGTAAACCTGTTTTCACGCTGTCCAAAGCCTCCACATCCTCCTTTTTATGTGGTGATCAAAACAGCACAGAATACTCCAAAGGTTGCCTAATGACAGTTTTATATTCAGTCCCTGACACAAGAAGGCAAGTATGCCATCTACCTCCTTCACCACTTTCAGGGAGCTGTGAACTTGCCCCTCAAGATACCTGTGTACATCAATGCTGCTGAGAGCCCTTCAGTTTCGTGAATGCATTCCTCTTGCAATGAGCCTCCTAAAATACATCGCCTCACACTTGTCTGGATTAAAATCTATCTTCGTATGGGTTTTCCAACTGATCTCTTTCTTGCTGTATCCTTTGACAACATTCTTCACGATTCTCAACTTCATCAATTTGTACCATCTAGAAACTTGCTAATCAAATCGTTTACATTTCCATGGTAATCATTGATATATGTTACCGACAATAGATTTCCATTTCTGATCCTTGTGGGACAACACTGACCACAGAACTCCAGCCACCAACATGCTGTGGAAGGAACATATTTCATTTAGTCAGTCAGTCGGAAAGCATTTCAGGTATTGGTGTGGCACTAGATGTTCCAAGATATTCTCAATCCTGGTTAAAACACCCTGGAGCAGATTTTCAGTTCTGGGTCCCCTACCTAGGGACTCCCCGAGAACCAATTATAAAGCAGTAAACATTATCTCCTGCTGTGGAAGGACAACCTGTGTTGGTCTGAGCATGAGCACAGAGCAGATTTACCTTAATGATAATTTAACCCCTGAAGACAACTAACCAGAACAAGTTAAGCAAGTACCAAAATAAATGTGTTATGGCAGAGAAAGGGGCCCATCAATCCAAGCTGGCTCTCTGTAGCAGAATCCTTTCTTCTCATTCTCCAACTGTCCCCAAAACCCTGAAAGTTTATTTCCCTCAGATCTGATATAATTGTATTTGTTAATCATTGATCATCCCTACTTGCACCACCATAATAGGCAGCATGTTCTGCATATTTCCAGCCAATACAGTTAGCGGGAACACTTGCTCATCTCCCACTTTCTCAGAATGTTATATCTTATCTTACATTTTGAGCCATCACCTATCAAGGGCAATTTATTTTATTGTCTTCTCTATCTAGATGTGTTATAATCGTATCCATTTAATCTATCAAGATATATTCAACTTGATTTCTTCAAAGAAAATAGCATTTTTTTCTTCCAAATCAATCCAGTGACTGCATTTTCTTCATCAGTGCACCACGCCAGTAAGTCGATACTCCACACCCTGAAGATCACTCAGATCCTTCCTGAGCAGGAATCTGTTGACCTGAATTGGATACAATGATTGACTGTGACCGAACCAGTCAATGAAATTGTTTAATGAAACCCAGTATTCCATATGTTTTGATCAAAACACTTTGATTATGTCCTCTCTCCTTTAAAGAATTGTACACATTGTCCCCCCTTCCCTCAGTCTCTATTCTTTGTGTCTTTGCCAGCCACATATATATTTCCTTTCTACATTGCTTCTCTCAAAATGTATCAACTCACTGTGTGTTCTAAAAAATATTAATTCTCGCTCCACACATTGTACCCCCTGGAAAACAGAACAGTACAGCGCCGGAATAATTGGCCCATCATGTCTGTGCGGACCATGATGCCATTCCAAACTAATTCCACCTGCCTGGACATGATCCATATCCCTGCCAGCTTATGTGCCTGCCCAAATGCCTCTTAAGAATTGTGATTGTTTCTGCTTTTACCACCGCCCAGGAAAGTACGTTCCAGTCATCTACCACCTTTTGCATAAGAAACTTGCCTTACATAACTCCCTTTAAATTTTCACATGTTGTTGGAAATGGTCAGCAGGTCTTGCAACATCTGTGAAAATAACAATCCGTTAATGTTTCGGGTCCTTCATCAGAAACGTGAACTCTGATTTCTCTTCACAGATGCTTCCAGACTTGTTGAGCATTTCCAGAAACTTCTGTTTTTGTTTCTGATTCACTGCAATTTCTGTTCTTTCGGTTTTTATTTTCTTTAAATTTCCCCCTGTCCCCTGAAATCTATGGCCTCTAGAATTTGTCATTTTGACCTTGGAAAAAGATTCAGATTATAGAACATAGAACAATACAGTGCAGAACAGGCCCTTCAGCCCTCAATGTTGCGCCGACCTGTGGAATTTTCTCAACTCGTCCCCCTACACTACCCCAAAATCATCCATGAGCTTATCTAAGGATTGTTTAAAACTCCCTAATGTGGCTGAGTTGATTACCTTAGCTGCTAGGGCATTACACATGTATCACTCTCTCTGTGTAAAGAATTTGCCTCTGACATCTGTCTTAAATCTATCACCCCTCAATTTGTAGTTGTGCTCTCTCCTAGGATGTCATCATCCTAGGAAAAATACTTTCACTGTCTCCCCTATCCAATCGTCTGATTATCTTATATGTCTCTATCAAATCCCCCCTTAGCCGCCTTCTTTCCAATAAGAACAGATCCAAGTCTCTCAGCCTTTCCTCATAAGACCTTCCCTCCACACCAGGCACCATCCTGATAAATCTCCTCTGCACCTTTTCCAATGCTTCCACATTCTTTTTGTAATGGGGCGACCAGACTGTACACAATATTCCAATTGTGGCCACACCAGCATTTTGTATAGTTGCAGCATGATATTGCGGTTCCAGATCTCAATCCCTCTACCAATGAAACCTAACACGCCATATGCTGCCTTAACAGCACTATCCATCTGGGTGGCAACTTTCAGGGATCTATGTACATGGACTCCAAGATCACTCTGCACATCCATACTACCAAGAATCTTGCCATTGACCCAGTACTCTGCCTTCCTGTTATTCTTCCCAAAGTGCATCACCTCACATTTTGCTGCATTGAACTCCATTTGCACCTCTCAGCCCAATTCTGCAGTTTATCTAAATCCCCCTGCAACCTGTAACATTTTTCCAAACTGTCTACTACTCCACAGACTTTAGTGTCATCTGCAAATTTACTAATCCATCCACTTATGCCTGCGTCTAAGTTATTTATAAAAATGACAAACAGCAGTTGTCCCAAAACAGATCCTTGTCGAACACTTCAAGTAACTGGCCTCCAGACTAAATGTTTTCCATCAACCATCACTCGCTGCCTTCTTTCAGAAAGCCAGTTTCTTATCCAAACTGCTAAATCACCCTCAACTTCATGCCTCTGCATTTCTCCATCAGCCTGACATGTGGAACCTTATCATAGGCTTTACTGAAGTCCATGTATACCATGACAACTGCCCTAGTCTCATCTAAATGCTTGGTCACCTTCTCAAAAAACTCAATGAGGTTTGTGAGACACGACCTGCCCTTGAGGAAACCATGTTGACTCTCTGAAATCAAATTGTTGCTTGTTATATGATTATAACTGTTATCTCTTATCATCCTTTCCAAAACCTTTCCTACAATGGAAGTAAGGCTCACTGGTCTATAATTACCTAGGTCATCTCTGCTGCCCTTCTTGAATAAGGGGACAACATTTGCAATCCTCCAGTCCCTGGGTACTAAACACATAGACAATGATGACTCAAATATCAAAGTCAAAGGCTCTGCTCTCTCCTCCCTGGCTTCCCAGAGAATCCACGGATAAACCCCATCTGGCCTGGGGACTTGTCTACTTTCACTCCTTCTAGAATTGATAAAACCTGTGCGTAACTAACCTCAATCCTTTCTAGTCTAATATCTCATACCTCATTTTTGTCCTCTACAATATTCTCCTTTTCCTGTGTAAACACCGATGAGAAATGTTCATTAAGCACTTCTCCGATCTCTGCAGGGTCCACACTCAACTTCCCACTTCTGTCTTTGATTAGCTTTGTTCCTACCCTAATCATCCTTTTATTCTTCACATACCTATTGAAAATTTCAGGGTTATCCTTTATTCTGTTTGCTAAAGACTGCTCGTGTCCTCCCTTTGCCTTTTTTAACTCTCTCTTTAAATCCTTCCTAGCTGATCTGTAACTTTCTATTGCTTCATCTGTACAATTTTGCCTCATCAACACATAAGCCTCTTTCTTCTTCTTAACAAGAGATGCAATTTCTGTAGTAAACCATGGTTTACAAATTCTGCCTGTGCCACTTGGGTCACCCCACAGCCATTGACTTTCCAAAGAGAACAATCCAAGATTTTCTAACCTCTCCCAATCCAGGCAACATCCTGGTAAACCTGTTTCCACCTTACCAAAAGCCTTCACATTCTACCTATAATGTGGCGATCAAAACGGCACACAATACCCCAAAGGTGGCCTGATTATAGTATTATATTCACTCCCCTGACAGAAGAAAGCAAGCCTGCCATTCACCTCCTTCACCACTTTCAGGGATCTTTCAGCTTGCAACTGAAGATCCCTCTGTATATCAGAGCTGCTCAGGACCCTTCCGTTTATTGTATAGATTCCTCTTGCTATGTGTCTTCCAAAACACATCACCTCACACTTGTCTGAATTAACATATATCTGCAATTTCTCCACAAAGCTTTCTGACTCAAATCTTTCTTGCTGTATCCTTTCACATCATTCTTCACGATTCACAACTTCAACAGTTTATGCCATCTACAAACTTGCTAATTCAATCGTTTACTTTTTCAAACTTTTCATTTATATACATTACAAGCAACAGATGTCCCAGTTCTGATCATTGTGGAACAGCACCAGCCATAGACATCCAGCCAACAACATGCCCCAGCACAACTGTTGCTGGGAGAAATATCAAAGAGGAGGCTTGAGTTCCGTGTTGAGCAGCATGACCAACGTTTATTCAGAGCTCCTTACTAATACATGATGGGAGAGGTCCCTCTCTGGCTCCCCCAGATTGGTCCAGCATTTTGATGTGTTTACCTCATACGTTCCAGTAATATTTTCCCCCTGACCTGAACTCCAGGGTTTGGAATGTCAGCTCGGATATTTCCACGTTCCCTTTCCCAGGCTCTGATTCTCTCAGCTCATGCAGCTGCTTTGCCAGTTCTTTCACAAATGGTTTAACCCATCCGTGTCAGTGCACATCTCCAGCCCTCCCACTAACACACATCTCCGGCCCTCCCACTACCACACATCTCCAGCCCTCCCACTAACACACATCTCCGGCCCTCCCACTACCACACATCTCCGGCCCTCCCACTACCACACATCTCCGGCCCTCCCACTAACACACATCTCCGGCCCTCCCACTACCACACATCTCCGGCCCTCCCACTAACACACATCTCCGGCCCTCCCACTACCACACATCTCCAGCCCTCCCACTACCACACATCTCCAGCCCTCCCACTACCACACATCTCCGGCCCTCCCACTACCACACATCTCCGGCCCTCCCACTACCACACATCTCCGGCCCTCCCACTACCATACCCTGTGGCATCTACATTGTCCATCCAGTCACTAATTCAAAGGGGGACAGCCCCGTCCACTTTGCTGGGATGCTGGGGTTGTCCTCAGTTTCGTTAGGCTGGTGGGGAGTACTCTAACCCATCGCAGTCCTGTCTCTGACAGAGCCTTAGTCAGACTAGCTTTCAGTGTCTGCGTCATTCCTTCTACTGTCCCAGAGCTCTGGGGATGGTATGGGGGATGGGATTTTTGTTCAGTACCAAACAGGGCACATAGCTCTTTAGCTATGTTCCCTGTAACATTTGTCCCTTGGTCAGAATCTGCAGGGGAATGCTTCCACCCACTGAGTAAACCTATTTACTAAAACCCAGCAGGACTTCCTTCCCTGGGATTAGGATGTGTGTGTGTGTAAAATCCATCTGTAATTGTTCCCATGGGCCCCTGGGTCCCTGCTGCTGCCTCCATTTTATTGCTTTCCCTGGCTCACATTGTGAACAGACTACACACCTTCGACAAAAGCTTGCTGTATTTCTCCCTGTTCCAGGCAAGGATTGTAGTGGATCATCTGATATTGCATTTTATCCTCCCCAATATGGGCCAACCCATGATATGTTTTTAATAATGTTTGTCTTATACAGTGCAGTGGCACTGCTGGATCATCCAGACTCTGACGTGTCCGATGACTGCCCCACTCATTTCCCATTCCTGTTTCTCCTGTTCTGGGACTGTTTCTGGGAATATCTTTAAACCTTCGTCTCTCACTTCTGTAGCTACGGCCATTGCCATCTCCTCAAATGTCTGCACTGTTTCAGTCAGTATTTCACATGTAAGATTATTAAAGGATTGGACACTCTGGAGGCAGGAAGCATGTTTCTGCTGATGGGTGAGTCCCAAACCAGAGGACACAGTTTAAAAATAAGGGGTAGGCCACTTAGAACAGAATTGGGGAGAAACGTCTTCATCCAGAGAGTGGTGGGTGTATGGAATGCTCTGCCCCAGGAGGCTGTGGAGGCCAGGTCTCTGGACACATTCCAGAAAGAGTTGGACAGAGTTATCAATGATAGTGGAATCAAGGATTATGGGGATAAGGCAGGAGCAGGATACTAATTGAGGATGATCAGCCATCATCATAATGAATGGTGGTGCTGCCTCGAAGGGCAGAAGGGCCAACTCCTGCACCTATTGTCTATTGTCTATTCACCTGCCTTACCCACATACTCACTGCCCTGTTGGTGTGAGGTTTCTAATTTCCTGTGAGCTATAATCTTCATTATTGCTGCTTCACTGGGAAAGTTAGGTGCTTCCACTAACTCTCTGCCGTGTCCTTCATGGTCTATGTGCCCCAGACAGGGTGATGTACCCTCACCGAGCCCAGGCCATCACTTGGTCATGAACAATACCAAAGGCATGCTGTCTGTCTGTGTATATGCTGACTCCCTGACCCCTAGCTAATGTCCGCGCTTCTGTCAGGGCTCGTGATGGTTCTGCCATTTCTGGGTAATTCTCCAAAAAAGTCCTCCAATAATTAAACAATCCTAAAGTTTGCCTTACCCCCTTCACGGTGTGCGGGTGGATAGTTTTGAGATCATGGTCTTTCGTTCCACTGGGATTGTCCCCCTCCCTTCCTGATTTGATCTCCCTGATGTGATGTCCCAGGTACATCTCTCCCGACCTTCCCACGCTCTGTGGGTTAATTTTAAGGCTGGTAAAAACAATGACTGCAGATGCTGAAAATCAAATACTGGATTAGTGGTGCTGGAAGAGCACAGCAGTTCAGGCAGCATCCAACGAGCAGCGAAATCAACGTTTCGGGCAAAAGCCCTTCATCAGGAATAAAGGCAGTGAGCCTGAAGCATGGAGAGATAAGCGAGAGGAGGGTGGGGGTGGGGAGAGAGTAGCATAGAGTACAATTGGTGAGTGGGGAAGGAGATGAAGGTGATAGGTCAAGGAGGAGAGGGTGGAGTGGATAGGTGGAAAAGGAAATATGCAGGGGAAAGTGCACCATAGGACACACCAGATGGCCTCCTTCTTTAGAGACCGCAATATCCCTTCCCACGTGTTTAAAGATGCCCTCCAACGCATCTCGTCCACATCCCGCACCTCCGCCCTCAGACCCCTCCCCTCCAACCGTAACAAGGACAGAACGCCCCTGGTGCTCACCTTCCACCCTACAAACCTTCGCATCAACCAAATCATCCACCGACATTTTCGCCACCTCCAAAAAGACCCCACCACCAGGGATATATTTCCCTCCCCACCCCTTTCCGCCTTCCGCAAAGACCGTTCCCTCCGTGACTACCTGGTCAGGTGCACACCCCCCTACGACCCACCCGCCCATTCTGGCACTTTCCCCTGCCACCGCAGGAACTGTAAAACCTGTGCCCACACCTCCTCCCTCACCTCTATCCAAGGACCTAAAAGAGCCTTCCACATCCATCAAAGTTTCACCTGCACATCCACCAATATCATTTATTGTATCCGTTGCTTCCGATGTGGTCTCCTCTACATTGAGGAGACTGGGCGCCTCCAAGCAGAGCGCTTTAGGGAACATCTCCGAGACACCCGCACCAATCAACCAAACCGCCCCGTGGCCCAACATTACAACTCCCCTCCCACTCTGCCGAGGACATGGAGGTCCTGGGCCTCCTTCACCGCCGCTCCCTCACCACCAGACGCCTGGAGGAAGAACGCCTCATCTTCCGCCTCGGAACACTTCAACCCCAGGGCATCAATGTGGACTTCAACAGCTTCCTCATTTCCCCTTCCCTCACCTCATCCTAGTTTCAAACTTCCAGCTCAGTTACTGTCTCCTTAACTTGTCCGACCTGCCTATCTTCTTTTCCACCTATCCACTCCACCCTCTCCTCCTTGACCTATCACCTTCATCTCCTCCCCCACTCACCCATTGTACTCTATGCTACTCCCTCCCCACCCCCACCCTCCTCTCGCTTATCTCTCCATGCTTCAGGCTCACTGCCTTTAATCCTGATGAATGGCTTTTGCCCGAAACGTTGATTTCGCTGCTCGTTGGATGCTGCCTGAACTGCTGTGCTCTTCCAGCACCACTAATCCAGTATTTGATTTTAAGCCCGGCCTGCCTGACCTGACCAAATACTCTGTGTAATATCCGGATATGGTCTTTGTCTCCAACGGAGGTAATGAGGTGTTGGTAAGATTAAATCGACGAACTCCATCAGCCATGTATCGGTGGGATATATTGGAATATTATGGGATCCCTGAGGTAACTGGATCCAGGTCCACTGCTTTCCTCAGACAGTAAATACTAGCTTATTCTGCCATTCTAGGTCCACAGGAACCCATTTGCAATATCAAGGGCTGAGACTGTATTCTGTTGCAATTTTAATCCATTAAATTCAGTGGGATACTCTTGTAGGATACTGTTTAGTGGCAGATTTACTGAGGGAGGTATACTCAATAGTGAGGTGGGATGAGCTGTTCGGATTCTGTGAGTTAGTCTGGGATACTGTGCGTCTGACTATTCCCTGCTTCTCTCAATCTCTTACTATCACAAGTACTGCCTGCTCAGCCCCAGCTTTAATGGGATCTGGTTTGTGTGGGGAGTGAGAGGGCCCTTGATCTTTACAGGATCTACAGATAATAACCCACATTCCTGTTTGAGTTACCCGCCCTGCTGTTTGGGTCCTAGCTATAACTCCCCAGATTCCCTGACTATTCCAGTCTCCCTGCAAGGTAACTACTCTGGAGATATCGCCTCTCCTTTACTTCCTGTCCCGGGCCTGGCCAGATTGTTCCCATATTACACTTTGGGTCTCTACGTCAATAGTTGTTCCTAACTGTTCTAAACTGACAACTCCCAGAGTGGTCCCTTCCTTAGTTTCCCACACCGATATCTGAATATATTTTGCCATATCCATGATCTGCGTCAGGAGAAGTTTATTTCATCCAGCTTCCTTGATTCCCTCTCCGACTGCTCTCATTTTAGTAATTGGTAAGGGGCAAATCCATATCAGTCATTGATATAGATACTCCTTTTATTAATATTTGTTCTGCTGGTTCCCAAACACAGCGTCAATGAATATTCATGTGCCTACGTGAACACAGGTACACACACAATGTGAACATCTATCTCCCTCTCTCTGCCTACGTTCCTTGCCTATGTGCCCTTTCCTTTTTCACTTGTAACATTACCAGTCTGGTTACCCTCCCTGTACTGCAGCTATTCCTCTGTGTTGCTGAGTTTGCCTCAGCTCTCATGGTCCAATTCAGAAGGTGGTTAGAATGATCTCCCACTGGGAGTCCCATGTATATAATTACAGTTAAATATGGTCCCAGTTTAAAAACAAAAAAATGATATCATCATCACAGATTTGGGTTTGGTAATCCCCCGTGGTCCTTACATACCTCAGGCTTCCTCTCTGTATGATCCTCAATATTACCCTTGGGTCCCTGAGTCACCAAGGTTATTTTAGCCCATTCAGCCTGTCTCCTCCCCAGTGTGTCCCTGTAATATCTGTAAATGCCTGGAGACACTGATCGGCTGTGCACTGGGGGGGACCAGCTCACACCCTCACCCTCTCATTGCAGGGACAGGTTCTCATGTACACGTCAGGGTATCTTGGCCTGAGATAATGGTAACCCATTATTACCATTTCTCTATCAGGCTGAGTGTTAACTCACCAACATCTGTCATTCAGCGGGTGAACGGTTCAGTTTGGTTTCTGTCAGTTGCCTTTGTTGCTCCCTACTGTCTGTCCAAGTTGAGCTTTGATGCCCAGTGGTGCCATGGACATAGCCTTCTGGGCCTTACAGGGTGGTGGGTGATCCCACCCATTGCCGTCCCTCTGTGCATACGTGTGCGCTTCACCATCTAACCCATTGCAGTCAGTGTCACCATCCTCACTGCCTTCTGAGGAGAGCGGGGCACTAGGTACCTCCCCCACTGTAACTACCACCTGGCCCTTTGGCTTTAAGGCCTCACGTCTGAGAGCCACTACCTTCACTTGTTCCTGTTTCCCATAATAATTCAACACATCCTGTCATTCCTGGAATAAAACAGAACAAAATGTGAATTTATTTTTACTTGAAATATTAATAATTTAACATTCATTCGACATATCTATAAAGGTGAGAATTGTACTGTGATTATTTAAGTGAATTTAACGTGATCATACAATGAAAATAACTGATAATCAACGACAATGAATGAACTGAATAATATGTGATTATTTGTACAAGTTCTTGCAATGAAAATTCAATTTTATTTAATGTTTGTCACCCATTGCACCATGGGCATTGTTATTAAGGAATAAAGTAATGGAAGGATGTCAGAGAAAATAAATAGAGTTTAATTTTAGCTTCACTGCAATAATGAACCAAAACAATATTTGGAAATATGGTTAAACTACAGATCAAATTTTCTAGTGTCATTATTGAAATGAAAACCATTTTAGTTTGCAATTTGTTCTGCTCTAAGAATAATTGGAAATGAATTATGATTATGAATTGACCATTTAAAATATATTTTGAAGAGAATTATCAGATATATTTTTGGAGGAAATTAGGAAAGTAAATAAATATGTACACATTGTATTAATAGTTTTAAAATGTTTGGAAGTTGACTGGGATTATTTGATTGAGAGAGGCTGCATGATTATAAAAACTAATTCACTTTTTCATTGTATTGTTGGTTTCACTGGAATCTGTTGTGGTCTCAGATCTTGTTGTGTGCAATGGACTGTCACTAATAGCTTAATTAACCTGCGAATCCCTGAGCAGGTTTCCTTTGTCTGTAAGTCAGTCTGTGAGTGCGCGACACACCTGCTTTTCTGAGGGGAAACAGAGATTCTTTTCAAAGGAAATAAGTGGCAGTTCACACTGACAATGGTTTCGACCACACACCATAAGCAGTGAAGTGTTTTTCTAAAGAATTCCAATCTCTATCTATAAATCTAATGGTATCTGTGTTTGTCAGTTTGTAGAGGAAACAGCCCCATTGTTCTGAGCTGTTTTTATACAAGCAGTTAGTTCATTATGTCTTTGCCAAGGATGTTGTTTACTTTCCCCTTTTACTGTGATTCTGTAGGTTAGAATATTCTGAGAGTCAATAATGTTCAATAACTGAACATTGAATGGTTTAGACGCTAACAGAGCAGTGGCTTTGTTTTCAGCTAATTATTCACTTTTTTATTTCCTGGTTGTGTTGAATGTTACAGAAACAGGCTCTGAGCAATGTTTCCATTCACTTGTGTTGGAGTCATTGACAGCCACGTGGTCAGTCAGTTTCAGGCTGATGGATCAGATTCTCTGTCCTATTGATGGTGGTCACTTGCTCAGTTTCTGATGGCTCACCTGAGCGTCAATCCATCAGCTGCTGAAACCCTGCATCCAGCATTTGTTCCCTCTCACCGTGACTACTCCAACACAGTCCCAGCTTGTCTCCCACATTCACCTCCACATACTCATGATCACCTCAGATTCTACTGTCTGTGTCCTTTCAGCAAGTTGTGTAAGACACCGACTTCAGTTTTAACCAGATCGATATTATGTTTAGAAAGATCATTTCAAAATTTGGTTCACTGCTTCTTCAGGACCTTCCTGAAGCAGGGCTCATGCCCGATACGTCGATTCTCCTACTCCTTTGATGCTGCCTGACCTGCTGCGCTTTTCCAGCAACAAATTTTCAGTTGTAATTGTTTAACCAGTTTATTACAAGTTATTGACAAAATATTTTAAGAGGATCTGCTATTGATGTTGGAAATGCTGCTGGTTGGTATAATAGAGGGCTGGAGGAGAAAGTGAGGACTGCAGATGCTGGAGATCAGAGCTGAAAATGTGTTGCTGGAAAAGCGCAGCAGGTCAGGCAGCATCCAAGGAACAGGAGAATCGATTTCTGGCATATGCCCTTCTTCAGGAATGAGGAACGTGTGTCCAGCAGGCTAAGATAAAAGGTAGGGAGGAGGGACTTGGGGGAGGGGCGTTGGGAATGCGATAGTTAGAGGGAGGTCAAGGTGAGGGTGATAGGCTGGAATGGAGTGGGGGCGGAGAGGTCAGGAAGAAGATTGCAGGTTAGGAAGGCGGTGCTGAGTTCGAGGGATTTGATTGAGACAAGGTAGGGGGAGGAGAAATGAGGAAACTGGAGAAATCTGAGTTCATCCCTTGTGGTTGGAGGGTTGAGGTGAATACAGTACTCAGTTTTGATGAGAAAGTTGAGCAATGTAAGATTCTTTTATCTTTGTTAATAAGAAGAGGCAGAGATTGCAGGTAGGACATCCACAAGCATCCACCCTCACCACCACTGATGCTCAATAGCAGCAGTGCCAATCAAGTGGGCTGCTTTATTCCGGATGGTATCAAGTTTCTTGAGTGTTGTTAGGGCTGCACTCATCCAGGCAAGTGGGGAGTATTCCATCACACTCCTGACTTGTGCTTGGTAGCGTTTGGACAGGATTTCAGGAGCCAGGAGTTGAATTACTCTTGTAGCCACTGTGTTTATGTGGTGAGACCAATTCAGTTCCTGATCAATGATAATCCACAGGATAATGTTGATAGTGGGTGTTCAGTCATGGTATCACCATCGAATGTCAAGGGATGGTGGTTAGGTTATTTCTTTCACGTGATGGTCATAACCTGCATTTGTGTGGCATGTATGTTACTTGCTCCCTGTAAGCCCAAGCCTGGATACTGTCCAGATCTTGTTGTACTTGGACTTGGACTGCTTCAGTACCTGAGGAGTTAATTATTTATTAATATTAAATACTCATAAGATTATGCGAATTCCGTTTTTTATCAAATATCTTGGAATGTATCTTGTGGTCACTCTCATATTCACTTTCATTATCTTTTTATTTACTTCCTAATTCAGACACAAATGTTTGAACATCGATCAGAATAAAATTTCATAAATTAAGAACACATGTTTCTACAAGTAAACTCATTGAATGAAATGCATTACTTCTGTATTGTCTGCATTTTGACAAAAATATAAATTCTTTTAAATAACTATTGAATGGCTCATTTATTGTCCTCAATCCATCAATCTAGGAATTATAATTCAGTCTTCAGTTTACCGATCTTAGTGTATGTCTAATCAACATCAGAGCAAAGTGTTTTTAAAATATTGAGTTAATTTATTTGTTCAGAATACAACTTTTATTATGAATTCATTATCCTTATAATTCTTGCAGAATAATTTGTTTGTCTTCCTAACGTGTATCGTCAGATCCATATATTATTTTAATCCATATTTTAATTTAATCCATTGCAACAATGCTATTGTTTTCAGGTCAACTATCCCACAATGGAACCAATCATTTTGCATCCAACACGCTTTGCAAACTGACTTTTGCTCATTTGAATAATCACAGTAATCTCAGCCTTATGAATTCCGAGAACTGTAACTACTTTTCCCTGCAAAAATTCCTGTTCATGTCTGCGCATTGCACAGTCATGAAGCGAAATTGAATCTCCTTCTTCTAAGTGTACTGATAGATTTTCGAAAATCTGAGTGTTGCTAATATCTAATTATTTTTCAGTTCAGTTGGGGGTATAAATGTATAATAATGGCTCAGTACATGAAGTAATGTGAAGATATTGCAATGTACAAACTCACAATGATTGTGAATATCAATTTTTATTTAAACCATGGAAATACAGTTGAATTGATTTAATTTTATTTCACTTCAATGCTCGCAATCTTTGTATTTCTTATTACAATAAGAGCGAACTATTTCATGTGACAAAATTATTTAAAATGCATTTCACTTTTTTATGGACACAAAATAGAATTAACACCCGTTTGTTCTTTCCTTTACCAATCACAGTGAAGTTTGAGTTGTCGAATGCTAGACTGATACAGCACGGAAACAGGCCATTCAGCCTAACTTGGCACTCTGGCCAGGTTTCCGAATCTAAACTCGTCCCATTTCCCTGTGTTTGTCCCATAACCCTTCGGACGTTTTCTATCCAATAAACTGTCCAAAAGTCTTTTAGATGTTGTATTTGTGCCAGCCTCTGCCATTCCTCTCACAGCTCATCCTAATATGTGAAACACACTGTGTGGAAAAGTTGCCCCTCAGACCCCTTTTAAATCTTTCCCCCTCACATTAAATATTATTTACACCGTAGAATATTTAAGACTGCAAAGTTACTAAAAGTTGAGAGGTATTTAGAAGCAGCGTAATAACATTCCTACTTTAATCAGTGATGTGAAGCAAATAAATTCAAGATGTTGTGATCATTATAATGAACAACAGTTACAAGTTGAGACAATGTTGGTTGAAATGCAGTTCAATCGACACTTAGATATTTTCTAATCAACTCTGAGGTGATTTGACACATCTCTGTTGAAGGTGGGAATTGAACCCATGCCCCCTGGTCTACTAGTACAGACATTACCGGAGTCCTTCATAATATTCCCTTGCAGGAAGGGCAGGACTATAATCACATACTTACTGTGTTTATTCACAGGGAAAACTACTGAGATATTTATTGTTACAATTGGACTAGGATTGTGTTAGACAGTTCCAGAGTGTAATGGATCGATAAAAAGAATTAGTTATTTCTAATAATGAAGGAACGAAGCAACAATGATCTTAAATAAACTTAGATCTCATGCTAATCAAGTCAGTCAATATGTTTGAAGCAGTTATTCATCTGCATAAATAAAAATTAACACACTTTGCAATGCACATGAAATGGAAATAAAGCATTCGTCTTTCAATGTGACTACTCAGCGAAAGATAACTTTCCTCATTTTCAAAAAATTGTGATTGCTAAGAATTCAAGATTTATTGTTAAAGCATAGAGCAAACATCTGTAAATTCTGGTTTATTTACACAAGAAACTTGGAAAATTTAAATAATGTTTAACATGAAAATTATTTAGCTCTTATTGTAACAATCAGATATATAGCAATGTTAGAATTGAAGTGAAATACAATCAATACAAGAATGTAAACAAAACTGTGGATAGTGGAAATCAGACGCAAAATCAGTAATTGCTGGAAAATAACTCAGCAGGTCTGGCAGCATCTGTGGGTAGAAATCAGTGTAAATACTTTTGGGCCAGTGACCTTTCTTCAGACTGCATTTTTGCTCAAAACCAATTCAATCTGGCAAAGCGTAAACACTTACAATTATTTTTGCTAAGATTAAGAGATTGCAGAGTGCAATATTGTTTACGTCAGTTGATGTATTGAGCCATAGCTCCACATCGACAGCTGGAGATATTGGATTTCAACAATGTTTGCCGGTTAGATATTGATCATAATTAGTTATTAAATGGCTGATAACAAATTTAACAATGATGAGAAAACTATTATTGCAATGTAAATGTGCAATATGTTGGAAAAAAATAAATATTTATGTGAAAAATAGTTAGCCATCTCTTAATTGATAAGACTGTTTAATGATCCTTCCATTAATATGAGAATTCAAATGAAAGAGAATGAGATAGTTACTTTTCTCATCCAACAATCATTCTTTGGTTGACTGCAGGTGTGTTGACCTGAAAAGTATGTTAATATTTCATTATGATACTGGCACTAAGAAATAATGGATTCAACTAAACTGTGAATCTCATGATGGTGTGTGAATTGAGATAACAATTAAATAATAATTAATGTTAGAACTCAACACTTAAAATGATACAATATTATCAAAGCAGTTTGTACTGGATATTCATTAAAATCAGTAAACTGAGAATTAAAACATTGGGTTAATTTAAAAACAAAAATCACACCTTAAAAGATTATTCATCAGAATTGTTATGTCATTGAAAAAAAACCTCATTTCTTCAAGAATTCTGCATTTCCCTCATTTGCTGTCTTTTTTCCACAGGGATCTGTAGTGGAACCCTTCTGTTTGCGATACAAATATATAGAAGTGAAATGGATTAAAATCTAACTGGGGGAATTAATACGTTTGCAGATGATATAACGTTCAGTGCAGTTGGGGACAATGTAGAGGGTTGTCAAATAATGCAGCAGGAAAAAGATAAATTGCAGCTATGGGCAGAATAATTACAGGTGAAGTTTAATCCATACAAGTGTGAGGTGTTTCACTTTGGAAGCTCAAATGTTAAGGAAAAGTAGATAGTTAATGGCAGGACCTTAACAGCTTTATTATTCAAAGGGATCTTGGCGTTCAAGACCATTTCCCTGAAAGTGACCATGCAAGTAATTAGGTGGTTAGGAAGGCAAAGGTATGCTTGCCTTTATTGGTCAGGGAACTGGTTACAAGTGTCAGGAAGCCATGTTGGAACTTTATAAGACTTTGGTTAAGGCATACTTAAAGTGTTGTTTTCACTTTCGTTCGCCATATTCTAGGAAGGGTATGGATGCTTTGGAGAGGGTACAGAGGGCGTTTACCAGGATGCTGCCTGGATTTGGAGAGGCGAGAAAAACTCAGATTTTTTTTGTGGAGTGGTGGAGACTTGGGGAAGACTTGATGGAAGTCTCTAAAATCATGAGATACGTAGATAGGGTTGATGGTCAGAAAGTTTTTCCCAGAGTTGAAGCATCAAAAACTATGTGACATGCGTTTAAGGTTAGGGGGAAAGTTCAAGGGGTATGTAACGGGCAATTTGTTTTTACACAGGTAGTGGTAGGGATCTGGAATGAACTTCCATGTTTGGTGGTGGAGGCAGATACATTAAGGCTCTTTAATGTTCATTTTGATAATTTGGAAGGATATGGACCAAGAGTCGGCAGAAGGGATGAGTTTCTTTTGCATTATGTTCAGCACAAAGTTATGGGCCAAATGACCAATTCCTGTGCTGCACAGATCTGTGAAAGAAAGTTAACGTCTAACTCATATGAAATTTAATCTAATCAATATTTAGCCACTGGTGTCAGAAATGGGAAGGAAATAAGTAGAGAACGAACTTGACTACAATCTAAAAATATAGTCAACTAAATTTACAGAGTTTTTTTGATATTTGTTCTGAATTATCAGATTAATAACGTTGTTGGAGATGTTTCGAAAATGTTTGCAGTTACTGATGTGCTGTCGCAAAATGACCCTTGTTAAACTGAAGATTGGACCAGAAACCTGTTAGAAAACTTGAAAATATTCAGTAAGGTGAGATGCACCTCATAATTTAATCCATTATTTCTTACTGCCAATACTACAATAACAAAACCTTTCAGCTCTGCAACAAAAAGCAGTGATTTCCGTCCAATGCTCTTTATAAGTAACTGAATGCTACTCGTTTCAACAATCAAAGTAAACATAGCCTCATTGATTAAGAGATGTCTAAGGCATTTCACTAAGAATTACTGTTTATGTCGACACATTGCTCGTTCAAACAGCAATGTGAGATTTCACATTAATATTCAGTTCACTGACAGCATATTAATAATTTAGTTATTGCTAATATTTAATAATTGATCATTCCAGTAAGGGGTATAAAAGTGGAATTATGGTTCAGTACATGGAAAGATATTGTTGTGTCCACTCTCGCAATTGTTGTGAATATCGATATTTATTTTGATTTGATTTGATTTGATCATATTTTTCTTCAACATGAAGATTTATTGTATTTCTGATCACAGGAATAGTTAAATATTTTAAAGCTAAAAAAATTCAAATTTGTGACTTTTTTGTCAACAAGAAAAAAGAATTTACATGCGTGTGTTCTTTTCTTTATCAGAGTAAATTTTGAATTGTTGGAAGTTATACATATGTGTAAGGAAGGGGAGCTGCCTGCAGCTGAATAGTCACATTGAATGTTTTTTTTGCGATTACATCCTGCTGCTAAGCATTCTAGCTATCTTTTCATGATAAGAAAAACGGCTTTAAACACATTCCGCAGTCATATTTTTCATGAATTTACAATAAGCGCATGATATGTGCATTAATCTTTCTTTCAATTGTCATGATTTTAATTTTTAAGTAAGTGCATATATGCTTAGTACCATCATTATTGGGAATTACTATTTCATTCTCAGTCCATTACACACAGAAACAGTCTAATTAATTCCCAGCCCAATTATCGGAATGAATATTGATTAGTTTTCATTTGAGTAATCACAATTGATTATAATCCCACCCTTCCTTGTTAGGAACATAATGAAAGACACTTGTGGAGCTCTAGTAGTGTCACACTTTTGAGACTAGGAGGTGTGGGTTCAGTTCCCTTCAGAGATATGCCAGGGCAGCTTGGAATGGTGATTAGAAAATATCTATGCAGAGTTTGAATTGATTTTCAATCCAGTTTTGGATCTGCTTCTGTCTGTTGTTCATTCCAATAATCTCTTAATCTGCAATTTATTACCCTCAGGTCATTAATAACATTATGTATCATATTACATTATATCCAAATTTTAGATTTGAGGACACTGCAGTTTTTAAAATTTTGAAGTATCTAAGTAATGAAATTCATTTTATTTAATCAAAATACATTCGGGTATTATTCATATGGTGGGCAACAGGATTTAACTTCCAGTCAGCTCAAGAATGTTCAAATATTGTTTATTCGGTGAACTTAATTCTGCAGAAGAGTTTCAATAAACATTTAACACATCATTATTGTGCATTCCAACTCCTCCCGTACACCAATCCTTATTCTCTAGTCCGAGCAGATGAAGAGATGAAGATCGCCTGATGAAGAGGCAGCACCTTGAAAATTAGGGCTTCCAAATAAGCCTGTTGGACTGTAACATAGTGCCACGTGATTTTTAACTTTCCTCACCCCAGTCCAACTCCGGCATCTCTAAATCATTGTCTAACAAAGGAATTCTCATAATTTTAAAAAAGAAAATATGACTTTATATAAGAACTTTACGCGATTATGAATCCCTTCCTGGAAAAGCAAAATATCTCAATGTCAATGAAATCAATCCTCACACAATATGGCACTTACAGCCACACAAATGTCTTCCTGGTCATCTAATTACTGCTCAGGAGAAAAACCGGAGTAAGTCTCTTATCGTTCCTGAGAACAAAAGCCACAATAAACATTTGTTAACCAGTTCCATCCAATAAATGCATTTGATTTCTTACATTTTGGTTCATTAATTGCACACAAATTAATTAGCTAAAACCAATAACCATGCTTTATTACAAATGACCGAAGATGCTAATATCAACATATGTAGCAGCTTGCCAATCAGGGTTCCAGTTGAAGTATTGCAAAACAAAATAATTTTATTTCGGCTTAGTACAACTGTAGGTGAAAACCTGTTGATTGTGCGCATTAAAAACCTTTACCTGTTTATTCAGAGAAAATACGGAAAGGTGGCACTGTAAGTTTAATTTATTTTGACTTTCTTTCACGAAAACAATCATGTGAATTGCTTCTCATTTTCTTACTAGTTCTGATACACATGTCAAAATATTTACGATATTAACTCTTTATGCATAATGAAAGAGTTTTCTCTGCAAGAACGACATGAAGATGTTCAAGGTCCTCAAACTACTGTTGAGCAGAATACTCTTCCTAGGGTCTTATTGTCATAAACCGATGATTTTTATGACCTTGATTTTATTTCTGACTGGTGTTTTTGTGACTGATGTGTTTTCAAACTATGTGAAACGCATAAGGATTTCTTTCAATTTGTTATAAGAAACAAAACTGCTTTCCATGTTGATTTCTAATTATATTTTACTCCCGAGTTATTTGTCAATGCGCAATAATCACAAAATTATGGAAGCTCCCTGTATCTTATGTTCACTGCAATATGCACTTTCACTATCTACTTATTTACTTCCTACGTCTGACATGAATGTCTAAACATTGGTCATGAACAAAAAGTTGTAAATTAAAGCTACATCTCAATAAGCAAACCAATGGATGGAAACATGTAATTCTTGTAATCCTGCATTTTTGAACCAAAAGCAATTCTGCTGAATAATCACTGAATGGCTCATTTTTCTGAATCATAATGCTAGCTACCATATTACATTTCTCAGTTTACCGATCTAAATGAATATCCAATCATCATCACAACAAAGTGCTTTTAAAATATTGATTTTTTTTAGATTACAACGTAATTTTCCAGTCACTGCCATGACAATATTTTGCACAGTTGTTGGAGTTAGTCTTTCTCATAAATATAGTGCTATTCGCATTTTAATTGCATTTATTGTTTCTTATTACGAACACTACAACATAAAAATCAATTTACTGTTCAGGTGTACGAACCCATAATGGAACCAATGACTTCCCGTTCGATGCCTCATTGTAAATATCTGATGATTGCTCATTTGAATGATTGCGGTAATCTCAGCCTGAAACATTCAGGGAACTGTAATTACTTTTCATTAGAATAATTCCTGGTCGTTTCTTCACATTGCTCAGTGAAATAATTTACTGAGAATTCTCAGTAGTCTTAAATGAAATGATATAATTTTGCGAATTCAATTGTTGCTATTATCTAATCATTGCTCAATATAGTTCAGGGTATGACTACGAAATTATGGCTCATAAAGTAAATAAAGTAAAGATTTTGCAGTGGGCATTGTGAATATCAATTTTTGTTTTGACCATGGAAACAGTTGAATTGATTTAATTATGTTTAACTTCAATGTTAACATTGACTGTATTTATAAACACAATTCAAGTTAATCACTTTTCATAGAACAAAATCATTTAAAATTCTTGTGACTGTTTGAAGTGCAACAAAAGGAACTAACATCTCTTTATTGTTTCATGAAATAGTCACAATTCATTTTTAACTTTGGGAAGTTGAATATTTCTGGAAAGAAGGGAAGTTTTCTTCAGATGAATAGCCGCATTGAGTGACTGATTCATTTATTTTCCTAATCATTTATGTAGCAAATGCATATTAATTTTCTTTTCATTCTGTGACAAACAGCATGGAACATATGGAACTATTTGATTGATTGAGTTTCGTTCATCAGTGTACACTGATCAAATGATTAGGATTTTTCTTATCATGAATAATCACGAGATTCATATTTAATTAAAGTCATTATTGCTTTGTTACATCATTACTGTAAATTACTAATTCATTTTGTCAGTTCATTACACACAGGAAATACGCAATTAATTCCCATTCAAATAATTACAAGAAACATCTGATTAATTTTCATTTGAGTTGCCGCCGTAAGCTGGTGTCCGGAGACCTGCCCTTCCCGGAAGGTAACATTATGACGGGTCTTTGTGGAGCTCTGACAGTGTCTCTACGACAAGATCAGGAGGAATGATTTCAATTTTCACCTTCAGCGGAGATGTGTCAGAGCAACTCGGAAATTTCATTAGAAAAAATCTGAGTATACATTGAACTACTTTTCAAATCAACATTAGATATTCTTCAATCTGTTCTGCATTTCAATCATCACCATATTTCCTATTTATTTTCTTCAGTTCACTAGTAAAATTATGCATCTAATTCTGCTGGTTCTATATTCCTTGGAAAAATAGTTGATGATGTTGCAACCTTAAAGTTGGAAGAGTCTAAGACATGGAAATCATGATTTATTTTACTGTTTAAAGGAACCAAGTTCAAACGTTTCAAGCACATAAATACTTATTCTCCGGTAGTATAAAGAGGAAAATATTAACAGTCGAAATTCCTCTTTAGCAAAATAACCAAATGGAACTTCATGTTATTCATTGGTCAGCTGATCACCTACATTTATAACTAAATATTGCAATTCATCTAAATACTGGTATGTGCTTAGATCAAATTTATTTTCTATTTATTACTTATTCATGAATTTTCAGGAATTTATTTTTATTTTCCATTCACCTATTCATATTGAACGTAAGATTGACATGCTGTGAAACTATTGGCGTGTTTTCATTTGAACATTTAATTTGTCTTTCTCTCTCTCATTTATCTCACTTCATTCGTGATGGCTTCAATGTACCTTGCTAAACTTAAAATATTTTGTTGACTTTAAGTATTATGTTTAGCACTCACTTATCAATTTCATCCAAAATCATAGAATCATAGAATCCCTACAATTGTGAAACAGGCCATTTGGCCCAACAGTCCACACTGACCATCTAAAGAGTAACCAACCAAGACTCTCCCTTGCTGTGTTACTCGACATTTTCCCTGACTAATGCGCCTAACCTAGATAAAAACAATGACTACATACACTGGAAACCAGAGTTTAGATTAGAGTGGTGCTGGAAAAGAACAGCAGTTTAGGCAGCATCCGAGGAGCAGGAAGGCTGTATTCCTAATGAAGGGCATTTGTCCGAAACGTCAATTTTACTGCTTCTCAGAAACTACCTGAACTGCTGTGCTTTTCCAGCACCACTCTAACAAAATATAATGCACCTAACCTGAAACATCCATGCATCGTGGATGCTCATACAAAGCACGATAAATAAAGCCACACAATGGTCTTCATGACCATCTAATTACTGTTCAGGAAATAATCTGAGTAATTGTCTTATTGTTCCTGAGATTAATCATCACAGTAAGCATCTGGTCATCATTCCCGCCAATAAATAAAATGGGTGTCCTCTGAAATTTCTGTTCAGTAATTATCCATGGTACTTGTTGCTCAAAGCAGTGTCTATTCTTCATTACGAGTGGCCAATGATTCTAACAGCCATTGATCTTGATCTTATTGTTACTGAGTGCAGTAACCACAGTAAACATCTGGTTATCATTCTTGCCAATAATTACAAGAGCTATCTTCTTACTTTTCAGTTCAGTAATTACACATTATACTTGTTGCTGAAAGTGGTATTTATTCTTTATGACAATTGGCCAAGGTTACTGACAGCAAGACATATTGATAGTCTTGATTTGTTCATGTTTTCAAACACGTTTTCAGGCCATATATTTCAAAAAGAAGTAATTTGACATCATTCAAGTTTAAATGTAAGCATTTTCAGATATTTTCCATTCAAATTGTTTATTTGCTTATTCAGATCAAATTTGAATCTTGCCTCTGTAAAGTGAATTTATTGTGCTTTCCATTCATGGAAATACTCATTAATTGGTCCTCATTTTCATCTTAGATCTGATGGAAATTTGTAATACTGATTACAGTGAAAATTGTATGACTTATACATGAGTGGTTTTTAAAAGAAAATCACGAAAGGCGAGTTAGAATTCTTGAATAGCCTGTCGATTTGAAGAAACAAAACATTCCTTCCAAAAAAAACAAAGTTAAAAATCACACAACACCAGGGTACAGTCCAACATGTTTATTCGGAAGCACTGGCTTTCGGACCGCTGCTCCTTCAACCACCTGATGAACGAGCAGCGCTTTGAAAGCTAGTTCTTAAAAAAAAACATGTTGGTCAATAACCTGCTGGTGTTTGATTTTTAATTTTGCACAGCCCACTCCAACACTGGCGCCTCCAAATCATTCAAAAAATAAAACTCTTAAGTTTGTGGTTGAACAATTCAACAATCCTGCAACTAGATTATAATTCCCAGTTAATCTATCTTCATAAATATCTAATCATTATCAGTGTAAATTCCCGGAAAACTTCAAATCGTTTTGTTTGTTAAAACACGAACTTTAATTGAAAAGTCATTGTTATCACAATATATGAATTATATTTTAACTCTCCAGTGATGTGAAGTGACCCTTGGACAGAAATTGGATGTTCTAAATTCACCTACAGGCATAGAAATCAGGACAAATACAAAATTAATCAAACTCAATGAAACAGCAGCTAGAATCAATCAGCTCCAGGAAGAATCAGATTTTCTTACACCTTGAATTCCAGCCAGTGCCTGAGCATTATACACCTCTCTTGGAAATGTAAATAATGAAGGGTTTTCACACCAATACAGTAGATTCTTTAAATCCAGCTCATGACCACATGTGGATGTTTGTCACAAAATTATTAATCATATACAAGTCATGGAAAATATCTCAAAGCTCTTGAAATAAATTACTCACTGCACATAAAGCCACACGATGGGATTCAGGGCCACCTAATTACTGTTCAGTGCAAAACTTTTTGTCAGTATTGTATTGTTCTCAAAATGAATAACCACAGCAAACATCACAATTTCACACCATCCCAAATATATGCAAGAGATACCTTCTTATAATTTACACACATCTTTCCCACCCAATTCATCAGACTTCATTATTTACGACTAAGGATGCTGATAGTAAAATGTTTTTTTTAAATATAGGCGAGTTGTCTGATAGGTTCCCCCCCAGTCATCATGATAAAAATGTAATTGCGGCTCAGTACATTGTAACATATCCCCATTAAACTTTTTCATGTATTCACTCAGAGACAATGTTTAAAAATTTCTTCTATAAATGCTGTTGACTATTTTTTGCTATGATACCCATGTTCCTTGTTGAATTATTTTCTTTGTAATGCTGACACAAATGTCTGAATCGTGATGACATGAAAAGTTGCATGGATTATATATTGTATTTTAACAGAAGAAAAACTGAGACAGCATGTACAGATTGCAGGAATATCTGAGAATGTTGCACAATCAATAATGACTGCATATCGAATGTATTTTCCAAAACATCATGGCAGCATTCTAATGCTCAGTTCACTGATACTAATTATTATGTTATCAAAATCACAGCAAACCCGTTTGGAAATATTGAATCACTTAATGTGTCAGTGTTCTAAAATAGATTACCAATTCATTGTTAGTCCAACAATCACACAGTAATTCAGTTTAGGTTTTGTAACAAATATCGTGAGATTCATATTTCAATTTAAATCATTATTTCGTCTTGCCAATTTTACAAAGAAAAATGGAGCTTTTGTTCCAAGCCAACACAACCACAAACCAAGCAATGATTCCTCATCCAACACTGACAGGAAATATCTGATATCTTCTCATTTGAATGTTCACAGAAATCATTGAATTAATATTCGGCCTTGCAAATGAAGATACTTCTCATTGTTTTGGACTCCAATAATTAATGTTCAATTCTACATGTTACGAATAATAATATGACATTTCTAATCATTTTAAGTTTACAGTGACCAGTTTTAACACTAATTGTTACTTATATCTAATATATAATCATTGATCAAATGCAATATAGTTGGCTTGAAGTGTGGAATTAAGTCTCAGTGACGTAAGCATATTGCGTGGTACTGTTTCCTAATGGTAGCTAATGCTGATTTTTATTTTAGTGCTGAAATCCTTATTGATTTGCTGCTGTAGGGATGCCCCGAGAAGCCTGTCTTGGAATTAAAACACAAATAGTGGAGGGAGATAAATAAGACTAACAGTCTGTTTCAGTCTGAAGTAAAAAAGAGAACATTGTGTACAATTTTACTCCAAGTCCATAAGTATGCCATTCTAGACAGTGATATTCCAGATAGTGATAAGAGAATGCCAGCATACAGAAAAATGACCAACAGTGACTTTCTTAATGAACGAATAATTGTCTCAGTGAATGAATAAACACCAACTGTCGGATAGAGCCCAGCTAACTTCCACAGCTGCTATCAGGGAAACAGACTGCGGTTGATTGTCAGAAATAGTTACTATTTTAAAGTTGCTCAGAACATTTAAAAAGTTTGTAATTACATAATCATGAGAATCGTAAATAAGGCAGAGTGAGAGGCCCAAAGGACTGCAGCAATTAATTTTGTAATCTGAGGAAATAAAATGCACAGAGAGATCCCAAGGTCTGGAGATTATAGCATTTGTATAACAACATGAACCAATAGGAAGCTGGAGCTATCCTTAGCGATGTCCATCTGAGATTAAGTGTTCTACAGGATCGGGTGTCGAGATAAGGAGGGAAGAACTGTAACCACATTGCATGTGGACATTGTAATACAGGAAGTGTGTAAAAATACTGCTTTTTACTGTACACGTTACAGTGTGTCATGGATCTCCCTTCCGAGATTGGCTCCGGGGGATGATCCCTGCATTAACTGATTGCAGCATGAGTAGCCATCTTCCACTTGCCTGAGTTCTGCCGATCTCCTCAGTCTTCATTCCCTGTCAGGGGAAATCACTCCGACAGCTATGGCGACATTTAAATTCAATACAAACACTTGTTATCTGTGAAATGATTACTTGCAGAGCGATATCATTTCCATGTTAATTTTTAAAAACTTTTTTGTGTGCAAGAAAACAATCCATTTGTCATTTAGTTCAACAAATTCTAAATTTTAAATTATTGAAAAGACTACGGGGGTTGGGGGGTGGGGGAAAAACAATTCTTCAGCTCAAATGTCACATTAAGTGACAATTTCCGTTTTTCAAATCATGTGACATCCAAAATGATATTTATTTTAATTTCATTTTGAGATAGCTTTATTTTCTTCCAACATTAGTTGCCAATGAACAATAATCACACAATTATTAGTCATTTGCTACAAAAAGACTCCCTGTACCAAATGTCATTAACTCGATGTTTTGTTCATAATAATACTCACTTTCCCGGCCTAATTATTTTCTTCCTAGTCCTTATATTTGTCTAAACATTTATCATGATTAAAGTTACATTAATAAAATAGACATGAACCGACCAAAAAAAAATGTTGAACTGTGTTCAATTGCTGCTGAGTTTTTTTTAATTATTAAAGCCACGTTTTATATTTTAATTTTCAGTTTATTAAACTTAATGAATATACAATCGCCATCAGCGTAAAGTGCATTCAAAATATTAAGTCAATTTATCTATCAGGATTTTAGAAACAATTATCAGTTACAATAATTATGCAATTCTTCAACTTAGGCTTTATAAAAAGCACAATGTGCCTTTAATATCTTCCATATTTCTCAGTGTGAGTACTACAATATTAGAACCTGGTTCATAAGACCAATACACCCACAAAAGATCAAGAATTGCCATTGCAGCATCATTTGTAAATATCTGACTTTTGCTCATTTGGAAGATCACAGTCTTCTCAGACATTGAAATTCAGAGAACACCAGTTACTTTACACTGCAATATTTCTCTTCGTTTTTGAACATTATTCAGTTGAATAGTAAGAGGAGATACCTCATAATTCTTAAACTCATTAATAAAAGTTTTCAAATCGATTTGTTGCCAACACCTAATAATTGTTCAATTCGGTAAGGGGTGTACATGTGGAACTGTGTTTTCATATAATAACCAATGCAAGGACATTGCAATGTACAATCACTCAATCATTCTGAATATTGCTTTTCATTTTAAACTTGGAAACGCTTTTGAATTGGTTTGATTGGAAATCACTTCAATATTAACATTTATTCTGTTTTTAATCACAGTAGCAGTTGAATATTTTTCATGTGCAAAATCATTTAAATCCCCATGAATATTTTGAAGCACACATCTCTCTTATTTCATTAAACAATCACAGGAAATGGTAACATCTTAGAAATCGTACATTTTCAGAAGGAATGAAAGTTGTCTTCAGCTGAATAGGCACATTGATTGACCAACTGATCATTTTCTTCCAATTTACGTGTAGATCAAAAACATTTTATTTGCATTTCAGAAAATGAGAAACTTATGACCATATAGAATAATTGTATTCATTTTTATTTATAATGCACAATAATCACACAATTCTGTCAATTTGTCGTTCCACAAGTGATCATAAAAATCATGTTTAATTAAGACATTTGTTAACTCCCATCATTATTGTAAATTACTACTGAATTTTCAGTAGATTACACACAGTATCCAACCAGTTAATTTCAATCCAATTATCACAATAAACGTCTGATGAGTTTTCAGCCCTGCCCAGCTTGGTTGGGAATGTTATGAAGGAATCTTGTGCAACTCTGGTCGTGTCGCTGTTACCAGATCAGCGTTTACAATTTCAATTCCCACCTTGCATAGGGCTGTGCCAGAGCAGCTCTGAATGTTGATTAGAAAATATCTAAGAGTCGAATGATTGCCTTTCAATTCAACATTAGCTTTGCTTCCATTTGTTATTCATTCCAATAATCACAGTATTTCCTAAATATTTTCTTCAGTTCGCTAATAACAATGTATCTAATTCCAGTCAATCAATATTCTTTGCAAACTATTTGATAATGTTGCAGTCACAATGATGAAATATGCAAAGTAAAGATATTCTTTGATTTTCTTTTGTTCTGAACAGCTGAGGTTCAGACTGCATATAGAACTTGATGCTTCAAAGGTGTAAATGTGAGAAAAAAATCAAGTTCTTCTTCAGTAAAATAAACAAATGCCTCTTCCTACTATATATAATTTTTTTGTTATTGATATGATTATGAATTGTGTGAAATTTGTTTTTAGTTTTCCATTCACCTATTTATATTGAATGTAAGATTGAAATGCTGTGAAATTATCCGAGTGCATTTATTTGAAAATTGAATTTGCATATTTCTCTCTAATCTCATTTACTGCATGATGTCTTAAGTATGTTTTGTTCAGCAAATCTTGTGAATACTAAAAATTGTCTAATCTTAAATCAGATCTTTCACACCCAGTTATCACTGTGTTCCGAATTCATGTAAATATCTAAAGTTATTGTAATCAATGTTCAGATAAAACAGTGCACATAAAGCGACACAAAGATATTCATCATCAGCTGATTACCTTTCAGTGGAATAACCTGAATATCTTATTGTTCCTGGGACAAATGACAACAGGAAACATTTAATTACTATTGCATGCAATTAATGCAATTGATGTGTTATGTTTCAGTTCAGTAGTTAATGTTGATTTATATTGTTTAAACCAATAATTCAACTTTATCACGGATATTGACTGTACTACAATAGCATTGGGAAACAATTTTTTGTCATTCTAATAATCTTTAAGCTCGTTTTTGTTGTGCGTGTACAAGAGACAATTCAAATTATAACCATTTTTATTACAAATTGAACAAACACTGCATTTTAAATTTGTGAAATTCCTACATTTTTGCAAAAAGGTTAGTCTTCACTAAATATATCACATTAAAAAAAAACTATTTCAAACCATACGTGCTACAAAATGATTATTGTTTTCAGTTCATTGTAAGAAAACTGCTTTTACCATGTTGATTTTTTTGTCATTTCAATTCCAACATTATTCATCATTGTACGATAATGACAATATTATTAAAATCGCGTTTATACCACATGTCATTGACTACATTGTTTGTTCAGTTTCTCGCTCACTTTCATGACCTACTAATTCTCTTCCTAATTCTGACACAAGCCTTTAAAAATTGATCATAATATTAATCATATAAATCGATGTAACACATCTCTACAAGGAATCCAGTGGATGGAAATTCATAATTCTTGTATTACGTACATTTTTGACTTAAAAAAAGAAGGATTTTGCTCAACAATCACTGAATGGCCCATTTTTCTTCAATCCATAAAGCTACATACTATGTCTTATTCCTCAGTTTACTGATCTTAATAAATAACCAATCAACATCACAGCAAAGTGCTTTTGAAATATTTAATCATTTTAATTCTTCAAAAGACAGCATTAATTATCAAGTCATTGCCATTACAGTAATGGCACAATTATTTAAGAAAGTCTTTTGAACAAGTATAGTGAGATTCACATTTAGATTTAATCCATTATTTCTGAGTACTAATAGTACAGTCTGAAAATGCATTTATTTTTCAGGTCAACTGCCATATAAGGGAACCAATGACTTCCCATCCAACGTCATTAGATATCTGATGTTTTCTCATTTGAATGGTCACGGTAATCTCAGCCTTAAAATTCAGGAAAATGTAACTACTTTTCACTGAATTAATTCCAGTTCATTTCCAGACATTGCTCAATCACTTGCAAAAAGAGATTTTTCATTATTCCTAAATGCATTGACAGACTTTGATAAATATATTGTTGCTGATTTATAACAATATATAATCATTATTCAATCCAGTAGGTTGTGCAAATGTTAAATTACGGTAAAGTATATGAATTATTGGATAGATATTGCAGTGCACAATCTCAATCATTGTAAATATCAATTTTTATTTTACCTGTTGAAACATAGTTGAATTCAATTAATTATATTTGACTTCAAGGCTCACATTTATTGCGTTTGTAATCATAATACGATTTATGGATGTTTCATGCAACAAAATCAAATGAAAAAGAATTAGCATCTCTTTATTCTTTCATTCAACAATGACAATACATTTTGATTTTTTTAAAGTTTTGAACATTTTTGGAAAGAAGAGATGTTGTCTTCAGTTGAATGCTTGCATTGACTCACTAATTCACAATATCCGCTACTTATTCTCTTTGGGTTCCTATGAAAAGGAATTAACTAGTTCTGCTTTTCGTAAATTCACGGAAAATATTTGGAATGTTGTGGTCTAAAAGGTGAAAAGGCTAAGTGATCGTAAGTCATCAGTTATTTTGTTAGAAAGAGCTTAAAATAAACATTTCGAACACAAACACACACACACACACACACACACACACGCACACACACACACACAAATTGTTATTCTGCTGTGTTCCGAGGGGAAAAACAAGTCGCTTTCTACAGCGTTAATAAATATATGCCACTTCCAATTAATCATTAGTCAGCTAATTCCCTACATTTGTTTTTAAAAATTGCAATTCGTCTAAATATTGTTATGACCTTTGATCAAATTAAATTTCTAATTATTGTTCATTTATGAATTGCCGGGATTTTGTTTTTTTTTTGTTTTCCATACACCTATTCGTATTGAATGAAAGATTGACATGCTTTGACAATATCGGAGAGTGTTCATTTGAAACTTGTCTTTTCGTATCTTTCACTGAATTTACTTATTGCATAAGATTACATGGTACCTCAGTGGTTAGCAATCCTGCCTCACAGCGCCAGGGACATCGGTTTGATTCCCTCCTCGGATGACTGTGTGGACTTTACACGTTCTCCACAAGTCTATGTGACTTTGCTGTGGTGTCCTCACACAATCCAAAGATGTGCAGGTTAGGTGAGCTGGCCATGCTAAAATGCACATTGTGTTCAGGGATATTTGTATTAGTCAGCAGGAAATGAGAAGAAATATGATTGGGAAAAGTGTTTGGGTGGGTTACTCTTTAGAGGGTGATTTTTTTCAGACAAATGGCCTGTTACCACACTGAATAAGAGGGGTGTTTTCATAGCGTCGCTAGAATTAAGGTGCGCCCCGAGACCTAAGCCATGTTGGGACTTGAAACGGAGGAAACAACAGAGAGGCTACAGAATTACATCGCATTCATTTGGTTTTCTTTAAATCATCGACGAGAAGGAAAATGTAAACGGGGAGGGCGAGTGGGGAAGTGAGACAGTTGCAGCTCTGGTGAAAGTCCAAAGGGTCCTCTGAGAGTGTAAATTCTTTCATTGCTGTTGCTGATTGAAAGAGCCACTGACGTGCGAACTGCTCCAAAACATGATTCAGGACATCTGGTGCCAATTCTCGCACGTTGAATAACGACAGACAGCTTCCAAATGAGGTCTTTCAGAGACGACTTTGGGATACATTTGACAGACAGACAAGATCAGGAATCCGTGGTGCACTGTGACACCAGCACATCAGCTTCTTCCCTATCTTTGAACCGAGCCACCTGCGCAAGGAATGCAAATGCGGTACTGCTTTTTGTGGAAGGATCAGAACGCGGCAACTACACTCTCAAACAGAATGGCATATGATCAGAACCAGGTTGGAGAAAAACTTTATAATGCGTTGCACAGTAATTAAATGGAGTTGCCTTACATTTCACTCCGAGAGCAGATTCGTTCAAGCAAATTCGAAGGCGGGTTTGCAGATGGGAAAGCAAGCAAAGAAGCTCCTTTCTTGTGCATGTAAAAGAATGCAGTTGAAGAACAAAGCAGTTTCTGCCTAGTTTCGAACTGGGGACCTTTCGCATGTTAGGCAAATGTAATGACCGCTACACTACAGAAACCCGCCGAAACTACCGCCCTGCAGCTCAGTGGCATCCAGCACTGAAGGTTGAAGCAATTCTACGTTTCACCATTCTGTTTCCAATAGCTTGTTGTTGTCCAGCGTAATTGACATCTTGAAAACGTAAAAAAAAACACGTGAAATTGATGACAAAATATAGAGAAGGATGTCGTCAATGTTTGGACCGTAGGGCGAGGTGGAATAAGCTGGCACGACTTTCCCCGCAGCATATCGGCTGCGACATGATCTTATAGAAGGGTTGTAAACTGAGTATTTATGTGGTTTACCCAAGTTGGGTTGAATTGAAAACTCGAGCGCATAGGTTTAAGGTGAGTGGGCTGAAATTGACAAAGGACCTGAGGCACATTTCCCACACAGAAGGTTGTGCGTGTTTGGAATGAGCGACCAGAGGAAGTGGAGGAGGCTATTACACTCAGAAAATTGCAAAGGTAATCGGATGAGTTTCTGGATAGGATGGGTTTAGCGGGATTGGGGCCAAATGCTGGGGAACGGGACTTGTTTAATTTTGGCTATGTGGTGAGCATGGACGAGATACACCGAAGTATCTGATTCCACGCGGTGTACCCCAATACCGTCGTGTTGCTTACACCGGCTTTAAACGAATACTTTTTAGTGGAGCTTGCCGTCGCAGTCTGTGGCACAATCCTTTAGTCTGTTCGACTGCTCACGTGAAAGGTCATATTGTGAAACACTGCAGAAACGGACGACTTCCTTACTTTTGCTCCGACTGACCATACTCCGTGAAATTTTCCCAGAGACTCAGTTGAGGATTTTTGCTGCTGCAAGTTACATCAGAAACCCTGTTAACTCGTAATGAACTGAGCGAATAGCAAAACAGAAAGCATTTAACACGGAACACAAGCAAAACTGGCATGCCGAATGCATTTCAGACACAGAGATGCATGAATGCTAAATGTGAGACAGTCCGAGGGCATGAGTCATAAAGTAATCTCACAACTAACAACAGGGCAATTCCAAACTACTCTTTCAAACATACTGCAGCCTTAGTGCACCAACACTTCCCAGACAATGCTGAAAAGAGAGAACGAAAGAATATAATAAGAACGGGCCATAAAAAGTGAATTTCACCAATCACAGTCTCGATTAGATTACCTTTCCCTTCCGACGTCTCCAGGACGGTAATAAAGGAAATGGGAGAAATTCAAGAACATATGACATCGAAATTCATTGGATCGATTTTCCCATTGGCCAGAACACCAAATAACAACGAGTCGAGTCACCACATTACTAGTTAACAGGGTTTCTGAGGTAACTTCCAGCAGCAAAAATCCTCAACTGAGGGTCTGGGAAAATTTCAAAGAGTATGGTCAGTCGGAGCAAAAGTAAGGAAGTCGTTCGTTTCTGCAGTGTTTCATCACAACAGCGATGAAATAACATTCTCCATTCGGTTCCAGTAAACGCACAAATTGCCTGAATCAGCAGAGCTGTTTGCGATTTTCCGCGTGGCACTATCCCACACCACAGTTAATTCGCCGGGAAACAAACCGGCCGCATTGCCCGTTTTCTTGCTTTTCCAATTGTGCCCCTGCAGAACAACAGATGTAAAGTCACATGAAAAGGGTTCCATGATCCCTCTCCGACTCGCACAGCTGCTGGGATGTGCCCGGCTACAATGTCAATTTCGCAGCAGATAATGACAGCCCATCGATCCAGACAAAAATCAATGGTAAGCTGAGTCTATCTTCTCAGACTCTTTTCAGCTACAAATGTATCTGTGAGTGCGTGACAATATATGTTCGCTTATGATTTGGTCAAATAACCATGAGCTGCTTGACATTACTGCAATTTCGATTCTTGTTTTGCTAAATGATTTCACCCATTGCTCGAAACAGGACGACTTTCACGTTTACACGGAACATGAAGCACACCGGACTACAGGGAAAATGCACAAAGCTGAGCAGGCCGTGTTCCAAATAATACCGTGCAGCATTTATTCAGTCACTGTGTCTGTTTTGCAGAATAAGGGTCCCAAAGAAAGTTCTCTACCCTAAAAACGGAAGTCGCATCACATTCCGAGAACGACAGATCACATTGTGAGGATGCTCTGACCTCGGAGCCAGTTCGAGATGCCACTTTCCTTGCCTTTTACCTTAACCGTGGAATTTGCTGCAGAGATGTTCACACCTGGACATGAGCCTCATGGATACCAACTGAGTCGGAAACCTGTGTGGGAATCGACCAGAAGCGACTCAATAAATTTTGCTAACTCCCATGGTGCTTATTAGAAATGGAGTTTCTGTTCAAGTCAATCTAAAAGGCAGTTTCTGAACATAGTAACAGAACTCAAAAGGTAATTACCTCACCCCACCCCCACTCCCGAAGAGGTGCTAACTACCCTTGATTGCTTTTTGTTCACGATGTGAAGAGCTCTCACGCCTCTGAGTCACCTTCACGTCTCTGTTTGCTGAGTGAATCACAAAGAAGGACTTTCTCCAGAGCTGCAACTGCCACACTTCCCCAGTCGCCCTCCCGTTTACATTTTCCTGCTCGTCAGTGATTTAAAGAAAATTAAATAGATGCGATGTCATTCTGTAGCCTCTCTGTCGATTCCTCCGTTTCAGTTCCAACATGGCTTAGATCTCGGGGCGCACCTTAATACTAGCGACGCTATGAAAGCACAGGTCCGGAGGTTCCTCTGAAAGTGTATGTTTTTTTGATTGCCGTTGCTGATTGAATGAGCCACTAACGTGCGAACTGCTCCAAAACATGATTCAGGATCTCTGGTGCCAACTCTCGCGCGTTGAATAACGACAGACACCTTCCAAATGACGCCTTTCAGAGACGACTTTGGGGTACGTTTGACAGACAGACAAGTTCAGGAATTCGTGATGCGCTGTGACACCAGCGCATCAGCTTCTTCCCTGCCTTTGAACCGGGCCGCCTGCGCAAGGAATGCAAATGCGGTACTGCTTTTTGTGGAAGGATCAGAACGCGGCAACTACACTCTCAAACAGAATGGCATATGATCAGAACCAGGTTGGAGAAAAACTTTATAATGCGTTGCACAGTAATTAAATGGAGTTGCCTTACATTTCACTCCGAGAGCAGATTCGTTCAAGCAAATTCGAAGGCGGGTTTGCAGATGGGAAAGCAAGCAAGGAAGCTCCGTTCTTATGCATGTGAAAGGCTGCAGTTGAAGAACAAAGCAGTTTCGGCCTAGTTTCGAACGGGGGACCTTTTGCATGTTAGGCGAATGTGATGACCGCTACACTACAGAAACCCGCCGAAACCACCACCCTGCAGCTCAGTGGCATCCAGCACTGAAGGTTGAAGCAATTCTACGTTTCACCATTCTGTTTCCAATAGCTTGTTGTTGTCCAGCGTAATTAACATCTTGAAAACGTAAAAAAAAAACACGTGAAATTGATGACAAAATATAGACAAGGATGTCGTCGATGTTTGGACCGTCGGGCGAGGTGGAATAAGCTGGCACGACTTTCCCCGCAGCATATCGGCTGTGACATGATCTAATGGAAGGGTTGTAAACTGAGTATTTATGTGGTTTACCCAAGTTGGGGTGATGTGAAAACTCGAGAGCATAGGTTTAAGGTGAGTGGGCTGAAATTGACAAAGGGCCTGAGGCACATTTCCCACACAGAAGGTTGTGCGTGTTTGGAATGAACTATCAGAGGAAGTTGAGGAGGCTATTACACTCAGAAAATTGCAAAGATAATCGGATGAGTTTCTGGATAGGATGGGTTTAGCGGGATTGGGGCCAAATGCTGGGGAACGGGACTTGTTTAATTTTGGCTATGTGGTGAGCATGGACGAGATACACCGAAGTATCTGATTCCACGCGGTGTACCCCAATACCGTCGTGTTGCTTACACAGGCTTTAAAGGATTACTTTTTAGCAGAGCTTGCCGTCGCAGTCTGTGGCACATTCGTTTACTGTGTTCGACTGCTCACGGGAAAGGTATTATTGTGAAACACTGCAGAAAGAACGACTTCCTTACTTTTGCTCCGACTGACCATACTCCGTGAAATTTTCCCAGACCCTCAGTTGAGGATTTTTGCTGCTGGAAGTTACCTCAGAAACCCTGTTAACTTGTAATATACTGAGCGAATCGCAAAACAGTAAGCATTTAACACGGAACACAAACAAAACTGGCACGCCGAATGCATTTTCAGACACAGAGATGCATGAATGCTAAATGCGAGACAGTCCGAGGGCATGAGTCATAAAGTAATCTCACAACTAACAACAGGGCAATTCCAAACTACTCTTTCAAACATACTGCAGCCTTAGTGCACCAACACTTCCCAGACAATGCTGAAAAGAGAGAACGAAAGAATATAATAAGAACGGGCCATAAAAAGTGAATTTCACCAATCACAGTCTCGATTAGATTACCTTTCCCTTCCGATGTCTCCAGGACGGAAATAAAGGAAATGGGAGAAATTCAAGAACATATGACATCGAAATTCATTGGATCGATTTTCCCATTGGCCAGAAAACCAAATAACGACGAATCGAGTCACCACATTACTCGTTAACAGGGTTTCTGAGGTAACTTCCAGCAGCAAAAATCCTCAACTGAGGGTCTGGGAAAATTTCAAGGAGTATGGTCAGTCGGAGCAAAGGTAAGGAAGTCGTTCGTTTCTGCAGTGTTTCATCACAACAGCGATGGAATAATCGTCTCCATTCGGTTCCAGTAAACGCACAAATTGCCTGGAACAGCAGAGCTGTTTGCGATTTTCCGCGTGGCACTATCCCACGGGAAGCAAACCCATTTTCCTTTTGTTTGCAACATCAACACAGTGGGGACTGAAACAGCATTTTAACAATGCTGCAGCATAGGAGTTAAATGGCAGTGGTGGGAATGGAACCCGCGCCCCTTTCAAGGCTGGAACCTGGATCCAGCGGTTTCGACCGCTCGGCCACACTACCAGCCGACCGCGCTGCCCGTTTTCTTGCATTTCCAATTGTTCCCCTGCATAACAGCAGATGCAAAGTCACATGAAAAGGGCGAGGTGGAATAAGCTGGGACGACTTTCCCTGCAGCGGAACGGCTTCGACAGGACTTTGTTTCGCAACATCAATGAAATAACTGTCTCCATTCGGTTCCAGTAAATACTTAACCTTCCTGGAACATAAAGCTGCGGGAGTCGAGCACTACCATGACAGCACAGACACTTTGAGAAAATCTGCACTCTCCCACACCACAGTTAACTCTGTCGGAGTCATACCCAATTTATTTATGCCTCAACTTGCCTGGAACCTAAAGCAGCTTGAGCCCGCGATTTACCGTGTGGGAGGCAAAAACGAACATGACAAGATGGGCACTGGCGCCTGCCCCCACAAAGCAAACTCCCGGTTCTGCTTTTTATTTGAACACGCCACAGCCACAGAAACTGCAGTGGGGGCGACTCGAGCATAAGCTTCTTTAGTCATTGAGTTCTGAAGCTGGATCCTCCGGCTCCTTGGTTATCCTTCATAGGGCTGATTCGGTTCGAATAGTGAAATTTCCTGTGTCTGATCCGCAGTATATCCTGCAGGAGTTTCAGACATCGCCATCCTCCCTGTGACATGTACGTGCTGGATAACATTCTGTTGTGTCATGTGTCCCGGCTTTGCCAATATCACCGTTGCTTAACTCCCTCCATCCTGTAAGTCGAACTGTGATTCCAGTCAGAATAAAAAACGTGTAACAAAACACCTTAGCTGTGCTGGCTCTCTACAGAGATAAATGTGCTTCTCGTTTCGTATCATTCTCTTGCCTTCTCCCTGTAACTCTACACATTTTTACTTTCAATGTGAACATTGAATTAGTTTTTCAACAACTCGATTGAAACTGCGTCTTTGTCAATGTCAGACCCTAACCATTCCCTATGTGAAAACATTTCTCCTGATGTACATTTTTGTTCTTTTATTAATGTCTTTAAAACTCTGCTGAATCGTTCACGATCCTTTCAGGCGGAGGGAGCATTCCCCCTTCCTTATTCCCTCTGTCTAACCCACTCATGTCTTGGAAAGGTTTAACCAGACCAGGTTTTGGCCTTCTGCTCTCCAAGGAGACCTGTCCCAACTTTCCAAATGGCCTTTATTGTTGACATTCCTCGTACACAGCACCATTCTCATCAACCTGTTCCGCGCTGTATTCAATCATTTCACGTCCCCACTTCCTAAAGTTTCTCACCCAGAACTGTGCGAATATCCAGATGGTGGATTTATTCAGAGTGAGATTCTGTGGGTGAACATCCTCTCACACTTGTTTCACTTTACCCACATGTGGTACTGTGCCATGCCCACTACAATGACACTTCTGACCCCAATACTCAAAGGTATTTCAAAGGGTGCAACTTAATGATTTACATCTTTTTATCAAACAGTTGATAGGACGACCGAGCAACAGTGAAGTCAAACAACCAATGCTCGATGGCGATTTGAAGTCAGACATTCTCCCATGCCAGTATTAACACAAGCTTCTCAGCGAAGATCATGCCCTCGACACTCTTACATTGCCAACACCAAACCAGCTGAGATTCGTTCAGGTCCAACTACATCCCAATTTGTTCTCAGATTTCTAAGCATCCTAGTATTTAAAGAATATCGCCCTGTCATTCCATCTCCTTGTGCTGTTTATCCCTTCCGTTTGCACTAAGTTGTCTCCATCGGCAGGGTATTCAGCTATTTCCCTCCAGCGACAAGCAGTGTGAGGGGAGGCAAGCGCGGACACACTCGAAACCTCGCTCTCATTGGCACAGCCAGTTCCCTCAAGTGCTCGGAATCAGCAAGTTTGATTGGGAGCTTCCTTCAAATATCATTTATCTGAGAAGCGATAAAGATGTTGAGCTGGTGGGTAAGACACAAGTGTACTCCGGACTCTCTACGCTCAAGTAAATTCATGTGAGGGCATTTTTGTGCAGCCTGTTTGCTGTTCAAAATCCATCTTCACACAGCAATCCTGCAGAAAGGTTTTTGTAACACTAACATCAGCTTCTTTGCTGCAATCGGGCAGCAGTTAACATCCGAGCCCCAACTTTCCCAGATAAAGACAATCCGAGTGAAAGTCTCACTCACTGAGAGCCATCCCCACGTCCCTGAGCTGCGGGGCTGCAGACAGTTTAACGCAGAAGATAGAGTTAACAATGAGACTTTGTTTCACAATCAGCCACTCTGTCCCAGAGACAGGAAGAGGGACCGCATCAATGTGTGGAGTCACTCACGCGCCGACAGAAGCTGTTCAGCCCATCGAATCCATTGCGAATCTCTGCCGCTTGTGTATCCCTGTGGTTATTCATTGTTGGTGATGTATGTTTTAATAATGCGGAACTGTCCCTGTATCACAATTCTGTCTCCAACAAATTGATCAAATTATAATTCACAGCGTTTCATTTCACAGGGAGAACACTGCTGTGTGAAACGGCGTGGGGAATACCTGCAGGGCGTCATGCACATAGAGCACTCTAAAACTGATGTGTCTCACCTTCACCAGTTTATTCCAAGCTCTGACAAGAGATTTTGCGAATCAGATCAGAGCACACCGACAGAGAATAGGTAAAGAGCTTCCAGAACTTCACAAGTGTGTTTCTTCATTTGTGTAAATTTCCTGTGTGTATCAGTATGAAATATTCATTTCAGATACATTGAATGAAAGGAAGCGGAAAGTGAAACAACATGTAATGCGTAGAATGGAGATCTATTATAGAGAAACACTGGCGGGTACAGTACACACACTAAAACATGGAATTGTCAACGAGTAGAGGATGTTTTCAATCCATTAATTTCATGGTTATGAGCCCAATACGCACCCTCTGGGCCGCGCTGTTAGCACTGACCATAGCAGTTTCACACAGTCTTCAGCATTTCGTCTGGCTTTGTGGCATGTTTCTCAGAGGATGATTTCAAAAGGTCTTCACTATTATTGTGTGATACTCTGGTGCAGATGTGTCCCGGCTGTGTCAATATAACCTCTGACTAACTTGCCACATTCTGTTCGTTTAACTGTGATTTCACTCAGAATAACAAAATATGTCATAGTGCAAACTGAGGCCATGCAGCCCCCAGACAATAAGGAAATGTCTATGGCGGTAGACTGATTCACTTTTTTTGATTGATTGATTGTTACATGAACCTCAGTGCAGTGAAAACTTTTGTTTGCGATTGGTAAAGGCAGATCATACTAATCAAGGACATGCAGATCACAGCATAAGTAAAACAAAATTTTGGACAGATTAAGGCTTTCAGTTTACTCCGTACAGGATGTGCACTCGGCAAAATCCACATTAACAGGATCAGCATCATTTGAAATTAGGGAATCCATTTCTCAGTCTTGTAACGACCTCCAAGAAGTTGCTGTTGTGTGTCTTTCAGCTTCTGTACCTTGTTCTGAACTCGAGCTCATCAAAATTGTACCTTCTGGGTCAAAACTAGAACCAGATTCAAAACTCCACTGCTCAAGTGTGACTTCTCACACGTACATCACCCACCCGAGGCGATATCACACCCAAGACCAACAAGCAAGAACCGCACCAGAAGCATGATCCATAAATCAGGTGAGTTTCATTGTTTTTTTTAAAACGTTTTTTCTGTTGTTTCGGAGTGAAGGCCACCCTGAGTTTTAATAACAGCTCCTTGCCATTCTGACTTCCGGTTCCCCGGAGGCTGTGCGAGCCACTTCTTTTGCGAGCGGGCTCCCATCATTGGCAGCTGGACGAACTCATCTTCAATTGGCAATTAGTGTTGTGGAAGAGAAACATGAACGCGCTTTTCAGCCCACTACCAAACACGGGGTTGTGGAGCGCGGGGGAGGGTTAGAGGTAGTGAGAGTTATGGAAATTCTAGAAAGCTGTACAAAAGAGAGATCGCGAATACACAGGACTTAATATTCTTTTGGGAACCTTGTGCAAATAATGCCATCTGAGACAGATAGAAGTGCGAAGAACTGCAGGGAAAGAGAGAATCTCTCCCTGTCATCTGTGTCTGTGTCCTTCTCGAAGTCACAGCGAGGGGTCGGCTGTCTGAATCAGCATGGAATGTTACTGCAGCGAGTCCTGTCACTCAAGCACGTTGCACCTGAGATCGATAAGCTTTATCACGTTACCGCCAGCTCAGAGAGTAGATTTCACAGCTCACATCATCCCAGAGTGACAGGGAACAGAAGAAAGCGATTCAGACCATCATCTAAACAACTCCTGGGTAGAAAACGGATGTGGGAGAGCAAACAGTCCCTACCAGTGCATGTACCCAGCATTTACAATCTTGGTCTGCGTGACAACAAAAGCAGGACCAGGAACTGTTTATCTGACTTCTTAAAACAGGCGTGAAAATTTGCAGAGCATAAATACATCGACCTGCTGTTAGTGAAAGGATGAACAGCAGAGTACAGTGCACAGAGTATGGTCAGCCCTCTGCTCACAGGATTTGAACACAAACAAAGAAGTGACTCAGTGACAAAATCTGTTGAAACGGATTATTTGAGGAATTGAATGCGATGGAATGAAAAGCCCCTTGAGAGCGGGATGTAACATTAACTGTGAAGGAATTGTTTTCGTGACTGGAGGAGAGTGGGCACTGCTGTTTCCATGGGTCAATATCAGGATAGATAGATTGAATCAGCGTCGAATGTTATTGTAGGGAGGCCTGTCGCTTAGACACACTGCATCTTTTCTACAATGCTGCAAAAGCACGGACCTTTTGTGTAGACGGGACAACTTGAAAATCGGTAATGAGGCAAAATGCACGAATGAGCGAAATACCAAAGCAACCACAGAATCTGGTGTTACGTGACGGGGTAAACCCCCTCTGCTAATGTAAACCAGCAAAACAGGAATAATTCACCCCGTGCTGTATTCTGTAAAAATTCAAGAGGCAAATAACTATCCCAAAAATCACTATTTAAAGTTAAAAATGAAAACTTTATTATTTTAACATTTGACAGAGAAAATACAACTTAAAACGACTTACAACTCCTTTCTCTGAACCGGTCTTCAACCTTCTGGTCGACAACACCTTCCCCATCCACGACCCCACTCACATTTACAAAATATTTCAAATTTATAAACTAACCAGTTGTCGAATCTTCTCTTTCTTTCTTCATCTGTAGATTTATTTTTCCAGGTCGGTGTTGATGCTTTTTTTCTATGCTATCTATTTCTCCAGATAGTCACCTCTTGGAGATTTTACTAACATCCTACATCTGTTGGTCTTTGACCTGCTCTCTTTGCTGTTCTTTGCCGCTCTGGATAACTGTTCAAAATGTCCGATATTTGTCCCACAAAACGTCGGATCGTTTTAATGGTCTTAACATTGTAAAAAATACCACATTCAAACTTGATTGGGGCATAGTTGAAACTGATTGGCCGAATTCGAATTTGTTTTTTGTCTCCATTTAACACAGCTCTTAGTTGTTTCGATCGAATGTTATGTTGTTCCCTTGTTCGGGACTCCTTGTGCTAGCCAGACATTTCAGCACCATTAAAAGTACATTACACCCAAAACTTCAAAACACTGACATTTGCCAAGACAGTCGATTTCGCTCAACATCGGTCTCTGTCAATCTCATGTGTCGAGATTTGAACCATCTCTGGTCGATGTTAAACAAAACTGCCATATTCCTATAACCTCAGATTTAACACGCCCCCTTATGTATGCCTTACAATATTAATTGATTCCTCACAGTGTTACTTCAGCAGACGTTGAGAAGAAATAAAATTGAGAACAACAATCACCTATGTGACTGCGATTTGACCCAATGTTGCTGCAGCCAACCGATTCGGCTGTATGTGAAATAGCCCACACCTTTCCTGTACTAATAATGTGGTAAGTTTTCATGAGATGAATTAGACCCAACATCATATCTCAGGACGAAATTTACTGGGATATAAAGACATGATGAAATACACGGGCGTTGGGGGTGGGGGTGGGATGGAAATGGTAAGGAAGGATATGGTCGGAGTTCCCTTGATACAAAATCGTTAGAGAAGACGGAATGAGATTTACTGGGAGATAAAGCCGCGAGAAAAGAAAAGAAGGGATTCAATGGGATGATGGAATAGATGTAGAATCACACGACACAAATCAGGAATGACTGAGTTGCATCCTAATGGAGGTTTTCCAACTGATGTGAGGTTGGTAAGGGCAAATAGGAGGGAAATTCCCTCGTACAGGTAAATGTATAACGAAAGGTTGGAGCTTTAAATCGAGCGAGGAACGTCAAAGAAGTTTACATCAGGTACTTTTCATTCTGAGAGTTATTGAAATCGGAGATGGTTTTTCAGAAAGAAAAAAAACATTTTCGATGATGATTCCAGCACATTTGAAAGGCCACGTGCAGACACACAAGGAGCGAATTTAACAGAGACAGGGATTCTGGTCTGCCTGGATGGGGAGGCAAAAGTGACACACTCAAGAATTGTTTAACATGCATTGGAAAGAAATTGCATAACACTGGCAACTGAACATGTTAAATGTAAGAAGAACTGGTGGCGTTTGAAAGGTGTAGCCGCTTTATCTGCGTGAACTACTACAAATTGTTAATGTACTGAGCTGTTTGTTTTAGCTTTGCATTGAAATGAGGCCAGTTATCTCAGTCCGCTGGCTAACTGGTTTATGGTACAGAGTGAGACTAACAACATGGGATTAATTGTCGCACTGTCTCAGGTTGCCATACGGATCATCATTTCCACCGCTCACGTGATCTGGTATACAATGGTGACTCGAGTGAGTAGGAATGGACCTGTCGATGTCAAGCGTCATTATCATTGGCATCTGTTGCCTTGAACATTTGTTCACAATGGCGAGGAATGTGAGTGAGAAGCCGATTCTGGGCTGATCATGTTTCAAATGATATGATTCCCATAAAACTCACTGCGCAGGAATCTTCTCTGGTCAGTAGCAGGGACAATAACACCAGACGACGGGAACTAATGCTGAATCAGCAGAATAATCATTCATTCAGCTGAAATCTGAACAAAACTCCGATTCTGGTGTAACTGAAACCCAAAAACTTTGAAACTCAACCTTAATAGTGCAGTAAAAGTCCAACACGTCTTTCATTGTGTCACGGAGCTGTGCTAGCCTCCATTTTACTGCACCCAATGTTACGGTGTTCAAGTCTTTTTTCAAACATGTTTATCCTCGCCCCAGCTTACAGTCCTTGGTCCTTATCTGTGCATGCTCTAGCTCCTCAATTGTTCGGCTAAATACTCCTGAAGTGTTTTGATGACCCTTAGCTTTACCACACGTTCAAATAGTTAGTTCCAGATAAACAACACTCTCAGGATGTAAACATTCTTCCTAAACCTTCCCTGAACATCCTCTCTCCCGCGCTTTATCTATATCCCTGGTTATTGACCCTTCCCATAAGAAGTTTATTCCTGTCACACATATCTATCCTCATTCTGTTCACGTTAATCAATTCCTCTGTCAGCCTTCTCCGCTCTCAGATAAAGAGCCCCAGTCCAGCTCATCTATCTTTGAAGTGGCGTGAGTGTCGTGCTTTAAGAGCACAGCAGGCCAGGCAGCATCCGAGGAGCAGGAGAATCGATGTATCGGGCATAAACCCTTCATCAGGAATGAGGCTTTTGAGTCGGGGTTGAGGGAGGGGAATGGGATTGGCGGTCAGGTAGCTGGGAAAGTGATAGGTGGATGCAGGTGAGGGAGAATGTGATAGTTCAGAGGGGGGATTGTTGGCGGGGTCCAGAGAGCAGTACTGAGTTGAAGGCTTTGGACTGCGATAATGTGGGGGGAGGTGAAATGAGGAAGCTGTTAAAATGCACATTTATCCCATGTGGTTTCAGGGTTCTAAGGTGGAATATGAGACGTTCTTTCTCCAGGCATCGGCTGGTAATGCAATGGTGGTGGCTTGTGCCAGAATCATCGATTCTCTTCTCCTCAGATACTGTCTGATATGCTGTGCTTTTCCAGCTCTACACTCTCGACTCTGAGCTCCGGCACCTGCAGCCCTCACTTTCACTTATCATCGCTTGGTGAATGGTCGAGCTCAGGCACCACGTTGGTAAATCTCCTCTGACCACCCTCCAGTGCAAACACACGTTTCCTGAAGGCTGGCAATCCGAACAGAATAACGTTATCCAAAGAAAAGCAGAAATAACGGAACAAAACCAGCAGGTCTAGTGCAGCTGGGGAGAGATTTTCGGGCCAAACGATCCGCCTTTGGATTGAATGGTATGTGTAGGTGGGGCAGGAACGTGATAGAATGTGGACGGGGTCTAAAATGATTGAACTCGATACTGGGCGTCTCAGCAGGAAATTATGTGCCGCTCTTCCAAATCACGCTGTGCTATGCGGGAGCTCTGCAGCAGACCAAACTGAAATGGAGGCATGGGAACACATTGGAAGTTGCAGTGACAGGAACGAGAGGCTCAAGGTCTTTTTTGCTTACAGACAGAACGAAGATGTACACACGTTTGTCACCCGCTCTGTTTTTCCCTCCCCTGTCCAGACGATATCACATTGTGAGCTGGAAATGCAGTTTGCTGAATTGAGTGATGGGCAGATAAATCACTGGAACCTTACACAGTGAGGAGAGACATCGTAAACGAGAAACATTACAACTTATGGGATTTAGTGAAATGGTGCCATATGGCGAAGTGCTGGGGGTCAAAGAGGATTGGACGAGGTGTACAGAGAGAAATTGTCCGACATAGTGCCGTTATTCAGTGGTATGGGTTAGTAGGGAAAGGGCAGTAGAATGTATATCTTCCTGATCTACCGTCTATAAATAAACACTCACTACGGAGAAAAAGTATGTGATGATTTTCATTCCAACACCGACACTAGGTAAAGTTTGCAGAAGTCATGTAGTTGCACTGTCACTATCACTCTGTCCTCCCGGAAGCAGTAGTACTCGCCCACGTTGATTCAGACAGCACAGTTCTTACTGTGACATGTCCCTTCGAGAATGGAAGGACAGGTATTAATAACCTGTACTTCGAACGGAGTATCTGTATTGCTCAATAACAATCACTTAACTATCATAACTCCTTTTTAAATCACTTGACCCATAGCCTTATATGTTTTGGCATCACAAATTTACATCTAAATACTTCAGAAAGTTATGTAGATTTCTCCCTCTCCGCGTCTTGCATACACTGGGTTCCAGATTTCATCCACCCACTGTTTGAAAACGTTTTTCCACGCATTCACTGCAATCTTTCTGTCTCTGACCTTAAATCGATGGCCTTCCGTGATTGAAATCTCCATCAAAGTGAAACATGTATTTCAGTCTATCCTATCCATATCCCTCAGTACATTTTACATCTTAATCATGCCCTCCTCAATCTCCTCTGCGCTAAGAAAAACAACTCCAGTTTGTCCAATCTCTCTTCTTCAGCCCAGACAATATCCTGGCAAATCTCCCCAGCATAGTTTCCAGTGCTATCACATCCCTGCTATAATGTGAATTGCATAACTACACACAATGGTCTCGCCAGAACCGAATGAACAAATGAAATAAATGATGCGGAAGTCGACAAATACTGGCGTTTTTTGATTAAAGTTTATTTTCCTCAATGCTGCCCTGTACCTTTTTCCTGAGCCTGATGTTTCAATAATCGCTGGTCCATGTCAGTAAAAGCTGTGACATGAGGATTGATCTCACAACCGCGGTATCTAAATGAATCAACTGTTTTGAAGGTCCCGATGGTGAGATTTGGGCATGGTCACAGACTGAACGAGGTCAATGAGAAAGTGATTGTAAGGGAAATGGGAGGGGGATCTTAAAGGAGGTAAGTGATTGCGGGAGGGAGGGAATTCTCCGAGAATGGGTGAGTCTGAATCCTGATATATGACTCGCACGAGATGTGAGAGACATAGGGGTTTGATGGAAAAAATATCATAATCTTTGAGATTGATTTCATGTAAAATCAGTTAATTTATTTCTGTGTTTCTTTAGCATAAGTCACAAGGAATAAAATGCAGTGACTCAAGTTCGAACGGGCTTCCTGCGGCCACAATGCAGAATAATTATGCAAGCTCGTGAAATACTGAGGCTGGGAGAACTTCTGGTCAAAGGAAGGGCATATTGGTCTCAATTAATTATATTGTTAAGATTCAGAAGCAGCAGTAACCCGCATTGAGGATTGGCTCAGAGGAAGCGTGCTGGAGCCTTAAGTGAGAGGTCGATGTGTTGAAAGCATTCTCAGAGATTTTCCTTAACATAACGGTATTTTGTTACTTTTGACAGTAAGAACTGCTTTTGCTCACATCACCTCCACATCAGTCTCTTGCTCCAGTGAACACTCCAATCCAGCGTACTTTGTTTCCATTCCAACATAGAAACGCGTCCTACTCTCTCTCCATCTGGGATAATCTGAATTAACAATGTCATTCTTTGAGTGGAGAAATATAACAGGGAGTTGTTAGTGCAGCGGCGATCTATTGGGGGAGTAATCTTTGGAGACTGGAGCGTGGCACCTGCTCTTATTTAAATTCGATGAATAAAATCTGGAAAATAAACCCAATCTCAGGAACAGAGACAATAACTTTACTATGCTGAAAACTCATTCATTCAAGTCCCTTCGAAAGGGAAATCTGCCGACCATAACGAGTGCTGTCAACATGTGACTCCAGACCCACAACAATGAGGTTCATCCATGAATGCCCTCTGACTCAGTTCAAAGAGAATTAAGAATGAACAACAAATGCTCTTCAGACCAATGATAGCCACATTCCGTGTGAGAATAAGGAAGAATAAAAATACACGGGCAACGGGTAAAATGGGAATCGTGTCTGTTTGGACTCGAATTCAATTGATTATCAAACTAAATAGACACAAGGATACCCGCAACACCAAGAAGTCAGGGCCATAGGGTGACTGCAGGAAGGGATTCAATTACCCGCTGAGGTGTAAACTCACTTACTCAGTCACAGTGTGCACAGGTCATTCACCGCTCATCATATGTGAGAAGTGATCACTTTGGAGACCAACTGACGGAGTCACCAGCGAGTTTACAAATGACAGCAGGAGTTCGATTCTGTTGTTATTGCAGCTGTTAATCCCAATCATGTTTGGATGCGTGTTTCCAGTGGAGTTCCACTGTTTTCTGATGTAGACAAATGATTTAGACTTAGTTGTAGGAGACATGATTTAGACGTTTGCTGATGATGCACCAATTGATCGTGTAGTTGACTGTAACTAAGAATGTCAGAGACTGCAGGGATGCATCAATCAGGTAGAAGGGAAAAAGGCGAATGGAATTAAATCCAGACCAATGAGTGTTCACGAAATTGGGGAGAAGAAACAATAACAGTGAGTATTCTGTGTGGTGTAGATAGACAAAGAGATCTTGGAGTGGACATGCATGATCGCTGAAGATCAATGGACAGGGGAATCAGTGGGATGGAAGTGTGTACTGTAGATGCTGGAGATCATAGTCAAGATTGGGTAGTGCTGAAGAAGCACAGCAGGTCAGGCAGCATCCGAGTTGGGCAAAAAGTCTTCATCAGGATTAAGCTGATAGCCACGAGGTTGGAGAGATAAATGGGAGGGGTGGAGAATTTAGCTGAGAGTACAATAGGTGGATGGAGGTGGGGATAAGGGTGCTAGGTCGGAGAAGAGGGTGAAGCGGATAGGTGGGAAGGAAGATACACATCTGGGACAGGGCAGTAGGACGGTGCCAAGGTGGAAGGTTGGAACTAAGGAAAGATGGGGAAGTGGAAATGAGGAAAATGGAGAAATCCACATTGATGCAACGGGATTGAAGTGTCATGAGGCAGAAGATGAGACGTTCTTCCACAAGGCGTTGGGTGGTGAGGGAGTGGCGGTGGAGGAGGCTCAGGATCTGCATGTCCTCGGGAGAGTGATGGGGGAGTTGAAGTATTCGGTCAGGGGATTTGGGGTTGATTGTTGCCGGTGTCCTGGAGATGTTTTCTGAAGCGGTCTGTGAGAAGGTGTCTGGTGGACCCACTATGGAGGAAACTGCATCGGGAGCAACAAATGCAATAAATGACATGTGTGTAATTGCAGGTGAAATGTTGATGGATCTGGAAGACTTCATTGGGGCATTGGGTGGAGGTGGCGGGTGTGTTGCTAAGATTTTGTAATTTCTGTGGTGGCAGAGGAAGGTGCTGGGAGGGTAGGGTGGGACATTGGAGGGCGTGGACTTGACTAGGTTGTCGTGGAGGGAACGGTCTTGGCGGAAGGTTGATGGGGTGAGGAGGCAAAAATATCTTTGGAGGTCAGTGTTACAGATGTTTCTTTACAAACCCACTGACTCCCACAGCTATCTGGATTACACCTCCTCCCAACCCACCTCCTGCACAAATGCTATCTGGTGTTCACAACTCCTCCGCCTCCACTGCATCTGCTCCCAAAGGACCAGTTCCACCACAGAACACTCCAGATGGCCTCTTTCTTTAAAGACCGGAACATCCCCTCCCATGTGGTTGACGATGCTCTCAAACGCATCTCAGCCATGTCCCACACCTCCATCCATGAACCCCATACCTACAAACACAGCAAGAACAGAACAAGGACGGAGGAAAGTCCTTACCTTGCATTCTACCCACCTCCGCATAAATCACATCATCCACCGACATTTACGCTACCTCATAATTGACCCCACCACCAGGAATATATTTTCCTTCCCCAAACCTATCCGCTTTCCCCAAAGACCTTACCCTCTGTGAATATCTGTTCATGTCCACACCCTCCAGTGGACGACCGTTTCCTCCTGGCACCTTCCCCTGTCACTGCAGGAATTGCAAAACCTGAACCCACATGTTCCCCCTCACCTCTGTCCAAGGCTCCAAAGGAGCCTTCCACATCCATAAAAGGTTCACCTGTACTTCCACACATGTCATTTGTTGTATCTGCTGCTCCAGATGTGGTCTCCTCTAAATTAGGGAGACCGGATGTCTTCGGACAGACCACTTCAGAGAACATCTGCAGGACACCTGCAAGAATCAACTCCACTGCCCCATGGTCAAAGATTTGAACTCCCCGTCACTCTCTCCCTAGGAAATGCATCCATCGCCATTCCCTCACAACCCGACACGTGGAGGAAGAATGCCTCATCTTCTTCCTCGGGACCCTTCAGCCCCATGGCATCAATGTGGACTTCATTAGTTTCCTCATTCGCTCTCTCCATCTTATTCCAGCTCAGCACCGTCCTCCTGACCTATCCCACCTGTGTATCTTTATTCCAACCTATCCGCTCCACCTCCTCTCTGACATATCACCTTCACTCCCTCCTCCATCCACCTACTGTACTCTGAGCAACCTTCTCTCCAGACCAACCACCTCCCATTTATCTCTCCACCCCATAGGCTCCCAGTTTCATTCCTGATGAAGAGCTTTTGACTGAAACATTGATTTTTCCTCAGATGCTGCCGGACCTGCTGTGCAATTCCAGCAACACTTTCATCTTGAGGGGAATCATTTGATTGAGATATTTTTTTGGATATTTTCTATTGTTGAGCACAGGCTGTGGATGGTAGTAAAATTTGAGCAAACACCAGTTTAGTGAACAGCTGAAGGACTGAGCACAAGTCTGGTCACCGCCTTAATCAACATTTATTAAATTTTAAGATAAAAGATGGAGGGCTGAAGTATGCAACTTTTCCCATCAAGACTGCTTCACTATTGAATGAGTTTATCACTGATTCAATTTCCAAGTCAGAGTGTTATGGGCCCTGGAGGGAAACTTGCAAATGGTGGCCTTTCGTTGCATCTTCCAACCTTGTCCTTCTAGTCAGTGCTGCCGTTGAGCTTTGAATGTCCTGTCAAAAATGCCCGGATGACTTACTGCAGTGCATTGTGTCGTTAGTGCACTCTCTGCAATTGTGCCTTAGCGGTGAAAGGAATAAATATTCAGGTATTGAATAGGGTACCATCAAGTGACTGCATTGTCGTGAATGGTGTCTAAGTTTCTTAAGTGCAATTGAAGTTACAGCCATCTCGGCAAATGGAAAGAGCTCAGTTCGACATCACATTGGTGCCTTGCAAACGGTGTAGGATTCACGGAGCAATGAGTTGAGTTTATAATCAAAAACGGTCGACCAACGGACATGTTTTTGTTGTCAAAGTGTTTATGTGGTGTCATAGAGTCATAGAGATGTACAGCATGGAAACAGACCCTTTGGTCCAACCCGTCCATGCCTAACAGATGCACCTGAACAATCTAATCCCACCTGCCAGCACCCGGTCCATATCCCTCCAAACACTTCCTATTCACATACCCATCCAAATGCCTCTTAAAAGTTGCAATTGTACCAGCCTCCACCACATCCTCTGGCAGCTCATTCCATACATGTCCCACCCTCTGCGTGAAAACGTTGCCCCTTAGGTCTCTTTTATGTTTATCCCCTCTCACCCTAAATCTATGCCCTCCATTTCTGGATTTCACAGCCCCAGGGAGAAGACATTGTCTATTTATCCTATCCATGCCCAACATAATTTTGTATACCTCTATAAGGTCACCCCTCAGCCTCCGACGCTCCAGGTAAAACTGCCCCAGCCTGTTCAGTATCACCCTGTAGCTCAAATCCCCCAAATCTGGCAATATCCTTGTAAATCTTTTCTGAACCCTTTCAAGTTTCACAACATCTTTCCGATATGAAGGAGACCAGAATAGCAAGCAATATTCCAACAGTGGGCTAACCAAGGTCCTGTACATCCGCAACATGACCTCCCAACTCCTGTACTCGGTACTCTGACTAATAAAGGAAAGTATAAAAAACGCCTTCTTCACGATCCTATCTAACTGCAACTCCGCATTCAAGGAGGTATGAACCTGCACTCCAAGGTCTCTTTGTTCAGCAACACTCCCTTGGACCTTAACAATAAGTATATCAGTCCTGCTAAGATTTGCTTTCCCAAAATGCAGCACCTCGCATTTATCCGAATTAAAGTGCATCTGCCGCTTCTCAGCCCATTTGCCCATCTGGTCCAGATGCTGTTGTAATCTGCGGGGGAATTAGGTTACAGTAAACCATTGACTGTCAATGGGATATGATTAGGTTCTCATTTGTCAGAGTTATCATTACTGTATTTTGTCCTTGTGTGCACCAATCTGATTCCAATCGTTAACTGATTTCAATTTCCTGTTCTCTTCTGTGCTTGACATTTCAAACGTTGCATCACATAAATGTCTCCACCTGCCTTAATAATGCATAAGAACGCTACAGGGGACAGCAGAGCTTTCCAACGATGTTGCCAACACTGGAGAAAATGGAGCTTTGTGGAATGATTTTTTAGGCTGGGATTATTTTTCTTGAATCAAAAGAGGCGGAGGGGAGTTCTATAATCACATAATTACATTTGTAAACGCTCAATATTCGTGGGACATTGACAGGGAAGATACGGGCAGGTGGTTTACCCTCTGGTATGAAGAGCACCAGAGGACATGAACTCAGAATTAGTTATTGCCTATTTAGTTCAGAAATGAGGAGTAATTTCATGGCTCAGGGGCCAGTGAATCGTTGGAACTCTTTACCGAAACTGTTGTTGAGGCTGAGTTGTTGTGTATTTTCAAACTGTATCAGACAGATATTTAATCAGAAAGACGACGAAGCTCTGTCGAGGTACGGCAGGAGACTGGAGTTGAGTATTACCAGATCAGCCATGAGTTCGTTGAATAGTGGAGCAGACTCAATGGGCTGAATGGCCGACTTCCAATCCTTGGCCTAACATTTGGCCGAACGCAGTATTTTATTGATAGGTTTAGAATTCTGAGGGGATGGGATGAAGTAATCGAACAGGTTTCTCCACCTGATCAGATAGATCAGGAACTAGGCTCATAAGCTCAAGAACAAGAAATGTGCTATGGCCTGGAGACAACAAATGGCACTGGGCATACCATAGGTGGGTAAGTGCTGAAGTTGTGATTGCTAATAAAATTGGCGGATCTAAAGTTGTTGGCAAGTTGGTGATCATGCTGGATGATGGATAAACTATTGCTCTCAATCTCTCCTTATTTGTTTCTCTTTCATTCGATGTAAATTCAGAGAAAGTCAAGATGGAATGAAAGGAAGAAAGAAATGTTACATTCAACTTTATTATCCCAGTTTAACTTACAACAGAATCAAATTGCTTTTTTTCAACCTTGATGTGGTATCGATTTATCACAAATCTCCGGTGCAATGAAGGGCAAGAGCAAGATTCGCCATCCAATGTAGACTAAAGATGCGAGGCACAAAGGAAAACCACAGCTGCTTATGATGGAAGTAACAATCGGAGTAGGATTCAAATCCACACATGCCAATGGAAGAGCAAGTCGTCGACTTAACCTCTGGGCCACTTCAGCCCATGGCAAAGGGGTTCACTTGTGACCACATCAAATTGCATATGGTGTAACGAGGGGATAAGAAATTCCCTGATCTGAAAAGAATCCATATCATTTTGTTTCTGCTTTCAGCCGAATAATAGTACCAGCAAAATCCAAGGAATTGACCTCTTCCTTGGAAGGAATACCTTGTCCTTGATTCATTACGAGTCGGAACTGTCTCAGAATGAACCAGCGAACACGAAATTCCCGTCACATTCACATGCACATTTAATCTTGACTCATAATTTCATCAGATAGTTTTTTCTCACGTGAAGAAGTATACATGGAGAGAGAAATGAAGGTGATGTATTAGCTCGATGGTCTTTCTCATATGGCTGAACCTGAACTGGGTAAATTTGCAGGAAATGCAGTTTTGTTCGTTTCATTTTATTAATTTTGCTACAACCTCACTCTGTTCATTGCAATGATAGGAAATGAATTGGATTTGTATCATTGGAACATTTAATGTTGTATTCAATTTTGTTCCGAATTTATTTCAGCTTAAAGGAAATACTGAAGAGAGAAACAGAAGGTTGAACTACAAAACAAGATATCAGTTTTGATGCTCAGTTACTTTGGTAGAGTTCAGTGGGTATCAAATGAACCCAGCATCATGGCGATCGTCCTCCCATCTTTATGGCATGTGATTGAAGCAGGTAATCTTTCTGCAAGAGTCGGGTCACTTGCTATTCAGTATGGAAGATCTTTCCTTGACAATATACCAAATCTGCTTTGTTCTATTTATAATGCTTCATGTGGAATATTAATTGAAATCTTTCAAAACTCCGAGGTTTCTTTTTGCTGAATCTTATTCAGCTGCATACGTTTCCGATATTTCTTTACATCTAACGTCATCTAAATGAGACATTGTTTCCTCGCACCTTCCATCCCCCACACCCCATTTTTATACTTTTACCTGGCCACAGGCTGTCTTTCTCCTGGTGAAACTCACTGCTTGTGTGCCTCTAAATGTAACTTTCCAAATATTTTCGAAACGAATTCTCTGAGTGACAGAAATTCTGCTCCCATCATTTTTTGTCCGACATCGTTAGTGTTGAAAGCGTGAACTTTCAGAAATTTGCGAACTTGAAAGAATGAATTTACCACGTATTCCTCTCTCCAAACCGGACATACTCTGGAAAGCGTACATTCGGTTTTCTTTCGTTCAGTTTCAAATTTTCGTAAACACAAATAAATAGAATTCCATCCCCACTAAACGCCGTCAGCATCGTCTCTAATGCCTTAGCACCCCACTAAACGCTGACACTGTCCTCTCTGATAGAATCACAGATTACCTACAATGCAGAAAGTACAATTCAGCCAATGGAGTCTGTAGGCACACTCTGAACAGCATTTCAATCAGACTTAGCTCCCGTCTCTATCCCCGCACACCTCTGGCTTCTTATTTCAAATAAACCTGCTGGAATAAAACCTGGCATTGTGTGACTGCTGAACTTATCACTGCGTTACCCATGGCTCATTCACTTAACTTACTGAATTCACTCCCTGAGCACATCAGCGCAACTTAACATGGCCAATCCACCTAACCTACAGACTTAAAAGCAGTGCAAACTATTGAGCAAATGTACCATCACTTTGACCACCATCTGCATCATGTTTAATGTCCTTATACACTGGTAACTCAGCCTAGTGAAAACAATCTGCGCCCATAAACCCGAATTCAATGCATTAAAACGCGATTTTATGCTGTACAACCTCATTAGTGCTGCAGGAAATGTTTCTGCACTCAGATCTGAATGGGTCTGCTCTGTTTACTTCCTCAGATTCCTGCTTTAAATAAACATATCAGTCAGGAATAACTCTATGTAATGGTTTTCATTGCAACAGAAACACAATGTGCAGTTGGCAGAAGTTACGCGTTTGCACTTTCACTGACACTCTGTCTCACCGGGAGCTGCAGTTCTTCCCCACGCTGATTCAGACAGCAGTGTCCTTCCTGTGACATGTCCCTTCGAGAATGGAAGACCAGGCATTAATAACCTTCATTGGGGAACAGAACGACAAGTTTAAAACATTTACGATCCCCCAGCGGAGAATTGAGCCCTGTGACAGAAGGGGAGACTAACCACGATACTGTGGAGGACAACAACATCAAAGGAGGGCCTTCAGCCTGTTGTGGCCGCACTTGTCCAACACAACTGCTTAACGACCTGAATCAAGTTTTCCATCGTTTCGCCCATAGTCTTATATGTCTTGGCATCACAAATTCACATCTGAATTTTTTCAGGTGCGAAGGGTTTCCGCCTCTCTGACCGTTTCCGCCTCTCTGACCCTTTCTGCACATCTGCTCAAACCGTTCTGCCTTTTCCCGAAATCTATTGGCCCCGGTGTTCGATCCCTCCATCAATAAGAAACGCTTCTTTCAGTCTATCCTATCCATATCCCTCATTATTTTGTACATCTCAGTCGTGTCTTCTCCAACCTTCTCTGCTCTGCGATAAACAACCTCAGACTGTCCAACCTTTCCTCATCACTGAAACTCTTCAGCCCAGACAATATCCCAGTGAATCTCTCCTGCACCGTTCCAAGTGCGATCACATCCATGCTATGCTGTGAATTGCAGAACTGCACACAGTATTCTAGCAAGAGCCGAATGCACTTTTTCCCCCCTGTTCTGTTGCAGTCTGAGGGCGTCACTGGCTCGGCAGTATTTATTGCTATCCCAACTGAACAGCAGGCAGTTGAGGCTCAACCATATTGCAGTGAGTCTGGAGCCATATGGAGGCCCGACCAGTTAAGAATGGCATTTTTCTCCCTCAAAGGGCGTCACTGAACCCGATGGTCTTGTTTTTTCAACAATTGACCATTGATTTATAGGAGTTATTAGATTCCTAATTCCAGATGTTTATTGAATCCCAATTCTAACACCTGGCATGGTTGGAGTCAAACCCGGGTCCTTGGTTCACTTGCTTGGTGTCTGAATTAACAGTCCAGTGGGACTAGAGCTCGGCCATTGCAGAAAACCCGTGAAACTAATCTTTCCCAATGAAGTCTCTTTTCCTGGATATTGTCCTCTGTCATCTTCCTGAGCTTAACTGCCAATAATCGCGAGTTCATGTCAGTAAAAGCTGCTACCAGAGGATTGGCCTCACAACAGCGGTAGCCAAATGGGCCAATTGGTCTGCCGGTCCCGATGGTGGGCTTGGGGCACGTTCACCCAGCAACAGTGACCGCAGCATCACAGACTGAACGGTATCAATGGGAGAGTCAGTGTTAGATTCTGCAGTGTCTTTATGAAATAGGAAATGACTCCACAACTTCATGAGGAAAGAGCAGAGCTCCGAAAGCTCGTGCTTCAATTAAACCTGTAAGACTATAACCTGATTTTATGTGATTTTTAACTTTGTACACCATAGTCCAAAACTGTCATCTCCAAATTAATGAAATGGGTGTATGGGACGGAAGGTTCGGTTAGTGATCGTAGGAGTGAAGAAATCTCTGAGAACGGGTGGATTTGAATGCTGAAACACAGAGATGTAAGCGAGCAGAATTTGAAGGAAAGAAAATCATCACCTTGGAAAAAATGTTAAAACAATTGATTCCTTTGTGTTTCACAAAAGCAGGGGCAGATGGAGCAATTACAGCCGTGACGGCATCCCACACGCAAGTACGCTAACAGCCCGCAATATGTACAGTAGTAGAGGAAATGTTTGGCAGATCACCAAATGCACAATATCAGTGCTTAGCGAACATTGGCAGATATGAGGGAACTAAGAATGGGCTGACCGTTTAACATTGATGCCCCCGGAGGCTATGTTGTTTTCATCATTAATATACTGAAAGCTGAGATAATTTTTTTTTCTCCAAAACATCAAAGACTCCGGGGACGGTGCAGGTTGTGTTGAAATGTATACTTCAATAGTAATGCAGTTTAACATTGGCTACTTCACCAATTTCCCCACACAAGGCAGTAACCAGTGCTGCCACATTGTCCCAACTCCCAGCCCCAGAATCAGAGGAACTGAGTGGCGCATTCGCGAAGGTCCAACTGGAAATCGGGATTGGAATGAGTTCGTAGAGATACTCGATGTCACAAGTGACACAAACGTTGAATGTACGGTCATCTATGACGGTTTAGAGGCGCATGCAATTCCGAGATTGGGAGTGCTCCTGGTCTAAGGCAGGACAGAAGGGAAAATTTGTTCCCGTTTTTAATGACATAGCAATCTACAGTGCATCTTGCTGAGACAGCTGAGTGCCACAACTAGAACGTGAGCGGCTGGTTTGAAGTTTGAATTTGCTTCACTATCACCCACTTCCCTGGAATGAATTCCTTTGACCATTTTTCGTTCCAATTGTTTGGTATCGCCCTGCAGTCTGCGGCCTTCTTCCTCATGGTTCATTGCATGACTAACGTTTGTATAATCTGCACACTGCTGAATCACAGCCACTACAATTAAATAAGTAAATATTAATCATTGATCTACATGAGAAAACAGTGGAACTCACTGCAGGCATCCTTCGTAGGTTTGCCGGCGACATCAGAATTGTAGACAGCGAGGAAGATTATCTAAGATTCAAAAGGATCTTAATCCAATGAGTCATTGGACTGAAAAATGTAACATGGAGTTCAATCTGGATAAACGGAAGGTATTGCATTTTGTTACAACAAAAAGAGTAGGGCTGATATAGTTAGTGATAAGGGCTTTTACGTTGTGTTGGAGAACACGGAAGCTAGGGGTGCAGGTACATAATTCCTTGCAGTTTGCATAACATACAGACCTGGTTAAAAGGCTTTTGGCATACTTCTCCTTTGTGTATAGGAGTTGGGGCGTTATGCTGAAGTTTTGCAGGACATTGACGAGGCCTCTTCTGGAACATTATGTCCAGTTCTGGTCCTCCAATTGTAGGAATGATATTATTCAGCTGGAGCAGGGTCGGAAAAGGTATGCACGCATGTTGCCATGTGAGGAAGGTTTGAGTTATAATGAAAGGCTGCATAGGATGAGACTATTTTCAGATTCGAGATTGAGGTGCCGGAAACTCACAACAGGAAAGGCAGCATGCGAGGAGCAGGAGAATCAACTTTTTACTCAAGTGTCGTTCATCAGGTTCTTCCCCGAAACGTCGGTTCTCCTGCTCCTCAGATGCTGCCTGACCTGCTGTTCTTTCTCAGTACAACACTGTCGACTCTGGTCTCTCATCTGCAGTTCTCACTTCCTCCTAGTTGAGACTGTTTTCGCTCTAGAATAGTGGTTTGAGCGGCGATCTGACAGAAGTTTATGACTTATTGAGAGGCAAGTCCGAGAGAACGAGAGTTGACTTTTCCAAGGAGGGGGAGTTCAAAACGAAACGGCCTATTTTTCAGAGGAAAAGAGAGAATTTTTCATTTAATAAAAGACATGTGAGGCATATTTCTTGAGAGAGTGTTTTACTTGTGGAATTAACTTCCTGAGGAATGATGGATGAGGGTACATTTGCAACAATTAAAGCACAAATGTGTCCATACATGAATGGCAAAGTGAAATTTTTAACATAAAATCTATTCATTCAATCCTAGTGCATCAGTTATTTCCCAGAGGACAGTTAAAAGTCAACCACAATATTACGCATCGTGAATCTCATGTGTGACAGAACACATGACTGTGGCAGTTTGCCTCCCGAACTGGCATTAGTGAATCAGATGGAATTTTCCACACAACTGATTCAGGTCATCGCGAGACACTTTAATCCAAGGTATTTAGTGAATTCAAACTCCATCATCTGTCATGCCAGGATCTGAAACATTTGTCCCCAAAATATTACCTGGGATTTTAGATTAACGATGCAGTAATAAAACTGCTAGGACATTATTTCCACTCCATGGGTACAGGAGGAGGCAGACAGGAACGGATTAGTTTGGCAGAATGTTCAGCATGGATTGGTTGGGCCTGTTTTCATGCTGTAGGACTTTCTGACTGACGCTATGGTGCAGGCTGTTGGTTGGGATTAACAGCAGCATTGACAGCATAATTGATCAACTGATGATATATGTAATCCTGCTGGAGTCTCCAGTGGTTGCTTTGCTCAGTGATCCTTTCCCATCACGGGACTGGAGAACGGCCTCCACCCACTGTTACTGATTAAATGAGTTTCCATTTCTGTGGTTAATTGAATCCCTTCCAACAGTTCCCACATTTCCCTGCTTTTCTGTGGTATCAGCGTAATCTTTTCTACCCAGGTTGAACAATCCTTTCATATTGTGTCCACACACAGGCAAATCCTGTTGTCCATGTTGTGAATGTGTTTTCCTTGTTTCTCATTCACCCACAGGGTGTGAGTATCACTGGTCAGGACAACAATTATTCTTCGCCCCTTGTTCATTGCTGCCTGGCTGCACCACACACCCGGGTGCGATCACAGCCTCGGGTGTCTGTCTGTGGGCAGTCTGCACATTCTCCCTGTGTTTGAGTTTTTATTCCTCCCTCTGAGCAAAGATGTGCCAGTTACAGGCACCAGCAATGGGAAATTCAGGCTTATGGGATAGGAAATACCGTGGGGTCTGGTGGGATGCGCTTCGGTGGGACAGTGTGGACTGGAAGTCGACTAGCCGGCTTCCCTACACGGTGGGGAATCTTGAATTAAGGGTCAGGTAATGTTCTGGTCGTGGAGACTTTCGTAGGTAGGACTGGTTAAAGATGGTAGAATCCCCTGAAAAAAGGACAAGAATGAATGGGATTTCAAGAAATTAAAGTCATGATCTATGTTCCTAAGTTCAGGCTAGCATTCCAGGTTTTATTTGTCGAACTTAAACATCACCGTTTCCGTGTCCCAGTCGCCAAGGATGACAAGTTTAAAATATCACCCAACACCACCTTCTCCAGGTTGAAGTCTTTACTGTGTGGAAGAAACTGATACTGAACTGATGTAAGCAAATGCAGCTGCCACCGCCAGTGTCGGAAACAGATCCAAATAGCAAAATCATCTTTTAAACCCACCACTGCAAACTTTAGGGCTCAACACGCTCCAATTGTGCCACTCAGCTGTCTTAGCATAATACACTGTAAATCCCTATGATAGTATAAACCGCGACAACCATTCCCTTGAGCAGGAGCACACTCAACCGAGGAATTTCTTGCGGCTCTATACTATCATAGAAGGACCGCACGCTCACCTACTTCATCACTGGAGCCAAAGAGTAACTCCGCGCGCTCATTTCCATCCCCATTTCCGGATTTGGACGGCTGTGCTGCAGTTTCTCTGATTCCGAGGCTGGGAACTGGGTTTGTGTGTGATTATCTGCAACACTGGTTATGGCCTTGAGGAAGCTGATGAAGTCGTCGATGTTAAGTTGAGATGCTATTGAAGCATACATTTCAACAATATCCCATACTGTCTCCCGAGTCTTTGATGCTTCTCGAAATCTATCAATCTCAGTTTTTAACATTGTCATTCAAGCGATCTCCACAGCCTCTGAGGAGACCAAAGTTAAAGATTCAGCTCATTCTCAGTTCCCACATGTCTGTCACTGTTCGCTGAGTACTGATATTTTACATTTGGTGTTCTTCCGAACATATCCTCTGCTAGTATACTTATTGCTGCTTGCACGTATCCTGTTCTGTGTTCGTGGTTGTCTGTATTTTGCATTGTGACTACAGCAATCTCCGTTCGAATCCAAATCACAGCACTAAGTGTTCTCTCCTTTGTCCTTTTCGAGACACACGATAAGAAATTAATTGCTTTACCTTCAAATTCCACTCTCTCACATCTCTGCGTTTCATATATCAGAATTCAAACACACCCGTTGTCGGAGATTTCTCTCCTTCCCACGATCATTAAACTTCCTTTCCGTCCCTCCCCCCATTTCTCTGAGGCAATGAACAATCTATCACGCCCTTTTACATTGATGCTGTTCTGTCTGTACTGCTGCTGCGGTCACTGTTGATTGCTGAACGTGTCCCAATCCCACCATTGGGACCTCCAAACAAGTCGATCCATTTGGAAACCGCAGTTGTGAAATCAATCCCCATGTAGCAGTTTTTACTGACATAGGCCAGAGACAATTGGAGCATCAGGCCCATGGAGAACACCGAGGGCAGTTTTGGGGGAAAAAAGGATTTGAAAAGGTCAGCTTTTGTGGCATTCTGCGTTGGTCTCGCTGTAACTTCATAGGACTGATAATCTTGAAACCAAGGTAATAGTCTGGGTACTCGGGCTTGAGTCCCACCATTCCAGATTGTAAAATTTGGATTCAGCAAATATCTGCAATGAAGAATCTAACGACTACTACAGATCCATTTGATAATTGTTGAAAACTAAAAATCTGGTTTACTGATGTCATTTCAGGATGGAATCTGCTATCCTTATTTGGTGCGGCCTGCATGTGACTTCAGACTCATAGCAATATGTTTGAATCTCACTTGCCCTCTGGGTAATTCGGAATGGGTAATAAATTCTGCTTAGCCAAAATCGCCCTCATACTAATTCAGATATTTTAAAACAAATGCTCATTAGGCTCCAGCAAAAGTGTTGTGTGCAGTTTTGCAAGTCACATTATAGTAAGGATGTCATCACACTGAGAACATTACAGGAGATATTTACCAGGATGTTGTTTGGGAGGAAGAGTTTCAGTTGTGTAGAAAGACAGGGCAGAGTGGACTGTTTGTCGCATAGCAAAGGAGATGTAGAGAAGTCATGAATGAGTTAGAGTATGGACAGATTTGACTGAACGAGTTTCCCAATGACGGAAGGATCGATCAGTAGGGGCCAGAGATTTAAAGAGAAAGGCAGAAAGGTTTGAGAAGATGTGAAAAAAACTTTATCAGCCAGTGGGTGGTTGGAATTTGGAATACACTGCCTGCATTGCTCAGAGCGGCAAAAACCCTTATTACCTGAAGAAATATTCAGATGTGAACTTGTGATGCCAAGACACATAAGGACGTGGGATAAGCATTGAAAAAAACACGATTCAGTTCATTAGGCAGTTGTTTTTCTCAAGTGTGGCCACAATTGGCTGAAGGCCCTCCTTTGACATCTTGTCATCGGTAGTATACTGGTTAGTGTCCCCGCCTGTCACACGGCTCAATTCTCCGCTGTGAATAGTGTAAATGTTTTAAAAGTGTCACTCCAATCACAAGTTCGGGCATTGAATCCTGTCCTTCCATTCTCGATGGTGCATGCCACAGGAAGGGTAGTGCTGCCTGAATCAGTGTGGGGAAGGGCTACAGCTGTCAGGGAGGCAGAGTGTCAGTGAAAGTGCAAACACGTGACTTCAGCAAACTGTACATTGTATCTGTGTTGGAATGAAAAGCATTTGACAGATTGTACTGGACTGAAGTGTTTACTGGAAGCAGGACGGTGAGGAAGAAACAGCGTAAAAACATTCAAATATGATTGCAGAAACATTTCCCTCAGCCCGAATGAAATTGTAATGGACAGAGTAGTGTTTCGATACATTGAATTTGGGTTCATTTACTTTGATGAGGCTGATTTACCAGGGTATAAAGCCATTAAAAAATGATACAGCAATTGCTCACTATGATGGAACATTGACTCAGTAATTCACACTGCTGTTCGGTCTGAGGGTTAGGTTGATTGGCAAAGTTAAATTGCCTTCTCGTGTCCAGTGAGTGAATTAACTGAGTTAGGTGAATTAGCCATGGGTTACGCGGGGACAAGGTCAGAAGTCATAGGACGACTGGTTATAGTCCAACAGGTTTATTTGAATTCATAAGGGGGAGGGCTCACTCTTCCTCAGGTGAAATATACGGGAATAGGGAGGGGAGCGAGGTCTGGGTGAGATGCTCTTCAGAGAGTCGACACCGGCTCGATTGACTGAAATGCCCTTTCTACACTGTATGATTCTGCGATTCCATCGGAGAGGATAACGATGGTGTTTACTGGGGTGTAAAACCATTAGGGAAGATGCTGGCGAGGTGTACTGAGGATGAGATTTTATTCACTTGTCTTCTTGGAAAATTGAGAACAGTTATCCCTGAACCAAGGAAGACGTAGTGGGGGTTTTTCCGGTGATGAAATGTTTGGACAGAGTAAATGGGTGGAAAATTCCCTCTTTCAATTAAGTAAACATCTAGATGTCAAGCATTCAAATCTTTCGAATAAAACCTTTGAAGGACAAAGAAATGATGATAACAGAATCGCTGTCACTCTGAGAATCTGTCTTTCATAATATTTGAAAAGGCAAATTTGGTGACATACAAGGAATAAATTTCACAAGGAGAGAGACAGCGTGTGGCTAGGTAAAGGAGTCGGGGTGGGGTGTAGTCGGTCGGAAGTTGTAGGGAAACAATGTCTAATTTGGTTGACTTTAAATGTAAAGACATGACGTGAAGATGTGCAGCTGAATAAGATTCGATTCCAAAACTCTAAGTTTTGAAAGATTTGGCATAATATTCCACTTCAAGCATTATAAATGGAACTGAGCGGATTTTTTTTTTTATTGCGATGAGAAGTTATTACATAATGAATAGGAAGGGACCAGTTGCTTGGAGATCGACTTCGTGCTTTAATCACATGCGTTAAAGATGTGAGGACAAACACCATGATGTTTGGTCCATTTAATACTCGGTCAAATCTGCCAAAGTAACGAGCAACAAAACTGCACTTTAACCCTCTGCTTTTCTAAGAAGTATTCTCCTTAAGCTGAAATAAAGTCGGAGCAAATTTGAAAACAGTATTAATCGTTCCAATGAGATAAATCGAATTCATTTGCGATATTATAATGGACGTTGTCAGTTTGCAGCAAAACTAAAATGAAATGAACAAACAGCGTTTCTTGCGGTTTAATCCAATTCCGGTTCAGCCATATCAGAAAGGCCATTGAGCCACAACATCGCCTTTATTTCCCTCTCCATGGCTGCTTCTTCATGTGAGAGAGAAAGTCACTGAAGAAATTATGAGTCAAATGAAGGTGAGAATATGACGTAAAGGTATTGTTCTCTGTTTGATTCTGACACAGTTCTGACTCAGAACGTATCACTGACAGCTATTCATTCTGACGAGCATGGCTATTTATTGGAATTTGCTGTCATTATAATTCTGGTGAAAGCAGAAACACATTGGCGTGGATTCGATTCCTCTCTGTAAATTTCTCATCCATGACTTTCACTGCATGTAACCTGATGAGGTCACATGTCACCCCTCTACAAAATGTGCTGAGGAGACCGAGCGATTATGGTTGTGGGTTATTATACTGTTGCTCTCCACATTCACGGATTCGAGTCACACTCTGGTTGCTAACTTCACAAACCGCTCCATCAGTTTTCCTTTGCACCTCACACTCTGGTATACACTGGATCGCGAATCTTGGTCTTGCCCTTCACTGCACGGGAGATTAACAAGCAACAGACACCACATTAAAGTCGAAATGAAGAGCGAGAGCAGTCATTCTATTCAATTGTACATTAAATTGTTGTAATCAGAAAGAAAGCATTTTTCTTTCCACCCCACGTTCCATCTTGACTTTCTATGAAGTTACATTGAAAGAAAGAGACATAGATAACAAGAGATTGGGAGCACAACTTTATCCAGTGGGTTGTCCATGAGTATTTTAACCAAACACTTCACACAATGAACTGATCAGTATTTCAAAGAGTCACTCGGAATTGGATTCGCAGAAAACTTCTCCAATGAAACGAACCTTTCATTCTTCCACAAATTTCTGCTGTGTGTGAACGATACAAGGATCCATCATCCAGCGTGATCACTGACTTGCCAACTGTATAATGTCCACCAACTTTCTTCAGCAATCACAGCTTCTGGACACAGACACCTGTGCTGTGCCCAGTGTCATTTATTGCACCCAGGCCACAGCACATTTCTTCGTCCTGAGTTTATGAGGCTTGTTCCTGATCTGTCTGATCGGTTTAATAAACGTTTCCTATCACTTCAGCCCATCCCCTCACATTTCTGAACTTATTAATAAAATAAGGCGTTAGACCAAATGTTAAACAATGTGGAAGTATGCCACTCAGCCCATCGAGTCTGCCCCACCATTAAACGAACTCATGGTTGATCTGATAATCTTCAACACGATTCTTCTCACTTACCTCGACAAAGTTCCATCACCTTTCTGATTAACTATCTGGCACAGTTTGAAATTTATCAACAACGCAGTCTAAGCAATCGGTGCCACAAAAATGCCACAGACTCTCTGACCCCTGAGCAAAGAAATTACTCATCATTTCTGAATTAAATAGGCAATATTTAATTCTATGTTCATGTCCATATGCTCTCCTCACAGCATCGGACAAGCCACCTGCCCGTATCTACCCTTTCAAGATCCCATGAATATTGAACGATTATTAATGTTATTATGTGATTATACAGCTCCCCTCCACATCCTTTGTTTCAAGGAGAATAATCCCAGCCTCACCAATCATTCCACAAAGCTCCATTATATAAAGTTAGCAACATGTTTGTAAATCTCTGCTGGCCCTTACAGCGTCCTTACGAAGTTATAAGACAGGTGGAGAAATTTTGGCGAGGAAACGGGTTGAAATTTCAGGCGCAGATGGGAATTGGAACTTGAAATCAGAAAGCGATTGGAATCGGATTGATCCACAGAAGGACCAAATGCAGCAAAGATAACTCTGACAAATGAGAATTTAATCAAATTCGATTGACATTCAATTGCTTCATTGTAACTGAATTCCTTCGTGCAATCGTCCCGGGAGTTAGTATTTAGGAGAAATGGAATCTGACCGCTCATACAAAGAAGTTGACTACAATAGCATGCCCGTTGGTCGACTTTGTTTGATTATCAACTTAATTCTCGTCTCCGTGAAGCCTACATCGTCCGCGATGCACAAATTAGATTTTTAACAGAACTCTCTCGTTTCCCTTGGTGGGTGCCACTGAAATACCACTGAAGCAACTGGACACCCTCCACTACAATGCAGTCACTTAACTGTACATTCTTCAATACCTGAATATTTATTCCCTTAATTGCTAAGGCACAATTGCAGCAGAGTGCACCACCTAGAAGATTCACTGGAGTACGACATCCAGGTTTTGTTGTCAGAACCTTCAATGTTCAAAACCTTTACCGGCTATAATACAAGGTTGAAGATGAACTGAAACGTCACCGTTTGCAAATTACCCTCCAAGGAACATACCAGTATGACTTGGAGAGGAATCAGTGGTAAATTCATTGAGTGATGAAGCGGTCTTGATGGTCAAAGTGTTATACTTCAGCCCTCCACCTTTTATCATACATTTTTTTTTTAAAAAATTGACTATTGCATTGACCAGACTTGTGCACATTCCTTTGGTTGTTTCCTAAACTGGCGCTTGCTAAAGATCGAATATCATCCTCAGCCTGTGGTCAACAACAGAAAACATCCAAAAACCCTCTCCAACAACTGATCTCCCTGTCCAACAATCTTCAGAGATCTGTGAATGTCCACTCCAAGATCGCTTTGTTCCTGTACACCACTCAGAATCCCCACTGTTATTGTTTCAACTCCCCAAATTCATTACCACTTATTGGTCTGGATTCAGTTACATTCGGCATTTTTCCTTTCTACCTGATTGTTACATACCTGCGGTCCCTGAAATTATTCATCATAGTCAACTATACAACCAATTGTTGTATCTTCTGTAAACTTCTAAACCATGTCTCCTACAACTAAGTTTGAATTATCGATCTACATCAGGAAACAGTGGTACTCCACTGGAAATAGGCATCCAAACATGGTACATTTTTGGATGGGATGAACACCTGAAATAACAGCAAAATCGGACCCTTGCTGTCATTTGTAAACCTAATGGTGACTCTGCAGGTTGGTGTCCTGACTGATTCCTTCTCACATGTGGGAGTGGTGAATGAACTGCCCAAGTTGTGACTGAGCAAGTGAGTTTACACTTCAGCAGGTAATTGAATCCCTTCCTGAAGACCCCGCCCACATGGACCTGACTTCATTGCGGCGTGGGTATCCTTGTGTCTGTTTAGTTTGGATAAGCATTTGAATTTGAGTCCACGCTGAGATGGCTCCCAATTATCCCCGTCATCCATGTATCTTTTTTATCCTTCCTTATTCTCCCACGGAGTGTGACCATCATACTCTGTACAGCACTTGTTGTTCATCCTTAACTCTCCTTGACCTGAGTCAAAGGGAATTTATGGGTGAACCGTACTATTGTCCGGCTAGAGTCATATATTGGCAGGTCTCGTTAAGGATGGCAGATTTCCCTTTTGAAGGGAAATGAAAGAATGGGTTTTCAGCAAATTAAAACTTTTTGTCACTCTTCCTCTGAGCGGGTTTATATTCCATATTTTATTCATCAAATCTAATTACTACCAGCTGCCATGCTCCATTTTCCAAGGGTTGCTGACCCAAATATCGCCATTACATTTGCAGATGACACGAAGATTGGTGGAATAGCAGAAAGCAAAGGGGATTGTCAAAGAATGAAAGAGAATATAGATAGACAGTTGAGTTGAGCGGTGAATTGGCAGATGGAGTTGAATCCAGGCAAATGTGAGGTAATGTATTTTGGGAAGTCTAATTCTCGAGCCAAGTATTCTGTGAAAGGAACAGCATTGGGTAAAGTTGATGAGCAGAGGGATCTGGGAGTTCAGATCCTATGTACCCTGAATATAGCTGCATAGGTAGATCGAGTGGACAAGAAGGCATCTGGCGTGCTTTCCTTCACCGGACGGGGCATTGAGTATAAGAGCTGGCATGCTAAAATTATACAGGATTTTGGTTCAACCGCATTTAGAATGCTATGTATTGTTCTGGTCTCCAAATTACCAAAACGATGTGCACGTTTATGAAAGAGTGCAGAGAACGTCTATGAGGATGTTGCCTGGTATGGAAGGTGCGAGCACTGAAGAGAGGTTGAGTAGGTACTGTTTGTTTTCATTAAAGAAATCGAGAATGGAGGGGACCTGATTGACGTCTACAAAATCATGCAGATTATAGCCAGGGTGGATAGAGAAAAGCTTTTTCCCAAGGTGATGGATTCAATAATGAGATGTCACGCGTTCAAGGTGAGAGGTGAAAAGTTTAAGAGAGTTCGACGTTGGAATCATTTTTCACAGAGGGTGGTAGGTACTTGGATAGTGTTGCCAGCAGAGGTAGTAGAAAGGTAGATTCATTTCAAGTGAGTCTGGACAGATGGATGAGTAGATGGTGTGCAGAAGGATACAGTTGGTTTGGAATTTGGTGATAGGTTTAGACAGTGGATCAGCTCAGGCTTCGACATCCAAAGGGTCTGTTCTTGGGCTGTAAATTTTCTTTGTTCTCTGTTCTTCTGTGTTCACCACACCATCAACTTCATGCTTCATTGCTACATCTCAGAGAATTACATTGTCAATTCTAATTATCATAGAGGGAATTCGAATATGACATGTGGCTGTGTCGGAAAGAAAGTGATGTCTACCGGAGTGGAATGTTTACTGGGAGCAAGAGGCTGATTTGACGACGATGTATTCAAAAACAGTTTTTACTGTCAAAATAACAAAACAGCGCATTGTTAAGGAACATTTCAGAGAATGTTTTCAATTAATCGACCTCTCGCTTAAGACTCCAGCACGCTTCAGCTGAGCCAATCTACAGTGCGGGTTAATGCTGCTGTTGTATCTTAATAATCTAATGAACGGAGACAGATATGCCCTTCCTCCCCGGCTTTGACCAGGAGCACTCCCAGCTTTGGCATTTCATGCGCCTCTGTACCATCATAGAAGAAAGACGTCCTCACTTTCAAACCAATCATTCCATTTTGACACCGTGGTTGTGAGATCATTTCTCATGGAGCCGCTTTTACAACATGGACCATAGATTATTGGAACATCAAGCTCAGGAAAAGGACACAGTGTAGCAGTGAGGAAAAGAACATTTATTTGGAAGTACCTCATTCTGTGGACTTCTACATCATTTATTTCACTCGCGCATTTGGCTCTATCTTGTCCATTCACATCTATATCAGTTCTGCAATTCACATGATACCACGGATATGATAGCACTGGAAATGATGCAGGAGAGTTTTACCAGGATATTGTCTGGGTAGAAGAGTTTCAATTATGAAAAGAAATTGGATAGTCTGGAGGTGTTTTTTCTACAGCAGAAGAAATTGAGAGGAGACGTGATAGAGATGTACAAAATAATCAGGAATATGGATGGCGTAGACTGAAATAAACGTTTGTCTTTGATGATGAGATCGATCAAGGGGGGAGGGGAGGGTGGCAGAGAGTTTAGGATAGAAGAGGAAAGATTTGAGTGAATGCACAGAAAAATGTTTTGAAACAGCGGTTGGTTGAAATCTGGAACTCAGTGCATGCAAAGGTTGGAGAGGCAGAAATCCTCATAACTTTCAGAAGAATTCAGATGTGAATTTTGTGATGCCAAGACAGATGAGGCTATAGGCCAAGTGGTTTTAAAAAGTGTTCGGATAGTTAAGCGAATGTTAATTTCCAGTAATACCAAATAGGCTTCTTTTTGCATAAACTTCCTGGATAGTACCATCGCCTGTTGCTGCGTGAGATCCGGTTCAATTCGCTTCCAGGATGAATGCTTGCACATTGGGAGGACCCAGTGGGTAGAATTGAACCTTTCCGCTCCAGAAACCCATTTGCGATTCCAGACTTGTGTGACTGACTGTAGAATTTGCACTCTCATGCTCTCTCTCTCCCTTGTGAGTCTCCTCTGGCTGCTCCAATTCCTTCCCACAATGCAAAGGTATGCAATTCAGGTCAATGAAAACAAAATCTGAATGGACTGTAGGTGCTGTAAATCAGAGACAAAAGTCAGAATTGCTGCTCGGGGAAAACAGAATGACCATTTTGGGTCAACAGACCCTTCCTTGGAACTGTTTTTAATTCGCAATGTTAACTCTGACTTTTCTCCACTGATGCTGCTTGACTCGCTGAGCTTTTAGAACAATTTCTATTTTTATAGGTGGATCATAAATGCGGATTTAGAAAGATAGATTGGGGGCAGTGTGAACGCACTGTGTCTAATTCCATTAACTCTGTATCTATAAGTATTTGTCCTTTTTTTAGCCTTTGGTTTTCACATCTCTCCTGTCATGTGAATTGCAGAACAGGACAATCGACGTTTCGGGCATAAGTCACCACTAAACCGTTACCACATGACGCCTGGAAGATGAACACCTCATATTCTACCTTGGGACCCTGCAACCACACGTGGTAAATGTGGATTTCAACGGTTTCCTCATTTTTCCTCCTCCCCCCCCCACATTATTAGAGTCTGAAGAATCCAACACAGCACCGCCCTCCGGACCCATACATCCCTCCCCCTCTAACATATCACCTCCTCTCCTGCCTTGAACCACCATTCGCTTTCCCAGCTACCTTGCACCCAACTCCAACCCCCTCCCATTTATCTCCCAGCCCCCACAAATAAGACTCATTCCTGATGAAAGACTTATGCCAGAAACGTCGATTCTCCCGGTCCTCGGATGCTGCCTGACCTGCCGTTCTTTTCCAGCACGACACTGTCACCATGTCGAAGATAGACGAGTTCAGCTCAGGATTGTTATCTGAGAGCGAAGAACGCTGAGTGAGGAAGTGATGAAGTGCACATTAAAGGGATAGATATGTGTGATAGGAATAAACTTCTTATGGGAAGAGTTAACAACCAATGATCTCCGTCAAACGCAAGGGAGAGGATGTTCAGAGGAGAGATAGGAAGAACGTTTTCACTCTGAGAGTGTTGTTTATTTGGAATTCACTGTTTGAACGTGTGGTAAAGCTAAGCGTCAGGAGTATTTAGCCGAATACTTGAGAAGTTAGAGCACACATGGATAAGGACTAGGTACTGGAAAGTGGGGTGAAGTAAAACAGATGCCTGATGAAAGAACCGAATACTGTAAAGAAAATACAGAGCATGAAAGCATGGGAAGGGTAAAGACATGGAAACCACTGGCGATCTGTTACAAGGGGTCTGCGGAATGCAGGATGGGGCCAGTGAGGCAGGATAGGATAAGAATTGTGGAATGCTCCTACACCAACTAGCAGAGTCAGCCTGGGCTGAAATGGTAAAATGAGATAATAACAATTAGTAAAGTCAGCCCTGCCTACCTAATACCAACATGGCAGTTTGGGACAAGTCGGGAAGGTACATACTAAGGACATGACTTTAAATAATTAATTGATAGTTCAGTAAGCCTGCTTAAGACGCTTGTAGACGGAAATATATGACATTAAATATCTAATCTGTAGTTAGTAGAGTCAGCTTGGGACAGGAAAACATTGTGGTAGATGGGGTAGTTAAATATCTAATCATGAAAGGTTAGTCTGGGATGGAAGTTCATTGTAGCATAGGTGACAGTAGAATACCTAATGATGACAGTCGAAGAATATTAAGTAGATTTATGAAAAACCAGAGTGGCAGAAGTAGAACGATAATGGAAACTAACACTATTATTGCATAGCTGGAGTGAGGTAATTCTGACGAACACAGTTGTGTATTCTGCTAAGCTAAAAAAACATGATTAAAGAAAAGGTATGAAATGATGGAGAGTAGCTCAGATACATGTGAGGTGCTGCACTTTGGGAAAGCAAATCTTAGCAGGACTAATACACTTAATGGTAAACTTCGAGGGAGTGTTGCTGAACAAAGAGACCTTGGAGTGCAGGTTCATAGCTCCTTGAAAGTGGAGCTGCGGGTAGATAAGATAGTGAAGAAGGCGTTTTGTATGCTTTTCTTTTTTGGTAAGAGTGTTGAGTACAGGAGTTGGTTGGTCATGTTGTGGCTGTACAGGACATTGGTTCTGCCACTATTGGAATATTGCATGCAATTCTGGTCTCCTTCCTCGCGGAAAGATGTTGTGAAACTTGAAAGGGCTCAGAAAACTTTACAAGAATGTTTCCAGGGTTGGAGGATTTGAGCTATCGGAAGAGACTGAACAAGCTGGGGCTGTTTTCCCTGGAGCGTCGGAGGCTGAGGTTTACAAAATTATGAGGAGCATGGACGTTATAAATAGACAAAGTCTTTTCCCTGGGTAGGGGAGTTCAGATCTAGAGGGTATAGGTTTAGTTTGAGAGAGGAAAGATAGAAAAGAACCAATGGGGCAACCTTTTCACACAATGGGTGGTATGTGAATGGAATGAGTTGCCAGATGATGTTGTGGAGGCTGGTACAATTGCAACATTTAAGATGCATGTGAATAGGAAGGGTTGAGAGGAATATGGGCCAGTTGCTGGCAGGTCGGACGAGATTGGGTTGGGATATCTGGTCGGCATGTATAAGTTGGACAGCAGGTTCTGTTTCCATGCTGCATATCTCAATGACTCTGTGACTCTATGCCAAGAACCTCACGTTTTGGGCGATTCAAGAATTTATTTTCTGAATGTCACTGTTTTTGTTTGCAAATAAAAGATCTACTCCTTGAAAAACTCGCCGCATCTCCTGGTGACTGTTGACATTTTCTCCACGACAACTGCAACTTTGGGTGCAGTAAAATTGTGGCGAGTGCAGCTCTGTGGCGCAATGAAAAGCGTGTTAGATTTCTACAAATTTGGTAACTTTGCTATTCAAAGCTTGTGAGTTTGAACCGCATCAGAATTGGAGTTTAGTTCCGTTTTCAGCTGAATCATTGACTGTTGTGCTGATTCATCACCAATTCCTGTCGAGTGGAGTTCTCATCCCTGCTACTGACCAGAGGAAATTCCTTACCTTCTTGGTTGTGACTTTTTACGGAGTCATGATCACACCAGAACCAGATGCTCACTCGCAAAACCTGCAAATTTCGTGCAGAAACCCACTGTCTCTAAACGCATTTCCCTCCCAAAGTTGCACAGAATTGTTCGATTGCTTAATTGTCTTTATCCCGTTCTGTGACAGGTTGTTGTGGATGAGCTGGGGAAAGACATTGACGTGTTTGGTCAGCCATGATGATATCAAATGGCGGGTAGTACAGGTATTTGGAATAGCTTCCTCCTATTCCTCTCTTTCTGTGCTGTTTCTTACAGAGGGTTTTTAAAATTAACATGATGAGGGCAATGTGAATCTACACTACGGAATATGAATGTCCTCCCCTTTACCCCACCGCTCTCACAGCCAGACAGACAGCTCATATTGCTGATTTAAATCAGATAGTGATGGATTCTCTCAGACTGCTTCAACAGGGTCAAAAGTTCGATTCTAGCCTCGGTGGACTGTCTGTGTAGAGTTTGCACATTCTCCCCGTGTCTGCGTGGGTTTTCTCCGGGTGTTCCAGTTTCCTCCCACAGTCCAAAGATTGTATTGGTCAGGTGAGTTGGTCATTCTAAATTGCCCATATTGCATTTATCAGAGGGGAAATGGTTCTGGTTGGGTTACTCTTCGGAGGGTTGGTGTGGACGTTTTGGTCCGAAGGGTCTGTTTCCATTTTGTAGGGCATCTAATAATCACAGCAAAAGTAGAGCAGTTGAGTTAAAGTTCCCAAGGTACGTGTAGGTCACGTGACAGGTTTGCTGTCTGCGGCTCGAGTCACGCAGTTGGTCAGCGCTGAATAGTTAAAAGTGCATAACATGCCAAGGCTGTAAGTTCAATGCTTATCTAAAGATGCTGTTACTGACATTGACCAGGGATTATTGGACCATCAGACTGAAGCGCAGTTGAAAACAATGTTGAGTAAAATAGCATTTATTTGAAAACTCCAGTTTCTGACATGGGGAAAAGTTTTGCCTTTGTTTAACATGCCAATTATTAACAGAAAATCTGCAAATATTCCCCACGTGAAAATCTGTGGATAGAGAAACAGAGGTGAAGTTTTAGCTTGATGACCTTCCTCAAATCGCTGACCCAGCACTGGATTCCATCCTGGGAAAGTCTGTATAAATCGTTTCATATCATTCAATTTCATGTAAGCTGCACAGCTCATTAAACCAATCGAAAGTATTAGATTGTACGAGTATTAGTACTCCAAATTTCTTGATCATGCCCCGATGGGTTTGAAGTTCTAACCTCTCGTTTCCGCTCACCTAAACAAGGAAATTTCCCTCATACTTACTCTTAACAACTTCACATCAGCTAGATAACTTCTTTTCGGACACAACTAAGTCTTTCCTGATTTCTCCCGCATTATTCCTTATCTATGCCACCATCCCAGTAAACCACCTCTTTTCGTATCTAGTGGCTTTATTTCCCAGTAAACCTCATTTCCATAATTTCTAACGACAGGGTATCATGGCTGTGCCATTCCTAATGCCTTTGTAGTCCAGGAAACACTGCCCGTGTCTTTCATCATGTCTTTATATCCCTGTATATTTCAACCTGAGAAAGGATGCTAGGTCCAATTTAATGCATCAAAACTCACCACTAATCTATGCAATCTTATGAGCGACACAGGAAAGGTGGAAGCAATTTCAATTACAGCTGAATGGATTGGTTACAACAGAATCGGGTCAAATCCTACTCACATACTTGACTGTTGTTCTTATAGTTATTTGTTCCCTCCGTGTGCTGAAGTAACACAGTGAGGGATCAATTACTATTGCCAGACATACATAAGGGGGTGGGTATGGAATGGTGAAGTTGTGAGACCAGAGCAGTTTTTATTGACATACCATTCACTGTTTGAATATCAGTCTTATGAATTAGACAGAGAGTGATTTAGAATGAAATTTGAGCAGGGAAATTTACCCCATGATGTAACACCAAATTTTGTGGTTACTTTGTTGTTTAGCTCATTTGTGTGTTTTGCCTCTTTGGTCATTTTGAAGTTATCCCCTCTATACAAAAGGTCCGTGCTTTTGCACCATTACACAAAAGATGCAGTACATTGACACCCAACGCTGCTTGCACAGATATTGATCCCTGGAAACAGCACTGTGTACTCTCCTCGAGTCTGGAAAATAATTTGCTGCATTCACAGTCTTACGCCTCTTTTCATTTCATCGGCTTCTGTTCTTCACTGAATCCGATTCAGCAGATCTTGTCACTGAGTCATTTCTTTGTATGTGTTCAGATCATGTAAGCAAAACATCACAGTCCATAACCCAGAAGTCAGACCATACTCAGGGAACCGTACTCTGCTCTTGAACATTTCATGAACACCAGGAAGAAATATCGATGCTCTTCAAAATTTACTAACCTGTTTTTCAGAAGCAAGATAAAAAGTTCCAGGTTTCTGCTTTTGTTGTCACACGGACCAAGATTGTAAATGCTGGAACCAGTTGAGACTGTCCGCTCTCCCACATCCATTTTCTCCCGAGGAAGTGTTAACTTGATGGTCTGAATTGGATTCTTCTAAAAAGAAGAATATTTTTATCCATTGATTTCTGGTTTATGGGCCCACTAGGCTCCCTCTGGGCCTCTGTATATCGCTCTGACGACAGCAGTTTCCCGCAATCTTCAGATTTTTGTAGCAAGTACCTTCGAGGATGACATCAAAAGATGTTCGCTGTGACTGTGTGATACTCTACGAATGGAAACAGCTCTATCAATGGAGGCAGCTCAGTCCACTGGAATGGGATAATTTCTGCAGTGTGTCCTGCGGATCAGATACAGTGCACTTTATCATTCAGATCATACAGAGTGAGAGCGCTCGAAAAGGCCAATTGGACACCCGTACCTGTGTCTGCTCGGGAGTTACAAAATATGGGTTAATGTGGAAGCACTGGGGATTTGATTAGTTTCAAGTGTTTACGTGAGGCAGGAAGCAGAAAAAGATCGACTGTGAAGCGATTGGGATCTGAATACAGGAGCAGAAAATAGGTTGTACAGCGCAGAGGAGAGCTTTGAAGTATTGAATTCTGATTGATGGGCCGATCATGCTTTCACTAGGCCACGCTGATGCAGAAGATAATATGTCAACGTCTCTTGGAATTGAGATGTCATAGGCAAATATCACCGTTACACTGCTGTTATTTCCTTTTTCCAATGTGACGACAGTCTGTGTGTAAAATAGCTTAAATATTTAATCCTTTCTCATCAACAATTCCATTCCATCTCATTGTGTTGTATTGTCTTCTTCCCACGTTACCTGTTATTGTGCGTGAAGTGAAGTTGATTTGCTCCTTCTGCGTGTCTTTTACAGTCTGAGTGATATGATGCATTTGTACTGATCCACCTTCTGACAGATTTTTCCATTTCACTTCAGCCCGCCCTAACTTCGGTATCTGATACCATCCCCATTGTCTGGGTGTTAAGCGCTCGTCTCAGATCCAGCCTACCCTCACCCAAAATAAATGCAAAACTCAGTCACACTGAGATCACTGCAATCAGGGGCATCTTCACTCCGAGGTCATTGATTATTCCTAGGAGAAAGTTAGGACTGCAGATGCTGTAGATTTGAGTCGGGAGTGTGGTGGTGGAAATGCACAGCAGTTCAGTCCGCATCCGAGGAGCAGGAGAATCCACGTTTCAGGTATAGCCCTTCAACAGGAATAAGGCTTATGAGTCGGGACTGAGAGATAAATGGTAAGGGTGCAGGGTTGGGCAGAGATAGTTGGGAAAGCGGTAGTTGGATGAAGGTGAGGGAGAAGATGATAGTTCAGAGGGAACAGTGATGGAATGGGTCCAGAGGGCGATGACAAGTTTGAGGCTTGGGACTTGTGGCAAGGGAAATGAGGAAATTGTTCAAATCACAAACTTACCCAGTGAAGTGACAGAGTCCCAACGCGGAATATACGTCATTCGTCCTCCAGGTATTGGGTGGTTATGGTTTGGCGCTGAAGGAGGCCAAGGAGCTGCACGTCTTTGACGGAGTGGGAGGGGGAGTTGAAGTGTCCAGTCACGGGATGGTGAAGTTGGTGGGTGCGGTGTCCCAAAGATGTTCTCTGAAATGATCTGCAAGAAGGTGTCCTGTCTCTCTGATGTAGAGGAGTCCACATTGGGTTCAACGGATGCAATAGATGACCTTGGATGTTGTACAAGTGAATTTCTAACAGATGTGGAAGTATACCTTGGGCCTTAGACGGAGATGAATGGAGTGATGTGGGCGCTGCTTTTACCCTTCCTGCGGTGGCAAGAAAAGCTGCCAGTAGTGGGGTGTGGGTTTATTGACGGTTGTAGACCTGACGAGGGGCTCGTGGAGGGAATGGTCTTTTCAGAATGCTGATAAGGGTACGTAGGTAAATATATACCTGATAGTGGGGTGTGTATGGAGATTGCAGAAGTGCTGGAGTCTGATGTGGTTGAAGCTGAGTTTGGTGGGGTGACAGTTGAGGACCATGGGGTTCTGTCCTTATTGCGGGAGGGGTGGGATTTAAGGGCGGTTGTGAGTGACGTGGAGGAGATGCACTGGAGATCAAGGTCAACCACGTGGGAAGGAGACCAACTGGGACTTCCTGAGGTAGAGTTGGTCATCCTGGGAAAAGATGTAGTGGAGGCGGAGGAATTGGGAATAAGGGATGGTGTTTTTACACGAGGTGGCGGAGGGGGTGTAATATTGGTACCCGTGGGAGTCGGTAGGCTTCTAGTACATCTCTGTCATTAATCATTCGCTGGAGACGGTGATGCACAGGTCCAAGAAGTTGAAGGAAGTTGCCAAGGAGATCCAGGTGAATTTGACGTCGGGGTGAAAGGTGTTGGTAACGTTGGTGAACAGTTAAACTCCTTGTGGGAGCAGGAAGTGGGGCCAATGGATTCATCAATATAGCGGAGTTACAAGTGGAGAGAGGTGCCAGTGTAACTGCGAAAGACGGACAATTCCACATATCTGACAAACAGGCAGGCACAGCTCGGTCACATGCAGGTGCACATGGCTACCACTTTGATTTGGAGGAAGTGGGAGGATTGGACAGAAATGTTGTTGAGCATGAGGACCAGTTTATCCAGGAGGATGAGGGTGTCGGTGGAAGTGTACTAGTTGGGATGGGGTGAGATGAAGAAACAGAGGGCTTGGAGACTTTCGTCATGGCAGATGGATGTGCAGAGGGACGGGATGTCTAAGGTGAAGATGACGTGTGGACCAGTGCTTCGGTGGTGTCACAAACGTAGGTGAGGATTTCCTGGACTGGGGAGACAGGAAGGTGTTGAGGTAGGAAGAGATGAGTTGGCTCGGACAGGCGCAGGCTGAGACAGCAGGTCATAGGAAGCAGGTAGAATCGGGCAGTGCGGGGTTCATGGACAATGAGGTTGGAGGCTGTGAATGAGAGATTCCCAGAGATGATGAGGTTGTGATGGTCTCGAGATTAGGTTACATGCATACATGCATGTCTGACGAGGTGGCCGAGAGTTTAAGGCGATGCACTGCTAATCCATTGTGCTGTGCACGCGTGGGTTCGAGTCCCACTCTCGTCGCTAATTTTGGATTATCACAGCTGTCTTATTGAAATTGGAACTCCAATTGTTTGTTGAAATGCATCGACGGTATTATAAAACCTCAAACAATAATTTTAGCCTGTTGCCTAACTGCATTGAAATGTAGATTGAAATGGGACAACGAAAAGGAACGCGATTTTCTTTCCCAAGTCAAGTTGCTGTTAACTTTTATCGTATGAAAGAGATCCAGGAAAACCAAATAACGAGAGATGCGATGTGCATCTTTAATGCAATGGTCCTTAACGAGTGTTTTGTCAAATGAAATCTGAAGCAGGTTGGGTAGAAGTGATTCATCTTGGTGGGAAGAGCGCAGAGAGACACCACAAAATAATAGAGATATTTCAAAAGATGCAGGGGTGGGTGTAGCGACACAAAAAAACTGGCTGTGATTGCACAGAGAGAATTGCCGATGTGGGTACCGTGCATTGGCACGGACAGACTTACACATTGGTCTCGCCCTTTCCCCCTTGTTCTCGCCATTGATGAAGGCTGAACATAAGACACAGATAAGCACAAGATGTGGGAAGCAAGCTCCCTCTCGTTATGCACACACTGGAATGCATCACATTGAACTATGAACAACTTGAGAAGTCAGCATTTTAACTGCAGGAAGTGAACGTAAACTGTGGATCAATAACCACAGATTAATGCAGCATAAACATGAAAAATGATTTAAAGTGTCTTTAAACGCATGTCATTAACAGATATTTCGTTCTAATACCCGACATGCCTTTCGTGGGAAATCATGTCTCACAAACTTGATTGAGTTTTTTGAAGAAGTAACAAAGAAGATTGATGAGGGAAGAGCAGTAGATGTGATCTACATGGACTTCATGGAGGACTGATTACGGAAGATTAGATCTCATGGAATAAAGGGAGAACCAACCATTTAGAAACAGAACTGGCTCAAAGGTAGACGACTGAGGGTGGCGGTGGAGGGTTGTTTTTCAGACTGGAGGCCTGTGACCAGTGGAGTGCCACAAGGAATGGTGCTAGGTCCTCGACTTTTTGTCATTTACATAAATGATTTGAATATCAGCATAAGAGGTACTGTTAGTAAGATTAGAGATTACACCAGAATTGGAGGTGTAGTGGACAATGAAGAACATTAACTCAGATTGCACCAGGATCTGGACCAGATGGGCCAATGGGTTAAGAAGTGACAGATGGAGTTTAATTCGGATAAATGCAAGGTGCTGTATTTTGGGAAAGTAAATGTTAGCAGGACTTATATAAATAATGATAAGGGCTTGGGAATGTTGCTGAAGAAAGAGACCTTGGAGTGCAGGTTCATAGCTCCTTGAAAATGGAGTCGCAGGTCGATAGGACAGTGAAGAAGGCGTTTTGTATGCTTTCCTTTATTGTTCGAAGTAATGAGTACAGGAGTTGGGAGGTCATGCTGCGGCTGTACAGGACATTGGTTAGGCCACTGTTGGAATATTGCGTGCAATTTTGGTCTCCTGCCTATTGGAAAGATGCTGTGAAACTTGAAAGGGTTCAGGAAGGATTTCCAAGGATGTTGAAAGGGTTGGAGGATTTGAGCGTTAGGGAGAGGCTCAACAGGCTGGAGCTGTTTCCTCTGGAGCATTGTAGGCTGAGGGCTGACCTTATAGATGTTTACGAAATTATGAGGGGCATGGATACGATAAATGGACAAAGTCTTTTCCCTGGGATCAGGGAGTCCAGAACTAGAGGGCATAAGTTTAGTATGAGAGGGGAAAGATATAAAAGAGACCTAAGGGATAACGTTTTCACACAGAGCGTGGTACGTGTACGGAATGAGCTGCCAGAGGATGTGGTGGAGGCTGGTACAACTGCAACATTTCAGAGGCATTTGGATGGGAATATGCAGAGGATGTGTCTGGAGAGATATGGACCGGGTGCTGGCGGTTGGGACTAGATTGGGTTGGGATATCTGGACGGCGTAGCAGGTTGGGCTGAAGGGTCTGTTTCAATGCTGTACATCTCTATGACCATATTTTAAGGTGGATGACAACAATACCAATTTTGTTTAGAAATTGAGATCTATTTCATCATTTTACACAGCGACCAAGTTCAATTTAAATAATACAAATAACGTACGCTCACACGGAATAAAACTGTGATTTTATTACAAACATTGTCCTTTTTAAGGAGCAGTAACTCAACATGAAAAATAAGATGTATTTTTTATTGAACAGAGGTCAGTTAACACCATTATCTTAATTCGCATTGACTGCAATATGCACATGGTAAATAAGGTTAAAGAAAGAAAGTATTTTGGAAACAATGATTCGGTGGTGACGAAAAATAAGATTAGGTTCTCATGATGCGGATATTCCACCAATGGCTCCAGTGGTGGAAATGGTCAGTGGGCAGTATTTCTATGATGGTATAGAGGTGTGTGAGCTGCCAGTGTTGGGAGCTCGCACCTCATCTGGAGCAGCCTCTGTTGACATGGACCAGGGAGCATTGTGACATCAGACTTGGAGGTCCAACCACACCTGGAGCAGCTTTTATTAACATGTAGCGGCAGGGAGCATTGGGACATCAGACTCCGAGATCCAACCTCATTTGGAGTAGCATCTGTTGACATGGACTAGGGAGCTTTGCGGGATCATTCTGAGAGCTCGACCCTCATCTGGAGCAGATTTTCATGACGTTGAGCAGCAGGGAGCATTGGGACATCAGAGTGGGAGCTCCAATCTCACTTGCAGCAGCTTCTATTGACATGGACCAGCAAGGAGCAATGGAATGTCAGGTTGGTAGCTGCAACCTCACTTGGAGCAGCTTGTATTTACATGGAAGAGGAGGGAGTATTGAGACATTAGGCTGGGGGAAACAATATTCAATTAATTTAATCTGAAGTAAAATAAGTTTCAACACCTCAGATGTTAATTGATTTATGAAAAATCTGTCGCTGGAAAAATAAAATTCTTTCGATATTGATGACAAGTCCTGCAAATATTCAACTCAGGAAAACGCATTACTATAGAGAGAAATGCAAGTGATATTTCAGGTCTTTGACTTTTTCTTTTCTGGCCGACTCTACACTGGATTACATGACCAAAAGGACTTTTTCACTCATTTCATGTTATTTAGTTTCCTGCAAATACGGACAGGTCATGGACGTAATCTAAAGCTGAAAACTATGGGAAATGCGATGTTGTGATTAGTCTGGAGTTTACCTCGAATGTAGTCGAAACACAGCAAAATAAGTTGTAATTTCCTCGATCATCAGTGACCTCATTGATTGGCTGATCAGATTATGAATGGTAGTTTTATTTGAGGACCATTTGAAGTGAATCAATGATGGCGATTACTGTGTTTTTTATTCACCTTGGGAATGTTACCGTTATTGCTCATGTCCTCGTTCACATCACAGCTCGGCAGAATGTAAAGTCACAGCTGTGTATCTGGCCAGTGTTACAACCATTCGTATCGCTGGAATACGGATCAGATGGTTGTAAGTTCGAACTTTACTTGGCGCATGCGCATTGTGGAGATTCACAACACATCCAAGCTAATTTTTTTGGTGACACTGAGGTGGATAATGTTTGGAATTTTCATCTCTACGAACGAAAATTCTTTCACTGTCTTTGATCAGTTAAATATTACCAAGAACAATCAGAGTTACAAATTACACAGCACCAGGTTGCATCGAACAGGCATATTTGGAAGCAACATCTTCTTCATCAGGTGGTTGACAACTGTTGGACTCTAATCTGCCTTTGCATGATTTTCAGATTTGTCCAACCCAGTCCAACACCAACACTTCCAAGTCATGGGTACCATCGACACTACTAACGATCGGTTAAAGTCCAGATGATCTTCCAAAAGATCGCGCATATTGACAGACACACCAAGCTTCTGCAGAAAAATACCCACCTGATGAAGGAGCGGCTCTCTGGAAGCTAGTGCTTCCAAATTAACCAGCTGGACTATGCCCAGAGATCGTGTAATTGTTAACTTTGTCTACCCAACTCAAACACTGGCACTTCCATATCATAGACAACATCAGTCATGTCCCAGCGCTGTCAGAGAAGGCAATCCTGAAAGAGCAGCACACATTGCACATAGGTACGTTTCATTTTCAGAAACCAACCCACTCAATCGCTGCAGCTCCTGTGTATGAAAAGCACAGAAAAGAAATAGCTGAGATTCAGTTTTGACAATATTTTGAAACTCTTTGGGAAGTGGAATCAGGGGAGAATGAAGGATGAACTGTCTGACTGTGCAGAGAGAAGGAATGCACTTTTCTTTTCTTTCAAGGGCGAGGGTATTGACTGATCTAAGGCATTTAGCAGATTCCTGGTAGACCTGCTCTCTCTGCGAGAGGAACAAGAAATCCTGATATCCTGAACGGTAATGAAACCCAGGCCACTCAGTGAAAGCGCCGAATACCAATCACTAGATCACCAGGGATAAGGGCAGAAACAGTTGCACAGTTTCTTCATAACACAGGTTTTGGAATTATGTCACTGTAGATACGTTTTCCCTCAAAAATGAATGAATTATCGAGTGTTTACAGCACAGTAATAGGACCCATCATCTCACTTCCCAGTTCCGGGTCTGTACCCTTGTAAACTCTGAAGTTTCACGTGTTCATCTCAATGCTAATTACCCTGGAACGTTTTAATCTTGTAAGGCACAATAAATGGGATTGAGGTTTGAGATGGGAAAAATGTGTTTACACCCAGTAGGGGAACTGAACACCATTTTTATGCACAGACTGCAGCACGCAGACACATTTCCCCAGGAATGAAACAGGTTTCGTGAGAAAACAAGCACAAAGTAAGATGTCACCCTCTTGACTGATATTATCCCGTTTCAGACTTCAACACCAGTGTCTGGTTACAGCAAAGAAAGGAAGCATTCAGCCCGTCACGTCCCAGTGTTCCTTGCCCATTGTCTCCCCATTACTCTGTAGTTTATACTGCCTCACCTCGTTCTTGCTGTAAAACTGGATCATTGCTCACGCCCGCTATTTCCTGTCCTGCTGAACGGTATTCCTCAATTTCTTGGACAGAAAAACAGGAATGGATTATTTCAAACACTTTTCTAGTTTACAAGGCCAGTGTTATCACCACTGAGCCAGCACATTGCCAGTTCAGAGGTAAGGTCTCATACATTAGAAACTTCACTGCAACAGATGATTGTTTAGCCTCAGTGTTGTAAGCCAAACAACAAGACTGGAATGGAGCCGAGGGCATCATGCACAAAAGGATGGGAGAATAGAATGATGAATCTCATGGTGTCCACGGTGGTGTTAACAGAAATCTTCCCTGGTAGTATAGTGATGAGGATTCAATGCTTTCACTGTCATGGCTTGTTAAATGTTAACGTTTACAGTAATCAACATGAAATACTGCCTGAACTTTCGAAGCACAATGATGTTGTGCAGAAGTCAGAACCGCTTCCCTGTATGTTACAGTTCCGCATCAGCAACTTCAGCTGCAATTGCCTGACGTTCAATCAGTTTAAATCAAGAACGGAGCGAGCGTCAGGAAAATGGAAGGGGTCTGGTAGTTTGAGAGAGTTAACAACATGCCTGGTGGAGCCAGATTCAATGTCGTTACTGAATATCGATTTTGCAGTTTACCTTAGTATACTGATCACTCCGGATCAATTACCCATATTATCTGCCATTTGTTTTGTTCTTTGCTCATTTCACTTCGGTTCAGTGTTCCGGGGCGACACGCATTTTTATTTTGGCACATGTTACTCAGATCTGTTTTGCAGCTTCATATTAAGGCCAACAATTTTAGGAACAGAAAGACACTAGTCAGACGTCAAGTCTGTTCCACTATTGAATGGTGTCAATTCTGATCTGATAACCTTGAATTGCACTTTCTTTCCTTTCCCCATAACGCTTGATGTCTTTGCTGTTTGAAGATCTGCCAATCTCAGCCTCATTGCACCTAATGACCCTTCCTCAACAACCTTCTGCGACAAGATCCACAGATCCAGAACTGAGAGAATAACTGCTTCCTCATCTCTGTTTTAACTGTGAGATCCGCATTCTAATACGAAGTTAAAAATCATACAACACCTGGTCATAGTCCAACTGGTTTAATTGGAAGCATGAGCTTTTGGAGAGCTGCTTCTTCATCAGGTGTTTGTGGAGTACACAGTTGTAAGATACAGAACTTATAGCAAAAGTTTACAATGTGATGTAACTGAAATTATACATTGAAAAATATCTTGATTGTTTGTTAAGAGTTCTATCTGTTAGAATGACCATGTTAGCTTTACTTCTTTCTTATGTAAATTGCAAAACTTTATTTGAAAGTTACATTCTCAGGTGAACTTTATTAAAGAGTGTCAGCCCCGAGAATATTTTCAAGGTGTTAGTCCCTGTGTGCTGTGTCCGTGCCATAACGTTTCGACTGATGCTAATCTCGGCACAATGGTTAGCACTGCTGGCTCACAGCGCCAAAGACGCAGGTTCAATTCCCACCTCAGGCGACTGACTGTGTGGTGTTTGAGCATTCTCCCAGTGTCTGCTTGGGTTTGCTCCGGTTTCCTCCCACAGTCCAAAAATGTGCTGGTTAGGTGAAATGGCCATGTTAAATTGCCCGTAGTGTTCGGTGTAGAGGAATGGGTTTGGGTGGGTTGTGCTTCGGCGGGTTGGTGTGGACTTGTTGGGTCGAAGGGCCTGTTTCCACTCTGTAAGTAATCTAATATAAGAAAAAACCCACTGCAGGCAAGGATGCTTTGAGGCATGGTACATTTGTGAAAACGAGCAGAGGCTACAGCAACGGATGAATGGAACTGCACATCCATCACAAACAGGTGTGTTCCTTGCCAGCTGGAGAGCACTTCAGTGGTCCAGGACATTCGACCTCGGACTTTGGGTGACAGTCGTCCAAGGAAGACTTCGGAACAGGCAGCACCTAAAAGTTCCCGAGCAGAAGCTGGTCGCTAAGTTCGGTACAAATGAGGATGGCCTCAACTGGGACCTTAGGTTCATGTCACAGTACAGGTGATCCCATTGCCCTAGCTACACACAGAGACCCTCCTACACACACGCACACACACGCATATATACGTTTGTGCGGTGAATTTGTACTTGCAGAGTTACATTCTACTTTGTTCAAAAACTGAATTAATTCATGTAAGTCTCAGTTAACTCATTTTTAAAAAAAAATTAGAATCATTCTAAACATTATGGAAAAGACAGCAGCACAAGGGGGCTGACATCAATCGTTTAATGTTCACCTGAGAATATGACTTTAAAATAAAAGATTTTGCGCTTTACAGATGAAAGAAGTGAAGCTAACATGGTCATTCTAACAGATGGAAGACTTAGCAAACAATGAAGGTATTTTTCAATGTACAATTTAGTTACATCACCCTGTAAAATTAGATTACTTACAGTGTGGAAACAGGCCCTTCGGCCCAACAAGTCCACACCGCTCCGCCGAAGCGTAACCCACCCATACCCCTACATATACCCCTTACCTAACACTACGGGCAATTTAGCATGGCCAATTCACCTAACCTGCACATCTTTGGAGTGTGGGAGGAAACCGGAGCACCCGGAGGAAACCCACGCAGACACGGGGAGAACGTGCAAACTCCACAAAGTCAGTCGCCTGAGGCGGGATATTGTGCGATAAATTCTGTGTCTTACAACTGTGTACTCCACAAACACCTGATGAATGAGCAGCGGTCCAAAAGCTAGTACTTCCAATTAAACCTGTTGGACTAAAACTGGTGTGTAATTTTCAATTTTGCATACCCCAGTCCAAAATTATCATCTCTGAGTCATTCGATACGAGGCGCTTTGATCACTGAACCAAACTTTCTGCATCCAACTTATTAAATCCTTGAAAAAACCTATATGTCTCAATAATGATCATTTTGTTGTACTGAGTCTAAGCAGGCAAAGGCAACTGATTTCAGCGTTTCTTCCCATTTGATTTCATCTCCAATATGAAATTCTCACTGACTCTAACAGAACTGCTATCTTTGCTGTTTTCTCATGTCAGGAATTCAGATTCAGTTTAAGATTTTCGTGAGGAACAACAAATCTCTTTCACTGACTGGAAATCAACATTGGGAAATAGCGGTGAGAGAGCTGAATTTCAACCCTTTCTTCATCAGCTTCCTTCTTCTTTCTATTAAAAGGTTTAGATTCCAATACAGACAAAAGGTGCAGGTTGCGGAAGTCACGTGTTTGTACTTTCACTGACACTCTGTCTCGCCGGGAACTTCAGACCTTCCCCACACTGATTCAGACTGCACTGTCCTTCCTGTGACATGTCCCATGGGGAATGGAAGGACAGGCATTAATAAACCACATTTGGGAATGTAGCGACGCTTTTAAAACATTTACACTGCCCCAGCGAGAAATCGAGTTCCTATCTCCCGCATAACATGCGACGACACTAACCACTATACTAACGAGGACAACCGTTTCCAAGGAGACCCTTCAGCCCGTTGTGGCTCCATTTGTCGAAAACAACTGCTTAACGACCAGAATCGATTGGCCTATAGCCTTATAGGTATCGGCAGAACATATTCACATGTGAATATTTCTTCAGGTTATAAGGGCTCCTACCTCTCTGACGCTTACAGATAGTGTGTTTCTAATTCCAACACCCGCCGGCTTATAACGCTTTTGCACACATCGACCTAAACCTTTCTTTCTTTCTCATTAAATTTCTGGCCCCATGTGATCGATCTCTCCATCGATGGGAAACGCTTCTTTCAGTCTACCTTATCCCTTATTTTGTACATCTGAACCATGCCTTCTCACAAACTCCTCTGCATGGTGACAAACAACCCTGTCTCTCTTCATGATGAAAACTCTTTCACCCAGACACTATCCGAGTGAATCTCTCCTGCACCTTTCCCAGTGCGATCACATCCCTGGAGACATTTGAATTGCAGACAATACTTTAGGTAGAGCCGAATAACCCTTTCTACATTCTGCAGCTTTTGTTGCCTTGCGGTCTGGAGTCACATGGAGGCCAGACCAGATAAGGACTGCAGTTTCCTTCCCTCAAGGACGTCAGTAAAACAGGTGGGTTTTTTCAGACAACGGATTTACCATGTTTTAATTCTAAGTATTTATTGTATTCACATTCTATCATCGTGGTGGTGGGGCTGGGAGCGACCCCATCTCCCCAGAATATCACTTGGTTTTCTGTATTAACAATGCAGCAATAAGACCACGAGGCTATCGCAGAAAGCCGGCGAAGCTGAACATTTCTAATCGTCTCTTTTCCTCTGTGCCCTTTTATGCAGCCTCACACTTCAATAATCTCTGGTCCATGTCAGTAAAATCTTCTAAAAGAGGATTGATCTCACAGCCACGATATCCAAACGGAGCAAAAGATTTGAATGTGCCAATGAAGAGATTGGGACAAGGTCACCCAGCAACAGTGAGTGCAATGGCACAGACTGGACGGTATCAAAGCGTATGTTAGACTGTGCTGTGCCTCAGTCAAATGGAACGAGTGACGGAAAAGAGAATGAGGGAGAGTGGGAGGGAGAGACATCTTCGAGAACTTTTGGGTTTAAATCCTGATACATGAAACGCAGAAATGTCAGAGAAGGAAATTCGATGGAAAACAAAACATCACTTCGAAGAATATTATCATGTAAAAATAATTAACTTCTTACCGTGTATAAAGAAAGTGAAACGTTGAGAGAACTGACCGCCATGATGAGGATTCGAGCCGAGGTCGCTGCAATTACAACGCAGAATATGAACTACTAAACTGTTCCAGCAATCCACAAACCACGCTTGCAAACTGCAACCAGTATGGTAGCAGAGGAAATGTCAGGGTGAATGTACAATATCAGGACTTAGCGACAGGCATGTGGAAACGCAGAATGCGCTGAATCTTTAACTTTTACTTCCTCAGAGACTGTGAAGATTCCATGAATGAGAGTATTGGAGAATGGGATTAATAAAACTCTCCAAACTCATGGGACAGTGCAGGATATTGTTCAAGCGTATGCTTCAACAGCATTATAGTTTAACATCGGCTACTTCATCACTTTGCCTACACAAGGCAGTACCAACTGCTACAGGCAGTTACACATAATTCCGGTTCCAGACCTGGATCAGAGAAACTGTGTGAAGCAGCCACGAAGATCAAATTGGAAATTGGGATGGAATAACAGTAGAGAGGCGCATGTATTTCCGAGGTTGAGATTGCTCCTGGTCAAAAGCAGGGCGGAAGCGAATACTTGCCAACATTTATTATATTATAGCCATAAGCAGTACATGTTGCTGATACAGCCGATTGGCGTATCTAAAGCGTGTTGAACCTTTAACTTTGGGGTGGCAAGGTTCGAAATTTCATTTTCCTGTTTGGATCAGTGGTTTTGACATTGGCATCTGCTTTTGCTTGCATCAGCTCAGAATCAGTTTCTTGTTCCCAGTAAATGCTGGAACCTAGAGAATGTGGTGTTGTGGTTAATAATAAACGAGTCATCCTTGGGGACTCACACACGGAACTGGTAATGTTAAAGTTCGACGAATAAAACCTGGAATGAAAGCCTGACCTCAGGTACAGAGAACATGCCTTTAATTTCCTGCAACCCCATTCATGCATGTCCCCTATGCAGTGAATGCTAACATCTTTGCCCGATCCTGCCTACTTCTGACTCCAGGAGAGGACCAACATAGCTGACACTTAATCCGAGAATGGCGACCGTGTCGGGAAGCAGGCCATCTGGGCCTTGCAGGCGACACCATCCCTGCACATTTTATCAGACCCACACTCCATACCTATTCCATTCCCCTTCATTTCCCATGACTGATCCCAGTAACCCGCACACCTTCAGTCTGTGGGAGGAAACTCACACAAACAAAGAGAGAATGTGCAAACTGCACAAAGTCACACGAGACTGGGATCGATTCCATGTCTCTCGTCCAGCGAGACAGCAGCGAATCAGGATGAACAACAAATGCTGTCCGGACCAGCGACATCCACACCCTGTGGGTATATCAGGAAGAATAAAAACACATTCACAACATGGACAACGGGATTGGCATCTGCGTGGACATGATTTGAACCCATCGTTCACCCTGGGTAGATACAAGGACACAGATATCACAGAGAAACCAGGGAAATGCGGGATTCAATTATCTGCTGAAGTGGAACTCATTTACTCAGTCAAACTGGGGACAGACTGTTAAACAGTCCCGTGTGTGGGAAGGGCTCAATGAGCAAAATAGCCTCCAGAGTAACCAACAAGATTATATATCCCAAAGGAAATCAATTAAACTGTCACTGCTGCTGTTAATCCCAACCAGCTGCCTGTTCCAGAGCGTCAAAGCCATAGACTCAAACAGCATGAAAACAGGCATTTCCCTCCAACCAGCTCATACTGAACATAATGCCAAACTAAGCAAGCCGCATCTGACTGCTCCTGTAACTGTTGAGGGTTAATAATAATATTGTGATATCATTACTGCATTGTTAATATGAATGTCCAGATATAACTCTGTGGACTCGGATTCATATCCTGCCATGGCTCATGCTGGAATTTTATTTCAATAAATACCGAGACTTGAAGAGTCTAATGATGATGTTGAATCAGTTGTTATAGATATGATTCACTAATGCCTGATAGGGAAGGAAACTGCCATACTTATCTGGTCTGGCTGCATGTGACTTCAGATCCTTAATATCGTGGTTGATTCTGAACTTTCCCCTGTGCAATAAATAATGGACTAGGCATGAATGAATAACTTTTTAAAATCCCACTGAAACTTTCCAATTCATTTATCGATCCAAATATCCTGTAAATAGTGTAAATGTACTTTCATTCATTACTGCCTCCGGAAGTGAATTGCACACATAAGCCATTCTCTGTTAAAAAAGCCTCTCATGTCTTATTTTAAATCGCTATTTTCACCTAAAACATTTGCCTTCTCTTCTTGTAGTTCCCCCTCCTTGGAGAAAAGACAGTTACAGTTAACTCTAGCCGAACTCTCAATAATTTATAAATTTCTATCAGGTCGCCTTTCAAACTCCAGTGCTCGAGTGAAAATATTCTCAGCCTATCCAGCCTTTCGTTATAACTCAAACATTCCCCACTAGCAATACACTGGTATATCTCTTCTAAACCTACTCCAGCTAAATAATTTCCTTGCTATTACTGGGCGGCAAGAACTGGACGAAGTATTCCAGAAGAGGCCTCACCCAATGTCCGATCAATTTCAACATAACGTACCAACTCCTATGCTCAACGGACCGAGCAACGAAGGCAAGATGACAACTTTATTTAACAATTCTGTCTATATTTGGAGCAAACAAAAAAAATTATGTACCTGCATCCCTGGCCTCTGTGTTCCACAACACTACGCAACGCCCTATCACTAATTGTATAAGCCCCACTCATATGTGATGTAGCAAAATGCAATACCATCCATTTATCCAGATTGATCTCCATGTGACATTTTTCAGCCCAAAGGCGCATTGGATTAAGATCCTTCTGATATCTTGGATCACCTTCTTTACCGTCTCTAATTCTGTTGTCCTCTGAAAGCTTATGAATCATGGCTTCTATGAATTCCATTGTTTTCTCATATAGGTCCATGATTTATACTTATTTGTGTGGCCATCATTTAGAAGTTTGCAAATCATGTAACAAGTAGTCATGTAGTTAACCATGAGGAAGAAAGCCATAGACTGCAGGGAGATTGGAAACAATTAGCAAGAAAAAGTGCTGAAAAGAATTGAATCCAGTGAAGTGGGTGAGAATGAATTTGGGGAGGAACAATGATAAAAGTTTGAATACTCACTGATTTATAGTAATAAAAGAGAAATTGGAGTCGGCATTCACGAATGTTTGAAGGTGATTGGACAAGGGATCAAGTGGTCTCGAGGCTCTAGAGATACTTTCTGTTCTTCACTGCAGGTGGGAAGGTAGAGCAGGGAAATAATGTGGAACTTTAGCAAATGCCTGTTCAGAGAAGAGTTAGAGGACCGGCCACAAGTCTGGTCATTGCATTAATCATTTTTTTTGGAAGAATGATAAAATAGAAGAAGGAGGGCGGAAATAGACAATTTGGCCCACCAACTCTGAATCAGCACTCAATCAGATCTTCGCTGACAATGCTGCACGTCAGACTGGCACGTTCCTTGGAGCGGAAGTTTCAGATGGAGGTCATTCGATGCATAATTCTGTAAGACAATAGAGCAGAAATTAAACCATTCAGGGCAGTGTGTCTGCTCTGCCATTAAATCATGGCAGACATCTTTCCAAACCCAATTGTCCTGCTTTCGGCCCAATGGGCGGCACGGTGGCACAGTGGTCAGCACTGCTGTCTCACAGTACCAGAGACCCGAGTTCAATTCCCGCCTCAGGCGACTGACTGTGTGGAGTTTGCACGTTCTCCCCGTATCTGCGTGGGTTTGCTCCGGTTTCCTCCCACATTCCAAAGATGTGTGGGTCAGGTGAATTGGCAGTCCTAAATTGCCTGTAGTGTAAGTAAGGGGTAGATATAGGGGTATGGGTGGGTTGCACTTCGGCGGGGCGGTGTGGACTTATTGGGCTGACGGGCCTTTTCCACACTGAAAGTAATCTAATCTAAAAAACCTTCATCCTTTTGACAACCACGCTGCGACATATCTCAGTCTTACATTCAATCAAAGACCTGGCTTTCACAGCCTTGTCTGGCAATGAATTCCATACATTCACCACTCTCTGGCTGAATAAGTGTATCTTATACTTTTCTCAAATGTCTTCCCTTTTCTCCAAGGCTTTGACTTGTGGTTGTAATCTCTACTAAAAATGGAAACACCTTCCCAGCATCCACTCTGTCCAGACCATGCACGATTCTATAAGTACCATTTAGATTTCCTCTTATCCTTCTAAACCTCGTCTAATATAGACCCCGAGTAGTCAAACGTTCCTCATGTGTCAAGCTTTTCATTCCTGGGACCATAATCGTGAATAAACTCTGAACACACCCCAGGACCAGTGCATCCTTCCTGAAATTTGAGCACCAAACGTACGCACAGTAACCCAGATGTGGTCTGACCAGACCCTTATAGAGTCACGGAAGTGCATCCCTGCTTTTATATTCAAATTTTCCAAAAATAAATGTCATCATTGCAAATGCCTTCCTAACTACAGATTCGACCTGCAAGTTCATCAAGAGAGAATCCTGGGCAAAACACTCAAGCATCTTTGCACTACAGACATGTGAAATTTCGCCCATTTAGACAATAGTCTGCATCTTTATTCTTTCTACAAAAGTGCATCACCTCACACTCATCCACACTATGCTCCATTTGCCATTTTTTTCCGACGCTCCCTACATGTCTATATCCTTCTGCAGCATCCCCGCCTCCTCACTGCTACCTGTCCTTCTGCCTTTGCATTGTCTGAAAATTGACACACATTGCCCTCAGGTACTTTATCTCAATCGCTACTGGAGAAAATGAAATGTTGTGCTCCCAACACAGCCTTGAGGAACGCCACTTGTCACAGCTGCCATCCTGAGAAGGATCCTTTTGGTCCCAATCACTGGTTTCTGTCCAGCGAGCGCACCTTGCCTCTGAAACCATGGGACCTTATCTTATTCAGTAGCCTCCTATGCGACAAATATCAAAGGCCTTCATGAAGTCCAGGCACATAACATCCATTTGCCTTCCTTAGTCTACCTTCCTCATTACTTCCTCAAAGAGGAATTCTTGCAGATTTGTCCAGCATTATCTCCCCTTGGGGAAATCATACGGATTTTGCCTTATTTTGACATACACTTACAAGTATTCAGAAATTTCATCCAACGCAATGGATTCCAGGACATTATCCACAACCAACATTTGGCTGATTGGTTTGTAATTTGCCAGCTATTGTGTTGTTTCTTTTTTAAACTGGGTGTCACGATTGTGATTTTTCAGTCCTGTAGTACCGCTCCTGATTCTATCGATTCCTGAAATTTCTCTACCATAGAACTATGGGGGGTACTCCATCTGATCCAGATGATTTATCCACATTCAGGCCATTCAGTGTTTCTTGCAACTTCTCAGTGATGGCCACTCGACTCACATCTGTTCCCCTATTCTTTGTAGGTTTGGGTATAACTCATGTCTTCCACCGTGAAGACTGGCACAAAATAATTTTTCAGTTGCCCCATTATTTCTTCGTTCCATGCTACTATCTGTCAAGTGTCATTTTCCAGTGGCCCATTGTCCACGTCTACCTCTTTTTTGCGTTTATATCAATAAAGAAACAACTGCAGTCTTCCTTTATATTAGTAGTTACTTTAGATTTAGTCTTCTCCCTCCTCATTGGTTTTGTTGTTGACCTTTGTGGGTCTTTGTGAGCCTCCCAATCTTCTGATTATTCACTGCCCTTCGCCACATTATATATTTTCTCTTTTGCTTTTATGCTATCGATGACTTCCGCAGTCAGCTATGGTTGCCTCATCCTCCCTGCACCATGCCTCATTTTCCACAGGATGTGTCTCTGATGTGTCTACCGAATTACTCTCGGACACTTCTGCCATTGCATTTCCACTTTCCTGCATTCTAGCCAAGTTCCTCTCCTCACCAATTTCATCCCGCTCCTCCCTCATGCCTCTGTAATTGCCTTTATTCAACTTTAAAACCGTTACCTCTGATTGTATATTCTCCCTCTCAAATTGCAGGGTAAATTTAATCATGTTATCATTACCGCCTCCTAAGGGGTCCTTCATCTTCAACTCCCTTGACACGTCTGCCTGATTGCACAACTCTAAATCCAGTATTGCCTGTTACCTACTTGGCTCCACCACAAGCTGCTCCAAAAATCCATCTCGTCGACATTTCACAATTGAATTGAATTGAATTTATTGTCACTTGTTCTGAGGCACAGTGAAAAGCTTTGTCTTGTGATCAATACAAACAGATCGCAGTGTTAAGTAGCATCGTTGTATTAATAACATGTAAACATATAATAGGTTGGCCTTTGTGATTGTCGGGGCCGAGTTCACCACTCACTGTGTCTCCGATCTTGAATGGTACAGATGCCATACCAGGTCGTGATACATCCAGATAGCGTGCTCTCAATGGCGCCCCTATAAATGTTGGCAAATGTATTCACAGTGGTGCTTCAAGTGATCATCATTTCTAAAAAAAAATTCCACCACCTCTCGCAAGATGTAATCATCACAGATATATCGCTCTCCTGTCGCTGTCCACCAACCACAGGGACCATTCCCTAGCGGAAACCTTGTTGCACTTTATCTTCACTCCCAACACCTCCCACAATTGCCCCATGGAGTCTTCCAACTGCATCGCGGCTTTTGTGACACACAATATATAGAACCTAAAAACACGAGCAGGAGTAGGGTGTCCGGTCCTTCAAGCCTGCTACACCGTTAAATGACATCATTGCTTATCTTTCTAAAGACTCGAAACCGCTTACGTGCCCTCTCACTCTATCCCTTATTTCATTTATTGTTCAAAAGAAGTATCGCGCTTAGCTATAAAAACTTTTATTGAACTAGCGTCAACTTCTTCGCTGGTCTAGGTTTTCCATATATTAACATCTGTCCGGGTGAAGAAGATCCTTCTGAACTCAGTCCTAAATCTGCTCCCTCTAAACCTGAGGCTATGACCTCCTGTCCTAATTTCACCCGCAAGTGGAAGCATCCTTTCCAATTCTACCTAATCTATTCCGTTTAAAGTAAGATTCCCTGCTCATTCTTTTAAATTCCAAAGAAAGTAATTCCTAATTATAGGAGGAATTATAGGCGAACCCCGCCAACTCCGGAATCAACCTAGTAAACGTTCTCTCCACCGCCAACCCCCACCCCGCCCAATGCCAGTATATCTGTTCTCAAGTAAGGGGATCAAAAGTGCATGCAATACACCAAGGATAGCCTCACCAGCACCTTTGACAGCTGCAACGTAACATCTCTGCTTGAACCTTCATGAACCTATGTCGCATCTGTCCAATTTGTATTGAGAAGCCCCGCTATTTCTTCCTTGATTATACACTCAAGCATCTTCCCCACTGCAGACATTAAGCTAACTTATCAATAATTCCCAATCTTTTATCCACCTGCATTTTTAAACAATGGTGTCACACTAACTGTTTTCCAGTCTGCTGGGACTGCCACCCAATCTAGTGAATTTGAAAATTGCCAAGAGTGCACTTGCTGTTTCTCCCGCCATCTCCTTTCATAGCCTGAGATTCATTCCCTCACAGCCAAGAGACTTGTCCATCCTCAGCTCTATTAGATTTCCTAACACTACCTCTTCTGTAATAATGTTTGTTTCCAGGTTCTAACCTGCATTTGTCTCTTTGCCACTTACTGGCATGTTATTAGTATCCTCCACTGCGATGACTGACACAAAATACCTGTTCAATGCCTCGGTCATTTCATCACATCGGATAACTAAATGTCCCTTCTCATCCTCGAAACCACCAACGTTTATTTTAGCCACTCTTTTTTCGTTTTATATTTTTATAGAAACTTTTGCTATCCATCTTTGTATTCTGAACTAATTTGTTTTTCCTCTCATCTTTATCTTCTTTAAAGTTTTCTCAATATTCCAGTTTCATGCTGTTCTTGGCCACTTGGTATGCCTTCCCTTTCACTTTGATAGCCTCCCTTGTTTCCTAAGACACACAGGGCAGATTATCCGTTTTTTACAAAACTTCCTTTTCAGTTGAATATACTTTTGATGAGCACTTCTACAAAAACATCGTTTTTGGAAGTCCTCCACTGCTCGATATCTGTCCCACCAAATAACCTTTGCTTCCAGTCTACTTTCGCCAGGTGCACTCTCGTTCAATTGTTGTCCCCCCTGAACATGCACAGCACCCTGGCATTGGATCTTCGTTTCACACTCCCCATATGAATCCTAAATTCTGCCATACTGTGATCACTCGTTCCAAGAGGATCCCTAACTATGAGATCATTAATTATTCTTGTTCCTTTACACAGTACCAGATCGAGGGTTGCTTTCTCCCGCGTCGGTTCCATTGCATAATGTTCAAGAAATCTATCACGGGTACTCTCAACGAACTCCTCCTAAAAGGTACTGTGACTGAGCTGGTTTGACCAACCTACATGTAGATTAATATCCCTAAAAATAAAAGCGCCCCACTTTCACCGACATTGCTTATTTATTTGTTTATTGCATTCACCAGTGTGATGTTATTATAGACTGAACTTATCAGTGACTTTTTCTTCTTAGAATTTCTACTTCCCACGCAAATTAATTCAAACCCATTCTCCGTAGAACATATATTGTCTATCCACACTGCCCTGATGTCGGCCTTGAATAACAGAGAGACGCCACATTCTTTAAACTGCTGTCTGACCTTCCAAATAGTTACGTACTCCTGGATATTTTACTCACATTTGTGGAAATCCTTCAACTGTATCTCTCTAATGTCTTTTAAATTATTTTCATTCGTGTTGATTTGTGCCATTAACTCTTCAACCATGTTATAAATGTGACTAGCATTCAGGTGAAGTGTTTTTTTTTTGTTAGGTTTCTTGTCCTCATGATTTCTCTAATAATATCACCTTTTGGTTCTTGTCTTTCCTCACCTGTCCATTGACGTCTTCCATCCTTTGATTCCATTGGCTCAAACAGAACTTCCACTCGAAGCAACACATGAACTGCACTTCACACAATCCTCTCTCCTACAATCAATGCTCGCAATGTGGCTTCCACTATCTTGGGAAACGAAGTTTGGACTGGGTAACCATACTGCAGAACATCCAAGGTCTGTCTTCAAGAAGTGTTCCAGCGAATCTCAGGGCATGCTGGAAGAACACTACCTCAGTTTCTATTTGGGAGCCTGCAGCCCTCTGACCACATATCAATTTCAAGTTTTTTAGGGCCTGATCTCTCCCATGTCCTATTCCCCTAACCCACATGCCAGACCTTGTTGTCACATAGCCTGCCATAACATACCACATATGGTTCGCTCCTAGCAGTCTCCATTCGCAACTATCCACCCGGCTAGCCAGATCGTTCTCCACTCCTTTGTCCAACTGTTCTTCTCTCTTTTGAGTACTATCCCGACCCCTGTGGTTTACTCCTCACCCTCCCCCCAATCCCCACTATATCTTCTGCAAGTAGACCAACATTTTCCAAGCGATCGTCAGTTCTGAGTAATGGTCACTGGACTCGAAATGTTAACTCTTATTTCTTTTTTCTGATGCTACTGGACCTGCTGAGTTTTTCCAGCATCATCTGGTTTTGCTCTGGTTAGAGTCGGATGCTGTGAATGTTCGAGGAAGAATGGCTGCGCCTGGCCTGGTAGAAGCCTGATACTCTGCTTGTGCAATGATCTCCTGCACAGAAGACAGGACTGTGTTCCTGTTCAAAAGTTCTCTTGTGAATAGTTCCCATTACAAGGTGAGCCATTGGCATCAACTACTTAGGTCAATGAAGACAGTAATAATATCTGCCGCAGTTCTATCCTGGATGTGATGAACAGCAGAGGGAAAAACATCCCTCATGTCGGATATGAACGGATTGGAGTCCACACAGGAGGTGTCATCAAGTGACAGGTCTTTTTTTCAGACAGAGAACACTGAAACGCTTTCTCACTGTAACAATATTCCATTGGGTATGAAAGCTAAATGGTCTCTTGGCGCAAAGGCTGAAAACAGCATTTCCAGTTAAAATACGTGGATGTGTTCCCTCCAGTGTGACAGTACAGCTGTGTATAGTTGTAAATATGTAAACTGGATGAATCACTTTACACATTCAGCTGGCGAACAGTCCTTTTGAGGGAAGACATCTGAATAGAATGCAGGAAGATGCACTGAGAGATTCTTGATCAGTTTCATATAGGGGTTGAAACAATACTGGAGGTTTTGAGAGTCTCAATCGTGGACAAATCCCGAGCTCAGAGTTCAGTTGTATCGCATGTTACTCTGTGAGACAAAGGAGCAATTTAAGGGGTTCTAACCAATGTTTCACATTCCTCTTTGGCCACAGGGCAGTTGGTCGTGGCCTGCAGGACTACTAATGGGCTTTCCACTTTTTAACAAGATAGATAGAAACAAACCAGCGAAATACGCCCAAGTGAGTCTAACAGGAGTGGTCGGGAAACGTTTGGGGAAACCTCTGAAGGAGAGAATTCATTGCAACTTGTCCAGGCAAGGTTTGATTCAGGAGTCAGCACTATTTTGTAAACGGAGGTGATGCCTAACACGTCTATGGCCGCAGACAAAATAAGTGCCATTGTATGTTCTTAGGTTTTGGGTTTGGGTTCCTGTCTAAATATTATTGAAAATGGAATTGAAGGCAGACATATTGTGGCCAAGTAAATGATTTGACGAAGTAATCAGAGGGGGGGTGAAAATGATGTCATGTATATAGGTTTCACTGAAATCCCACATGGGAGACTGATAACAGGGTAAAAACCATAAGCAATTCATGATCACGTGGTGTCAGAGAAATTCAGCTCAATGGGTCAGAGACCAGATACGATTAAACAAATTGACATCGCGGTAAAGACATTGACCAAGCTGACACAGAACTGATTCTCTGCACAGACGGTCAGAAAGTTGTCCCGCAAGCAGAGGGTGCAGGCAGGTTTCATAGGGGTACAACACAAAGGTGATAATTGTAAAGCAGTAACAGGACAGTGGTGAAAATTGAAAAGTGATTAAAACAAGAATAAACTGAATGGAGTTTAAACAAGCGGCTGGCAGTAACAATTCAATTGTAATTGACACTGGAGATGCCAGACATCTCCTTGAATAGGTGAGAATGTCGTCTCAAGTATTCTTAACGGTATTTCCTGTCTGCACGAGTATGTGCAAATGTTCCTTCTCCTGGCATTCAGTTCTGTCCATTGTCCTCCTGGGAGCAAAGTCTTCCGGGATCTCTCAGTCTGCCTCTGTGTTTGTGTGCCATCGTTTTATATGGGAAATGACCCTGTGCTTAGGGTATTAGGACTGAAGTGATGATCGAGGCTAGGAGCTTACTGTGAAGGCTGTTTGAGAAGTGTCTTATCTGGGCTGGGAGTAGCTTAGAATATCTGGAGTCTATATTCGCCTGTTTGGCCAAGACTGAGGCATTGTGGGTGTGTTCTATGTGTGTTAGCAGGCATGATTTCTGTGTTACGCAGACATGCTTCTGTTTTTCTTATGTGTTTATGCTGTGTGGGATAGTGTAGCAGATTTTCTCCCACAGTTCTCCCCTTTTTTGTTACGAACATGTTGAAAAAGGGCAATGTAGCCTGGACCGGGGAGGCTATCAGGTAGTGGAGGTTCGGTGTCAGACAGGCAGTCGTCAGTGTCTGAATCTGCCCAAACGTTATTTGTGTCTGGGAGGGGATCTTGCTCCTGTGAACTTGTACAAGCTAGTTTATGAGGAGAGCACGGGTAAAAATGCCGTACAAAACCGGCAGCAGCATACAGAGACCCATGACCAGAGTAATGATACCCACAACCACAAAGCGGATATTAGTTCCTCCAGCAGTTCAGTGCCCCGTGAGCTAAGTCAGGAGATTGCCCAGGTCCACAAGTCTCAGTGGCACTCCGATTCATTTGGGACAGCAGCAGCCTGTGGAAAGTGGTGTGTCAGGTCCGTTATATTTTCGCTGGGATCAGGGATGTAGGTACAGCAGTCTGTGCAAATGAAGGTGCAAGTGCCCCAGTTTTGGCCAGCCAGTTATGCAGGGCCATTCTGTTTTGTAGGGCGACAGTGAGAATGGGGAGAGCCTCTGCATTCAGCTGGGCAAGCACTTCAGCTGTGGCATGCTATCTACTCTAGCGTGGTGGCCAGCTGATGTGCCTCTATGTAGAGGTGGACAGTTTCGTAAGTGGACACAAAAACGGGGGTGGGTCGTGTTTTCTGTGGGGAATAAACTTCTGCAAGGAAGACGACTGGGAGTGGTAAAGGAGTGGTACCATGCACCACGTGCCAACCCATGACAATGCCAGCCGGGGTATGCCTTGTGGCCTCAGACAAAATAAGTGTTATTGTATGTTCTTAGGTGGTGGGTTTGGATTCTTGGCCAAATATTATTGAAATTGGAATTGCAGGCAGACATGTTGTGGCCAAGTAAATCTAGGAGGCGACACTCTGCTACAGACCAGAATGCTGCAGGGGCCAAGAGCAGTGAGTTAGTGCACCACCTCCACCCAGCCACACATGTGGATGGCTGGCTTCTCGTTAGGCAGATGGTTCCTCTGTGTGTCCCCCGTGCGGTGGTGTCAGTGATGGTCAAGGTTTGATGTTCATATGAGAGATTCTGGGCTACATATTACCATCCTGTGAATTTGTCGAGCTGGTATCCTGCAGATTTCCAGCAGTCTGAGCTATTATGCACATGGCTGGCCCGTCTGGTTAGCAGACTAAGCATTGTGTCCCCCTGGTCCTGTCCAGTTTCAGCCACAATTCTGCTGTCCCTGCGGTGTTAAAAGGGACTGTGCCGTGGGGAATACGCCAGTGGGAATGTTCAGGTACACGGGCACAGACCCAGCAGCGGGTCTGGTTTACCCTCTGGGCATACTTGTCGGTCATGTCAAGGAAAATGTTCACCCACGGCTCAAGGTGGATTAAGTGCCCTGTGTTACCCCTGTCATTGATCAGTGGAGAAGTGCAGGTCAGACCAAGAGTGATGATCTCGACGGCTGCAGCGAGCAGCTGGATCCCTCTGTGGTGTCTGGAGCTGTATCCTGTTCTGCTTGGTTGTCCTTCTGTGGAGGCGGAGCCCTCTTTCACCGGGTCGTATTCTGGTCTCCCTTGGACCGTGACACCTGTCATTGTCGTGAGACAGACCAAGAGTGGTCCTTTCCATCTAGTGTAAAGATAATATTTTGGCAGGGATTGTCACGTTACATAGTGCCCAGTTTAAACGGGTGAAGTGGTTCCTGCAGTGGTCTGGACACCGCAGCATTCCATTTGTTTGTTTTTTTTTTACACCACACTATCGCCTAACTTCTGTCGTGCTTATTTTTTCCCCAGCACCCATGTTGTGTGTGTACATGTTTCAGACACAGTGAAGGACACAAGATGCGCGAATCTTTATCCAGTTTCCACCAGCAGGAAGAAAAGAAACACCCAAGTGGCCAGTATACCGCAGCATTTAACAAATCATGCTTTAAAGTGATCCTTCTACTAAGGGCTTGAGCGTAATCCAAGAGAGTTTCCTGTGTTAAGAGCAGCGCTGTGTCATTGGTTACTTTTGTGGGTCCGGCTGCTGTGGGAATGGGTCGTTCCATTAGCACTTGAAAGTGTGTGATTTCCATCGTTTGGTTTCCCTGTACTCTTACTGTGTAAAACACCAGTGGCCGGCCATCTGGCCAAGCCAGTCCTGTGTCCTGAGTGATTTTAGGGAGGGAGGTTTTGAGGGTGCCGTTCATTCTCTCCACCATTCCTGATGACTGGGGGGTGGTACGGAATGTGGTATCTCCAGCGTATCCCGCGGGTGGAACAGTCAGCAGTAATGAACTTTGCGGTGAAATGGGCCCCATCCTCCATATGTTTCTATGCACCATGGGATATACAACTCTTGTAATAACGTCCTGCAGGATACATTTTACCACTGTTTTGGTGTTTTTTTTGTTGATGGGGAATGACTCTAACCCATTTTGAAAACATGTCGACAAAAATTAGGCCATGTTTGTATTCCTCTTGCTGAGGCATATGGGCAAGGTCAGTTAGAAGGTGGGGGAATGGACCCTCAGGAACTGGTAGGTAATCATGTTTGGCCATCGGCTTCCCTGCATTTTACTGTAGACAGCTGAGGCACTGTGATAGCAGGGCTTGGGCAGCTGCAGCGAATCCCGGTGCATACCAGAAATGGCTGGCAGCATCTTGCTTGTGTGTCCGATTCCGTGTGCCGCCAGGGCCAGTAAGTGGAGGTGGGCTTTCACGTAGATGATGCAGCCATCGAGGTGGGTAAGAACCTGTAAGGAAGGTGATTGTACAGCGCCATTGTGGGCCCATGCGGCTCTCTCTTCTGGTGTGGCGACTTGCTGAGCTGCTCGGATTGCATTGAGAGGGTCAGGGGACTCTGGAGGTTTCACCACCCTGGGGGTCTGCAGGGCATAACTGACCATGGGTAGTACGGATTCCCAGGTTGCTGCATCAGCAGAGACATTTGCTAAGGTGACGGGTCAGTGGCAGAGTTGTGGGTGTCACATATTATAATAGCGACAGCGGCGGGTAGCAGGAATGATTCTCGGATGTTGGCAATGTGTGCAGCATGTTTGATTCGTCTCCCTGCTGAGCTGATAAACCCCCCTGTTTCCATATTATGCCAAAGTCCTGAACGACTCCAAAGGCATATGTGGTGTCTGTGTAGATATTGGCTGTGCAACCCTGTGCCAGGTTGCAGGCTCTGGTGAGAGCAAAGAGCTCTGCCGCCTATGTGGACACCCCGTCTGGTAATGCAGCTCATTTGAGAGTGCTGAAGGGTTTGCAGATGGCATGTCCTGCTAATGTATGATGGCCAGATGGAAGAGCTGCTGATGAAACGAATCTGGTCAGCGTTTTCTCAGACCGGTCAGGACACCTGCTCAACCAGGCGAAAGTGATGATTGCAGATGCTGGAGATTCGCGTCAAGATGAGAGTAGTGCTTGAAAAGCACAGCAGGTTAGAAAGCATCCTAGAAGAAGGAAATTCAACGTTTCTGACAAGAGCACCTTTTTAGGAATGCAGAACCAAGTCCAAGCAGTTGTGGTTGTCTGCAGAATCATGTTAGGTGTGCGGAATTAGTGTGGTTGGGTTCAAGGCTTGGGAACGGTGTAGGGAAATGCTTGCCGAGGTCATAAAGTGACATCATGACCAGTTCTCTGAGTTGCAGTAAAATGTTGGATTGCTGCTGAAATAAGAACGGAGAGCGACAGTAGGACCAAAACAGTACACGATTCGTCTAGCACAATGAGGGTGACCTTATCCGCTGTTACTGTGGCTACTGCCACAGTGCACAAACGTGCTGGCATTCCGCTCATAACAGGTAGTAACTAAACATTATAAAATGCAGCAGGGTGACCGAAATCCCCATGAAGCTGTGTGAAAATGTCAGATGCAAAGCCTTCTGACTTGGTTATGTAGTGGTAGAAGGGATGTGAGTAATCTGGGACTCCCAGAGCAGTAGTGGAGATTAGTTGTTTCTTCAGTTCAGTGAACGCCCGTTGCATTTTGGGTGTCTACTTTACTCTGGCTGGCTGTTCAGGGGAAGTTGCCTCCCACAGAGTTGCATCAATATCACAATGGACAGGCCCAAGAAACACTTGCAGCTGCCTGTTTGTGACAGTCCGGGGAAGCAGGGTGATGACAGCTAATTGCTCCGTGGACAGTGATCTGAGGCTATAGGAAAGGTCGCACCCCAGATATTAGACATTTTGCTGACAAAGCTGCAATTTCTTGATGGACACCCTATACCCATCCTGTGCCAGACTGCAGAGCAAGGCCACCAGAAACTGCTTGCATGCAGTAGCAGAGGTGGAAGCCAATAGCAGGCCATCCACATACTGGAGGAAGGTGCTGTGGCATGGTAGGTAAAGGGTGGACAGGGTGAGGTATGCTGCAGCAGCATAAACTGAATACCCTTGGGAAAGCCGGCCCATTTTGGCAGCCGCCATATGTAAAAGCATAAAGTTTCAGGGGCTAACGTAATGGAGAATAAGGCTGAACAAAGGTCGATTACAAGAATATCAGGTGGAGGAAGCGGGGATACTGATCAGGATAGCGTTTGTGTCCGGGACTACTGGGAAGCAGAGAAGAACAATGGCATTGACAGCCCTAAGATCTTGCACAAAGTGCCATTTTCATGGTCTTCCTAGCTTCGGGATAGGTAAGAAGGGAGTATTGCATGGGCTGGTTGTGGGCACGAGGATTCCCTGTTGCAAAAGTGATTCAATAACTGGTTTGATTCCTAATACTGCTGCGGGTGATACTGGTATTCATGGCAGGATTGCTCCCTGTCTGAGTGCAACTCTGTATGATTGGGCAGACAATAGCTGGCCTGCATGGGTCTATTGCTGTGCCCACAGTGATGATGGGAGACCAGCTAATAAGAGTGGGCTCTCGTAGGAGGAGGCAGCGCCTGGGCCTTGTTTTGTAAAAGTAACTTGTAGTAACACGGGAGCACAGCGCACACAAAATTCGCCCTGTCCAAGCAGTGAAAGCTCTTAAGGGGCCTGTGTCTTGTCCAAAGGGTATAAAATGTATTGTTGGTTGTACAACATGTCATATCATGGTTGGGAGATCTTTGGGGAGCCACGTGTTCTTAATTATAAACGAATTGTGCGGGACTGCCGTTGGGTCTTTGCAGGCCAGTGCAGCCTGCTCTGTGCTGAATTGCACTTCTGCTGTAACACCATGTGCTCTGGCAAAGTACCTGCCAGTGATCGTTAGTAGGAAAGAGAAATCTAGATGTGAGTCCGTGAGTGGAGGATATGTTGATGCTGGTTCCCGGCGGTGGTGGGGGGGGGGGGTGCGGAGGCTGGACAATCAAATTGACAGACAACAGCACCCACCAGAGAATGGGTGGAGGATGAAGGGGAAGTTGATATCCGGGTGCGGAGAGGGTCAGGAAGGGCAAGGGTGGGTTCTGGCATGCACAACCAAAAGCATGAGTCATGTACGAATCTCACAACTAACAGCAGGGCAATTCCGGACTACTCTTTCAAACATCCTGGAGCCTTAGTGCACTGCCACTTCCCAGAATGTGCTGAAAGGTGGCAAAGAAAGAACACAATAAGAATGGACCATAAAAAGTGAATTTCACTAATCACATTCGTGATTAAATTACTTTTTCCTTCCGACGTCTCCAGGAAAGAAATGATGGAAATGGGAGAAATTTAAGAACATATGGTATAGCAATTCATTGGAATTATTTTCCCATTTGCCAGAAAACCAAATAACGACGAGTCGAGTCACCGCAGGACTTTGTTTCACAACAGCGATGAAACAACAGTCTCTCTTCGGTTCCAGAGAAAATTAAACTTACATGGAATGAAACAGCAGCAGTCGAGATGCTTCAGCCCGCGATTGATCGTGTGGGAGGCGAACACGTCATGACAGCACGGACACTGACTCCTTTGAGTAAGTCTGCGCTCTCCCACACTGCAGTTAACTCTCCAACAAGCAGACCTGCAGTCCTGCTTTGATCGTGGCACTTTTACACGCTGCAGCTGATGCGATGAAATTGCAGCAGTGGGATTCAACCTTACGCTGCCTGCCAAAACGGAACCAGAATCCTGCGGCTTAGGCTGCTTGGCCATGCTATAGAGCCCTGGACTTGTCTGCATAGTAAAAAGTGATGTTTCAAATCCGCAGAACATCCTGCAGGATTTTCAAGCAGCGCCATCCTCCCTGTGACATGTACATGTTGGATAATATTCAACATGGGCGGCACGGTGGCACAGTGGTTAGCACTGCTGCCTCACAGCGCCAGAGACCCGGGTTCAATTCCCGCCTCAGGCGACTGACTGTGTGGAGTTTGCACGGCCTCCCTGTGTTTCCTCCGGGTGCGCCGGTTTCCTCCCACAGTCCAAAGATGTGCAGGTCAGGTGAATTGGCCATGCTAAATTGCCCGTAGTGTTTGGTAAGGGGTAAATGTAGGGGTATGGGTGGGTTGCACTTCGGCGGGGAGGTGTGGACTTGTTGGGCCGAAGGGCCTGTTTCCACACTGTAAGTAATCTATTCTGTTGTGTAGATGTGTCCCAGCTATGGTAATATCACCGTGGTCTATCTCCTTACATTCTGTTGGTCTAACTGTGATTCCACTCAGAATTACAAACGGGTCCGCAGAGATAAATGTGTTTCTCTTTTGGTATCATTCTCTTGCCTTCTCCCTGTAACTCTGCACACTTTTACTTTCAACATAAACATCGAATTAGTTTTTAAATAACTCGATTGAAACTGCGTCTTTGTCAATGTCAGGCAGTGGTTTACAGACCCTAACCAATCCCTATGTGAAACCATTCCTCCTCATGTACATTTTTCTTCTTTTACTAATGACTTTAAAACTCTGCCGAATTGTTCTCGATCCTTTCAAGCGTGGGGAGCATTCCCCCTTCCTTATTCCCTCTGCCTAACCCACTCATGTCTTGGAAAGGTTTTACAAGCCAGCTTTCGGCCTTCTGCTCTCCAAGAAAAACTGCCCCAACTTTCCAAATGACCTTTATTGTTGACATTCCACAGATACCACACCATTCCCATCAACCTGTTCAGCGCTGTTTCCAATCATTTCACGCCCCCATTTCCTCAAGTTTCAAACCCAGAACTGTGCAAACATCGAGATGGTGGATTTATTCATAGTGGAATTGTGTGGGTGAGCATCCTGCAACACTTTTTTCAGTTTCACCACATGTCGTACTGTGCAATGCCCACTACCATGATACTTATTAGCCCAGAACTCAACGTTATTTGAAGGGATGCAACTTCATAATTTACACCTTTTTTTAATCAAAAAGTTGTTAAGGAGATCGGGCAAAGTGAAATCAAACAACCAAGGCGCGATGGCGACTTGAAGTAAGACATTATCACATGCCAGTATTACCTCAAGCTACTCAGTGAAGATCATGCCTGCAGACGAGTGACATTCTTACGTTTCCAACACCAAGCCAGCTGAAAGTCGCTCAGATCCAACATGACACTTTGCTCTCGGGTTTCTAAGCACCAAAGAGTTTCAAGAATATCGCCTTCTCATTCTTTCTCCTTGTTCACGGGACAGTGCTGATTATCCTTCCGCTTGGACTCCACCAGCAGAGTATTCAACCATTTGTCTCCACCTGAAAGCAGTATGAGGGGAGGCAAGCGCGTTTGTGCTCTTAAGCTCGCTCTCATCGGCGCACAGTTCCATCAAGTGCTGGAAATTAGCAAGTTTGATTGGGAACTTCCTCCAAATATTATTTATCTGAGAGAGCAATAAAGATGTTGAGCTGTTGGGAAAGACAGAAATGTAGTCCGGATTCTCTACCATCAGGTAAATTCATGTGAGGGCATTTTTGTGCAGTCTGTTTGCTTTTCAGAATCCATCTTCACACAGCAATCCTGCAGAAAGGCTTTTGTAGCAGTAACATCGGCTACTTTGCTGCAATCGACAGCAGTTAACAGCTGAGTCCCAAATGCCCCAGATAAAGAAAATGCGAATGAAACCCTCGGTCACTGAGAGTCACCTCCACAGCCCTGAGCTGCGGGGCTGCAGACAGTCTAACGCGGAAGGGAGGGTTAAAATGAGACATTGCTTCACCATCAGCCAGAGACAGGACGAGGGACAGCATCAACGTGTGGCATCACTCACGCGCCGACAGAAGCTGTTCAGTGTATTGAGTGCACGGTGGCTCTCTGTCGCTGTATATCTCTGTGGTTATTCATAATTGGCGATCTATTTCCTAATAATGCAGAAATGTGTCTGTGTTATAATGCTGTCTCCAACAAGTTGATCGAATTGTAATTCACAGCTTTTCATTTCACGGGGAGGACACTGCTGTGTGAAACAGCGTGGGGAGTAACTGCAGGGCGTCATGCACATAGAGAACTCTACAACTGATATGTGTCACCATCACCAGTTTATTCCCAGCTCTGGCAAATGATTTAGCGAATCAGATCAGAGCCGACCGACAGAGAACAGGGAAAGAGCTTCCAGACCTTCATAAGTGTGTTTCCCCAGCGGTGTAAATTTGCCAGATGTTTCAGTAGAGACATTTATTTCAGATACATTGAGTGAAAGGAAGTGGAAAGTGAAACAATATGAAATATATTGAATGGACCTGTTTTATAGAGAAACACTGGCGGGGGCAATACACACACTGAAACGTGGAATTGTCAACGAACAGAGGATGTTTTCATTCCATTAATTTCCGGGTAATGAGCCCAATAGGCTCCCACTGGGCCGCTCTGTTAGCGCTGACCACATCAGTTTCCCACAGTTTTCAGCTTATCATCTGGCGTGTGGTCTGTACCTCAAAGGATGATATTGAAAGGTCTTCACTTTTATTGTGTGGTACTCTGTTGTGCAGATGTGTCCCAGCTGTGTCAATGTAACCTGTGAGCAACTTCCCACACTCTGTTGGTTTATCTGTGATTTCACTTAAATCACAACATATCTCACAGTGCAAAGTGAGGCCATGCAGTCCTCCTTCGCTGTGCTGGCACCAAACAATAAGGAAATGTCCGTGTGTTCGATTTATTGACTTCATTTGATTTATTGATTGTCACAATGTACCTGAGTACAGTGAAGACCTTTTTTTGAGATTGGTAAAGGAAGATCATACTGATCAAGGGCATGCAGATCACAGCATGAGACAAACAAGATTTTGGACAGATTAAGGCTTTCAGGTTACTCCGCACAGGACGTGCTCTCAGCAAGATCCACATAAACAGGATCAGCATCATTTGAAGTAAGTAAATCCAATTCTCAGTCTAGTAACAGCCTACAAGAAGCAGATGCTGTGTGTCTTAAAGCTTCAGTATCTTGATCTGACCTGGATCTCACCGAAATCTTACCTTTTGAGTCAAAAATAGGACCAAATACAAAACTCCAGGGCTGAAGTGTGACTTCTCGCACGTACATCACCCTCCCGAGGCGATATTTCACCCAAGACCAACAAGCTAGAAGCGCAGCTTTAGTGTGATCTATATATCAGGTGATTCTCTTTGTTTAAAAAAAAAGGCTTTTTCTATTGTTTCGGAGTGAAGGCAGCACTGAGTTTTAATAACAGTTCCTTGCCATTCTGACTTCCGGATCCCCGGAAGCTGTGCTCGCCACATCCCCCGCGAGCGGGCTCCCACCACGGGAGCTGGACGAACTCATTTTCTATTGGCAATCAGTGTCGTGGGAGAGCAATGTGAGTCCGGTCTTCAGCTCCATATCAAACACGCGTTTGTGGAGCATGGGAGGGGGAAAGAGGGAGTGGGGTTATGGAAGTTCTGGAAAGCTGAACAAAAGGGAGATCGCTAATGCACAGGAACTCATATTCTTTCGGGAACATTGTGCAAATAACGCCACCTCAGACAGATAGAAAAGTGCAGGACTGCAGGGAAAGAGAGAATCTCTCCCAGTCATCGGGAACTGTGTCTGTGTCCTTCTCGAAATCAGAGCGAGGGCTCTGCTTTCTGAATCAGCATGGGATGTTTCTGCAGCGAGTCCTGTCGCTCAGGCACACCGCACCTGATGTGTATAAGATTAACCCCAGCTCAGAGAGTAGATTTCACAGCTCACATCATCCCAGAGTGATAGGGAGCAGAAGACAGCATTTCAAACCATCATCGTAATACCCCTGGGAAGAAAATGAATGTGGGAGGGCATACAGTCTTGACAAATGCATGTTTCCAGCATTTACAATCTTGATCGGTGTGACATCAAAAGCAGGAACCAGGAAATGTTTATGTCGCTTCTTAAAACAGGCGTGAAAATTTTGCAGAGCACAGATACATCTACCTGCTGTTAGTCAAATGATGATCTTCAGACTACAGTCCACAGAGTATGGTCAGCCCTCTGGGCTATGCGCTCAGCACGGTCCAACTGTGATGCTTTGCTCACAGGATTTGAACACAAACAAAGGAATGACTCAGTGACAAAGTCTGTTGAAACGGATTCTGTGAGGAATTGAAAGCAATGGAATGAAAATCCCCATGAGAGCGAGATGTAACATTATCTGTGAAGGGATTGTTTTCCAGACTGGAGGAGAGTGCGCAGTGCTGTTTCCATGGATCAATATCTGGATAGAGAGTTTGAAACATTGTCGAATGTTATTGTAGTGAACCCTGTCGCTTAGACACACCGTACTTTTTGAAGAATAGTGCAAACGCACGGACCTTTTGTGCAGAGGGGACAACTTCAAAATCGTTACTGAGGCAAAATGCACAAATGAGCGAAACAACAAAGCAACCACGGAAACTGGTTTTACGTGACGGGGTAAACCCCCTCTGCTAATGTAAACCAGCAAAGCAGAAAGGATTCACCCTTGCTGTCTTCTGTGAAAATTCAAGAGGAAAAGAGTTATCTCAAAAATCACGATTTAAAGATAAAAATAACATTTTTTTGACATTTAACACAGAACAAGCAACTTATAATTACTTGCAACTCCTTTCTCTAAACCGGTATTTAACTTTTTGCACTACAATACCTTCCCGAAACCCGATTCCATTAACATTTACAAACAAATTCAAACTTAAAACCAGCCAGTGGTCAGTCTTCTCTTTGTATCTTCCTCTGTAGAGTTTTTCTCCCGGTCGGTGTTGATGCTTTTTCTCTATGCAATCTATTTCTCCAGATAGGCACCTCTTGGAGACTTTACTAACATCCTCCATCTGTTGGTCTTTTAGCTGCTCTCTTTGCTGTTCTTTGCCGCTCTGAGTAACTGTTCAAAATGTCCGATATTTGTCCCACAAAACGTTGGATCGTTTCATTGGTTTTAACATTATTAAAATGCCAAATTCTAACTTGATTGGGGCATAATTTAAACTGATTGGCCGAATTCGAATTTGTTTTTTTTTTGTATCTATGTAACACAGCTCTTAGTTGTTTCGACCAAATGTTATGTTGTTACCTTGTTCTGGTCTGCTTGTGCTAGCCAGACATTTCAGTACCACTAAAAGTACATTACACCCACAACTTCATAACACTAGCATTTGCCAAGAATGTCTATTTCACTCAACATCGCTCTCTTTCAATCTCATGTGACTGAGATTTGAACAATCTCTGGTATATGTAAATCAAAACTGCCCTATTCGCATAACCTCAGATTGAATACGCCCTTATGTATGCCTTACAATATTAATTGATTCCTCACTGTGTTACTTCAGCACAGGTTCAGAAGAAATAAAAATGAGAACAACAATCACCTGTGTGACTGCGATTTGACCCAATGTTGCTGCAGCCAATCGATTCAGCTGTAAATGAAATAGCCCGCATCTTTCCTGTACCGGTAATGAGATTGCATAGCATAGTGGTTAGTTTTCATGAGTTGATTTGGACCCAGCATCATTTCTGAGGACGAAATTTACTGGAAATTTACATGATGAAATACACGGGGGTTGGGAGTGGAATATGGTTAGGAAGGATATGTTCAGATTTCCCTTGACACAAAATCGGTAGAGATGACGGAAATGAGGTTTACTGGGAGAAAAAACCACGAGAAAAGAAAAGAAGGGATTTACTGAGATGGTGGAATAGATGAAGAATCACGTGACACAAATAAGGAATGACTGAGTTGTGTCCTAATGGAGGTTTTCCAGTTGATGTGAGGTTGGTAAGGGTAAATAGGAGGGAAATTACCTCGTTCAGGTGACTATATAAATAGAGGTTAGAGCTTCAAAACCAGAGAGTAACGACAAAGAAGTTGACAGCAGGTACTATTTATTCTGAGAGTTATTGAAATCGGAGTTGATTTTTCAGGAAGAAAAAACAAACATTTTAGACGATGATTCCAGCATATTTGATATTTGACAGGCCATGTGCAGACACAAAAGCAACGAATTTAAAATGGACAGGGATTCTGAGCTGCCTGGATGGGGAGGCAAAAGTGACACACCCACGAATTGTTTAGTGTTCATCAGAAAAAAAATTGCATAACACCAGCATAACATGTTAAGTATAAGAAGAACTGGTGATGTTGAATGGTGCAGCACCTGGTTCTATATAAACTATTGCAGATTGTTAATGTACTGAGCTGTGCGTTTTAGCTTTGCATTAAATGGAAGCCGGTTAGCTCAGTCCGCTGGCTAACTGGTTTATGGTATAGAGTGAGATTAACAACGTGGGATTAATTGTCAAACTGTCTCAGGTTGCCATAAGGATCATCATCTCCTCCGTTCACGTGATCTGTAATACAATGGTGATTCCAGTGAGTAGGAATGGACCTGTCGATGTCAAGCATCATTACCATTGCCACCTATTGCCTTGAACATTTGGTCACAAAGACCAGGAACGGGGACTGTGTCCTTTTAATATTCACTGATCTCCGTCCAAAAAATCCAGAGACAAGAATCAACCTTATTCTTGTTTGAACATCTGTTCCGCACATCAGCAAAACGACTTGTCATGACTTTACCAGATTCACTGACAACATGCAATGTACCCAAAGAGATAAATCTAATTCCTTTTGAACGGTTTAATGAGCTGCGTGAGTTTATGCAGAAAACAGGATTTTATGAAACGATTTTAACAGCCTTTCCAAAAATGTAATCCAATATAGTGTCAGAGATTTGAAAAAGGTCATCAAGCTAAAATATCACCTCTGTTTCTTGATCCACAGATGGATAATCACTTGGGGAATACGTGCAGTTTTACGGTTAATAATTGACAACTTTCCCAAAGACAGAACGATCCCACAAATCAGAAACTGGAGTTTTAGTATCGATGCTGCTTTATTCGACATTATTATTCAACTATGGTTCAGTCTGATGCTGCAATAATTACTGTTTAACGTCAGTAAAAACAGCTTTAGGAAAGGATTGGAAATACAAGTGCGGCATTTTTACACGCTGTTAAGTACCAAGCGCTGATCAGTTGCTCCACTGGAGCCGCCGGCAACAAGCCGATAACGTGCCATACTGGTACGTCTGGGACCTTCGAACCGCCTGCTCTACTTTTGCGGTGGTTCTGAAATTAAGCTAAGGCAGAGGAGGAGGAACTGATATGGACCTTTGAATATTCAAGCATCAGGTTCAGGAAATCGGGCACAGAAAAATGTTGTGCAAAACAGACTTGTTTGAAAAAGGGTTTTCCGTGGGTCGCTGCGTTGTTTACAGAAAATGTTATATTACCGCTGTCACAGGGCTTCTCATTCGGTCTGCTTCAATTTGGCACAAAGTTCGATTCAACGGCACTTCACTCACTTCCTTCTGCAAGTTCCTACACACAACATGAAACACACTCTACATCCAAGGCCATGTTGCACAGTTTTCATGAATATTGAAGATATAAGAATGTCATGCAAGAGTAAATTGAATTTCAGTTTTAATTGTAAAGTGATAAGAATCCAGAAAAAGATGCAGAATGCCCAAAGTTCATGTTTATTACCGTGGTCAGAACTCTAGCCAGGCAAAGGGGAAATCTGTCCCTGAATCCCCAATATCCACCCTGCCGTTTGCTCCATGTGACTAGTTGGAAACCTGTGTGAAGAAGCATGCAGTCTGATAGAGCGCCTGGGAGAATTCTCCACGGTCTGATCTGAAGCTGCAACAGGAGTTGTGTATTCCTGCTGTGAGAGCAGTGGGATAAGGTGGAGGACCTTGGTATTCCAGAGTGTGGATTCACATTGTCCTCATCATGTGATTGCTTAAATCATATGGACTTCCAGAAATCTTGTGATAAAGTCCCACATAGGAGGTTAGTGAGCAAAATTAGGGCGCATGGTATTGCGGGCAAAGTACTAACTTGGATTGAATGTTGGTTGGCTGATAGGAAACAAAGAAGAGTGATAAACTACTTTTGGAATGGCAGGCAGTGACCAGTGGGCTACCACAGGGATTAGTAATGGGACCGCAGCTTTTTACAATATATGTTAAAGATTTAGAAGATGGTATTAGTAACAACATTAGCAAATTTGCTGATGATACCAAGCTGGGTGGCAGGGTGAAATGTGAGGAGGATGTTAAGCGATTACAGGGTGACCTGGACAAGTTAGGTGAGTTGTCAGATACATGGCAGATGCAGTTTAATGTGGATAAATGTATGGTTATCCACTTTGGTGGCAAGAACAGGAAGGCAGATTACTTCCTAAATGGAATCAAATTAGGTAAAGGGGCAGTACAGAGATCTGGGTGTTCTTGTACACCAGTCAATGAAGGTAAGCATGCAGGTACAGCAGGTAGTGAAGAAGGAGGCTAATAGCATGCTGGCCTTTAAAACAAGAAGAATTGAGTTTAGAAGCAAAGAGGTTCTTCTGCAGCTGTACAGGGCCCTGATGAGACCACACCTGGAGTACTGTGTGCAGTTCTGGTCTCCAAATTTCAGGAAAGACATTCTGCCTATTGATGGAGTGCAGCGTAGGTTCAAGAGGACAATTCCTGGAATGGCGGGATTACCTTACACTGAAAGACTGGAGCGACTGGGCTTGTATACCCTTGAGTTTAGAAGACTGAGAGGGGATCTGATTGAGTCATATAAGATTATTAAAGAATTGGACACTCTGGAGGCAGGAAACATGTTTCCGCTGATGGGTGAGTGCTGAATTAGAGGGAGCAGCTTAAAAATACGGGGTAGACATTTAGGACAGAGATGGGGATAAACTTCTTCACCCAGCGATTGGTAGCTGTGTGGAATGCCCAGAGGGCAGTGGAGGCCCAATCTCTGGATTCATTGAAGAAAGAGTTGGACAGAGTTCTCAAGGATTGTGGAATCAAGGGTTATGGAGAGAAGGCAGGAACAGGATACTGATTAAGGATGATCAACCATGATCATAATGAAGGGTGGTGCAGGCTCGAAGGGCAGAATGGCCTACTCCTGCACCTATTATCTATTGTCAAAAACCCTCTGTCAGAAACAGCACAGACAGAGAGGAAGAGGAGGGGGCAATTTCACCCGCCAGAGCTCCCCCGCCATTTGACATCATTATGGCTGACAAAACACGTCAATGTATTTTCCCATCCCACCCACGTCAACCTGTCGTCTAAAGGGAAAAAGACACTGACTAAATCGAAACACTCAGTGCAACTGTCGGAGATAAATGTGTTTAGAGACTGTGGGCATCTGCTGTTGGTTTTGTGAATGCGCAGCCGATTCCTGGCAGATCATTTTTAAAATGATATGATTTTCTCAAAACTCACCACTAAAAAAGTGAGGAAACTTCTCTGGTCAGTAGCAGGGACGAGAACTCCAGACGATGGGAACAGATGATGAATCAACAGGAAAATGATTGATTCAGCTGAGGTCTAAACTAAACTCCGATTCTGGTGGGACTCACCCCACAAACTTTGAATCGCAATCTTAACAACGCAGTAGAGGTCCAACACTTCTTTCATTGCGCCACAGAGCTGCGCTAGCGTCCATGATACTGCATTCAAAGTTACGATTTTCAAGTATTTCAATAAATATCTGTTTATCCTCGCCCCACTTTCCAGTACCTGCTCCTTATCTGTGCATGCTCTAGCTCCTCAAGCGTTCGGCTAAATACTCCTGAAGTGTTTGTATGACTCTTAGCTTGACCACAGGTTCAAACAGTGAGTTCAAGACAAACTCTCAGGATGCAATTATTCTTCCTAAATCTCCCCTGAACATCCTCTCTCTAGCATTTCATCTATACCCCTGGTTATTTACCCTTCCCATAAGAAGTTTATTCCTGTCACACATATCTAGCCCCTTCCTGTGCACGTTAATCAATTCCTTTCTCAGCTTTCTCCGCTCTCAGATAAAGAGCCCCAGTCGAACTCATCTATCTTTGCAGTGGCGAGACTGTAGTGCTTTAAAAGCACAGAATGTCAGGCAGCAACCGAGGAGCAGGAGAATCGAGGTGTAGGTCATAATCCCTTCATCTGGAATGAGACTTTTGAGTCGGTGTTGAGGGAGTGGAAAGGAGTAGGTGGTTAGGTAGCTGGGAAAGTGATAGGTGGATGAAGGTGATGGAGAATGTGATCGTTCAGAGGGTCATTAATGGACTGGTCCAGAGAGCAGTGCCTAGTTGGAGGCTTGGTACTGGGATAATGTGGGGGGGGGGGGGGGCGGCGGGGGGAGAGAGTGGGGGGTGAGGTGGGGGTGGTGAAACGAGGAAACTGTTGAAATACACATTTATCCCGTGTGGTTGCAGGATCCTAAGGTGGAATATGAGACGTTCTTTCTTCAGGCATCGGCTGATAATGCAATGGCGGTGGCTTGTGCCCATAACATCGATTCTCCTGCTCCTCAGATACTGTTTGACGTGCTGTGCTTTTCCAGCTCTACACTCTCGACTCTGAGCCCAGCATGCGCAGCCTTCACTTTCGTTATTTTCGCAGGGGGAATGGTCGAACTCAGGTAGCACCTTGGTAAATCTCCTCTGACCACGCTCCCGTGCAAACACACGCTTCCTGAAGGCTGGCCATCAGAACAGAACAACATTACCCAAAGAAAATCAGAAATACTTGAACCAAACCAGCAGGTCTAGTGCATATGGGGAGAGATTTTCGAACCAAATGATCCGCCTTTGGAACTAATGGTATGTGTAGGTGGAGCAGGAGCGTGACAGAAGGTGCACAGGGTCTAAAATGATTGAACTCGATGTTGGTACTGAAGATTGCAGGGGTCTCTCAGTAGGAAATGACGTGCCACTCTTCCAACTCGCGCTGTGTTACGTGGGAGCACTGCAGCAGACCAAACTGAAGTGGAGGCATGGGAACACAGTGGGACGTTGCAGTGACAGAAACGTGAAAGCTCAGGGTTTTTTCATGCTTGCAAACAGAACGTAGGTGTACTCATGTTCGACACTGGTCTGTTTTGCTGTACCCAGTCTCGATGAGATCACATTGTGAGCAGGAAATGCAGTTTGCTAAATTGAGTGATAGGCAGATAAATCACAGGAACCTTAAACAGTGAGGAGAGACATCATAAACAAGCAGCATTACACCTTCTGGGATTTCGTGGAATTGCACCATGTGGGGAAGTGCTGAAGGTCAAGGAGGATTGGACGATGGTATTCAGAGAGAATTGTCCTGCATAGTGCCACTATTCAGCCGTATGGGCAAGTGGGGAATGGGCAGTAGAATTTATATCTTCCTGAGCTACTTGCTAGAATAAAACACCCCACTACGGGGAAAATGTATCTAATGATTTTCATTCCAACAACGATACTAGTTAAAGCTTGCAGAAGTCACGTGTTTGCACTGTCAAAGTCACTCTGTCTCCCCGGGAGCATTAGTACTCCCCCACGCTGATTCGGACAGCACACTTCTTCCTGCGACATGTCCCTTCGAGAATAGAAGGACAGGTATTAATAACCCACACTTGGAACGGAGTATCTGTATTGCAAAATAATAATCGCTTAATTGTCCTAATTCCTTTTTAAATTACTTGACCCATAGCCTTATATGTTTTGGCATCACACATTTACATCTTAATATTTCAGAAAGTTATGTAGATTTCTGCCTCTTCGATCCTTGCATACACTGTGTTCCAGATTTCAACCACCCACTGTTTGAAAACGTTTTTCCACGCATTCACTCTAATCTTTCTGTCTCTGACCTTAAATCGATGGCCTTCCGTGATTGAAATCTCCATCAAAGTGAAACATGTATTTCAGTCTATCCTATCCATATCCCTCAGTACATTTTACATCTTAATCATGCCCCCCTCAATCTCCTCTGCGCTAAGAAAAACAACTCCAGTTTGTCCAATCTCTCTTCTTCAGTCCAGACAATATCCTGGCAAATCTCACCTGCATCGTTTCCAGTTCTGTCACATCCCTACTTTACTGTGAATCGTATAACTACACGCAATTGTCTCGCTAGAGCCGAATGAACAAGTGAAATAAATGACGCAGTAGTCCACAGAAACTGGCGCTTTTTGAATAAAGTTTCTTTTCCTCAGTGCTGCCCTGTGCCCTTTTCCTCAGCCTGATGTTTCAATAATCGCTGGTCCATGTCAGTAAAAGCTGCGACATGAGGATTGATCTCACAATCGTGGTATTGAAATGGATCAACTGGTTTGAAGGTCCCGATGGTGAGACTTGGACATGGTCACCCAGCAACAATGAGCACAGCAACACAGACTGAAGGAGGTCAATGTGAAAGTGATTGTAAATGAAATGGCAGGGGGATCTTAAAGGAGGTAAGTGATTGTGGGAGGGAAGGAATTCTCCGAGAATGGGTGAGTCTGAATACTGATATATGACTCGCAGAGATGTGAGAGAGAGAGAGGGGTTTGATGGGAAAAAAAATCATAATCTCTGAGAATCCTTTCATGTAAAATCAACTAATGCCTTTCTGTCTTTCTTCAGCATGAGTCACAAGGAGTAAAATGCAGTGACTCGGATTCGAACGAGCTTACTGCGGCCACAATTCAGAATATTTTAACAATCAAACCATCACTGAGTCATGCAGAGACACACGTTTAAAAACAGCAATAATTACAGTAACAGAGGCTATGTAAGGGAGAGTAGCAGATGTATAACAGGAATATTAGGCGAGTAATAGCAGACATGTGGGAATTCAGAATTAGCTGAATCTTTAAATTCGATATCCCCAGACACTGTGGTGGTTCCATCGAGTAGTGTAAGTTGAAGACTGAGTTTGATAGATTTTTAGAAACAAAAAGGTTCAGGGGATAATGTGGGATATTGTGAAATTTATGTTCCAATAACAATGAGTTTTAAAACGGTTGCGTCACCAACTTCCCAACACAAGGAAGTACCCATTGCTGCAGTCAGTCACATAACCCGAGATCCGAGAACCGGAATCAGACAAACTTCGTGGCGCAGCCGCAAATACCAAACCGGAAGTGGGGGTGGAAATGAGCACGTGAAACTATTCTGTGGCACTCGTGACATGATTGGTAAAGGCCCGGGCATAGAGTAATAGAGTTATAGAGATGTACGGCACGGAAACAGACTTTTCAGTCCAACCCATTCATGCCGACCAGATATCCCAAATCAATCTAGTTCCACCTGCCAGCAACTGGCCCATATCCCTCCAAACCCATCCTATGCATATAACCAACCAAATGCATTTGAAATGTTGCAATTGTATCAGCCTCCACCACTTCCTCTGGCAGCTTATTCCATACACGCACCACCGTCTGTATGCAAAAGTTACCCCTTAGTTCTCTTTTATATCTTTCCCTTCTCAAACTAAATCTATGCCCTCTAGTTCTGGACTCCCCGACCCTCGGGAAAAGACTTTGTCTATTTATCCAAGCACGTGAAATGCGTATTTGATCCACAGACTCTATCAACAAACACATCGACGTGGACCCAATATACCGGCCACTACAGCGGACAGCTGGAACTGACAACCGGAAGCGGCAGAGACAGGCCACTATAAATGCCGGAGGAAACAGCACAGAAGCGCTTCACAGGAGGCTCCCATGCACTGAGCATGTCACCTAGACAGGGGACGAAACGATTGCAAGACAAATTCCCAGCTCAGCGAACAGAATCACAACAAATATGCATTGATGCATGAGATGAAATTTAGCTTCTGGGAGGATTTTCATCCGGTGAGGGATAGAAATTGCGAGAAGGTGAGATCCTACACCACAAAGTGAACAGTAGAGCACACTGACAATAGTTTTCCACAGGTGAAAAAAGAAGTCCAAGGGGGTTGACAGGAGGTGAAAGGACTCAGGAGTTCTCACTAAAAGGGAGTGGAACGCATAAAATTACAGTGCCAATGGTTTGAGAAGGGCACTGGGGAAAAAAGGTGTTTTCACTGCAGTAAGCTGGAACACACAGTGCTGGGCATTGAAGGAAGACCATTTGGGAAAAGATGTGGTAAAAGAGGCTAAACCATTGGCATTAGTGAAACTGGTAAAGGAGACCCTAAGTGGAGCCGAGGATCTGCAAGAGAGTCAACAGCCGATGCAAGGGTTAGGTTGGAGTTAGTACCTGATCTGTAAGGAATTTGCCTCTGTGGATAAAATTTACTCAGAAAGAGCGGGGGGGGGGGGGGGGAGGTGTGGAAGGAAAGGACAAGAAATAAAAATTTTGTGAGATACGAGATCTGCTCAGTCTCTAATAGTTGCGAAGAGATGCGCCCGAAAAGCACAACAGATCAGGCAACATCTGAAGAGTAGGACAATCGACAAATCAGGCATAAACCCATCATCAGGAATGTGGCTTGAGGACAAGGGTTCTGAAAGAAAAATAGGAGGGCAGGAGCTGTGCTGGCTGGAGGATCACTGGGAAGGCTATACGAAGATGTAGGTAGGAATGATAGTGATATGTCGGGCGGGATGGTGGAGTTGATAGGTGGGAAGAGCGATGTACAATTAAGACAGTTCAAGAGGGCGGTGCTAATTTGAACGGTTGGTTCTGGGATGAGGTTGGGGGAGGGGAGATTTTTTAATTGGTGAAGTCGATGTTGATGTTGTATACATTGAGATGTCAAGCTGTCCTACCACCTATCCACTTCACCCTCCTATCACTACCACACCCCTCCTGCATATACCTATCACCTTCCAAGCTACCCTCCACCCAGCTCCACCCACACCATTCTATTTATTTCTCAGCCTTCACCCTCCCTTACCCCCCATTTTCCTGATGAAGGACTTGTGCCTGAAACGTCAACTCTCCTGCCTGCCGGATACTGCCTGACCTGCTGTACTTTTCCAGCTCCACAGTTTTGAACTCGGATCTCCGATATCTACAGTGCTCACTTTCTCTCAGCCCCTAATAGTAAGGGACGAAAGTATTTTCACTCTTTCTGACATGTTACTCAAGAGCGTGATAATTTGAGGAATGGGGACAGAAATTAAGTTTGGGGGACAGAAATATCAGGTTGGAGTGCCAAATCAAGATTGGGGAAGTAAAAGTGAGAATGAGTGACAGACTGTGAGTTCCAGGAATACGGTTTATTCTTGGGAATGGTTCAGCAGGATTCAAGGTGGGAGAGACACCCCTTGTGGAGGAGAAGTCAAATGAAAACTAAGGAACTGAGAAGTTAAAAAAAGTACTTGCAGGAATTGTTCCACATTATGTGCTAACAAGATCCCACTGTTATACGTTACAACAGAAAGGAAAAACAAAAGAAAAAGACAAAGGAGTAGATGTTCAGTTAACTGACACCATGTTTGATGAAATGGTGCAGAAAAATAACTGAACGTGGAGAGAAGTGGTAGGTCAGTTCAGAAGGGAAATGGGCCAAAGTGCACTAGATCGTGCTACCGGTAGCATACTGTGTTACAGATAGCACTCGAATTAACTGCAGCTGGTCACCTCAGTGTACAGAAGAATCATGCTAAGGGTGAAGCATTTCTAATGGCCTGGATTGCACAAGGACGTGGTTAATTTTTGTTGTACATATCATACATGCCAAATGGTAGGTAAGTCACAGGCGGTAATAAAACCAGCACCTTTGTTGCCAATTACTGCATTCGAAGAAACTTTCAAGTGGGTTATGGTTAATTGAGTAGCTCCCCTTTCCAAAATAAAAGTGGAAACCAATATTTGCTGTCCTTAATGTATGTGTCTCCCAGATTTCCAGAGGCAATTCCATTACGGAGTATGAAGGCAAAACGGGAGGTGGAGGGTTTGGTAGCTTTCTTTTCTCACCGTTGCCTACCCAGATAGATTCAGTCAGACCAAGGCTCTCATTTTTCCACTCAGCTGTTTAAGGAAGTCATGGATAGCTTAGGCATACAGCACTTCAAATCATGTGCGTGCCATCCTGAATCCCAGGGAGCCTTGAAAAGTTAGCATCAGACACTGAAGACCATGCTAACAGTGTACTGTCAGGATTGGCCAAATGATTGGAATAAACGTGCCCCATTAAGTTGCCTATCATCGAAGATGTCCCAAATAAATCTAATGCATTTACTTCCTTTGAGTTAATAGTCGTACATGAAGTGAGAGGTCCTTTGAAATTTATTAAATAAAAATTGACAGGGCTGAAGTTGGAAATCTCACACTTGGATTATGCATGTGAGAGGAGGGAGAGATTAAATGGAGTAGGTGAGTTAGCTCAACAGATCCTGAAGTGGGCATGGCATACAGTAAAGCAGGTGGGGATGATGTATTAGTATTGCCAGCAGTGGTAGGAAATCCCTTCAATGCTAGGTTTAGTGGCCCCTTTCAAATTAAAACAACGTTTAGTCAATTAAACTATCTGGTAAAGAATCCAGATATGACAAAAACGTTATCGAGTATGTCATGTGAATGAATAAGACTCCAGCCACATTTAAGACTCAGGAACAGAGTTGCGGCCAAATGAACAAATTGTGCAGTTCATCTCTATGATGTACTGAACTTTAGCAAGTGATTGAAAGCTCCCATGTTACAGGTGACAGAGCATGTTGAACGATTACAGAAGCAAACTTGGTAATAAACTTGAAGAAAACATTATTCGCGAAGGCAGAGGTGATGTTCTTGAGACATTACATTGGACAGGGGAGGTTGACTCCATAGAACAAAAAGACGAAGGGCTTTGAGGAATGTCCACGACCATTCTCGAAGAAAGGGGTGCTTCGGTTTTTCGAACTGAGTGGATTCTATAGGAAGTTTGTTCCAAACTTCAGCAGCATATTGGCACCACTGCTGGATTTACTAAAGCAGAACACAGATTTGTGGTGGACAGAACAATGCCAGGAGGCATTTGAGAATTTTAAAGCAGGTTAAATCACCGCACCAGTTTTATCTGCACCAAATATTTTGAAACACTTTGAAAATTGTGTCTGATGCTAGGGACATTAGGTTCGGAGATATATTGATGCAGAAATATAATGATAGAATTGACTGGCCAATTATCTACTTGTCGAAAAAGCTCAATATCCACCAGAAATAAATACAACACCTCCATTACTGAAAAATAATGAGTGAGTTTCGTACTGGCCTGAGAGTATTGTAATGTTTACATGACCAACAAGTTGTCGGAGACAGTGATGGACAACAACAACAATCCTCTCGTACTTTTTTGGATATTTAAAGACCAAAATATGAGACTATTTCAATGTAGTCTTATGTTACCGACTTTAAACTGACAAAATGGGTATGCTGTGGGTCGTAAAAATGTTATAGCAGTTCTGTTATCGTCAATTTAAAGGAAGAAGTGTCGATAAAATTTGACTTATGTGTTATATATGTGTGCAGAAATTATATGAATGATATAACTGAGATTAATACTTTTGTATTTCATAAAAATGGGATTAAGAATTAGAGGAAAAGAAATGATGCCATCTTTTCATTCTGTTGGTTCATTTTTCTTTTCCTGAAGGGGGGAGATGTTATGAAGCTGAAAGCATGTCTGTTCTCTTTAAGACAGAACGAGCCTTGCTGAATAGAAAGCACAACCACAGATGCTAGCTAAAGATTAGACTGTTACAAATGTAACAATTAGCTGGGAATTGGATACCTGAATTTTGGTTGCTGTTTTGACAGCATTTCAAATGTAATCAAGGAGTTTAAATAACGCTCAGGATACCAGAAGCCAACGGAATTTGAATATTATTGTTTAGATACCTGGGAAGCAACCAAATTATAAGATTTATTGTATCATGGGAAGTATATAAACCCAGTATTTTGAACACTAGAGGGAGATCCAACAACAGTGTAACTGCTCTCGAGCAGCAGTGCTAACTGGCCATCTCAAACACTTTCTGTCAAAGAAACAGGTTCATGTCAAACCTACTTGCAGTAAACAAAACAAAACAGGGAGATCAGCAGTTGTAAGAGTGAACACAGCGGGGATGATGGAGACTGTGTGATCTTGAAATGTTTAATATGTGGGTTGTTGGAGCAGCATATTTTTACAGACTTGGAGTCAGATAGTAAGTAGCTAAGACAAACGAGGCTTGGATTTGTGAATATTTGTTGTTTAGTGTTCACTATTAAAGTTAAGAAACTAACTTACTAATGTTTGTTTAAACAGTGGATTGTAGGAGATCTGTGTCACTCATATTTTAACAGATTACAAGTTGAGGCGAGCTTTTCTGGGTGTTTGATTTTAATTAACAGAGGGGTTCGACTCTACCTTGTAAATGTCCATCCACGCTAACCTCATTTCCCTGCAATTGGCCCATATCCTACTAGTCCTTTCTTATCCACATATTTATCCAAATGCTTTTGAAATGTTGTTAATGTACCCCCTCAGCTACAACTGCTAGCAGCTCATCCACGTACCAGCCTCTGTGTAAAGAAGTGGTACCTCAGGTTCCCTGTTATTCCTTCCCCTCTAACCTTAAACTGATCCCGTCTCATCCTCGAATCTCTAAACTTTGGAAAAGACTGATCATGATCTTGTACAGCTCTTTCAGGTCCCCCGTTAGTCTCCTACACTCTAAAGAAAAGGTGCTAGCTTGTCCAACCTCTCCCTATAACTCAGACCATTGGGGCCTGGCAACGTCCTTGTAAATATCTTCTGCGCTCTTTCTAATTTCATAACATCCTCCCGATTACAAAGGTGACAACACTGAACACAATACTCCAAATGCGGCCTTACCAAAGTCCTGTGTAACTGCAACATAAATTCCCAACTTCTATACACAATGTCCTGTCTGACGATGGCCAGTGTGGTAAATGCCTTTTTCACTGCCGTGTCTACTTGTCACTCCACTCTCAGGGAACTGTGCACCTGAACGCCAAGGTCCTCTTCCCACTACACCCCATAGGGCTATGAGATTCACCATGAAACTCCTACCTTGATTTGAATTTCCAAAATGCAAGACCTCACACATCTATATTAAATTCCATTTGCCATTTCTCAGCCCACTTCCCCACCTGATTAAGGTCCTGCTGCAATTTCTGATAAACTTCCTCGCTGATCACGCTAACAGTTATTTTAGTGTCACCTGCAAACTTACTAATCATGCCTTGTGCATTCTCAACCAAATCATAGATAACAAACAGCAATGGACCCAGACTCCAACCTGACATCATCCTTCCACAAAACCCTCTGATTCCTACCATCAATCCAACTGTGTATCTAATTGGCTAGTTTCCCCATCACTCCACGTGGTATAACTTTACAGAGCATGCTGCCATGTGGAAACTAATCAAAGGCCTTACTGAAATCCGTAGAGACTGTTTACCGCTCTGCCCTCGTCAACCTTCTTGCTCACTTAATAAAATAACTCTAATAAATTTGGGAAGCGTAATCACCCACTCACAAGTCAATGCTGACTGCTCCGAATCAAACCCTGTCGAAGTAATGGGTGCAGAAAATGGTGTGCTGTACTTCATTGTAAGATGATACGAGTACATAAGTAAAGCCATCTTCCTGCTGTTGTAGACCCTTCCTGAGAGATCATTTGGGGCACTCTCTGCAGATTTGATCTCCTTTGTTAGGAATGTTCTCCTTACCACAGACACGGATGATGGTAACATGAGGATAGAGTGAAGAAGCTGAGTGTTTAATGCGTAGCTGTGACAGACGAAGAAATGGCGATGCTGAAACACAAGGAGTGGCAGCAATCACTTATTTCCAAAAGAGACATTGATAGGGTGAGAAATTCCATACTTTAATCAGGATTGATTGGTTTGATTTATTGTCACGTGTACCCCGGTACAGGGAAACACTTTATGTATGAGCAGTGGAGGCAGATCATAGTAAACATGGCCAGATAGATCATAGGGTGGAAATAGACTTGGACAGAGTAAGGCATACAGGTTACACTGAACAGGACGTGCACTAGACAATATCAACATGAACAAGATCAGCATTATTTGAACTTAGAGAGTCCATTCATCAGTCTAATGTGACTTTCCTAATAGTTTATATGCCTAAATTAACTATCCCCATGTTATTGTGCAGTCGGCGTGTGAACCTGTACTGAACGTCATGTTGCTCACAATCCCCAACAGCAGACACAATACCTTCCATCTGAAACAGGTAGCTTTTCCCAACAGCTTCCGCCATACATCGAGAAAACGAGGCTGATTTCTCGGAGATGAAATATGCCTTCTTGAGACTTCACACAAGACATATGGCTTCCCTCCTCACCGTGAGAAAACCACGTTAAAGTGTGTCATGAAAAGCATGTCTGTGTACCCTCTGCTCCACTTGTTCATCATGTTAGAGCATCTATTAGGAAACAGTGAAACTGCCGATTCTGGAGATTAGAGTAGAGAATGGATTGCTGGAGAAGCACAGCAGGTCAGGCAGCATCCGAGGAGCAGGAGAATTAATGTTTCGGGCATAAGCTGTTCATCTGGAATCAGCATCAATTATCTCATTCTGTTCCTGTGAAAGTGCATTGAAGGGAATGTCCTCCTACTGTTCCTGTATAAGTGGCTCAAGGGGCTGAATGGTCTCCCATTGTTCCTGTGGAAGTGTCTCTCGGGGCTGTCTGGCCTCATCCTACTGCTGTGTCAATGACTCAACGGACTGACTGGCTTCTACCTCGTCCAATTGGAAAGGGCCAAGGGCCTGACTGGGTTACCCCTGGTTCCTGTTTAACAGTTCGATAAGTGTGATGGTGCTGCAGCTTTAAAAGTTATTTTGTATTAGATTCTTTTAAGAGAGAGATTGAACGATTGTCACAAAGCTGGCTACTTCAGACCACTTGAGTAAAGAGCTAGGGAGGCCTTGGGTTCATTCTAATGCAGCCTGAATGGGTGTGGCCAGCTCGCACAGATTAGGATCTCTGGGTTTTGGTTTCTCAGCAACATCAGAAATTATTGGGGTCTCTACAGAGTTGGAAGCTTCAGTGAATGTCTCCTGGCTGCTACTCTCTCTGAATTTTCTCTTGATGCGGTTTTTAATTCCTGGATTGGAGAAATGTTTGTGACAATCTGTGTCTGAATATTCCTTTCTGCCAGGGGCTGTGTTTCTGCGATTTTCCTATATTGGAACAGTTCATTCGTAATAGTTCCGAGGTCTATTATTCTGTTAAATTGTCCAATAGAATTGCGTTATTCTAAATTGGCCTTTCTTGGTTTCATTTCATCTTTCGTGTTTAAGTAAATGGTGTTTTGCTTCACACTGAGTAGTTTGACCCATCACATTACATCCAGAAATGACAATTTACATTTCCTTTAAAATAAGAAACATTAGATTTTAGGCTACTTCCTCAAATATCTTCGAGGGGCTCTGGTGTGGTCCATCACACTAGACTCCTCTTCTTGAGTAATATGCTGGAGGCACTGAATGGGCTGTCCCTGTTCTTCACCAATAGTTTCAATGGGCTGAATGACTTCCACTTATTCCTGTGAAACCAGTATGAGGTACTGAATGAACTCTTGTCTTACTGTGGCAAGGTGCAGTGCCAGGCAGTGCCGTTACGTGAATGTTGCAAACACTTTAACTGAACAAACCTGAGTGGTGTATGGGACTTGCTGCACATGGACACAGACCACTTCAAGAGCTGACGGAGGACAAAATACTCGGCACATTGTGGGATTTTCAGTGACCATCCCCACTTCTGATCTTATGGTGGGGAGGGTGGTGGCGCGGAGACATTGATAAAGCAGCTGAAGATGTTTATGAAGAGGAGGCTGCACTGAGGGTGACTCACAGAGGTGACCCAGGACTGAGATGATGAACATTCTCCTTTGTACCATTTTTGACTCCAAACACTGGAGAGTTTACTTTGATTCCCATTAAGTCCAGTTTTGTTAAGCTCCTTGATGTCAACAGAAGTCTATCACTACCTTGATATCGGGGCCAGTCATTATTACCTGAACCCTTGTCTCAACACCTTTTGTTAATAGCAAGAGGCCATGAAATAGGAGCAGTAAGTGTTTTCTTCAGACAGGAGGTATTGAATGTCAGGATTTCTCTTCTCAAGAGTGTTCAGGGAACTAGATAACTGAAAGTATTTGAAGAGGAGGTAGATGGATATTGATTTGTCAATGAGTTGAGGGCAATGAAGAATTGGTTATGAAAGAGGATTTGAGACAAAGAGCAGGTAAGTCATGATCTTAGTGAAGGGCAAGGGAGTCTTGGGGGTGAACGACCTGTTCCTGTTTTTGATGTTCTCACATACTGTTATTGGATAGTTAGTGTGTGTTATTATCATGGATGTCCTGTTATTATATATTGCAGTCAGGGAAACCAGACAATTTTGTGAGCCATTGCTTGGTGAGGTATGTGGGCTGTATTCTCAGTGAATCTGGGTCTACAACATGACCAACAAATGAAGCACAAGTTGCAAAGAGGGGAAGCTCTCAAAGAGAGATGAGGGGCCTCTTTCATAACAGTGCCTGGATTTTACTATTGCATTTGCCAAATCACTTCCATGCATGTTTGACAGTCTTGAGAGGCTGAATGGTCTCCTCTGTTTCTGTGCACCAGGTTTGAGGAGTAGGTAACCTCCAACTATTCCTGTCTAGCACGTTGAGGGGCTGACTGAAACACAGAAACATGGGACTGAGGAACAGGAGTTGGTCATTAGACACTTTGAGCCTTCTCCATGAGGCACTAAGATTGTGGCTGATCAGATTAGGGTCTCAGCTCCTCTTTCCTGTTTGAATCCCATTATCCGTGACTCACTTCTCTGTCAAATATTTAACTAATGCAGCTTTCAATTAATGTGAGCATAGAGGCACGATAAACTTCCAGTGAAGAGAATTCCGACTTGAAAGGACCTTTCAGAATTTTTCATCATCCCTCTTGTAGAATCAGAAAGTCATTCAGAACGGAAACAGACCAATTAGTCCAATCTGTTCACTCCGATCAGATATCAAATCTGATCTAGTCCCATTTGCCAGCATTTGGCCAATATCCCTCCTCTTTCAGATACTTTTTAAATGTGCGATTGTAACCGCCTTCAGCACTTTCTCTGACAGCACTTTCTGTACACACCACTCTCTGTGTGAAACATTTATCTTCAGGTCTCTTCTAAATCATTCCCCCCCTCCCCTCCAACCTATGCCTTCTTGTTCTGGACTCCCCTATCTTGGGGAGCAGAGCCTGGCTGTCAGAATATCCATGCCTCTGATGATTTTATAAACCTCTATAATGTCACCCCTCAACCTCTGACACTCCAGAGGGAAACACCTCAACCTAATCAGCCTCTCCCTAAAGCTCAAACCTCCAGACCTGGAATATCTGTGTAAGTCATTTCTGCAGAAAACCGAATTGTACACAGTATTCTTAAAGTGGCCTCACCAACATCCTGTACAGATGCAACATACCACCACAACACCTATACTCAATGCTCTTACTGATTAAGACAAATGTGCCAAATGTGTTCCGCACCACTCTGTCTACCTGCGACATCACTTTCAAGGAACAATGTACCTGCAGCTCTGAGTCCCTTTGTTCCACAACACGCCCGAGGACCTTAGCTTTAAGTGGAGTTTTTCTGCCCTAATTTGCCTTCTCAAAATGCAAAACTTCGTATTTATCTAACTTAAAACTCAACTGTCACTCCTTGCCCCTTTGTCCGATTTCATTGTGGTCTCGTACTCTGAGATAATCTACAAAACCACCTTTCTAATGTAATCTATAAACTTACTAACTATGGCCCCGATATTCACATCCAAATCCTTTACATAAATGATGAAATGCTGTGAACTCAGTACTGATTCTTGCAGCACACTGCTGCTCACAAGCCTCAAGTCCGAAAAATATCCCTCTCCCTTCAAGCCAATTGTGACTAGCTTCTTCTGTATCCCATGAGACTGAAACTTACTAAACTGTCTACGAATCAGGATGAAATACTAGCTATGAAGAGAGGCTGAGTAGGTTAGGTTTATTTTCACTAGAAAAAAAGGAGATTGAGGGGGGATATGATTGAGTTTACAAAATCATGAAGGGTATAGACAGTGTGGATACAGACAAGCTTTTTCCCAGGGTGAAGGATTCAATAACGAGAGGTCATGCTTTCAAAGTGAGAGCTGGGATGTTTAAGGGGGATACACGCGGTAAATACTTCACGCAGAGGGTGGTGGGCGGTTGGAACACGTTGACAGCAGAGGTGGTAGAGGCAGGCACGGCAGATTCATTTACGATGCATCTGGACAGATGCATGAGTAGGTGGGGAGCAGAGGGAGACAGATGCTTAGGAATTGAGCGACAGATTTAGGCAGTACATTTGGATCGGTTCAGGCTTGGAGGGCGAAGTGCCTGTTCCTGGGGTGTAAATTTTCTTTGCTCTTTGTCCTTTAAATGAACACTTTGTTGAAGTCCATATTGATAATGTCTACTAATCTGCCTTCATCAATCTTCTTTGTCACCTCTTCAAAAAACTCAACTAAATTAATGAGACATGATTTCCCATGCAGAAAGCCACGTTATCTACCTCGATTAGCCCTTGCCTTCCCAAATGTATATAAATGCTATCCCTCAGAGTCCCCTCCAACAATTTACCCACCACTGACATTAGACTCACCGGTCTATAGTTCCCTGGCTTTCTGGGTCACTGTTTTCTTTTCTAGTTCCGCTCTTCCACTGCTCACCTGGTAAATTTAAGCAGGTGATATGGCCGATGATATCAGTCTCAGACTGGGTCAGTGTCAGTTTTAGGAACAAGTCTGGCTAGTTTCTTTAATCTGCTAAAACAACACGTTTATGATCAAGAGCAGTGTTATTCAAACTATGGTGGAAAGATGAATGGCAAAGTATTTGGGGGTTCCAAATAAATAATCAATATTTCCCTTTACACACACACACACACACACACACACACACACACACACACACACACACACACACACACACACACACACACACACACACACACACGAAACTTCTGCAATTTTAACTTGAAAGATCTTTGTCCAGATATTATCGTAACTCATGACAAAAGGAAAAGTTGCGAGATTGTTCAAAACGTTATTCTGCTTCTGAAGATATTGTACTCACACAGCTGCTAGCAATGGGATTTCATCTTGGGAGAGTTTGGATTTGGCTGAATTCCCTTTGCTTTAGGCAGTGAGGAGATTCCAATGGATTCTGTTGAGGGATCATCCAAAGAGTACCTCGATGGTTAGCACTGCTGCCTCACAGCACCAGGGACTTGGGGTCGATTCCAGCCTTGGGTGACTGTCTGTGTGGAGTTTGCACATTCTCCACTTTCCTGTGTGAGCTTCTAATGGGTGATCCCGTTTCCTACCGCAGCTCAAACTGTGTAGGTTCGGTGGATTGGTCATTCTAAATTGTATGTTGTGTTCAGGGGTGTCTAGATTAGTTGCATTAATTCGAGGTAAATATAGGGGAATGGTTCGGGAAGGTTGGTATGGACTTGTTGGACCGAAAGGCCTGTTTCAACACTGCAGGGATTCTATAAAAATAAGAATGGTAACGATAACTGTAGAGTTTTTTTTTAGCTCGCACACATTGCTGTGATGAGGAACAATGAAGGAGAGAGAGTGTAATAGGCTATTCCTTCTCGGGCAGATTACATTTTCTCCCTCTCTGTGTTTTCACACAGTAATATCATTCACTCCCAAACAGGATCATGTGCGATCTTCTTGGACATTGTCAAACTATGTCTCCATCACATTCCCGGTCCGATATATGTGCATCATTGCTGCTGTTATACACGGAGCCATACTCTTAGCAGAAAATGGTCTCGGCTGATTTGAAATATGTTTACATGGCCCTGCGTCATTAAGAAATAAAATGTTTAATTTATTCAGAATACCTGTGTTAAAATGGATGCATTTTTTAAAGAAATACAGAAATTGCAGGAAACGCTCGCCAGGTTTGTCAGCATCCAGATGCCTTTTGCATACTGTCGTTGTACCAGCCTCCACCACTTCCTCTGGCAGCTCATTCAAACGCACGACACCCTCTGTGTGAAATGGTGCACCTAGGGCTCATCAAAACCTTTCCCCTCTCACTTTACTCAATTCCCTCTAGTTTTGGATACCCTTAACCTGGGGAAAAAACCTGACTACTCACCCTATCCATGACCATTCTGAATTTATAAACCCTTACTGCTGCGAAATGTGACCCCAATCAACACGAATACCTGTGCTTTCAGTCATCCTGGGCCTAAATTCTGAAGTTCAATACGGACACCTCTTCCTTCTCCATCAAGTCACAATTCTAAATCCATTTTAATCAGTTTGTTCAGATGCATCATGAGACACTTCTGGGGGATTTACACCTCGACCTTCGTGCCCGGAGGCAGGGACACTACATCACTCTGCAATACCCATAAAGCTGTAACATTATTCTCCTCTGTGTTTGTTCATCAACCTGTTCTGACATGCTGTGACATACCTCTGCAACAGGCAGGACTTGAATCCAGGCCTTCTAGTCCAGAGCTAGGAACGCTACCACACAATTTCAGGAATTTGAATCAAATCCAGAACTCTGGCTCAGACACAGGGACACTACCCACTACACTACCATACCCAGATTTTGGGTCATAGTTTAGTGCCCACTTTCAGCTCGGTGTGGATTTGTTATAATCAGGTTTCCATTACTAAACTACACAAAACATTTTGTATTATTAAACAAATGCAAGATATTTGTCTCAACTGTAGGACATTGAGTGTACTTGCTGTGCCATCGATAATCGCTATTATCGGTTGTCTGCAATATTAAGGAAAGAAATCCTGCAGACACACTCTGCCCAGTGAGGGTCTCAAATGGATATTTATTACTGAACACGAGAGACGGAGAAAGAGCATAATTTCTTGTGCCCAAAACACCGATCAGTATAACCCAACTCTCACGTGTGTCTGCCCTCTTCCTAAAACCATGAAATGATACCAAACCCCTGATTACTGTCCAGCCTCTCCTCCCCACTGACTGTGTCTGCAATCTGTCCCTCCTCCCCCTAACCACACAAGCCAAACCAAGCTCAGGGTCTTTGGGAAAATCAAGGCCAGAGTGTGCAGGCCTCCCGGAGAGGGATGGGTATTTTAATATTGAAAGAGAAGGATGACGTGGCCGTAATATCACACACTGGGCTGAGGGGTGGCAGATGGAGTTTAGTTTGGATTAATGCGAAGTAATGGATTTGGTAAATCAAACAAGAGCAGGATCCATACAATTAGAAGCATGGCCTTTGGTAGTGTTGCAGAACAGAGAGCTAGGCCGTCAGGCATAATTATTTAAAATTTGCATCTCATATAGATAGTGTGGTTAAGAAGGTGTTTAGCGTACGTGTCTTCATTGGTTAGACCTTTGAGTATTGGAATTGGAACGTCAATGTTATGGTTGTACAGGAACATTGGTGCGACCTCTTCTGGAATACTGTGTCCAGTCTGGTCATCCTGCCCGCTCATTCCATAGGCACACCACCCTCTGGGTGAAAAGTCTGCCCCCTAGGTAACTTTTAAATGTTCCCCTCTCACCGTAAGCCTATGTCCTCTAGTTTTGGACTCCCCTTAGCCTAAGAAAATACCTTGACTATTCACTTTGATATTATTGACCTTGATATTATTAAGCTGGTGAGGGTTCAGAAGAGATTAACTTGATGTTGCTGGGAATGGAGGGATTGAACCAAAAGGAGAGGTTAGGTAGGCTGAGACCTTTTCACTGGAGAGTTTGCGATTAACGGGCAACTTTACAGAGGTTTATAAAATAATGAAGGGTAGAGATAAGCTGAAGGGCTGATATGTTTTCCCTAGAGTTGGAGATTCAGAACTGAGGGATACTTTAAGGTGTGAGGAAAAAGATTTACAAAAGTCATGAGACGTAAATATTTTAGACAGAATCTGGCTTGGGTGTGGAAGGAACTGCTAGAGGAAGTGGTGAGAGCAGGGACAGTTGCAACGTTTAAAGGACATTTAGATCAGTACATGGATAAGACAACAGTTTGGATGTTGCTGTGAGCAGCTGCCATCTCCCTCCCCTTCTCTGAATGAATCCCTGTTGGTTTTCACCCTCTGCCAATGCCTGTGCAGTGGCGTGGGAAGGCCAGCAGGGGGTGACATTGCCTCACTTTAAGCACCACAGAGACTGCCAGACCTGCCCCACACAGAGACACACAGATACACACACTTAAATTGTTAAGACACGGCATTGAGCTCATCTGGTAATTTAAACTAAACATAAATAAACTGTTAAAATATGAGTGACAGAGAACTCCCAAATTCCACTGTTAAATAAAAACATCAATTTATCTTCTCACTCTGATAGTGAACATTTTATATCAACTATTCACAACTCTGAGACCCCCAATCTCTTAACTGCGTATTACCCCACTAAAACTCAGTATACTATTTCAATAAGACAATTATTAAAATTACAACAACTTAATTTCAAAAAACACGCAGCAGCTGTTGTTTTTGGTTATTTCTTTCGGCCGTGGATCTCCCTGGTTTTTCTTCTTTCTTTTTAATGTGAATGTGATTCATATGAAAAGGTACCTTTGATAGAGATTGTTTTCCAATTTCTGGGATCTGTGTTGATGGCATTTGCTCTGTTTGCAATTTTCAAAATGCCTGCATTCTTAATATCCACAACATCTGATCATTTCTTGAAAACCAATAAACTCGAACCTGATTTGGTTTTAGTATCCTGTGGTATAATTTAAACTGATTGGTGGAATTCGAATTGTTGTCCAAAAGCAACTATCTCAGTAATCTATTTCACAGCCAAATGTGACATATTTTCAATTGTCCTTGACACTCTGAGTCTGCCATCCTGTCAAATACACAGGTGCTTGTAAGCTCTTAGTTCAGAATAGCATTCACACTCTCTTAAAGGTACAGTACACACTTTCAACTTCATAACATTATTACCATGATGTCAATGATGATAAGCAGAGCAGATCCGGACTTCTCTTGCTCCATGGTTTGTCCATATTTCATTCACTGTGTCTGGTGTGTGTCAGGGGTTTTGTTGGTCTGTTAACAACATCTCATTATTCGACTCCGCCCGTGGGAATATATCAGTATTTCATTTGCTCGCACTCGTGTGTCAGGATTTCAGTTATTTCATGTGGACTGTGATGCTATAACAGTCTCAATGTTTACAGATGGCAACAAATCTGGAATAATTTTAAAGTCTATGGAGGACAGTGTGGAACTCTAACAGGATAGTGACACGTTAATGTAGGATTCAGTTGTATGGCAGACAGGATCAATGCAGAACAGTGTGAGGTGATGCACTTTGGAAAGAAAGACAATTAAAGTAAGTTTGACACAAGCCATACTATTATAAAGGGGCTGCAGGAATAGAGGGCCCTGCGTGTCTATGAGCATGGATTGTTGAAGATGTCAAGACAAGTGGGAAGAGCAGTAATTATCACAGATTAGTTTCAATATTTGAGCTGTTTACAGGAGGATGTGTAGGATGGAGTCTACGTGCTGGAGGAGGGAGGTGGTGGCGACGATGTGTTGTGAGCCGATCCTCCTGCCCACCGAGACCGTGGGGATTCCATTTGTACCATCTCAATACAAAAGGGAGATGGCATCAGGGCAACGTTATCTATAAAATTCCATGCAAGGACTGACACAAACACTACGTAGCACAAATAAGAAGAAAGTTAGCCACCAGGATACACGAACATCAGCGAGCCACACAAAGACATGACCCTCTATCCCTCTTAGCCCTACACATGGATAAAAAATCACCAATTCGACTGGAACAACACATCTATCCTGGGACAGGCTAAGCAAAGACATGCCAGAGAAATCCTAGAGGCCTGGCACACCAACCACAACACCGTAAACAAATACATAGATCTAGATGCCATCTATCAACCCCTCAGAAAACGAACAGGAAATGACATCACCACAAACCGCAGGAACCCCATCCAGGAGAAAGATATAAATAGAAAGCAGGAGACAACCGCTTCGCTTCACTTGGAGGTCGCCACTTATGATGTTACCTAACCAGGTAATGAAACGTCTGGACAACAAACCGACAGCTCAACAAGCAAACCTACACCCTAATTTCCCCTTGTTTGCTATGTTCGTGGTAAACTGTGCAGGGCAGTTCCAAAGTGAGAAAGCTCAATCGTGTGCTCATTGGCCTTTTAAAGATGGCACCAGTGGCAGGGATCACAGAATATCCAGGGGCATCCGGGCTATGTTGAATATCTCCAGCCATGATGGGTGGGAGAATCGGGCTGGTATTGAATGAGAGGGACACTACGGGAGGGGTGGGTAGTTAATGAGGTGAGTTCGATACGATAGCACCAGAAAATTAGCTCGGCCTCGTGAGGACAATCGCTCTGTCACACTCAGCGAAAATCAAACAACGATAAAGTATTGTTAGAATCTGCTCAATGAGTCATCGATTCTGTTGAAACTAATTCCAGTTACAAAGATGCAGAACAAATGCTCTTCTGACATCACACCAATATCCCTTTTTCCCATATTTCCTTGGAAGACAGGCTCATGTTACAGGATACTATCGAAGTGCTTACATTTCAGCATTCTGAAACACGGGATCACATCCTTCCATGACACTGTCTCTCAGTGTCCCACTCTCTGTCTGTACCCCAAACCCCTCTCATATGGTGATATTCAAACTGATTATTCCGCCATCTCTCTGTGGCAGTGATGTTCACACCCACAGCACCCCCCTTGTCATGGCACAATGGAGATATGGAGCTTTAAATGGATGGGAGCTGCACATCCTGTCACTTCCAGCATGGGCAGTAAGTTTCCCTACACTGGGCAGTGATCTAACACAGTGTTACTGAGCAATACACTGGGCTGGTGTACACAGTCCTACATACTGGGAGGATAACTGCTCCTGATTTACAGATCAATGCACTGGGGTGGGGTACACAGTTCTACATGCTGGGAGGGTAACTGCTCCTGGTTTACAGATCAATGCACTGGGGTGGTGTACACAGTCCTACATGCTGGGAAGGTAACTGCTCCTGGTTTACAGATCAATGCACTGGGGTGGTGTACACAGTCCTACATGCTGGGAGGGTAACTGCTCGTGGGTTACAGATCAATGCACTGGGGTGGGGTACACAGTCCTACATGCTGGGAGGGTAACTGCTCCTGGGTTACAGATTAATTCATGTGTGATCACTGCATAGGTCTGCACTTCTCCCGGTGCTGGACAGGTACCTAGTCCGAGTTTCTTGATCAATGCACTGCAGTGGTCTGCACAGCTCCCCGTGCTGGACAGATATATGGTCTGAGTTTATAGATCAATGCCCTGATCTGATGTGTGCAGTGTTCCACTCTGGACAGATTGCTGGATTGTATTGACCAGTTCAATGGATGAATTTGGTGGGTTGTATTGCTGGGTTGTACTGAGCAGTACACTGGCTTGGTCTGCACAGTGTTCCACGGTGAACCGATATCTTCTCTGGGTGTATGGTCTCTTGGTCTGGTTCTGTGAGGTGGATTGAGAATGTTGTATATCTAACCATTTCGGCTGATCTTGCGATGCCTTTAGTTCCCATTTCTGTGATTGGACCCTCCGTCTCACACCCCATTAATGTTACAGTGTGTCCAGGCACAGTACATCATGTTGGTGGAGTGGATACGGGGGTCGGGGGGAGGGGGAAGTGATGGACAGGTCAAGGTGTTCCCCATAACATTCTGTCCCTGACATTCCATACCTGACATTCTCCAGAACGTTCTGCCCCCAACATTCTATAACTGACATTCCCCGGAACGTTCTGTCCCTGATATTGTTTGTGAACGGCCGGACGTCAGTGAATTGAACAAACGATAAGATCCCGAGGGAAGAGATCCCGTTCCAGAGAGAAGGAGACACTGTTCCGAAGGCCCCTCAGGCAGTTAAAGGGGGGAATACGTTTTCCCTGCATTTACATTTCTTCACGACACAGGATCGACCACAATTTAGACCAAAATACAGAAATTCCCAAACTCCGTTTGTCTTCAGGAAACTGGGAGAGAATCCTTCAGGACAGCAACGTTCCCACCCTCCATATTAGGAACTGGAAAGGAGTGACATGTGTCTGCTCTCGAGTGATCGAGTGTGTGGGAATGTCCTAGAAACCATCTGTCCTTATGGATGTGTCTCTGTGTGTTTGAGGAGGGAGGGTTCCTTGTGGTTTATGTCACATTTTTGTCAATAATGCAGACCTTCCCAGTTCTTAATCCAGCTCCAATTATTTTAATAAATCCCTGAATAAATGGACACATTTGAAAATCTCACTGGATCCCCGATCAAACGGGTCCCTTTGCCTCCAGGCCGATGGATAATGGGTTTGTTTTCCTTCCTCACAGTTAATGTACTGACCATCTACTTCCTGCTTTATAAAGATTGTAGATTGTCTCCATGTGTCAGACGTTACCTGGGGGCCATGGCAGCGGCAGATCTCCTGGTCATTATCCTCGACCTGATCCTGAGACACATTCCCATTGTTTATTGGGAACAGTTTTATTTCCTGGAGTACTCCGTCCGCGTGTGTAATATCCACGCTGTCCTGCTTTATGGAGCCACTGACTGCTCTGTCTGGTTCACCGTCACTTTGACCTTTGATCGGTTTTTGGCCATTTGTTGTCAGCAGCTGAAAAGTAAATATTGCAGTGAGAAAACGGTGGCTGTGGTTCTGGGAGCAGTGACTGTGCTGAGCTGTTTAAAGAACATTTCCTTGTATTTTATGCTCTCTGCTTGGAATTGGTTGATGAACACCCCCTGTTTTTGTGATCTAACAGACACTGTTCGATTCTCCAGTGTCTGGACCACAATCGAGTCCCTCCACCACATTCTAACCCCGTGTGTCCCATTTTTTCTTAATTCTGCTGCTCAATGTTCTCGCCGTCAGACACATTTTAGTAACCAGCAGAGCCCGCAGGAGACTCCGCACTCACACCAATGGGGACGGTCAGTCTGACACTGAAATGAGAAACCGAAAAAAGTCCATCATTTTACTGTTTGTGATCTCGGCCAATTTCATCCTGTTATGGTCAATGTTATTGCTGTATTCTATATGTAGCCGGATGATTGCTACAGTGGATACCCTTGTGTATATATATGACTTTGTGCAGTAATTGGGCTTCATGCTGGAGCTCCTCAGTTGCTGCAGAAACACCGCGATTTATGCCGTGATCCAGACTAAGTTCAGGCAGCAGCTGAAGAATGTGATGAAATATCCCACCCAACTCCATCCATCCAACAAATTCCCTGATTAATCACACCATCCGGGATTTTCTCATTTCAGTTCAGTGTTTCAGCGATGGAGAAGACTGTCACTATGGTAACAGACTGAGGGTAGCGCTGGCTTTTCCATCCTTATCCCACAGGGGGTTACAGGGAAACATTTCAATGTTTCTCACAACTCAGGGGCCAGTGAGAAAAGGCACCATTCCACTGACTGTATCCATTACTTCCAATTGGAAACAGTAAAAATATTCATTAAATCGTGCCAAACAGCAGAGTGAAAGATTTTGTTGTGTGTCTTTGTGTTGGAGAAGCTGAGCTGGAGAGGAACTGACTCAGCCTCAAGTCCTGGTCCTCAGGGAAGGGGAGCGCACTGCGGCCAGAGTTCAGGAGCTGGGTTTAAGTGTAATACCCTCACACTTACTGCGTCAATATCATCCTGACACCCTCACAATTACTACGTAACTATCTACCCTTACACACCCACACTGACTGCGTCACTATCACCCTAAAACCGCTGCACTCACTGTGTCACTATCACCCTGACCACCTCACACTTACTGCATTACTTCACCCTGACCCCTCACACTTACTGCGACACTATCCCCCTGTCCCCCACACGCTTACTTCGTCACTACCACCCTGACCCCTCACAATTACTGCGTCACTACCAGCCTCTTCCTCTCAAAATTACTGCGTCACGATCACCCAGACACCCTCAAACTTATTGCGTCACTGTCACCCTGACCCCTTCACAATTACTGCGTCACTATCACGCTGACCCCCTCACACTTACTGGGCCACTATCACCCTGACTCCTCACACTTGCTGTGTCACTATCACGCTGATCCCCTCACATTTACTGAGTCACTATCAATCGGACCCCTTCACAATTACTGTGTCACTATCGTCCTAACCCCCTCACACTTACTGCATCACTTCACCCTGAGCCCTCACACTTATTGGACCACTATCACCCTGATCCCCTCACACTTACAGCGTCACTATCACGCTGACCCACTCACAGTTGCTGCATCACTGTCACCCAGACACCCTCACACTTACTTCATCACTGTCACCCAGACCCCCTCACACTTACTGCGTCACTATCAAACTGACCCCCTCACAGTTTCTGCATCACTGTCACCCGGTCCCCTTTACACTTACTGTATCACTATCAGCCTGATCCCCTCACAATTACTGTGTTACTATCACCCTGACACCCTCACAGTTACTGCATCACTGTCACCCTGACACCCTCACCCTTACTGTGTCACTATCCCCATCCCCCACATGCTTACTTCATCACTATCACCCTGACCCCTCACAATTACTGTGTCACTATCACCCTGACCCCCTCACACTTACTGCATCACTGTCATTCTGTCCCCCACAAGTTTACTTCATCACTGGCACTCTGACCCCACACAATTACTGTGTCACTACCAGCTTCTGCCCCTCACTCTTAACTGCATCACTATCACCCAGACTCCCTAACGCTTACTTCGTCACTGTCACACTGACACCCTCGCATTACTGTGTCACTATCACCTTGTCCGCCACACGCTTACTTCATCACGACCAGCCTCTGCCTCTCACACTTACTGCATCACTACCCAGACCCCATCACACTTACTGCATCACTGTCACCCTGACACCCTCACACTTACTTCGTCACTATCACATTGACCCCATAACACTTACTGCATTACAATCACCCTGTCCCCCACACACTTACTTCCTCACATCCACCCTGACCCCCTCACAATTACTGCATCACTGTCACCTGGACACCTTCACACTTACTGCTTCATTATCAACTTGACCCCCTCACACTTACTGTATAACTATCACCCTGTCCCCCAAACGCTTACTTCGTGACTACCACCCTGACCCCTTCAAAATTACTGCATCACTACCAGCCTCTTACCCTCACACATACTGCATCACTACCCACACTAACTGCGTCACTATCAGCCTGACCCCTCACAATTAATGCATCACTTCCAGCCTCTTACCCTCACACTTACTGCATCACTCTACAGACCCCTCACACTTACTGCATCACTGTCACCCTGACACCCTCACACTTTCTTCGTCACGATCACCCTGACCCCCTGACACATACTGGGCCACTAACACCCTGACCCCCTCACACATATTGGGCCACTATCACCCTGACCCCCTCACACTTACTTCCTCACGTCCACCCTAACCCCCTCACAATTACTGCATCACTGTCACTCGGACACCCTCACACTTAGTGCGTCACTATCACCCTGACCCCCTCACACTTGCTGCATAACTATCACCCTGGCCCCCACACACTTACTTAGTCACGACCACCCTGATCCCCTCACACTTACTGCATCAGTATCACCCTGTCCACCACACGCTTACTTCGTCATTACCGACCTGACCCCCACACAATTACTGCATCACTATCAGCCTCTTACCTTCACACTTACTGCATCACTATCCTGATTCCCTCACGCCTACTGCGTCACTATCATCCTGACCCCCTCACAGTTACTGCGTCACGATCACCCTGACCACCTCACACTTACTGTGTCACTATCACCCTGATCCCCTCACACTTACTGGGCCACTATCACCCTGACCCCCTCACACTTACTGTGTCACTATCACCATAACCGCCTCACACTTACAGCATCACTATCACCCTGACCCCCTCTCTGTTACTGCGTCACTTTAACCCTAACCCCCTCACACCTACTGCATCACTATCAACCTGAGCGCTCGCAATTACTCGGCCACTATCCCCTGACCCCCTCACACTTACTGTGTCTCTATCACCCTGAGTCCTCACACTTACTGGGCCACTATCACCCTGAACCCCTCACAGTTACTGCATCACTATCACCCTGTCCCCTAACACTTACTGCATCACGGTCAACCTGAACCCCTCACACTTACTGTGTCACTATCGCCCTAACCCCCTCACACTTACTGCGTCACTATCACCCTGACACGCTCACAGTTACTGCATCACTATCACCCTGACTCCCTCACACTTACTGCATCACTGTCACACTGACCCCCTCAAATTTACTGTGTTACTATCACCCTAACACCCTCACACTTACTGCATCACTGTCACCCTGCCCCCCTCACACTTACTGTGTTACTATCACCCTGACCCCCTTACACTTACTGCATCACTATCACTCTGACTCCCTCTCACTTACAGGGCTCCTATCACCCTGATACCCTCACACTCACTGCATCACTATCAGCCTCTTCCTCTCACACTTACTACGTCACTATCACCCAGACCCCCTCATACTTACTGCGTCACTATACCCCAGACCCCCTCACACTTACTGCATCACAGTCACCCTGACCCCTCACACTGACTGCGTCACTATCACCCTGACCCCCTCACACTTACTGTGTTATTATCGCCCTAACCCCCTCACACTTACGGCATCACTGTCACCCTGACCCCCTCACACTTACTGTGTCACGATCACCCTGTCCCCCACACGCTTACTTCGTCACTTGCACACTGATGCCCTCACACTAACTGCATCACTGGAAACCTGGCCTCATCGGACTTACTGTGTGACTAGCAGCCTCTCCTTCTCACACTTACTGCGTCACTGCCATCCTGAACCCATAATATTTACTGCATCACTACCAGCCTCTTCCCCTCACACAAACTGCGTCAATATCAACCAGACCCCCTCATACATACTACATCACTGTCATCCTGGCCCTTTACAATTACTGGACGACTATCACCCTGACCCCCTCACACTTCCTGTGTCAATATCGCCCTAACCCCCTCACACTTGCTGCGTCACTAGCACCCTGACCCCTTCACACTTATTGCATCACTATCACCCTGATCCCCTCACAATTCATGCGTCACTATCACCCTGACCCCATCACATATACTGCATCAATGTCACCCTGATCCCCTCACACTCACTGTGTCACTATCATCCTGACCCCCTCACACTTACTGGGCCATTATCACCCTGACCCCCTCACACTTACTGGGACACTATCACCCTGACCCCCTCATACTTACTGTGTCACTATCGACCTAACCCCGTCACACTTACTGCGTCACTATCACCCTGATCCCCTCACACTTACTGTGTCACTATCACCCTAACCTCCTCACAATTCGTGCGTCACTATCACCCTGAACCCTCACACTTACTGTGTCACTATCACCCTAACCTCCTCACACTTACTGCGTCACTATCACCCTGCCCCCTCACACTTACTGTGTCACTATCACCCCAACCTCCTCACAATTAGTGCGTCACTATCACCCTGACCCCCTCGCACTTGCTACGTGACTGTCACCCTGCCCCGCTCACACTAACTGCGTCACAGCCACCCTGACCTCATCGTACTTACTGTGTCACTAGCAGCCTCTTCCTCTCACACTTACGGTGTCACTGTCATCCTGACCCCCTCACACTTACTGGGCCACTATCACACTGACCCCCTCACACTTATTGCATCACTGTCACCGTGAACCCCTCACACTTACTGCGTCACTGCCACCCTGACCCCAAAATACTTACTGCATCACAAACAAAGGTTCCCTCTCACACATACTGCGTCACTATCACCTTGACGCCCTCACAGTTACTGTGTCACTGTCACCCTGACACCCACACAATAACAGCGTCACTGTCACCGTGACCTCATCGTACTTACTGTTTCACTACCAGCCTCTCCCTCTCACACTTACTGTGTCACTGTCACCCAGACCCCCTCACCCTTACTGCGCCACTATCACCCTGACCGCCTCACACACTTAACTGTCACAATCACCTTGATCCCCTGCACTATCAGCCTGACTCCCGTACATTGCTGCATCACTTATGAGCCAGACCCCTCACACTTACTGCGTCACTGTCACCATATCGCCCCCCACACTGACTGCGTCACTATCACCCTTACACCTCTACACTTATTGCATCACTATCAGCCTGTACCTCTAACACTTAATGCGTCAGTGTCACCCTGAACCCCTCACACTTACTGTGTCATTGTAGACTGACCCTCACTCACACTTACTGCGACATGATCAACCTAACACCATTACAGTTACTGTGTCATTACCAGCCTGACACATTTACACTTACTGTGTCACTATCAGCCTGGCCTCCTCACACTTTCTGCGTAACTATCACTTTTACACCTCACACTTACTGTGTCACGATCAACCTAACACCATCACAGTTATTGTGTCACTACCAACTTCTCTCCCTCACACTTACTGCATCACTGTCAGTCTGATCCCTCACACTTAGTGCATTAGTGTCACCCTGACCAGCTTACACTTACTGTGTCACCACCAGCCTCTCCCCCTCACAATTACTGCAACAGTGTCACCCTGAAACCTAACTCACTTACTGTGTCACTACCAGCGTCTCCCTCTCACACTTGCTGCGTCACTGACAATATGACCCCTCACATTTAGTCTGTCACTATCACCCTGACCCCCTCACATTTACTGCATTACTGTCAGCCTGACCACTCACATGTCGTCTGTCAGTATCACCCTGACCCCCTTACACGACTGCATCACTGTCACCCTGACCCATCACATTTAGTCTGTCACTATCAACCTGACTCCCTCACAATTACTGCATCACTGACACCCTGACCCCTCACATGTAGTCTGTCAGTATCACCCTGACCCCCTCACACTTATTGGGCCACTACCACCCTGACCCCCTCACACTTACTGTGTTGGTATCACCCTGACCACCTCATACTTCCTGCATCACTATCACACTAACTTCCTCACAAATGCTGCGTCACTATCACCCTGACTCCCTCACACTTGCTACGTGACTGTCACCCTGCCCCACTCTTCCTAACTGCGTCACTGCCACCCTGACCTCATCATACTTACTGTGTTACTAGCAGCCTCGCCCTCTCACACTTACGGTGTCACTGTCACCATGATCCGCTCACATTTACTGTGTCACTGTCACCCTGACAACCACACAATAACTGCATCACGGTCTCCGTGACCCCTTCACACTTACTGCATCACTCCCACCCTGACCCCATAATTCTTAATGCGTTACTATCAAAGTTTCCCTCTCATGCATACAGCATCACTATCACATTGACGCAATCAGTTACTGAGTCACTGTCACACTGACACCCACACAATAACTGCATCACTGTCACCATGACCTCATCGTACTTACTTTGTCACTATCACCCTGACCCCCTCACACTTACTGCATCACTGTCAGCCTGACCCCTCACATGTAGTCTGTCAGTATCACCCTGACCCCCTCACATTTACTGCATCACTTTCACCCTGACCCCATCACACTTACTGTGTCACTATCACCCTGGCCCCCTCACACTTACTGCGTCGCTATCACCTGACCCCCTCAAACTTCCTGCATCTCTATCACCCTAACCTCCTCACACTTACTGCATCAATATCACCCTGGCCCCCTCACACTTACTGCGTCGCTATCACCTGACCCCCTCAAACTTCCTGCATCTCTATCACCCTAACCTCCTCATAATTACTGCGTCACTATTACCCTGACCCCCTCACGCTTACTGCGTCGCTATCAGCCTGACTCCCTCACACTTACTTCATCACTATCACCCTAACCTCCTCACAATTACTGCGTCACTATCACCCTGACCGACTGACACTTGCTACGTGACTGTCACCCTGCCCCGCTCACACTAATTGCGTCACTGCCACCCTGACCTCATCGTACATACTGTGTCACGAGCAGCCTCTCCCTCTCAACTTACGGTGTCACTGTCACCGTGACCCCCTCACACCTACTTCGTCACTGCCACCCTGGCCCCAACATACTTACTGTGTCACTATCAAAGTTTCCCTCTCACACATACTGCGGCACTATCACCTTGACACCCTCACAGTTACTGTCACCCTGACACCCACACAATAACTGCGTCACTGTCATCGTGACCTCATCGTACTTACTGTTTCACTACCAGTCTCTCCCTCTCACACTTACTGTGTCACTGTCACCCAGACCCCCTCATCCTTACTGCGCCACTATCACCCTGACCGCCTCACACACTTAACTGTCACTATCACCTTGATCCCCTTCACTATCAGCCTGACTCCCGTACATTGCTGCATCATTATGTGCCAGACCGCCTCACACTTACTGCGTCACTGTCACCATATCGCCCCCACACTGACTGCATCAATATCACCCTTACACCCCGACACATATTGCGTCACTATCAGCCTGGCCCCCTCACACTTACTGCCTCAGTGTCACCCCTAACCCCTCACACTTACTGCGTCATTGTAGACTGACCCCCACTCACACTTACTACGTCATGATCAACCTAACACCATTACAGTTACAGTATCATTACCAGCCTGACACATTCACACTTACTGCGTCACTATCAGCCTGGCCTCCTCACACTTTCTGCATCACTCTGCATTTTACCCTCACACTTACTGTGTCACGATCAACCTAACACCATCACAGTTACTATGTCACTACCAAACTCGCTCCCTCACACTTACTGCATCACTGTCAGTCTGATCCCTCACACTTAGTGCATTAGTGCCACTCTGACCACCTTACACTTACTGTGTCACTACCTGCCTCCCCCCCTCACAATTACTGCAACAGTGTCACCCTGAAACCTAAACCACTTACTGTGTCACTCTCAGCGTCTCCCTCTCACACTTACTGCATCACTGACAACCTGATCCCTCACATTTAGTCTGTCACTATCACCCTGACCCCCTCACACTTACTGCATCACTGTCAGCCTGACCCCGCACAAGTAGTCTGTCAGTATCACCCTGACCCACTAACATTACTGTGCCACTGTCACCCTGACCTGTCACATTTAATCTGTCACTATCACCCTGACCCCCTCACATTTACTGCATCACTGTCAGCCTGACCCCTCACATGTAGTCTGTCAGTTTCACCCTGACCCCCTTACATGACTGCGTCACCGTCACTCTGATCCCTCACATTTAGTCTGTCACTATCACTCTTACCGTCTCACACTTGCTGCTTCACTGAAAAACTGACCCCCTCATACTTACTGTGTCAGTGTCACCCTGATCCCCTCACACTTAATGAGTCACTATAGACTGACTCCTCACACTTACTGCGTCATTGTCACCCTGACCCCCTCACACTTACTGAGTCACTATAGACTGACCTCGCACATTTACTACATCACTATTAGCCTGTCCACCTCACACTTTCTGCTTCACTATCACCATTACCCCCACACTTACTTTGTCACGATCAACCTAACACCATCACAGTTATTGTGTCACTACCAGCCTCTCTCCCTCACACTTACTGCATCACTGTCAGTCTGACCCCTCACACTTAGTGCATCACTTTCACCCTGACCCAATCGGAATTACTGCGTCACTGTCGGTCTGACCCCTCACTTTTACATTCACTATCATCATATCGCCACTACACTGACTGCGTCACTATCACCCTTACATGCCGACACTTATTACGTTACTATCTGTCCGACCCCCTCACACTTACTGCATCGGTCTCACCCTGGACCCCTCACACTTACTGCATCACTATAGACTGACCCCCACTCACACTTACTGTGTCATGATCAACCTAACACTATCACAGTTACTGTGTCATTACCATCCTGACCACCTCAAACTTACTGCGTCACTGCCAGCCTCTTTCTCTCACACTTACTGCATCACTGTCATTCTGACCCCCTCATACTTACTGCAACACCATCAACCTGATGCCCTCACACTGACTCCGTAAATGTCACCCTGAGCGCCTCACACTTACTGCGTCACTATCACCCTGAAACCCTCACATTTGATGCATCACTGTCACCCTGACCCTGTCACACTTACTGCATCGCTGTCACCCTGACCCACACACAGTTACTGCGTTACTATCACGCTGAACCCCCTCACACTTACTGCATCACTATCAGCCTGACCTCTCACACTTACTGCGTCGCTATAACACTGACATCTCACACTGCATCACTGTCACCCTCACCCCCTCATACTTACAGCATCAATATCACGCTGGCCCCCTCACACTGATTCCGTATCTGTCACCTTGATCCCTCACACTTACTGCATCACCATCACCCTGAGCACCTCACACTTACTGTGTCACTATCACCCTGAAACCCTCATACTTGCTGCGTCGCAGTCACCATGACCCTGTCATACTTAGCGTCACTATCACCCTGACCCTCACACAGTTACTGCGTTACTATCACCCTGACCCCCTCACACTTACTTCGACACTATCACCCCAACACCCCCACAATGGCTGTGTTTCTATCAGCCTGACCCCCTCACACTTACTGTGTCACTGCCAGCCTCTCTCTCTCTCACAATTACTGTGTTACTGTCACCCTGACCCCCTAACTCTTCATGCATCACTATAGACATAACACTCACAGTGACTGCATCACTATCAGCCTGACCCCTCATACTTACTGCGTCGCTATAACCCTGACACCTTAGACTGCGTCAATATCACCCTGATACCCTCACACTTACTGCATCATGATTAACCTAACGCCATCACAGCATCAGTTACTGTGTCACTACCAGCCTTTCCCCTCACACCTACTGCATCACTTACAATCTGACCCTTCACAATGCGTCACTTTCACCCTGCCCCCTCAGAATTACTGTGTCACTGTCAGTCTGACCCATCACACTGACTGCATCACTATCCCCATAACGCCCCACACTGACTGCGTCACTATTACACTTACACCCCAACACTTTTTGCGTCACTATCAGCCTGACCCTGTCACACTTACTGAATCAGTGTCACCCTGAACCCCTCACACTTATTGCGTCACTATAGACTGACCCCCACTCACACTTACTGCGTCATGATCAACCTAACACCATCACATTTACTGTGTCATTAGTAGCCTGGTCCCCTCACACTTACTGTGTAACTATCAGCCTGACCCCCTCACACTTACTGCATCACTGTCACCCTGACCCCTCACATGTACTCTGTCAGTGTCACCCTGACCCCCTTACATGACTGCGTCACTGTCACCCTGACCCCTCAGATTTAGTCTGTCACTATCACCCTGACCCCCTCACACTTGCGGCTTCACTGACAAATTGACCCCCCATACTTACTGCATCAGTGTCACCCTGATCCCCTCACACTTTCTGCGTCACTGTCACCATTACCCCCACACTTACAGTGTCGCGATCAACCTAACACCATCATAGTTACTGTGTCACTACCAGCCTCTCTCCCTCACACTTACTGCATCACTGTCAGTCTGACCCCTCAAACTTACTGGGTCACTGCCAGCCTCTCTCTCTCACACTTACTGCATCACTGTCATTCTGACCCCTCACACTTACTGCATCGCTGTCACCCTGATCCCCACACAATTAATGCGTCACTATCACTCTGACCCCCTCTCACTTACTTCAACATTATTACCCTAACGCCCCCACACTGACTGTGTTACTATCAGCCTGACCCCCTCACACTTTCTGTGTCACCGCCAGCCTCTCTCTCTCACAATTACTGTGTTACTGTCACCCTGACCCCCACTCTTACTGCATCACTATAGACTGACCATTCACACTCACTGCATCGCTATCAGACTGACCCCACAAACTTACTGCATCACGTTCAACATTACGCCCTCACACTTACTGCATCACTATCAGCCTGACACCTCACACATACTGCATCGCTATAACCCTGACACCTCACACTGCGTCACTATCACCCTGACCCACTCACACTTACTGCGTCACGATCAACCTAACACCATCACAGTATCACAATTACTGTGTCACCACCAGCCTTTCCCCCTCACACTTACTGCATCACTTACAGTCTGACCTCATATAGTGCGTCACTTTCACCCTGCCCCTCTCAGAATTATTGCATCACTATTACCATAACGCCCCCACACTGACTGCGTCACTATCACCCTTACACCCCGACACTTTTTGTGTCACTATCAGCCTGACCCTGTCACATTAACTGCGTCAGTGTCACCCTGAACCCCTCACACTTACTGCGTCACTATCGACTGACCCCCACTCAAACTTACTGCGTCAGGATCAACCTAACACCATCACAGTTGCTTTTTTATTCGCAGCCTGACCCCCTCACACTTACTGCGTCAATATCAGCCTGACCTCCTCACACTTACTGTGTCACTGTCCCCTTTACCCCTCACACTTACTGCATCACTGTCAGCCTGACCCATTATATTTACTGCGTCACTGTCATCCTGATACCAACACAATAACTGTGTCACTGTCACCGTGACCCCCTCACACATACTGCGTCACCACACCCTAAAACCATTGTACTTACTGTGTAACTTCCAGCCTCTCCCTCTCAGACTTACTGCGTCACCGTCAACCTTACCCCCTCACACTTCCTGTGTCACTATCACCGTGGCACCATCACAGTTACTGTGTCACTGTCACCCTGACACACACACACAATAACTGCATGACTGTCACCCTGACCTCCCACAT